>NC_079495.1:101136894-101799394 GCF_030052815.1 Hevea brasiliensis | reverse complement strand
TAACAGCTAGATTCAATAAAAGAGACAATTTCAGCTGACATAATGAATATTTGAATCTCCTACATACCCAAAATATAAAAGAAAAATGCTAAATAATAATAAAATAAAATAACTTTTATATATATATATATATATAGAGAGAGAGAGAGATGAACAGTGAGGCACCGAAGATGAACAGGGACGCTTCCAAAAAAAAAAAAATATATATATATATATATATATAAAATCTAAATTTAAAGATATTGTCTCACAGTAATTATGATCAATCCAATTCAATACTAATGATTAAAGAAAAAAATAAATAAATTTATAGGGTAGTTGTAATAAATCAATGAAAGAAAATAAAATCAAATTCACCCATTATTGAATAAATAATGAGAATTTTTACCTTGAAAACAGAATCGAATGTGATGAATAGAGAAGGAAAAATTTAGGGATTCTCTGTTGAGAGTATTTGATAGAGGTGACAATCAGGTTTTGAGAGCAAAGTTTAGCAGAAGAGATGATTAGGGTATATATATATTTCAAGAGTTCTATAGGTGTAGAATGGGATAAGAGTTATTATTGAATTGGGTTGTTCAGATTGCAGATATATATTTAATTTCAAAAATAATATATATATATTTTTTATAAATATTTTAAATTATTGTTAGCTTATTAAAATAAAATAATAATAAATAATAAATGTATATGGATTTTCACAACATATCACCATCTTGTCCTTGTGGCATTGTCTATTGTGCCAAAAGAAACCCAGCCTCCCTAGGCAACTAAACAATCCCTAATATCAAAAAACCAATAAGGTAACTGCCAAGAGGCCATGCAAGGCTAAGAAGATGCAGAATAAGTAGAAAACTCTATTTACATAGAAATAAATTATTTTTTAATAAAAAATATTATCGTGCGAAGCAAATTACGAGGATTCGAGGTGAGGAGACATTCTCTTTGTTCCTACCTCGCATTATATCAGAGTTAGAAAAAATTGATCGAGTTTGGTGCGGGTCAAATGAATTAAAAAACAATTGTCATTCCTAATCAATGATCAAGTAGGGAAGGAGCCTTTCCTATCCATTAGGGGCAGGGAAAGCCTCTGGAAAGGCTAGAAGAAACTAAGGTTAAAACCCTAAGAAAACCAAAGAAAGAAAGAATATTCTCTCTTTAAAATTAGAAAGAAAAAGCATTCATGAATTGCTTGTAAATACAAGTATGTTATTCGAAGTTAGATTCTTCAAATTTTGGATTCACTTTTTCATGGATTAATTCTTGCGTTATTCTTTTTCATCATCATTGCTTAAATCTCATGTCGACTGATAACTACTGAACAGGAGGTATCTTGGATGAGTGACATGTGGTTGGCTAAGATGTATTTTGGCTTTTAAGGATTGGTTGTGGGTGACATAGGTACTTTCTTTATATATATGACCTCTCCAGGTATTCATGCGAGTGTTTGAGCCACCTTCAATAACTTGTCTACAAGACAACACAAGATTAAATAGTCAAGGGGTTTCTCTCACTTGACACTCCGAAGATTAAATTAGAATAAAGGAAAGGGAAGGAATGTAAGAGAATCTAAGAGAATGAATATAGAGAATAAGAGTTCAAAGAATGTCTACACCTACCATAATTAACGCTTATATACTTATTCTCATCCAATGAGATAATGCCACATATGGGATTTATACAAGTGAGCATGTTATATTTCAAAATAGGGTTTGGGATGTTATAAAATGTTCCCTGTAGGGTATTATAATTATTTCGACTCTTCTAAAATGGCTATTACTAGATGTTTGACACGTGGATGCTACATATAGCTAACAGGTTATAGACCTAGAACGCATTAATGGTGGATAGTCAGTTTGCATTAATATAGCCAGCTAATGTATTATTGTCTGTGATGGATGAGTGGGGTCCTTATTAAATAGAAGAGATGTATATTTGCATTAGATGAGTTAGTTCCTTGCTTAAGAAACCTTGTCTACTTATACTCTGAATATGGACAATCTCTCAAAAGTGGTCGTATGTCGACTACCTTTGTCAAGTGGCGACTATTATATGGTTGTAATAACCTTATGTTATAGGGTGTATTCAGGATAGTCGTATATGACTTTATAGGCTCTCATATTCTACGACCTCTCACATTACATGTGTAATTTATCAGAGAGGTCAGTTATTTTATATTATATCATAGATAATATTTCCCAATCCAATAAAATTGATTTTTGTTTATGGGGTTGTAATTTTATACATTCATCATCGAAATCAGTGGATTGATGTCATTAAAACGTCTTTTGGTTCCTATTATGTTATGTCTTCTCCTCAACCACCTCCACCAACACATACCCAACTCGTTTAATGGAATCTACTTCTGTTAATTTTAGGGACAACAAAAAGCCTGAGAAGCAAAGAACACATAATGTATCCATTTTAAGAACCTAAAAAGCAAAGATTCAAAATGAGAGAGAGAGAGCTCAAAACCCCTTTAAAAGATAAGCTGATTTAGTCCTTTTTTTTTATTCGACAAATTGGTGATCGAAAGCCCCATAGTCTTAGCCTCTTAATTGCCAGAACCTTAACCAAGGCCATAAATGCACTAAAGACTCAACCCATTGTCAAGTTAAACCGCCCATGGAAGAGGTCATAACATCCATGGAAAAAGGCATCAGAAGCATAAAGGAGGCATGCACAAGCAATCTAGCGAGTGAAAATGAATAGTAGTTTGGGAAAAAAGGGATGAGCTAAGTGTAGTTGCTATCCATGCTAGGGACAGGAAGAAATAGATGCTGGAGATGGTCCACTAAGGGTGTGGTTGACCTCATTGTTGACAGGGAAGGGGAAAATGACACAATGAGATTATAAGTTAAATATGTGATATAACTACATAAAATATGGATGTAACCACAAGAGAAAGCAAGGGAGGGGAGAGGGAAATTGTTGCGAGTTGGAGGGTTGGCATTGAAGCAATGGTTTGGGATTATGAAGATTAAGATGGGGAGTGAACAATGGATGGAGAAGCTAATGAAGAAGGTGAAGGAGTGATTTTTTTTTTATAGGTGAACAAAGGAGCTAGGACTCGAATATGACTCTGTCAATTGAGTGATGCTTTCAATCATTGGGCTAAGCCATGCTAGGTGGAGAAAAATAGGAGATTTTAGTATGATGGCTAGAGAGCTTTAATTAACTATAAAAGGGTATTTTTCATCTTTTTTTATTATTAAACTAGCTTTTGAAGCATATACATTGCACGTACATCAAATAATTTATAATTATTTTTATCATGTTTTAATTTTTTTTTTACAACATAAGTGATTCTATATATGTCACGACCCAATCTATGAGCCGGATCAGCACTAGGACATGTGCCGGCATAAAGCCTCCGAGGCCTGTAGTAAGCCTTACTGTTCCCAAACTCATGGCCAGACCCACAATTTATACTCAATATGCATATAAAATAAATTAAATTAAATTATTATAATTTTATTTTGGGTCAACTTAACCCAATAATTATCAGGGACTAAAATTAGGGGAGCTCAATTCAACCCTGTTACATCATTTACAAACTATTTTAAAATTATAAAAAAATTTAATTTGTTAATACAAAAACTTAAATTCATACAGTCCCTGACAAGATTAATGCTACTGTTAGTACATGCGGAGTTCTAAATTATAAATTTAGATAATAATAATACAATTAAGTAATTAGTGATAATCTGCGAGGAAATAAGCATATTATTCTGAAAAATGTCTTCTCCTGTAGCCTGAAAAAATAAGGTGAACAGGAGTGAGCGTTTAACTCAGAGAGTAAAATACTGATTTTAAGTACAATTTTTATAGCTATCTAAAATTAATGCATCATAAAGAGTGGAATGCAACACCTTCATAATTTTCAAACAAATCACATCATAAACAAAAAAAAGTAATTTGGAGCGCTCACACACCCATATAGTGTTCAAACAATATATACACCCACATAGTATTCAAACAATATATATATATATATATACACGGGAGTTAATACTCTATACAGCTCTCTTAAATCCAACATCTGCCAGCGAGTACATCTCAAGTCAGACTTTTTCTTAATAGACCAAATACAGGGGCCAGCGAGATCATTTCGAGTCGTGCCTACCCCGACTTATCCATAAAGGATCGGATTCTAACGAGTCAAGCTCCAGCCGCGTCTACCCGTCCTGTCCATAACTAATATCACACACCATACGCATGCCAACACATGCACACTGCTTCAAATTATCATAAAACAACATCCATAATATTTCATCAAATAAAGATGCGATATAAAATGTGCGTAGTATTTAATTACATAAATATATATTTATAAGTGATGCATGGGCATGCTTGAACATATAATAATATTGAAATTATAAGTAAAATTAATATTTTACTCACAGTATACCAGAGACTACTGTAGAGGTTGAGTGAAGGAAGATGGCTGACCCTGATCACCTACATAATTTTATTGTGAATTTATTAGTGTTAATTCAAATAAAAATAAATTTAAAAAGGCAAACACATCCTAATTTATGTCGAAAATTCGATAGAATTTTCTCTATACCTAGGACCTACCCAACGGCAAAAAGATTCAAATAACACTTCTAAAATCAACCCATATCTCATCAACAACACACAGCCCCTCCTGGGCCCTTCGGTTCAAGACAAAATAAAAATTATGTTTTTACTCTTAGAACTGATATTTTATAAAAATTACTCAAACAAGCTTTAAAACTTCTAAAATTTTGCCTCGCGGTCCTTAATATAGTTATAAGACTATTGCTAAAAGAATTATAATTTTCTAATCACTCGCGAATATTTTTTGAATTTTTTTATCCTAAATCGGTATTAGGCAAAAATAAGTAGCATAGAGTTCGGGTTTACCTATGTCAAATCTGACACCTAAAACACGTACAGAACGTCTGAAAACGCTAGGATTAATTGTAATATTGACTACGTTTTGAGACGAACCGTCAGGCAGCCGAATATGGCCAAATTTGCAATCCCAACACTAATAAGATATCATCCATCCAATCACACTTAAATTATGCCAAAAAATCATCAATAATTATCATAAAATTATTTTTAATATTTAGAAATTAAAAGAGTTCGAAAATGTCACCAAGCTATCTGGACTATCCGATGATCACCTTTTTCCAACGGTATCCAATCGGAGCGGGTTTGATCCCATCTCGAAGATTTGTTCGCTCTGAGTCCATCGGTGGTCTCGAATTTCTGATCTAATAGTCGAATCGTCGGGAAATCGGCCGGAAACCCACTGCCTCAACTTTCTCTCTCCTCTTTCTCTTAATCTCGTTAGAACTCCATAGAACCAAGTCCTAATGGCCGATTTGAGTAGCTGGAGTCATTAGGAGTCACTTCCCGTTAGTCCTACGGTGACTGGTGACCATTAACGCCGGCGAGAGGTCTTGGAACTAACAGCATGAGTTTCTCTTCCACACCCTTAATCCACACGATTTGCTCCTTTGTGCCGTTTTCCTTCGCAACGATGGTCCCTTGAATTGGTCTTGCACCAAAGGGCTGCTGGGATTGAAAATTGGTTAAAATGGTGAAGCTTGTCATCGGAAACAATGGAGGAAAGTTTTTGGTTGGGAAAGACTGGAACGTGAGCTACGGGTAAGAGAAGGACAAAACATGATTGCTCCATTGTAATTTTATTTTATTATATATATATATATATATATATATATATATATATATATATATATATATATATATTACACGCTGCACATGCCCAAAACGTATGATGTATATGTATTAAACAAGAAACCTTACCCAACTTTGAAATAAATAATACTTAGTATAATTATAATTTATAATAAAATCTTACTAGAATAATTTAATTAACTATACCTATTAAAATTTATTATAAATTATAATTATTGATTAAATTAAAACTCATCATATTTTAAAATAATAAAGACTAATACTGTCATATAATATTTTATTAGCATCAATAAAATAATATACTTTCATAATATTACCCATTAAAAATAGAAACTTAAATTAAATTAGATCAAGAATTTAAATAATCGCTTAAATTAGTAATAATAACATCCAAGTAAAATTAAAAGTATAATAATAATATTATAATAATATATAATATTAAATTTTAAAGATAAACATTTAAATTAAAATTGAAGCTTTAAAATAATTTCATAAAATATATATAAAATAAATAAAATAACAGTAAAATAATTATTTTTATAATTTATTTATTTATTTATTTTTCAAGGCATTACAATATAATTTATAAATAAATAAATTAAAACTTTTAATCATTATAAAAGAATAATTTATTATTATTATTACAATTCTTTACTGATTTGTATATAAAAAACAAGACAGAGAATGCTATAAACATTTTTTATAATGCTATAAACGCTTTCTTATGAATTCTATAACATTCTCTTAATAATTAATTTATATTGCATTATCTTGAACGTGAAATTGTTAATTTAAAATAAAATTTATTTCATTTTATATATGTGGATCAATTATAAAAGTATAAAAATCATTTAAAAAATTGCCAGCATGTATTCAAAATAGAATCATAAAAAAAAAATACAGATGTTTCAATAGTTGAATATTTCACTTTTAACATTAAAAATGAATAAATATATATTATTAAAATAAAATTTTATTTTCAAGTAAAATATCTAATTATTTTTCTTAAATTTTAATATATTATTTTTTTAGTCAAGAATTTCAGAGTAGATGGAGTAATAAAATTTTATTTAGGTTCCGTTTGTTTCATAGAAAATATTTTTTATATTTTTTGATATTTGAGATACTCAGAAAAATTAGTTAACAGAAGCTATTTTCTTAATTAAAGGAAAAATTAAATCATTTTTAAGAAAAATAATTTTTATTTTTTAAAAATAAAATAAATATTATAATAATCTTATTAAAATGTGAGCAATTTATAAATATATAAAATAAATATATGTCATTAATTTAACATTACAATTAAATAATAAAAAATATTTTCATAAAATATTTTTTTTAGAAAATATTTTATATGTAAAATATTTTTCATATATAATTTATTTTTAGTTAAACAAACGAAGTCTTAAGATATTTTAATTTTAATTTTAATAAAAATTAAATGTAAATTTAAATTTAAATTTTGTTATCATTTATTTTAAATAATTTTTAAAAATATTATAAAATTAAGATATTAATGAGTATATTTTTAATTTAATTTAATTTATTATTAATTATTATTATAATAATTAATAGTGATTTTTATTATGAAAATGCAATGGGTGGAAATACATAATATATAGCTAAAACAATTAATCTAATTTAATAAATTAATTCATCTAATAATACACTCATAAATCCCAATAATGCAAATGCAAGCAACAGCCAACAGCCCGTTAGGTGATTAGATAATTAATTATTAGAAAATAAAACGAGGGGGGAAAGAGCAGAAGAAAAAGAAAGAAAGAGAAGCCAAAGGAATATGCTGCTGTGTGTACGATGCGTATAATGCTCGATAAATTGCGTTGCGTGGACTCCAATTCCATAGGATTTCAACTACGTCTCTGGTGTTTGCTAATTTAGTCTTTGATCCGAGGAGGAATCGCCGAATCAACACTGGAAAATGGCATCGACTGCGGGTCTGGTTCCCATAACCAAGCAATTCCTCGCTTCTTACTACGACAAATACCCTTTTGTGCCTCTCTCCGACGACGTTTCTCGTCTCACCTCTGAGATTCGCTCCTTCGCCTCTGATTTGCTCAAGGACTTACCTATCCCACAAGGTACTATCTTCATTTTTTTCGGCATTTTATTTCTCCTCTACTTTCTTCCTCTTTTTCTTTTCTTTTCTTCCAATCACAACTTTAATTCTAATGCTAGGCGAAAGGTTGTTGGTGGAAGAAGCGGACCGTCTGCCTGTTCACAAAATTGACGAGAATATGTGGAAGAATCGAGAGCATATGGAAGAAATTCTGTTTTTACTTGATTATTCCCGTTGGCCCTCGGCAGTTGAGCATCCGCTTCATTTTTTTTTCTTTTCAATTGAAGCATTAAGTTTACTCGATTGCATGTTTCTTTAAGACTTGAGCATTTCGGTGGTGCTGAATTGTTTTGTAATGGCAGCTTCGACAGCCTTCCACACCTGAAGACAATGAACTTGCTACAGTTTTTAGCAACATCAAAGACAAGTTTCACAAGACTTTGAAGACATTGGAGTCTTTCCAAGTTAAAAATTCTGAACGTGTATTTAATACAGGTTGCTTCTTTCTTATATCAATCTGAATTGAATCTATGTCAGGTTGGATATGTTAGTTTGCTGATTGTTCTTTATTCTTTTTAATTTCTTGCAAATCTTCGTATTGGCTTCTCATATTAGATTGTTGGTTGTTCTTGATTCTTTTTAATTTCTTGCCAATCTTCGTATTAGTTTCTCATAGTTACGAGTTCCATGAAGGTTTCATACTCCTTACTACATTTTCTTTTTCTACAATATCATGCTTGCGTTTTCTCATGTGCAATCAACACCCATGCTTGAATCTTCGTACATGTTTTTATCTCTAAGATTGTTGATGAAGATTCTGACTTCATTAATTTATTATAATTTATTTTTAATTAGTGATAGGCATAGCAAATGTATCAGATGTGCTTCTCTTCCTGTCATTGATTCCTCGTTGTCTGCAGACATGAATAGTGCAGGCTACTCTAGGGTTTGTGTTTTCAGCATACTAAGCTATTTGTAAACATGTGTAGAAAACAGAGAATTTGGAAAATTTTATTTTATATTTCTTCGTACTAAAATGATTTACAAACATTCTAATTTATACACAAATGCTAGGATTAACTAGGAAACTAATAATAGTCAATAAATACAATGATTCCTAATTATATTCTAATTTACAGCTAAGTTACACTGATTAAGGGATTTACACTAATTGAGGGATTCTAACACTCTCCCTCAAGTTAGTTCATGTATGTTGCACATCCCCAACTTGCAAACTAGGGTATGAAAACCCTTACAACTTAATCCCTTAGTGAACACATCAGCTAACTGGTCTTTCAACCCTACCTAAGAGATACTTAAGGAACCATTGACAACTTTTTCTTTTATGAAGTGTCTGTCAATCTCTATATGCTTGGCCCGATCATGCTGAATTGGATTGTGAACTATACTGATGGCAGTTTTGTTATCACAGAACAGGGACAAACCACTAGTTTCCAGCAATTTTAATTCCTCCATCAACTTTCGTAACCATAATAGTTCACAAATACCTTAAGCCATTACTCTAAACTCAGTCTTTGCACTGGATCTAGCTGTCACATTTTGCTTCTTGCTTCTCCAAGTAACTAGATTACCACCAATAAAAGTACAGTAACCAGATGTCGATCTCCTATCATCAAGAGATCTACCCCAATCTGTATTTTTAAAGGCCTTAATCTGAAGATGGTCATGCTTTGAGAAAAGAAGTCCTTTCCCAGGTGCAGATTTTAAGTATCTCAAGATGCGGAAAATAGCCTCCAAATGAGGTTCCCGAAGATCATGTATATACTGACTCACTAGATCCACTGCATATGCTATATCTGGTCTGGTATGCGAAAAGTGAATCAGTCTGCCAACCAACCTCTGATATCTCCCAATATCCACGGATTCCCTAACTCCAGCTTGCAATTCGTGATTTGCCTCAATGGGAGACTCTGCTGGTTTACAACCTAGCATTCCTATTTCCTCTAACAGATCTAGTGTGTACTTCCTTTGAGAAATAAATATTCCTGTATCTGATCTGATAACCTCTATTCTAAGAAAGTACTTTAGCTTCCCAAATCTTTGATTTCAAACTCCTGTGCTAGTTGTTCCTTTAGATAAATCATTTTTTCGCTATCATCACCAGTTAACAAAATATCATCCACATAGACAATAAGCAGAGTGATCTTACCCCTATAGTATTTTATAAATAAGGTGTGATCAGCATTGCTTTGGCAGTATCCAAAAGAAACCATAGCCTTACTAAATCTGTCAAACCATACCCTAGGTGACTGTTTTAAACCATACAGTGCTTTCTTCAATCTGCAAACTTTTCCTTTGGTCTTTCCATTCTCAAACCCTGGAGTAATTTCTATATATACTTCTTCTAAATCACCATGTAGAAAGACTTTTTTTACATCAAACTGATACAAATCCCACTTAAGATTTACTGCACATGATAGTAAAATTCTGATGGTATTCATTTTAGCAACAGGAGCAAACGTTTTCTGATAATCTACCCCATATGTCTGTGTGTAGCCTTTTGCTACCAGCCTAGCCTTATACCTTTCAATTGAACCATCTGCTCTATATTTCACAGTGAACACCTACTTGTATCCAACTGGTTTTTTCCCTAGTGAAAGAGTAACAAGTTCCCATGTCTCATTCTTTGCTAGAGCTTTTATCTCTTCCACCATGACTGCCTTCTATTTTGGATCAAGACATGTTTTCTTCCAATCTTGTGGAATAGAAACAGAGGAAACAGACAATAAAAAGGCTCTATAGGATGAAGACAAAGAATCACAGGAAATGAAGTTAGAGATGGGATGTTTAGTACAGGTTCTAACACCTTTTCTGAGAGCAATATGAATATCAAAATCATTATTAGAAGAAGGAATAGTAGACTGAGAATTAAAATTAGACTCTTCAGGAACCAAAGGAGACTCATAACATACCTCAGGATGTTCAGGAATTGAATCTAGAGATTCTGGTTGATCAGCAGTCTCCTGCTCGATGGCTATATTTGTCTTGTTCCGCCGAGTATAGATTCTCAAATCTAGTCCATTCAGTCTCCCTCGAGATTTACGTGACTCCCTCTGAGTATCATTATTAGGTATAGGCTTTAGACCCAGACTTTCCCTTTGAAGTTGAAAGTTGGGAGAGCACAAAGAAGAAGGGAAAGGGAAAGATAGCTCTTCTTCCTTCCTATGCTCCCCCTGAAGAGGTGGATGGAAATAAGATTCAGATTTCCTAAAGGTAATATCCATGCTCACAAAATATTTCCGTGTAGGAGGGTGGTAACACTTATACTCCTTCTGAGTACTAGAATAATCAACAAAGACACATGTGAAGGCTCGAGGTTCTAACTTCCCCCTATTAGGCTGATGAACAAAGCAAACATAACAAAAGACCTTTGGAGGAACAATATATGAATTTTTACCTTGCAAAACCTCTAAATGACCCTCAAACTCCAAAATCCATAGTGGCATCCTGTTAATAAGATATGCAGCAGAAAGAATTGCATCCCCCCCAGTAAGGTTTGGGAATATTCATTGTAAATATAATAAACCTAGTAACCTCAAGTAAATGTCTATTTTTTCTCTCAGACACTCCATTTTGAGCACTAGTGTTAACACAACTAGTCTGATGCAAAATTATGTGTGACTTCAAATATTCCTAAAAAACTCCATTCATATACTTTGTGCTATTATCAGTTCTCTGTATTTTAACATGAGCATCAAACTGGGTACTAATCATTTTGTAAAACTGCTGAACACATGAAAATACTTCATTTTTTCCTTTCATCAGATATACCCAAGTTAACCTACTGCAACGATCAATAAAGGTTACAAACCAGCTATAACCTGATAAAGACACAGTTTGAGTAGGCCTCAACACATCAGAATGGACAGTCATAAAAGGAACTGAAGTCTTATTATTTATTGCAGGATAAGATTGTCTAGTGTGTTTGGCAAACTCACAAACATCACATACTAACAATTCAGTTTTGCATTGTTTAAACGAAAGAGGATAAAGTTTCTCTAAAACAGTAAATGAAGGATGTCCAAGTCTCCTATTCCACTGAATAATTTCTTCCTCATCACCCATAGACTGTCCCAACATGGCCTGAACAACACAATCATTCAATAGATATAGCTCATCTTGCAGTCCACTACTGCCAATCGTTCTCCCTGTTATCAACTCCTGAAACACACAGTGAGTGGGAAAAAATTCAATTTTGCAGTTGAGAGCTTTTGTGATAGAACTGACAAACAAAAGGTTAATAGGAAAGCTAGGCACATGTAAGACAGAACTAAGACTTATAGTAGGAGTTCATTTAACAGAACCTGTTCCAAAAACATTATATAAGGATCCATTCGCAATGCAGACTTTTTCTTTGTCTGAACATGGAGAATAGGATATGAATTTATTCGAAGAGTCTGTCATATGTTTGTTTGCTTCAGAATCTATAACTCAAAATGAATTATTATGATTGGCAAGAAAAGCATTACCTGAGTTAACGAAGTTAGAAGAGGCAACTATAGTGGATTATGATTCAAGTTGTGATAGGAGTCGTCTCAAAGTCTTTACCTCTTCATTGAAAAACATCCCAGTGATAGCACTATCTTCAGAAACACTCACAGCCTCAGATACATTTGCTTGTGATCTAGTAGAGCTCATCCTTTTTTCTCCACGCCCTTTAGTTGGGTGGCCGTGCAGCTGCCAACATTATTCTTTGGTGTGTCGAGATTTCCCACAATAGTCATAATGCAAGTAATCCTTATCTGATGGATCATATGACTGTTCTCGTAAGGAGTTAGCAGCCAGCCCAGCTTTATCAACAGCTGTAGAATTGATCATGACACTCCTTCTGCTTTTCTCCTGCTGAACATAAGAGTATGTCTGCCTTAATGTGGGCAAAAGATCCTTACCATGCACTTGGACCCTAATCTGATCATACTCCACATTTAGCTTAGCAAGAAAATCATATATGCGCTCCTTGTCAACCAATTTCTGGAACTTAACTGCATCAGCCGGATATGAAGCCTGAAAATCCTGATAGAAATCCAACTCTTGCCATAGACCACTTAGTTCTGCATAATACTGAGTAACAGTCAACTCACCTTGTTTCATTCCATGAATCTTGTTCCTAAACTCATAAACTTGTGCATCATTCCCAACTTGAGAATAAGTCTGAGCAACAGTACTCCAAATGGTAGCAGCACTGTCCAACAGTAAATACTCACGAGCTATATAAGGTTGCATAGAATTGATGAGCCATAACATAACAAGAGAGTTCTCCGACTCCCACTGGCTGTAGGTAGAACTAGTACTTTCTGGCTTTTTTCTATCTCTAGTGATATATCCCTGTAGTCTTCTAGCATGAATGAACAGTAAACAAGATCTAAACCATGCCAAATAATTAATTCCATCCAACTTTACAGGACTAATTTGTAAAGAGAGATTATCACCAACAAATCCAGCCTTTGTTTCAGAGGCTTTCTTCTTTTCATCAGTCATTTTCCAATTAAAGAAATAGTTACTGAGACAAAAAGTAAGAAACTGGGCAATGGAAGGTACAAAAAAAAAAAATGTGCAAACCAGGTGTGAAAACACGTTGGTTAGAGACGCGTCGGACAGGGAAGGTCGTCGGCAAGAGACGTAATTGGAGAAATCACCGAAAAAAAAGGGTTCACGTGCCAGCGCGTGAAGAATGACGCGAGACTTCTGAAGGCGTATGAGCTCACACGCTTCACCGGACTGCGGTTGGACTCTAGGCGTAGGCCGATCAGCTGGTGTCCTTCCTCCTCAAGTGGGTGGTGACAGTCACCTTCCTTTCTAGAACGATGTAGAAGCTTGACCCAAAAAAATTACCCAGAACTACATTGTTCACGCCAATAAATTTTGGCGCTGCTCTGATACCATGTAGAAAACAGAGAATTTGAAAAATTTTATTTTATATTTCTTTATACAAAAATGGTTTACAAGCATTTTAATTTATATACAAAGGTTAGGACTAACTAGGAAACTAATAATAGTCAATAAAGATAATGATTCCTAATTATATTCTAATTTATAGCTAATTTACACTGATTAAGGGATTTACACTAATTGAGGGATTCTAACAACATGCTTCAGTTATGACCTACATGCCTCAAGATTTTCGGAGAACACTTATCAGACAGCAAAGGGAGCGGTCAGAGAGGAATAAGCAAGCAGAGGTTGATGCTTTGGTTAATTCTGGAGGAAGTATACGTGATCGCTATGCTTTGTTGTGGAAACAACAAATGGCTAGGTAAGGCACCTTGGTTTTCACTGTGGCAGTTGTGGCACGGATTGTGGTGTTCTGATAATTTGTGTTTGTGATTATTCTCTCAGGAGGAGACAGTTAGCACAACTTGGTTCTGCAACAGGTGTATACAAAACTCTTGTGAAGTACTTAGTAGGAGTTCCACAGGTACGGTCTTCTTCTTGTACCCCTTCCCAAAGTTTTCTTTGGGTGGAATGGACCAACATGTTCACATGTTTCTTCACCTATGCTTCTAAACCTGGATAAGTTGATTGCCTCTCAGCCTTCATCATCTAACCTGGATTTATTCATCAACCATTTCAGTTCAGTTCTTCACAATTTCTATGTATTGTTCTGTTTATCATTCTTGAATTTCCGTTATATGACTTGTTCCACAAAGATTAATGTTCTCAAGTTTTGTGGCTCCTGTCTTGCCTGCAGAATTGATGTGTACTTATTTTCTCACTCTTTATTTTTTTATACATAATATTATTTGTATGCATTTGTGCATTTATTGGTGATGAAATTATTATTATAGTTTTTCATTTTTTAAGCTGAAGATTGACGGTAATCTAGGCTGCATAAATTTAAAAATTTGAGATGCATTTAAAGTATTTGGCCTTGGGAAAATTTAGGCATTTAAGCATCAATGTGGCATGTAACTAATTTCTTTGTTCATCACTTCCTCTGGTGCAGGTTTTACTAGATTTTATTCGGACAATAAATGATGATGATGGGTATGCCCTTCATGTTTTTAGGAGTACTTCGCTTTCAAAATAGAATATTTAGTCATGGCACATGACCAGTTCAACCTAAATATCAAGAAATGATTATGTAGAAGTTTTCTAATCAATAATGTTAAATAAGTTTAAATCTTCTATTTATAGGCCTATGGAAGAGCAAAGACACCGTTATGGACCACCTTTATACAACCTTACAACACTGGTTCTTTACATTCGAATGTTTATTTCACTATCATGGGGAAGGTTTGAGGCTAGTAAATTGTGAGATATCTTGCAGTCTTTGTTGAGTTTGCTAACTTTTTTATGTATGAATTCTGTAAACAAAAAGTATATTTTATTATCCATATCACTAATGTTGTGACCTTCTTTCGGTTGCTTTTCTGCCTTTGGCACCTACTGTATTTAACCGAGCAGAAATGGTCATCAAGCTGCTGTCTTGAAACAAGCGGTTGATATCTACACCCTTGAGTTTGAAAGATTTATCTCCTTCATCAGGTATTGCTTCTGCTTCCAGGGTTCCTCTAATTTGTTTCTTTTATATATTGATGGTGTTTCTATTTATAAATCGTTGTTCTTGTTGTTTGTTTGTACAACTGTGGCGATTATTATTATTATTATTATGAGTTTTCTGTTGTGATGTTCTGTTGATAAATTCGCCAACCTGCAAAAGGATGTCTTCTCAGGACAGTTTTGGCCAAACATCAATATCACTCTGTTTTTGTCTAAGCATGTCCCATCCATAAGGGACTCGTCTTTCTTTATTTGAAAAAACAATTAATGATAATATAATGTAAATAGTAATACACATTATTATTATTATTATTATTATTATTATTAAATGGCTTTTGATTTTAATAATGTCTCTATTATGTCAAAAAATTTACATAAAAAATTTTATTTTTTATAAATATTATGCTAAATAAGATTAAGAAATGCATCATGCCACATAAATATAGTTGACATACCAAATAAGTATAATTTGTGTACTGCAATACAAATTGGCGTACGAACTAAGTTTATTCACTGCTCTATATTTGATTTAGTGTCTCTGTACCTCTACCACGACTCAAGGGGTGCCACACTCTAGGGGTTTATGGTTAAGATGGATGTGAAGAAATAAAGGATTGAATAAGAAGCAAGTGCATATGAAGTTGAAGCTGTCATCCATGGAGGATATGTTGAAGTAGGGTGGTTTAAGATGGTTCAGTTGCATTCAGTAGAAACTTATGAATGCAGTGTTGCAGGTTGAAGTTGAACAACTAGGGAGGCAGACTGAATGCATCGTATGGCAGAGTGAATAGGTTAAATTAGCAAAAGAGAAAAACTAATGGGTTAGACTAAAAAATGACATTAGTGCACTTGCAAAAGGTGAAAGTGGCACACGTGGAATTAGGTCATTTCAAAAGGTTTGGCCACATTCAATATAGTCACAGGGATGCTTTAATATGGAAAGGTGAGTTGTTCAAGTTGAAGGAATGTAAAATATGAGATAGAGAGAGGTGCACAAGCGATGCGAGTTGAAGCTGCAATTTAGCCTAAACAGAGTAGAATGGAGAGAAAAGCTCCACATAACTGATTTCTATTAATTTGAGACTAAAACATTGTTGAGTTGGTTGACGAAGCAAAAACAATAGTGTAGAAGAAGAAAATAGAGATCAAGAAAAAGAAATAACTTGCGGTGGCATGTTGTTTGACAAAAAAAAAAACTTGCGGTGGGGAGCTATTGCAATTTTACTTTTCCTTTTCTTATAGATTTAAACTGTAGGAGGAAAATTTCCTGATTAAAAAAAGTTGTACTCAGAAATAAATATAACACTGAAAATTCTAGAAATGACTAATTAAACAATCAAAACTCAGTCTTGTTGGGATCAAATATGGACCGCGCATAACGTGAGAACATTAGTTAATAATTGTATGAAGATGGTTCACTCACATTAACTGCATAAAGGAAGTTACTTATTTGGAGTAACATAAGCATTATGCTTTGAAATTTCCCACTGGCTCAGCATTCATGATTTTGCAGCTATGTAGCATATGAATCTACCTTATGTTATAATGTTTCCAGATCAAGGAGAAATATTGTCCATGTCTACTGATTTGTGTTTATTTTTGTCAGTGAGGTATTTGTAAATTCCCCTTTCTTCATTTCAGCTGAGGTTGCTGGTACACTAGATGCAAGGTAAGTTTTCAGAATTCTGTAGCAAATCAGTGGCGGTGTTCTCAATATGAATTTTTGTCATTTTGTTCTCTATAGGAAAAATGATGAATTCAAAGAGATAAGTGTTCCAGCTGGGAAAACCTATGAGGTTTGTTTAGAAGTTTATTTGCAGATATTTATATTTCCATATAGAAGAATTTTCATTCCTGTTATATGCATGTACGCTGGAATTCTACTTCATGAAAATGTGCTTCTTGATAGAAATGAAGATGTATTTTCATGCATGTCCATGAAGAACATGAAGCTTTTACGCAAACATGTTTACTGGTAAAATTATTTTCCAAGTGCAGCACAATAGTGAAAACATGGAAAAGAGATTGTAAATAATCTGTTAGTTATCCCAAAAATGTATTTTTGTAGCACTGGTTGCATCGCATGCAGGAATCCAACAGCTGTGGATTAGGGAATCTGTAAATATCAAAGAGGAAAAGAAAGTGTAATGAATTGCTTGATGAGCTACCTACTACAGTTCAACAGATTTTGGTTTTTAATGAAGATACATTTCCTTTCAACTATAATTAAGCACTAATAACTAAACAGTTAGTACAATTAAATGCCTTGAGTTCTTCAAGAACGATAGCTTTCTTAAATCAATTTAGCATTTAGAAATCTCATTCTTGGTTATGGCAATATAGATTATCAAAATTACCTGCTAGACTTCGTCCCTTGTAAAATCCAAGCAGTGGGAAGATTCAAATTTGTATAATATTCTTTCAGGTTAGACTGGAATCAGTCCAGCATATGTTTAAAATAGGTTTAAATTTTCAGATCTGTTTTTGCCTCTTTTCAAAAATTGATTTCTTTAGCTATTAATGGTGTTTGGAAATTTTTTGTACATGTTTTTAAATATTTGACATTGTTAATTGGATTTCCTTTATAGGTTTCATTGGTAGTGGACTCAATAAACTCATACATAGCTTGGGATTTCTCGTTGATACAAGGCAAGATAAACTTGGTATTATTCTCAGACCATTTTATGGAGCTTTGTTAACACTAATTTAGTTTTTATTGGTCCTGAAGCTTCTTTAGCATCCTCTTAAACCGCTCTCTCCCCTTTTTTGTGTCGTGTGTGTCTGGGGAGGGGGAGTATAGACTAGATTTATACTTTTTTTTTTTTTTTTTTTGTGGTCAGGATGTTGGATTTAGTGTGGAGTATGTGGATCCTTCTGGGCAAAAGACTGTAAGTTAAACTTGAAAGCATGTACTGTGTCTAGTGTTCTAAGTTGATTTTCAATTGCACAAAATTTTCATTTTTATGCTCCAATTGAGTAGTTTCTTCGTTTCCCAGATCTGTTTTATTTTTAGTTTTGGTTTGTAGCCTTTGATTAATTTATCTATTTTGTTTTTGTATGTAAACTTTGATTCTTCAGCTAATATTACCTTACCGCCGTTATGAGTCTGACCAAGTGAGTTACTGTATGGAATTTTTGTTTTACCATGCCTTGGAATATAATGTGAATGCTTTTCAAGTCTCATCAATTTCCCTAATATTTTTACAGGGAAACTTCTGTACATGTATGGCTGGTAACTACAAGCTCATTTGGGATAATTCATATTCAGCATTTTTCAAAAAGGTAGGACTATACTTATAGAAGGATTCATTTGGACAGTTTATGTCAGCTTTCTTTATGATTACCATCTCCCACCCTTTACATGACTAGTGGGAGTTTGTGTGGTTGGTGTTAGATCAACTACAAGATTATCAACATACTTCTAACATCGCTTCATTTTATTAGGTCGTCCGCTACAAGGTGGACTGTATACCTCCAGTAGTGGAACCAATGCAATCCACAAATGAAGTGGAAGGATGACAGGATCCTTGTTGGCTGTGACATCCTGTTAAATGATGTGTAATGATTTCAATCAAATTCATTTATACCATTTTTTTTAATTGCATCTTGCACAGGTGGTTGGATAAAATCATATAGCAACTGTAATATCTCGAATATTACCTGGCAATCAGCATAATCCATTCTTCTTACTGTTGCAATGGATGCGCGAGCACCATTTGTAACAATTTATAGACTCTAGAGCAACGACTGCATGGTGCAAATTTTCTTTTATTATTTCCCTTTTCCAATTTGCTTGGGCATCAGAAAGGGTACTCTGCATTGCATTAGTTGCACAATTGATGGCTGGGGATACATCTGTAGCTTGGTACTGGAATTCAGAATGAGTTTGCAATCTCCCAAACCTAAAGTGGAGCCATTCAAGTGAGATAAATGTTCATAACCACGTATCAGCCAACCATTGAGCACGCATCCACTGAATCAACAAAATACAAAATCAAATGCAATAATATGTTAAAAACTATATTTGCTGGAAACATAAATATGTTTCCAAATATTTTATATAACGTATCAATGGTCAAACAAATTCATATGCCCGCTTGGCAGAATCAAGAGTGTTGGACAGCAGCATAGCAATTGTCATAGGTCCAACACCTCCTGGCACAGGGGTGATGGCAGATGCCACCTTCACTGCTTCTTCATGGCAAACATCTCCCACAAGACGATAACCAAATTCACTGCTGGGATCCTGCCACCCATATATGTCTTATTTAAATTGGAACATGTCATCTAAATAAAACCTACTCTCCCATATAATTGCTCAGGTATAGTCCCACTAAAATGGTACTAGCATAGTTCAAAATTTTCATCATATACTATTTGGTCCATTCAAGACAATGAAAGACTTCGACAGACATTTGAATTGAAGACAGACCTATTTACCTCAATTGGGCAAGTTCCCACATCAATAACTACTGCACCAGGCTTTAACCAATTGCTACGGACCAGATTGGGCACTCCAGCAGCTGTAACCACAATATCAGCTTCACTGGTTATCTCCTCTGGATTATTTGTCAAAGCATGTACAACACTAACAGTTGCATGGTACCTCTGCAAGCATTTTAAACAACTGGACATTAATAAAGTTGTGAAAGCATTAAATGATAGAAGTTATTTGAAAAGAATGTGGTATCACCTGCAATAACAATGATGTGGGCAAACCAACAACATTGCTTCTCCCAATAACCACAGCATTCTTCCCCATGATCTCCACGCCAAACCTGAACAATAACTCAATGCAACCCTTTGGAGTGCAAGGGATAAACAATGGTTCTCTTCCTCTCATGGCAAGATTTCCCATATTCATTGGATGGAAGCCATCTACATCTTTTTCCAAACTCAGCGCATTCAAAATCTTCACCTCATCCAAATGCTGTCCCAGAGAAGTTTTTTCAGTCATCCATACAACATGAACTTCTCAAATACTCTTGCATCAAATCCTGAACTATTTCACAGCTATATATAAGCAGCTAAGAACATTACCACGCAACAAAAAAAAGTTGTCTAGTAGATACTGACAATAAAGTAAAAGTAATTATTTGTCCAATGACATACTAAAACAAGTTCAAACAAAGTAATTACTGGTCAAATACATGGAAGTCAAGAATAAAACTATAAACAGTCAAGATGTTGGAAGTAATAGCACTTAAAATTGTTTTGATTTCAATTCCAGATATGCAAACCACAAATTTGGATGATTATATATAAGAAGTCCGTAAACATCAAGACATTCATATATTTTCCATTCAGGTCACCTATAACAATGACTATAAGATTTATATCATGGTTATGGAAATTACTTGGGGTAGGGGAAGCTGCACAAGAATACCATGAATAGTTGGGTCTTCATTAAAACTAGATACAACACTAAGAACTGCATCTTCTGGGCAATCCTCAGGCAGTTCGTGAAAAAGAGACTTGATTCCAGCCTCTTCACAAGCTTTTATCTTGTTGCGAACATAAGTTTGGGAGTCCCTTCTCTGGCCCACCAGAATAACGGCCAAGCCAGGAACTTTTCCAATTGATTCCTTCATCCTCCTTACTTCAGTAGCTATTGTAGACCTAATGTCCTCTGCAATTAACTTCCCGTCTATTACAACAGCATCCTGCTCATTGGCTGTGGCAAACAACAAAATATTAACCATACAATGGCTTGACAAACATACACACTCAAACACAATGTTAATAACTAATAATGTAATCAAATTTGAGCACTAAGAAGATTAATGCCCAAACCAGACAATTATTGACTTGGAAAAGTACTGATTTACCAGGCTACAAAATTGGGAAAAAAAAATGTAACCAAGTGCGATAGCTTGTAGATTAACATCTAAAAAAATTCATGTCAGGTTTCAACCAACAAAGATTAGGAATTTAATCCAATTTAACCAATTGGAGAAATCCCCTAATGGTCATTGTTCTTACAATGCATTTTCTAGTTGGAGAGAATAAAAAGGAAAAGAAAAAAAAAAAAAGCTCACAAGGTCACAGCAATAAACATGAAAGAAACTAGAAATAGGGAGGGCACTCACAGCAGTTTAGGGAAGTAGGAGGGCGAAGATTATCTGCGGCTGCAGTCCAAATCTCAGGTAGGTCAAGAGAAACGAGAGATTGAGGAGACATTAGAATTTGGGTGCTTATAGCTCTTCTTATCACGTACTTGTTGTGCCACGCCGCTGCCATTCTTCGCTCTATGCTGCTCATAATCTCCATCATCCTTATCTTCTTCCTGTATAGAACATTTCAGTTTTAGTTCATCATCGTCTTTTTAAATACACACTGGGACAATAACATTAATTCCTTTTTAACTATTACATTCTAATTAAGGAGGAAACCCTAATCCCAATTTACATAAAAATACAACCAAATTGCCCCACTCTCTCGAATTTCTTGGCTTATGCCGTTATCGATTAATGATTATCATCAAGCTCAGACCTCAGAGGCCAGAGCCACCAGAGCCATCGTTCCCCGTTCAAAACAGCATACGATTAGGTTCTTCCATATATGAGATTCGGTGCCCTTCAGTTTTAACTGAATGGGTCTTAGCCCAACACAAGAAATACTTCATATCCATATCTAATCTGAATTACCTGCAAATATTGGCCCACCCTTAATGGGTTGGGCTGAATGGCATTCTCAATCTCTTACAACTGAGAAGCTTGCACTGTTTGGACAGAGCGATGGGAAGGGGAAGGGGAAGGGGAAGAGGAAAGAGAAGAAATGTAAGAAAAAGTTGGTTAATTATTAGATATACTTAGTGCTCCTTCTTTTATAGAAAAGTGAGTCATTTCTATAATATAGATAGTAAATCCTACATTATTGTGAGGAATGATAATATGTGCACTGGGTGTACCTAAAAATTTCTCGAAAAAGCTAGGCAAAATAACTTTTTAAATCCATGACAATTACTCTTTTAGGGTAATATAAGCCCTTATCAATTACTACTAATTATTATTAGAGTCAAATAAGTTATTATCAATTTATTTAATCAATTTAAGTCTCTAATAATTTTCTTATTATCAAAATATTGAAAATTAAGGTCAAAGAGGCTTAGTCTCTATCACGTGACTTACACGTGATAACAGACATTTAGTTGACATTTATTTTTGTTACATAAACTAAGAGCTAAACTCTCTACTACTCTCTCACTCTCTCTCTTTACAACTTAATTCCATCAATAGAAGATAAATGATTGAAAATACGAGCATTGTGCACTGATATTTCCTTTAGTATATCCAATATTAAATTCTATGCTTTTCAATGTACCATATGCTGAATGCAGTAGAGGAGTTTCAGGTATTGCATGACCCAATAGCATTAGGCACGCTGAACTCGCATTTAGTAGAGCACACACAGTGTCAAGTGGGGAGTTTATAAAAGCAAATTTTTTATTTATAGGGACTTAAAATGAATCGATTAAATTAATTATTAGGGACCTTAAAATGATAAACTAAATTGACAAGTGTTTATTTAACTATAAGAGTAATTACAAAAACTTAAAAGGATCAATTAAATTAACAAAGACTTATTCAACTCTAAGAATAATCATTAAATGTTTAAAATAACTTTTTGCCAAAGGCTTCCTTTCCTTTCCATCCTTATCTCCGTTCTTTTATATAAATGGAGTCTAATTCTCTATATTTTCCTCCATTTCACTCCAAATTAAAGAGAAATATTTTGAATTAATGAAGGGAAATTGGAAATATAATTTCCCTTAATTTCTCTTAATTTCTTCTCATTTCTTTTCTCTATTTGCTATCTAAACAAAGACAATTTGAGAAATCATGTTTCTTTTCTTTTACCTTCTCTCCATTTTTCTCAAAGCAAACAAAAGTTAAGATTATGATAGGTCATAATATAATGTAATGCAATTGAATTTTTTATCAAATTTTATTAAAAAATTTAATTACATTACAGTTCAAAAATAAGCTCCATATCATCATATCTTATGGCTTAATAATCCACTGCATGCCTGGAAATACAGAAAATTAGAGATTTAAGTACTAACACTTTCATTATTTTTACATTTTTAATATATTAAAAAATACACATTTATTTTGGTACCTTTATTTGATTAATTATGTGTATATAAAAAAAAATATTTGATAAAAAAAAAATCCTTTCAACAAATAATTACAAAATGCTATTATATAGAAGGAGAAATTAAGAGTTGAATGAGAACTATATTAGTGAAGGGTGAATTTCACATTAAAAGTAATTTGAGTTTAATGCATTTACTTCACTCTAATAATTAAATTTCATCATAATTTATAAAATAATCTTTTCATGCCATTAAATTAATAATTTTAAAATTGAATATCAGCATCGTAATGTAGGAAGTTAAAAATTTAAACTTTCTCATTCCTTTCTTTTAAGAAATTTTTGTTAAAAAACAAAAAAGCAAAATTGGGTTGATGATAGGTTGTGAAGCCAACCATTAATGATTTTTTTTTTTAATTTACTAAGATATCTTTCTATAACCGTTTTATTGTGCACAAATAATACTATCTCTGAGAATAAAACATGAGTTTTTCCCTTAACACCCCGTTTGGATTGAGTGCAGCATGATTTATTAATATATGGCATCGTATTGTATTATATGATATAATTTTTATTATTAATATGTTTGAAAAGATTGTATGGTAATAATTAGTTAAATGATATGGTATAATAAATATAAAAATTATTAAAATATCTTTATTAATATTTTGAATATATAAATAGTTTAAAAAACATGATATAATTGAAATTTTATAAATTATGTAAAAATGAAATATAAATTAAAAATTTTAAGCCACATGAAACAACCGATTTGATATTTTGAAAGTCTATGATAAATTGATGATTAAAATACCATCATTTTATAATATAAAACCATCTTTTTCAGGGGACAATCAAAACAAACAACGAGAGAAGGCATCATAATTCGAACATAATGTAAGAGTGCAATGGACCTTCCATTGCACCTAACAGTTTGATTATTAATGAAATTGTTGATAGATAATGTATGTGATTACAAAATACACATATGGCATAGGGAGACATGATTTAGCCATGTCTCCACAAGGTGATCAAAATGTGCAGTGTAGTTAAAATCTAGGGCGATCTGTACTCCACAAGTAGACATAAGTTTTCTTATCAGTATTATTTTAAAAAATCCTTCAACTAGATAAAACAAATTTTTATTTTTTATTTGTTCAAATCACATAGCAAATGATCCACGAAGTTTTTCTTTATCTTCTTGTCATGTATATTCTTTCTTTGTACATGTTTGATTTAGCTGTTAGGGCTAATTCTTGGTATTTAAATTAACGATAATTTGGATGTGTGATAAACATAGTGATTAACTAGTAGTTTTTAAAATTTTAATCATTAATTATTTAAAATAATAACTACATTAATTAATATCGAAATTTGATATTATTAGCTTTCAGTTTCTAGTACCTTTTCAAGAGCTAATCACAACCCTATTCTAAAAATTAAAAAAAAAAAAAAAATTGGGAAACCATGAAAATCGTCCTCTAAAATCTTAAAAATCATCCCCTAAATTTTAGAAAGTATCCCTTATTCTTTAAGGGACGACTCTAGAGCGTCATACTCATTTTTTAGGACAAAAATCATCTCAAAAATATTAAGGGGCAATATTCTTCCCCTTATTTGAGGATGATTATTATCACCTGATATGAGGCCTATAATCATCCCCATTTTTAGGGACGAGAATCATCTCTAATTTTTAGAACAATAATCATCTCTAAAAATGAGAATTAAGGTCATCTCTATATTAAGGAATGATAATCCATTACAATAAATTTAGGCTTTAACAACACACCTTATGTACTGTTAAAAATTTAAAATATATTGTTAATAAGAATTATCAGTAAAAATATAGTAATGTCCATAAGCCTCGTGACTTAAAGTTTTTAATAACATTTTTATACTAATTTACAACACTATTATACATGATGTTTTATATATTATTTATTATATTATATGTTATTTTGATGTCAAAATACATTACCTGATGTCATTTATTACTTTAACATCATTTATAAAATGATGTTAAAAAAATGTTGTTAAACCTATATTTTTTGTAGTGATCAGAGCATAACAAAAGTGATTATACATATAAACTAATTTCCAAAGTAATGTGTAATTTAGAAAAATAAACATTAAAGGAAGCTGCAAAAGCAAAACTATAATGGAAACAGAAGGCATAATATAATTAAGACATAAGTTAATTTCGTTAGACTACAGAAAAATCAAATAGTTTTGATTTAGTGATGTTAAAATCGGTTTTTAAGCTATACTTATAAAGTTTTGGAACAAACTCTAATTAAATCCAATTAATTATATGAAAAAACTAATTAAATCAGTTATTCCATATACAAAATATGTGAAATAAAAAGAAATCATTATTGAGTGTCGTCTGAAATAAATCCATAATCTTAGTGTACAAAATAACCAAACAGTTGATTAATCAAAGCACAAGTAAATAACCTTCATGCAATTCCAAGATTTTGGCTCTAGGCTCTTAACAAATTTATCGAAAAAGAGAATATTAAAATCATCTTCAAAACTGTGAAGTACCATAGAAAAAAGACTTGGCCAGAGGCAAGGCATTGCCGTATTATTAGCATGAGGGAGGGAAATGCAAAAGATTGTGTTGCAAAAGATTGTGTGCTTATATTATTATTTTATTTTAATGTGTTTGATATTATCATATATATGTTATGATATAAAGAGATAATATTAAAAGTGGGATTTAAGCCATCTAAATTTTATGATCTAGCTCCAGGATTCGAATCCTATGTTGTTATTTTTTTCCCCTAATATGATCAAGATTGTACATATATTGTGACAGGAAGAGATCTGGCATGTGCACTAGTAGTAAGATTACATGCTGATTCCTTGGCAAGTTTTTCTGCGTAAGTTCTTATTTGGGATTTTTCTGTTGTGGAATCTCTTCATATATAAATCCTAAATAGTGAGATAGATTTTGCGCTGTCTGAGTGATGTTGTGGGTGTGGGATTGCCAAGACCCACCAGTGGCTAACTACACTAAAGTAGCTTGTCCGCGGCAGCATCAGCCCCCATTACTGACCAACACAGAAAAATTCATATCTTTGCATGTGAAGAGCAAAGCCTAGATATATACTATATAATTTAATGCATATAAGTTAAGTTGGTTGAATATGTCCAATATAGCCCTTAATTAGATTAGTATAGATAGGCTTGGAATAAGAAAGAAATGGTGAAATAGGAGGTTATTATTTGAAACCCTGAATTTGCAGTTTTCAGTTTTATTTTGGATCGAAAAAATCTGAAATAAATGATATTTAAGTTTAATTTGTCAATTTGAAACACAAATACATTCATTTCAAATGCAAACTTATTCTAATAGATAAAAGAAGATGCATAATTGTTTGTAAGAGATGGGGAGTTGTCATATATAAATGGAATCAAGTGACAAATAGGGTTGGAAAGAATCAAATATAATATATATGAAACTACTAGCTTGGGTTGAAGTGAAGTCAACTTCAAGGGCTCAAGTAGCAAGATTTTCCATGACATCAGAGCAAGAAAAGTAACCCTTCTCTCTCTCTCCCTCTCTCTCTCTCTCTCTCTCTCTCTCTATATATATATATATAAGACTTGAGTAATTATGAATTCAGGATAATAAATCAAATTAAGATAAAAATTCGTTATATACGAGCTACCCTTGGAGATTATTAATATTAATATGCATAAGATGATTAAAATAATGAATCGTAAATTGTGTCGACCTCGAATGAAAAGTTCAACTCCTACATAGTGTTGGGAAGTTTAGACACAAATGGATGGAAGCATATATATGCTAGCCAAGCTAGGTAGTCTTTTTAGAACATTAAAATAATAATATTATTGGCAAAGCAGAGAGTTTTTGACCTATAGCTAAGAGCCGTATCCACTTTTCTGTATAAAATTTGAAAGCTATGCCTTTGTTTGGATGCAAAGGCTCGAATGTTTGGTACTGATTGTTATGCATTCGTCTTTGTTTTGCTATCAAATATATTTGTTTATCTTTTGTGCATGAAAGTATTTTAACGTAAAGAGAATTAAAGAAGAAAGAGAAGGAAAAAGAAAGATATATGCATAAGCCATGGATTTCAAATCATGTCATAGAAGACATGCATGGCCTTGTCCTGTCGAGGCAGTGTTCTTGGGCTGCCCCCTTCTCTCCCAAATACAATGTCCACTGCAGTCTCTGCTTTCTTGCTGTATAAACAGTAAAGAAACGACCAAATTTTGGGAAAAGAAGGTTTTCAATAATTTGCTCATTATTGGATACTTATGCTTAAAAGTTTGCGAGTGTTTGATTGTATTTTTTTTCACCTTGTTTCTATTTATATTATTAGAAAAGAATCCAGCTCTCTATCTCGTCATTTGATTCATCCATTCATTGCTTTGAGTAGTACTGATCATTGCCCTTATGATTAAGAAAACTCCCCTTTCCAGCAGCAAATAGAATCACCCTTTCAATTTTCCTCTACGTATGTGTGTGTTTTTTTACAATAATTATTGAAGTAAATGACGAGATCAATTAATTAATAGGTTATTTTATTTTCTATAATTTACTTTTATTTCAATAAAATTTGAAATTTGATAATTCTCACGACTCAATCTCGTGGGTCTAGACCAAGCTAAGATTTAGATTGGTTTAAAGCTCTTAAAGTCGTAGCAGGTCTAATTATGCATAACTTATATCAAGGCCTAATTAGAGGGTCCAAATTCAATATGACTAATCGGATAGCCCATTTCACCTTTGCTTGTATTACTACAAACATATGTATATACATGTATGAATATATTTAGTGGGGAAGCCTTGTTCATCCCTAAGACAGGGGTGAGCATAGGTTAGTTCAGTTTGAAAAATCAAAAAATCAGAGAAACCAAAATTTTTAGCAAATCAAATTGAATTGATTCAAATAAGGAAGAAAATAGATTGAACTAAACTAAGCAAACCAAAATTTTCAGTAAATCAAACAAAATTGAACTAAACTAGTGCAATTCAATTTGATTGATTTAAACTTCATCTTGGCTTTCTTTTGACTCATTTCAAATTTAATTTCAATCATATTACCTATTTTTTACCCTAATATGAGGCCTAGTGATAATTAATTTTTTTAAAAAAAGTAAAATATTTGATTTGTTTTGATTCAATTGATTTTTTTTCTTGAGAAATTTAATCAATCTAAATAAATTGAATTTCTTCAAATAAAGAATCAAAATTTTGAATTAAACCAGGTGGTCAATTTTTTTTTTTTTTTAATTTGAGTCAAATTTTGCTCAGCTTCATCTTGATATCTATCATCATGATTAACAACACCGTAATTAGGGAAGCCCAACTCAACTCTTTCCATACAGTCATTTACAAGTATATAAATATTATATAGCCCAACTAATTCTATTGCAATGTTCTAAAAAATAAATATATAAAATATAGATACATACCTAAATTAAGTAATAACTCTTTGAGAAAAATGTAGGTTATACTGCAACAAAACAACAAAATGCAGGTTATATTGTAACAAAACAACTCTTTTTGTAACCTCAAAAAATATTCTAATAGGAATGAGCATTCAACTCATAGAATTCGATATTGAACAAGTAGATAGCTTCTATAACTATTTTGATTATAGTGTAATCCTAAATTTGGAATGCACCATACACTTACATCATAGCCAAGATTTAAACATTTTGCACAAGGGAAACACTTGAAACCCACAAACGCACTCATAATCCAACATATATACATATGACAGCTGGACCTTATCTCAACTCTTTTTAAGTCCATGCATATTCTCTTATACCATTTGTAAGAGTTAAAGAATACAATGTTATACCCACCTCTCACATCCATATCCATACAAGAGTTAGCAAGAATAGTGTCATACCTATCCTATCATATACACCAACTCATAGAGTTGTGTGCTTCACGTAGATACCCTCGTTGCAAAAAAAAATTCCACCATCGCTTGGGAATGCATTTTCAATCTAGACATGCAATGATAAGGACCCGCCTCAAAGGGATCAATATTATAGTCATTTTTGTATTTTTGAATGCTTCAAACACATTCCAAGTTTCCTTTCCAACAAATGATACCCCAAACTCAAAGTCTCTATTTTTTATAATTGTCTTGACTCAATCTCATGGGTCTAGATTTATACTAGGATTTGGATTAGCATAAAACCTTCAAAATTTGTAACAAGTCTAACTATACACACCCTAAATCAAAGTCAAACCAAAGGACTTAGACTCAACATGACCAATTAGATAGTCCATCTCAACCTAACCTGTATTATTATTATTATTATTATTATTATTATTATTATTATTATTATTATTATTATTATTATTATTATTATTATTA
This sequence comes from Hevea brasiliensis, assembly GCF_030052815.1. NCBI lineage: Eukaryota > Viridiplantae > Streptophyta > Magnoliopsida > Malpighiales > Euphorbiaceae > Hevea > Hevea brasiliensis. Next base: position 101,769,631 of record NC_079495.1, on the reverse strand, counting down.
TTATTATACTTAATAATTATTTAATCAGGGGAGCTCAACTCAATTCATTCCATACAATCATCCACAAGTACATAAATATTGCATAACGCAACTAATACTATTGTGGAGTTCTAAAAAATAAATACAATAAAATATTAAGTAAATAGCTTTATGAAGAAGAATATAGGTTAGATTCCAACAAAACAACTCTTCCTGACACTTGAAAAAAAAATTAAACATAAATGAGTATTCGGTTCATAGAGTTTGATATTGAATAAGTAGATATATCCTCTATAACCTCTACAACTATCTAGACATTAGTGTAATTCCTAAAAGTGGAATGCGCCAAACATTCCATCAAATATTCAAACATTTTGCACAAGAAAAATGCTTGGAATCCAAGCACATACCCACAATTCATCATATATACATATGAGAGCTAACTCCAGCTCTCTTAAGTCCATACATATTCACTTATCATCAGGTGTGAGCGGTGTGAGAGTTGGTGAATCATTTCTAATATTATGAGATTTCAATTTTAAGCCTCAACCGAAGCTTGAAAAAAAAAAATCTTTTTAAAAAATAAACTACTTAATAGATAAAATTACAACAATAAGTCTGATTAATTTTCATAAAAGAAAGGCAATATAATGTTTGAAAAATTTTTTAATCCGTCATTAACAAATAATAAATATCTCAAAATTTTATATTATTAAATAAATTTTCAAATAATAGCCAAAAAGAAACCTGAAATTTACATTTTTTTTATATCCTAAATTAAAAATTTTTACAATTACATCATATGTATTTTGACTCACAGACTAATTGCACCTCATCATTAGTGTTAACTGTTAGCCACTAACGAAGATTACCACTAAATTTAAATTAAATTAAAAATCTAAAACCATGCTATTTAAATTTAAAAATGCATAAAAATTAACACTTAATTTATTTTTATTTAAAAATAATTCAAGAATTAAAGGTGTTTAAAATAATTTGTATAATTTAAATAATATTAAAAATAAAATTTCAGGTCAAAACATATTTTTTCTATCTTTTCGTGTAAGCCCCATGCATCGTTGCCGATAGAGGCATACAACATAACAGCCAATAATGGTAACGCCCTGCTATTAGGAGCTTGGAAGTAGGAGTGAGCATTCGGTCGGTTCAGTTCCGAACCAAAATAACCGATAACCAAAAATCTCATAAATTATAAATCGAACTGAACCGTTTATTGGAGAAAAATCGAACCGAACCGAACCAATCATTATCGGTTCGGTTTGGTTCGATTAACAAAAACCGAAATTTCAATTTTTTTCAAATGCCAAACCTGCTTGACTTGTAAATTGCATATTTGCATTTGTTCACACTTCATAGTATACAATTCATATAAAATCAATTGTGTAGCATCAAATAAACAATCAATTTAATAAAATGTCACTATGCCAAATAAACCATAAAATAAATAAAAGTATAAAACCACTAAACCAAATAATAATCCAAGCATCAAATGCCAAACCATAAAACAAAACATAATTGAAATAAAAGCTAAAATAACCACAACCATACTCTAAATACAATCCAGTTCAGTTATTATTAAAATCCATAAAACAACATAATAATAAAATACCAAATCTCCAACAAGATAAAAGCTAAATACAGTCCATATTAAAATCCGTCAAATAACAACAGAATTAAACATAATATTAAAATCCATCAAATCTCCAATAATTTGATTTTGTGCAGTCCAACCAAATCCAAAAACATCCTCAAATGAAGAGACAACAGGAAATAGCTTTTGGAAACCTACACAAACAAAATAATAAAAAAAAAGACAATTGATATATAATAATTAATAAAAGCATAAAATAATGTAAAACTTTAAACAATCAAACTTACATCTAAGAGTTAAGGGTAGGGGTTGAACAACTTGATCCCCCTAATTGAGTTAGGCCAACACTTGGCGGTACTGAAAATTGAATTATATAATGGGAAAAAAAAATCAATCCATATTGAAATGAAAATATTAAAAGATAAAAATTATCTAAATACATGTATTTATTACATACCCTCTTCAAACTTTTCAAGTTCCTCTAAATCTTCCTCAACATCTATTGGACAATTTGAGGAACGTGTCCAATCTTGTGCACATATCAAAGCTTTCACAATTCTGGGAGTTAAAGAACTCCTAAAGGGATCTAGTACTCTCCCACCAGTACTAAAAGCATTCTCTGATGCAACAGTTGAAACTGGGACTGCCAATATATCTCTTGCCATTTTTCCAAGGATAGGAAATCTCTCAGAATTGATTTTCCACCATTTTAAGAGATCAAAATCTTCCTTGTCCTCTTGAATTGCCTCATTGAGATACACTTCCAACTCTGTTTTTGAATCTAAACCTCCATTTTTTTCTAACTTTTGCTTCTTGTAGTAATGCTTCAAGTACAATTTGAGCTTTAGATTTATTGTACTATCACTACCACTTGAGAGCTGTGAGCTAGTGTTATCACTTTTTTGCTCACAACCAGTTTGATACATTTTCTTATACTCATTAAATAAGTCAATCAAAGATGACTTCACCTTCTGGAACAACTGCTCACCCTTTTCTTCACCATGCATTTGGCAATATTGAAACTCCATATATTCAAACTTACCACGAGGGTCAAGAACGGTAACAAAATAAATCAATTTTTTCATTTTATCTATATCCCCCCAGTACTTGTCAAATTTTTTCTTCATTCTGTCCCTCATATTTTTCACCTCAATATTAGTACTATCCACCCATTGATTTAAAATAAAAGCTAAGTCACTTATCTCACCAAAAAACATGTTAGATGTGATATACCGAGAACCAAAAATACGCAAAGTAAGCTCATAAAAATGAGATAACATTTCAGCCATTTTCCTACATTTAGACCAATCATGAAAATCAGGCACTCCATTCTCTCCCAATTCAAGCCTAAACATAGGTTCTTGTGACTCATACCTCTCGAATGCCCTTTCATATGTTTGAGCTATATTCAACATCAAGTAAGTTGAATTCTACCTAGTTGACACATCTAAACACAAAGAAGACTTGCCATCAATTTTTTCATATTCAACACACTCCTTAAACTTTTTCAACCTAGCTGGAGAACTCCTAATGTATCTCACTGCATTCCTTACTTTCAGCACTGACTCACCAACATCTTTTAAGCCATCCATGACAACCAAATTAACTATGTGTGCCATACATCTCATATGAAGGTAATCAGAATTATAAACAGTGACACCCAAATTTGCAAGCTTTTTTTTCAAATAAGAAATGGCTATATCATTTGAACTAGCATTGTCAACTATAATGGTGAATATCTTATCTAGCCCCCACTCTAGAAACAAGTTTCAATAGCTCTACCAATTGCATCACCTTTATGACTTGTAATAGAACAAAAATTAATGATTTTCTTATGTAACTTCCAATCATTATCAATGAAATGAGTAGTGATACACATATAATTAATTCGTTGTAATGATGTCCATGTATCCGTAGTAAGACTCACCCTTTGACAATTTCTCTTCAAATAAGACTTCAATTTTGACCTCTCCTCAACATACACTAAATAACAATCTCATGAAATAGTCCAACGAGAGGGAATCTTAAACTTGGGATATATAGCTCTCATAAATTTTCAAAATCCCTCACCTTCTACAAATTTAAATGTCAACTCATTAATGATAATCATGGAAACAAGAGCCTCCCTAATTGCATTTTCATCATATTTCCAAGTACTAAGTGTGCCTACTTCACCCTCTACATTGTTTGAATTTGGTTGCAAATCCAATAGCGCTTGCCTAGTCTCAATGGCATGTGGATGCTTTTTGCAAATATTCATATGATTCCTAAGTGTAGTGGTTCCATTTCTCTTGGGATCACAACAAAATTCTTTATTACAATAATTACACTTGCCTTTGGTGTCACCATTATCAGTTTTAAACTTGGTGAAATGATCCCAAACTGTAGACCTTGGCATGACTGGCTTTCTTTTCACTTTTGATTTTGAACTTGTTGCAGTTTCTTGTTCACTTTGATTGGAATCAGTTGTATTTGTTGGATCATTTTGCCCGCTAGAACTAGAATCCATGTTCAGCTGCTACAAGAGTACACAAATAATTAACATTAGAACTCTAATCAATATTATTGTGGAGCACAAGCTACCATAGAATGAGCAATTTCAATTCACATTAATAATATAAATTATTAGTATATGTAATTTATTAATGAATTTTCATATATATCAATGACTGATTTATAATTTCTTTTAATAAGTATTAAGAATTTAGGTTTTCATAAAGATCAAAATTTGATTCATGGCCAGCTTTTATCCAAAAGAAGCAACTTTTTATAACCATTGCTTCTGTCAAAAGCATTAAATGCAAGAAAGTGACCAAATTGTGGAATAATCAGTTAATTATAACATTCAGCTATAATAAGCAAGAGACAGTTAGTAGTTAGACACTCATCATAGCAAGCTGCAGAAGTTAACTTTGAGTTATGAGAAGTCCATAAAATAAAATTAAGCCAACATCACATGTCAGATGATAACAAACAATTCAAAGTATAGATTATGGGCCAACTAATTAACTAGTACTTTTTTTCTAAGCTTTTTGTAGTGGGTTCCATATCAGAAAAAGGGAAATGCATGTGGTTTCAGATTTCAACTTCTTGTGCCACTAACCCTACTATTATCCTTCTAATTGAGCTCGGATGAATTTTATTATTTCTTAGGTGATTTGATTAACTTAATAGGACGAAACTCTAATTGAAGACAGCAAAATAACAAATAAGAGCCTAACTAAAAGAGTCAACTCCATGATTAGTATGCTGAGTGTTAAATGATTCAGAAAATCAACTGCAGAATTAATGTTCACAACAATCAAACTGTCACACAGGTAAGGCAATGCCATTCCATTATCCTATTTTAATTTAAATTCAGGAAAAGGGGGAAAAATGACAATACAACACAAAATGGTAGCCAAATTTTGATTATTAGTTTATCTTTTTCTGGAAACAATAGAAAATTAAAATACCATGAGCCTTCACAGGTTGCCAAGACATATACATACCCTACCAACATATCCTTGGTTTTTAATCCAATGCTTCAACCTTTACTTGATATACGTGTCATATAAACACAAAGAGATTCTAGATTGCTTTTATATCAAATCAATTTCAATAATATTTTTTTTTTTTGTTGGGAGAGGGTTTCAATTTTATCTACTCACGTATATTGTTATCTTGATTTATACATGTGTCCAATAAAGATGATGCTCAATCTGCGTGGCCTACTTAGCCTAACATTTTTTTAAAGATGTTAGTTAGATAATATTAAAATATAATTTAAAATTATTTTTGATAAATTTTAGTTATTAAAATATTAAAATAATAAAACTATATTTTTCTAACTGTTTAGCATCTTGCTTTTATTTTTTGAAAAACAATTTTGATCTTGAAATCTAAGACAAAAAAAGATACTAAAAAACGCTGTTACATCCCGGAAAAGGAGATCCTGAATCTGCGAGGGACCTCTTCCATCATAATAGGTTATTTCTCAGATGTAAAGGGGCCAACTTGGCCACACCATGTATAAAACAATGTTGTGTTGCATATCCATGTTTCCATATAATAGCAGCATCTAAGTTAATTCTTTAGCTAAGCAAGTAGCTCAAATGTGAACCCTTTCACTCAAAATCAAATAACTTGTTAATTTAGGTAGACTCGTAAATATTACAAAAGTTGTAAGAATTGATAACCCATCCATTCCTTCAACCAATGCCTAGTGTTGTTTTTTGAAACCTCAATGCGATTTTTAAGTTTTCGAAACGCATATCCCCACCCCTGAGAGCCCACTATAATCACACCCAAGGACCTGAAATTGAAAAAGGCCCACTACACTCGTCTCTTAGAAGAAAAAAATTAATAATATATTGAGGATAGTTTTATTTTTCTAAAATAAAATACTTTTCAAAATAATAATATATTGATAATTATGAACTCCTAGATAAAAATCATCTTTTTTATTTTTCTTTCCACTTTTTTTCCCTGCTGAGAAGCAAAAATAGAGCCCAATAGTTAAGCAACATAGGATGAAAAATAAATCAATAGATAAAAATGCAAACTCAACTAACAATCTTCATCATAGCAGACAGTGCAAGAAAAAAAAAACATGAATTAATTAAATTCATTTTTTAGTGTTGCAGTTATGATGTGTTAGTGTGAAAGACAAAAGAAAAATTAGAGGTGATGCTGCAATATTTATATGCAAACTTAGATGCTGCAATATTTATATACAAACTTAGGTAAGGTTATCTGGCAATTTGGTGAAGATAACTAACAGTCCAACATCTAAAAGAAGCAACACGCACTCAGAAAACTAATCCTATGAACGAGTCCTAATAGCCACTATTACCCAAAAATCCTAGCAAAGAAAACCAATAATACCAAATTGACTTAAAAATTAAACGAAAAACCACCAAATTAAATAGATAACAAAACCTATTTTTGATTAACATGTAAGAAATTGAATACACAATTGCACACATATGAAGGTAATCAGAATGCTTAACCTTAGTTAGCAAGTTATAAACTGGTTGATCACCAGTGACTACTGATAACGGTAGCTGCCAACCTTATTTTCCTGATATAACTATATTGATACTGAGAAAATAATAACATACCGTTGTCTAAGGCTTATGTGTTGTGGAAAATGAAAATCCTCAGGGAAAGAATGCAAATTAGCAACCTAGTCATTAGGATAATATACATAAATAGAAATTTGTCAACTTGAAAAAATATTTCAAAAAAGCATGTCAGCAAAATCTACATACCTCCTTAGGGGTAAAATATCTTAGGCCTTGCTCCTTCAATGAAGATGTTTTCCCCTTATCCTTTGGCTACATGATCATTTTGTAAATGTCATGTTGAGAAAAGGGGAATAGATTAATGGAATTCAAGCTTAACATAAAAATTAGGATACAGGAGAAAATCATTTTGAGAGACGAATGCTCACCTCGAATGAAGATTGAAGAAGATGCACACCACACACACAAGCAAGGAAGAAGAGAGACGAAGAGGAAGCTTGGGATTTTAGTTTTAAGAGGGAGAAAAGTTGAGCGGCGGCAGACGGCAGTAGGCAGATGGAAAGAAAGGTTAGGGATTTTAGTTTTAGTTTTAGGTTAGAGAATCAATTATGGGCTGGATTGTGTGAAAGGATTGGGCTTAAATCAATAAAGGCCTGTGTTGATTTCGGTTTTATTGGGTTCTTCGGATATAACCGATAACCGAATCGAAATAACCGATAATCGAAAATTTTTGAAAGTACTAATCGAATCGGACCGGTTAAACCGATTAACCGAACTGAACCACTAATTTCGATTTGGTTCGGTTCGGTTCAGTTAATCGGTTTAACCCTTAAATTGCTCTCCCCTACTTGGAAGTACCCTTTACACTTAGAGATAGACCATGATTAGCTCGAAATCACTACCATTTTCTATCTTTAAATTACTTCCTTTTTTTATTTTAATTTGATAATTCATTAAGAACTATCATATATAAATACATCATAATATTCTAAAAAAAATAAACATATAAAATTAATACTTTTATTCAAAAATAATTTATATAAAGGAGAATAACATTATAAATAGTAAATTATGCTTTTTTATTTTATATGATAAAAGAAATTTTTTATAATATTACAATATTAGAAACTTGCTACTTTTATGATTCATAAAAGAGCTTAAATTACTAAATTTTAACTTTAATAGAGGAATAAGTAATACTATCAAATTTCATTAATAAAAGATCATCACTCAAGTTTTCAACTAAAAGAAATCAATAATTCACATTGAATTTTTAACTGTTAAAACACACATCAAATATCACAAGAAATAAAAATAAAATAAAACTTCATTAAGGATAGATAAGATTATTAATAATAAGAGATAAGACTCTAATATTAAGAGGAGAATATCATATCCGTTCACATAGATATAAAAAAATAAATCTATATCTATTTTAAAGAGATGTGAATTTAAAATTTATTAAAAAAATAATTAAAAAAAAAACTAATCTAGGTAGCCACCAATGGTCACCCAAAGAGGAGAACGAAAGGCAAAAAAGGAGAAATGAAAAAAAAAAAAAAAAAAAAAAAAAAAAAAAAAAAGGAAACGTTTGAAGAGAGAAGGCAAGTCCCGTGTTTAGTTAAATTTACTTATCAGAATTTTAGTTTTTTTTTTTATCTTTAAAACAAATAATAATAATAAAATTACAATGGCAATAATTTACTTGTAATTTAATTTTAGAAAATAGTTAAAAAATATAAATGAACTTTGCGTTTCTTTATAATTACACTTCAAATTAAAAATTTTTACAATTACACCTTATTACAATTTCCATTTGATGTGGCAACTTCTATTAATGGTTAACGGTTAATACTAATGACAGAGTGTAATTAATCTGTGAGTCAAAATTTAGGGTGTAATTATAAAAAATTTTAATTTAAGATATAATTATAAAAATTAATAAAACTCAGAATTTGTTTTTGACATTTTAATCTAGAACTTTAAAATTAAGTAAACAAAATTTGAAAAATTAAAAAAAAAGCCTACACTTTAATAGATTTCCACGTTTGTTAGACAAACAGCATCTATTATTATACGCAGGCATGTTTCACTGACACATCCCTTTCACATTTATGATGTGTCAGTGAAACATTTAATTGCAGACTGTTGAAGATATAAATTTTAAGTAAAATAATATAATTTTTTAATTAATTTTATTTAAAAAAATTGTATTTGAAATTACATATATTTAAAGTTATATTCAAATAAAAAATACAAAATTAATTTAAAAACTCACATTTTTATTCATAAAATTTTTATATCATTTAATTATTTTTTTATTTTTAAAAATATAAAAATTAAAAATCTTGAATTTATTATAAAGATAAAATACTCCCAATAAAATTTTTTTTCTATTTATAAAAATTAAATATTTAATTTTATTTAAAAAATATAAAATATTTTACTACTTATATCAATTCTATTAATTACAATTCAATCTCTTTATTTAATATTATAAATTTATTAGATTAATTTAAAGTAATGTTATGTATGAATAATATTTACATTGAGTATTTTTTAGAATTAAAATTATAAATAAGAAATAAGGAAGAAATTAGTGGGATAAAAACAGCATAATTAGGACTAAGAAATGATAATTGAAACAATAATTGAAAGTAAATGACCTCATAATCACATGATTATCGATGCAATCAAGCTCGATCAATGTCAGTCAGTCTAGGAATAAATATCCTTTTTCTCGCTTACCAGTTAGGCGTGTGTGGGAGAGAGAAGGAATGGGGACCATCGTCTACGAGAAGAGACAGCAGAGAAGAGAAATCATTCTCTCTCTTTCTCTCTCTCTATCTCTGGCATTGAAAAGAACGGATGAGGACTCCGCCTTTGATAATATTTGGCTTGTATCGATGTTTGTGCCCTCTCACGTGCTGTGGTCTTTTAGGGAAGACTTTCGTTGCCCTTGGCTTAGGCCTTGGCATTTGAGAACCAAAATCCCAAAAGCCACTTCGCTTTTTATTTTAGATTTTTAACCCTCCTGTGTTAAGTGTAACTTTTTCTTTTATTTTTTGTTTTTTTTGGGGTCTGGGGGTGGGGCTTTGCCTTTGGGGTCAAACAAGACCAACATTTTTTAAAAGCGAAGGGAAACCTGGCAAGTACACGAACTGGTTTTTTTTTTAAAAAAGAAAACATTAAAGAAATGGGAAAAAGGGTTAAAGATTGATGAGTAATGATGCCTCTGCAAAGCAAAATGTCAACAGCTATGGGTTCATTTTTTGGAACTGCGGTTAAAAAAAGCTAAAGTTAATTATAGAGGCAATCGTCAAAAGTATAACGGCGTTTATGTTTTGTAAATCCCTTAGCTTGTCGTTAGCGAAGAAAAGCGAAGGCAGTCTCGAAATTGGATGACATATTTGCAGATTCTAATTTTTTTTATTAAAAAAAAAAAAGAACGTTTACCCATGTGGAAATTTACTCTGAAAAGTGATCCTCACAGCTCAGCCTCAGCCTCAGCCTCTGCCTCAGCCAACCACATTTCAGTCCACTTAATTTACGCCTCGTTTCTTCCAACCAATATTTAATAACATTTAATAACATTTATCTACCTACTTCAAAAATTAAATAAATAAAAATTACTAGGATATTTTATTTCATATAGTAATTTTTTTTATATTTTATAATTTAATTATTAAAATATGATAAAAATTATAATTTAATCACCTTATTTTATAAAAAAAATAGTTTCGAGGCCTATTTTTGGTAATAAAATAATTTTTTCTATTAAAGTTTATCACTAATTAATTATAATCAAAATAATTAATCTATATCTAGAAAACTAAATTATTACAAATATGAAAATTATATAGATAAAATTATTATAAAAAATAAAATATGATAAACTAAATTATTATATTTTTAATTCACTAACAATAAATTTTTAACAACATAAGTATTTTATTTATGAAAATATATTTTATAAACTAATTTAATTCTCATAAAAAAATTAAACTATAATTTTTATCGTTTTTTTAAAATTAAAATGTAAAATTTTTTTTTCTGGTAAGTGAGACTGATGCACGAAACTGTTGCTAATTTTTTTTTCAATTTCATCTCATTTTGGATATTGCATAGTGTAAAATGATCGGAAAATCTCAGGTCTCAATAATATATTATTTTTTATTAAAAAAAATTAATTATATATATTATTAAAATTATGTTTGAAACTTATATTAACTTATAATTTAAGTTTTAATAAGTTAAAATAAAAAAAATTATGCAATAAGGGTCAATTACGGTTGATGTACTATACAATAAGTAAATAATTTTAAAAAAGTAAAATTTTATACAACGAAATTCACATTATCTTATAGTTATTAGTATTATTTTTTAATTATACCAACTTTATTCTTGATTTTCCTTTTTCCTAAAAAGAAGGGACAAAAAACAAGAAAATGGCAATAGACATAGATTTTGTGGCAAAATTATTTAAGCTGACACAAAGACAGACAGGTTGAGGTATCATCAGATTCAAAACTGTGTTATGCAAATATTTTATTAAATTGAAATTTCTAGGTAAAATTAATTAACTCATTAATTTTAAGCTCAATGTGTTTATATTTCAACACGTTGTTGTTGGAGGGATGTGGCTTGTTGATGTTGTCCTCATTAGTTGTGTTAACTTCTTGTGTTTTGGTGTTTCTAAAACTTCAAAATTTGATAAATAATGCATTAGTTGGTTTAATGGTAATCATATCATCTTTTAATTTTAATATCATAATATTTATCATATAAAAGGCTAATAAATCGACCCAGTTGAAACTCGCTCATCCAAACTTAGAATCAGATAAAGTCCACCCATCCAAATTCAGAACGGACAGAGCTTGTCCATCCAAACTTAAAAACCCAATACCTAAAGAATTGAGATTTGTGGAGATTTCTGAAAGCGTTTCGACTTGTTTTGAGATATCAGACAAGTCGAAGAGATCAATACTTTTTGAGTTTGGATTAAACGAAGATCACGCTACTGATCGCACCTAAATTTCTAGCATAAATCTGAGAATGATTATCGTTATAACTGAAATAGGGATTTGGCAAAGATCTGTCAAGATTTCTTCTCAATCAAACACCTTATAAATAAGATAAAGTTTCAGAAATAGATATGCAAACAAAACACTTACTTCTATTATACTGAATATTCGATTCATAATCTTCTTATTGACTTGAGCGTCGAGTAGTTGTCAACCATTATCGACCCTCATTTATTCTTTAATTTAATTTTCAATAGACCCTCAATCTGATCAAAGTCTAATATCCAGGAAATCCACGGCAATATCCAATTAAAAGAAATTTATGATTTTTTTTTTTCATAGAGAAAACTTGCATGTTGTGATTGAAATTAACATTTTTTTTTTATTTAATGAAATAGTCATTCAAAGATTAAGTTATTAGTTCAATAGTCTTTTGTTATTATTTTTAATTGGAAATAACTATTAAATATCATTTTTTTTCATTGCTTGTATATTTATTTATTTTATTTTATTTTAATTAAAATTTAAATTTAAGAAATCATAATTTTAAAGATGATTCAAATAATATAAAAAAATTATATTATTTATATAATTTAAAATAATATATATATATATATATATATATATATAAATTTTAATAAGTTTTAATTATAAAAAATAATAAATTTTTTCAATTGTATCTAAAATAAATTTTTTCTTCAAAAAAATTTTAATTCTCTAATCTTAATGCCAAATAGATACATATAGAGAATGATAACTAGTATGAAAGAGATATGCCATAAAAAAATCATAATCTATGCATGTTAAATCCAACCATCAATACTTTCTTAGTTTTAGCTTAGTGATATTGAGTTACACTTAGAACAATAACACCCCAAGTTCAAGTCTCACTCAAAATTAATTATATAAAAAAAAAATTTAATGAGTAAAAATGCCAAGTATGAAAGGAGAAACTGAAATATAAAAAGAAATCAGAAAATCTCTGAAAGGCGATTATCAATAAGAGAAACAGAAGATTAATTACTAGTTATATTGAAAATATTAAAAATAAGGGTCTCAAAAAAAATAATTTTTTTTATAATATAAAAAATAAATTTAACATAATTATAAAAAATAATAAATGCGCAGAGAAGCAAGGTATAATGAATAAGAGAGAGAGTATTAAATACTGTAAATAAAACAAAGGCAAAAGGGTTAGGCAAGGCACAGAGAAAGTGTATATGTACACAACACAGGGAAGAGATCATAGAAATGGCCGTTGTTTGAGGACGTCGAACAAGCACGACGAACCACGAGCTCTAAAAAAAAAAAAAAAAACCCAACCCATCGTCTCCATCTCCAACATGCCACTTCTCTGCTCATCACCTTTCATGTTTCTTCTCTCTTTGCATTGTTTTTGCTTTTCTCTTTCTAATTAGCATTTGATATTATTAACAAATTAGCATGCTTTCCTCCTTCACTAAAGACGCATAGCTAACCGCCACCAGCATAACCCTCTACTACTCACCGTCCATCCACCACTGCTGCTACTACTACCATCACCACTCACTACCCTTTTCTTTATTTTCCTTCTCTTCTTGTTATCAAGATTCATAAGCATCCAAAATCCATGGCTACAACAGCGTCTTTTATAGTATAGTAATTAGTTAATTAAGAAAAAGGAGGAGAGATAGGTTCATAGGAGGTCGTGTTGTGGTTGAGAGAGAGAGAGAGAGAGAGAGAGAGAGAAGAATCCCAACGCCGCGCGCTCTGTCTTAATCTTCACGCAGTTTTCTGCTTTGGATATGCCCTCTCCTTCCCTTTTCCATATATCATTGGCAGAAGCAGCAGAATCTCCTTTTTACTATGAGGATCAAATATCAAGGACTCGGTGCAATTTCTGGATCTCTGTTGTTTGCGTTTTTGCTTGTTTCTGCTTCTACTGCTTGTACCCATTTTCATGGCTGCCTCTGGTTTGTTTCCTGAAAATGGTGGCGATACTAATTTGAAGGAAAGCGGCAGCAAGAACAATAGCAACAGCCCATTGTCAATTAGCAACAGTAATAGCCATAGCAGCGCCAGCAGAAAAGAAGAACCCATAAGAGCAATACAAGGGAAAGGAAAGATGGTGAGGAAGAGGATGGCCTGTGAGATGATGGAGGTGCAAACAGGGAACCAAAACCAGAGGTGCTATCGCAGGATCAGCGCTCTTCCAGAAGCCAATATTATTGGCTTCTGCACCTCTTCTTTGACTAATGTTATTAACCCTAACCAAAACCCAAACCCGAACCCATACCCACCAGTGCTCAACTACTCCACTATGACTATGCTACCTTCTTCCACAAACTTGACCCCTATGACGTCAGGCGGGTCTGTATCTGTGTCTTTGTGTGGGTTTCTATCCTCTACAGGGACACCCAACTTTTCTTCCAATGACACCCTTTCATCATCACCTCAGCCCCAGGCCCCAGCCGTTTGTGGCTTCTCTGGTTTACCCTTGTTTCCTTCTGAAAGAGAGAGAAACCGAAACGCTGCCGTTCCACTCGTCATTACTACTACTGGTACCACTACTGGTGCTGCTACTACTCCTACTCCTTCCATGGAAGACGCCTCTGCCACCGCTTGGATTGATGGTATCATTAAGGACCTCATACATAGCTCTACCAACGTTTCCATTCCTCAGCTTATTCAGAATGTCAGGGAGATTATCTTCCCTTGCAACCCCAGCCTCGCTTCTCTTCTCGAGTACAGGCTTCGTTCTCTAGCTGAGCCGATGCCCAATTATCCGGTGGATAGGATGAGGAAGGAAGCCCTTCCCCCACGGGACTATAGTAATCAAGGGCAAGCCTCTTCTGGGCTCACTCTCAATCTTGAAAATGTTACTAGTTATTCTTCGCTACCAGATTCTACTGCGGCTGTGGCTCCGGTTCCTCCTGTTGTCAATCAGTACTCTGGCTGGGGATCCACGCCATCACTTCTCTGCCAAGGGATCAACCAGCAGCCACATCATCAAGTTCAGCTTCTTCATGATCAGCAACAGCAACAAGGAAGCCCCTCTTCTACTTCGGTTACACCACCTCTTCTTGCATTGAATCAAGGGCATCCACAACAACATGAACAGGAAAAATCTTCATCAGCGGAAACGGAACAAGTGGCCACTACCGGTATAGTGACGACGCCAACTTCAGTAGCTGCTGCTGCTGGTACTAGCGCCAGAGAGAAAAAGGAAGAGTTGCGGCAGCAGAAGAGGGACGAAGAAGGATTGCATCTTCTAACCTTACTCCTCCAATGCGCGGAGGCCGTCTCCGCAGATAATTTCGAGGAGGCAAACAAGATGCTGTTAGAGATCTCGGAGCTGTCCACCCCTTACGGGACGTCGGCGCAGCGGGTGGCAGCTTATTTCTCCGAGGCAATGTCCGCGAGGCTGGTGAATTCTTGCTTGGGAATATACGCGACGCTACCATCAATGCCGCTGAGCCACACCCAGAAGATGGCCTCAGCATTTCAGGTATTTAATGGAATCAGCCCTTTCGTGAAGTTCTCCCATTTCACGGCGAATCAGGCCATACAAGAAGCATTCGACAGGGAGGAAAGGGTGCACATAATAGATCTGGATATCATGCAAGGGTTACAGTGGCCGGGGCTATTTCACATACTAGCATCAAGGCCTGGTGGACCTCCTTACGTGCGCCTTACAGGGCTGGGGACCTCCATGGAAGCTCTGGAAGCAACTGGGAAGCGTTTGTCTGATTTTGCCCAGAAACTGGGCCTCCCTTTTGAGTTCTTTCCGGTGGCCGAAAAAGTTGGAAATTTAGACCCAGAAAGGCTAAATGTCAGCAAGAGGGAGGCCGTGGCGGTGCACTGGTTGCAGCACTCCCTCTACGACGTCACTGGTTCCGATACCAATACGCTCTGGCTGTTGCAGAGGTAAAAGATGAGTATTCATTTTCATATTTAGAATACTAGTTCCTATATAATGAACACTAGATCCCAGGACAAAATCTCCTTTTCCCTACTTTCCTTTTTTTTTTTTCCGCTTTTACTTATTTCTTTATCTATTTTCAACATCATTTTCAATGCTTGTCATGATGGTTTAAAGTTCAAACAACACTGCCACCATTTTATCCGTTCGTTGTTTCTTAATTTTGCATTTAATTAATATTTTTTTTTCTATAAAATTGTATGCAAGAATCGATATTATTATATGTAATAAGGTTTAGATTCTTGTGGGTCAATAGGTTCAACCTTTTGAGCTTTTTTGTTGCAGATTGGCACCGAAAGTGGTGACAGTAGTAGAGCAGGACCTGAGCCATGCTGGGTCCTTTCTGGGTAGGTTCGTGGAGGCCATACACTATTACTCGGCGCTGTTCGACTCGCTGGGAGCGAGCTACGGGGAGGAGAGCGAGGAGAGGCATGTGGTGGAGCAGCAGTTGCTGTCCAGAGAAATACGTAATGTGTTGGCTGTGGGAGGGCCTTCGCGAAGTGGAGAGTTGAAGTTCTATAACTGGAGGGAGAAGCTACGACAGTCTGGGTTCAAGGGCATTTCTCTCGCCGGAAATGCTGCCACTCAGGCCACTCTTCTTCTCGGTATGTTCCCCTCCGATGGTTACACCTTGGTGGAGGACAATGGCACTCTCAAACTTGGTTGGAAAGACCTTTGCTTGCTTACAGCTTCGGCTTGGCGGCCGTTTCATGTTACGACCACCACTGCAATGGCCGCGTCAGCCACCAGCATCCATCATCAATACCTTAATCAGCGGTTTGCTACTGTGTAGTAGCTGTGGATCAGTAGGCTGAGAGAGTATGGATGGTGGATGGTGGTATGAGTTAAGATTTGTTGTAGACAATACCAATTTAATTGAATAGTTGTTCTTTGTGCTTGTTATATGATTTGTCGCCTTCATTAATGGATGTTGAATGTGAATTTTCTGAGGAATTTTGATTTAGCATGTAAAGTACAAGAAAATCTCGTTTTTGAATTTTGTTTCTTGATGAAAAAATGGGAGTTCAAAATGAGATAATTGTAGGGTCAGGCATGCATTGGCGTTGAAGAAGGTTTCAAAGCATGACTAAAGAAGTTTCAATTACCACAAGGTGAGGGAAAGAAAGAGAAATGAATGAGACAAAGATCTCAGAAAACATGGTTGAGGTACTTCACTTCAGATTCATGTAGCAAGGATGTGTGTCTGTGTGTCATCCATGTCCTTTTTAGATGATCACGTGAATACTTTCTTTCTTCCTTTTTTCATCATCTTCTTCTTCTGCTGCAGCTGCTGCTTTCTTTCCTGTTTGTTACTTTACTAGCATGTCGTTATTATTGTCATCTTTTTCAAGTTCAATGGGTAAAAGATTTCAACTGATCTTTTAACTTTTACATTCCTCAACAGAAAACTTGATAACTTGAACAACCAATGATTATTATAAATAATCTCATATTATGTTAGTCAACCCAAAAAATAAAATTTTATTTCTTAAATTAGCCTTACCCTCTTTCCCCCTCCCTCACCATCCTTCCCATTTCAGTGGTTCCTTTTCATCGCTGCTCTTTATTATCAAGGTACTGAAACAGCCTGAGCTTAGCATGAAGAAGATGAAGAACATCACATTGGATGACCTGTTCGAGATTCCTATGGTAATGCTTCTCAGTAATTGAATTTGAATTTGTCGTGGTGGATTAATTTATGTGTTGGTGGGTTAGTTTGTAATCCATATCATTTTCTGTTTGTGATTCCTGTTGAAATACTCATCTTCAATCGAGTCCATCATGTGTCTTTGCTTCTAGCTTTGAAGAAGAATGCGGAAAGTGGTAGCCCACTCAAGAAACATGTGAATGTTGGATTTCTTCTCTCTCTATATATATTTGAATCTATGTAATGTTTATGAAAAAACAAAAAATATTTGTGTAATTTTTTTTTTGTTTAATTTGCGCATTTTTTGATGTATTTCTATTGGTTTGTGCAAATTTGTTTGGTGTCAGTCGTGTGTTTTTAGATGTTTGATTTTGGGATATAAATATAGGAAGAAGTAGAATGTATACATGTTTTTGCTTAAATCTAATTCGTTATGAATTTAAGATATATAAATATATAGAATTTATATATTTAATAAGTTCATTTCACTGCACTGCATATCTTGCATATTGAATTTATGAAATAGCCTAACTTAGACAAAAAGAGGA
Source organism: Hevea brasiliensis (assembly GCF_030052815.1). NCBI lineage: Eukaryota > Viridiplantae > Streptophyta > Magnoliopsida > Malpighiales > Euphorbiaceae > Hevea > Hevea brasiliensis. The sequence goes on along the minus strand of NC_079495.1, from coordinate 101,751,853 downwards.
AATTTCTTACGAACACTAAGGTGTATAAATACCCAACTAATAGAAAATTATCTACATGTATTTTTAAGTAGAATCTATCATATTTTTAACAAAAATGATAATTATTAATTGGTTAGATGTATATACTCGGTTGCAGGTAAGAATTACTCAATCAGCATGTGTGTATTTGTGTTTGTTTATGTGTGAGAGAGAGCGAGAGAGATGGAGGGAGAAGATAGAAACAAAGAGAGGGGAAACTAAGGTTATTTTGATTATTTAACCTTCCACCAGCAGCAATTTGCATTATTATTATTATTTGGAAAGATGTAGGTATTTCATTAGTGAGAAAGCATTACACTGGCTAAGCCAACAGGGTCGAAGCTAGAAAATTAGATAAGTGGGGTCAAAAATTTTATTTTTCAATATATAATAATTATAAAGTAAAGAAAAATAATTTCATAAAATAATAATTCCTCATTATAATTTTAAATTTATAATTATCCTTGATATAAAAATATTATTGTAAATAATTTTAAAAAAAAATTCTTGATTAATCTTATAATTTTCTTCTCAAAGTAATTCATAGAGCCGATATGAACATTAGTGCTATAATCACCTATTAACATTATTGTAAAAAGATGAATGATATACTTTTTGCTTAAATTTGGTTCATTATGAATTTAAGATATAAATATATAAAATTTATGTATTTAATAAGTTCATTCCACTGCACTGCATATTTTGTGCATTAAATTTATGAAATAGCCTAGCTTAGACAAAAAGATGAAATTTCTTACATGCACTAAGGTGTATAAACACCCAACTAATAGAAAATTATCTACATATATTTTTAAGTAGAAGTTACCATATTTTTAACTAAAATGACAATTATTAATTGATTGGGTGTATACACTCGAGGGTAGGTAAGAATTACTCGATCAGTATATGTGTGTTTGTGTTTATTTATGTGCAAGAGAGAGAGAGAGAGAGAGATGGAGGGAGAAGATAGAGATAAAGAGAGGGGGAACTAAGGTTATTTTGATCATTTAACCTTCCACTAGCAGCAATTTGCATTATTGTTTTTTCCTCTAAAGATGTAGGTATTTCATTAGTGAGAAAGCATCACATTGGCCAAGTCATCAAGGGTGAAGCCAGAAAATTAGATAAGTAGGGTAAAAAAGATATTTATTTTTAGTATATAATAATTATAAAGAAAAAAAAAATAATTTCATAAAATAATAATTTCTCATTGTAATTTTAAAATTATAATTGTCCTTGATATAAAAATATTACTGTAAATAATTTAAAAAAAAAATCTTAATTAATCTTTTAATTTTATTCACAAAGCAATTCATAGAGTTGATATAAACATTAGTGCCATCATCAAATGTTAGCATTATTGTAAAAAGATAAATGATAGATTTTCTGTTAATGTTTAAATTGTTTTATATTGAAAATAGAGTTAAGTGCATTTTTGTAATTTTTGATATAATTAACAGTAAATTTGATGGAATTTTGAATAGATGGATTTATTAAAATGTTAAAAATTAAATAGATAGATTTTAAAAAATATAAAGATTAATATGTAGTTTCACTAAACATTAGGATTAAATTATAATGGGTTAATAGCTAAAAAAATCCTGAAGTTTGGCAATTTTTACAATTAAACTCTAAATTTGTATAATTACTAATTAAATCTTCATATTTGATTGATGTCTCAAATTGACCCGACTATCAATAAATCATTGGTATATGGTTCTTGGAAGATAATTGTAATGACTTTTGTTTTGACTATTTTTGTTGGAAGCTATATTTTATAAGTTTGTTGATAGTTGATAAGATAATTGATTAAAGAGAATGACTTTTATTTCTTCTAGTAATTTGATCCATCTTACAATGGCTCGGAGAATGAGCTATCGATACATTTGCTTCATCAAAAAAATACTCTCAAGGAAAAAGTTATAGGGTTTGAGAAAATTAATAACAAAATCACTAAAAAATAGATGTAACTTTAGTAAATAGTGTGATTAAAATAACACAATAATTAATAAGTTGTAAAGTAGAGTTGAAGTGTTGATAAAGACAAAAAGTATAATACAATTTAACTTGTAATTTCTTGTAATGGTCGGGTCAATTTGAGACAGTAATTAAATGTGAGGGCTTAATTGATAATTATATAAAATTTAGAGTTTAATTACAATAATGAACAAATTTCATAATTTTTTTTTTTGGCAAGTAACCCTAATTTAAGGTTTTTTATGTGACTTCTATAATGATGATATGGTAACTGACATAGGACTCCCTTTAAGTATATTAAAGATTTTTTGATAATCAGATCAATTTAAAATATCAATCAAATATGACAACTTAATTAATAATTATATAAATTTTAGAGTTTAATTATAAAAATTACTAAACTTCAAAATTTTTTTTAACAATTACCTAATTATAATTTATCTTTATTTTTTTTATGACGTCTAGACAATTTCCTCTTCTTATTAATAGCACGCAAGTTCAAGACACTTTTTTTATCGAAAAATTAATCTTATAATCCTATTTGGAAATACGCGAAATCAGAAAAAGATTTTTAAAGTATTATTAAATAAAAAATTACAAATAATCACATGTTAAATTATGAACAAAAATATAAAGAAAAATGAAATATATATATAAATTGATTTGATTTAATCAGTTTGATTTTTTTTTTTTCTTCAAATTATATCAGAGACGCTTTGATTTCCAGTTTAAAATAGAAATTAATATTAGAATCGAAATTGAGTGTAATAAAAAATAAATAGTTATTTTTTATTTACATTTAGTTTATTAATAAATTAAAGTCAGATTGCTTTTAAAACTATTTGGTTTGTATATATAATAAAATCTATTTTGTACTCGAATAAACATAACTTAAAATTATATTTTTTTATTTTTATATCTTATTTTTTAATTTTAATTATTATATGAAAATATAAAAATAATTTCTTTTAATTTTAATTAATTATAATTATATTTATAATATTTAAATTTATAATAATAAAAATAATATTTTTTTATCTCTTTACTTTAAATAATTAAAGTTAATTATATTCAAAATTTATTATCTTAATTAATTATGTGAAAATACAAAAATTATATTTTTACTATTTTTCATTATAATTAGGTAATTTAATACTATATTTTATAATTTAATTTGTTTCATCAATTTGGTTCGACAAAATATATCGAACTCACCCAAACTAACACACATACACTCCTACTGGTATCTGATGAGGTTTCTATATGAAGGATGTTGCGGTCATTTTCGTTAGCTCAGTTACCATGTTAAGGTCCATTTGGTTAAAAAAAAAAGTTTAAAAATATGAATGATTTCTTTTGTGGGTGTTTAAAATTTTTCGTTTCAATCTCATTTCTATAAATTAAAGAATCTTATTCACATAATAAAAGAATGAAAACGATTTTCTTATTAAGGCTAAATTTTCATTCTTTACCAACAAATTAAATTACAAAATTAAATATGTTTGATTTTTTCAATAAGCGAATTGAATTTAGTTTAAATGATTTTTATTTGTTTTAATATTTTTTTAATTTTTATAATTTAATTTTTGTTAAATCTTTATCATATATATGCTATTATACATTAATTGAAAAATAAAATATTAATTTAAGATATATTTATTTAATGAAAATAAAAAATAAAATAAAATTATTTACATATTTCTCATATATATATTTTAATCATTTCAACTCAAAACTCAAATAAAAAATTTAATTTTTAATTATTTTTAAATCATAATTAATATTTAAATATATATTTAAATTTATTCAAATTTATCAATTTGTCGATTTTTTATACATCCCTAAACACGAGTCAACGTTAAATTAGCATGTCAAAGGAATTACATTCCCCGTATTATTCGGGAAAATGACATCCAAAGCGAAAATAAATATGCAACTTTAACTTTACATGAGAAAATAAAAAGCAAATGCAACAGAAGTTTATATCATTAAAAAAAAGCAATATGTTGTCTAAACAAAATTTATTTATTTACTTTTGCTCAGTTATTACTATTAATTTTTTTTTTTTTTTTTCTCGAAAGGCAAAAGAAGTCTCCACTAAATAAAGCCGATCAGGGCACAAGGCCCATTACAGGAATTAGCCAACAAGCTTTCAGGCTTGAACCACAATTGAAAACAAAGGCAAGCAGCTATAAGTCAATACAAAAGGCCCATGGCCCACAAACTTGAAACCCTAGGTTGAGGAAAGAAGAACGTAGCCAAAGTTAATCCATTGCCTGTGCTCCTTTTGATCGGCCAAAAATCCCACCATCTAATCTCTAGAGCCAAGACAGCCACCCTTGACAAGCAGAAAGGTCCCAGAAGTGTTTAGCACAAGAACTCGTAAGATGGAAGCAAAGCATTTTGACCAGAAATCAAACCTTCTTCCCCTGTTGCTTGGACCTCCAATTTCCATAACCATCTCCATAACCCACGGCCATTAACTCACGACTTCTCACTCTCATTTAGTCTTAGGGGCGGCCACCACTACAGGGTGAGCATAAAGGCCCCAAAGTTGACATGCACCGACTTTACAGATGCACCATCCACAAAGCCCAAACTCAATAACAGACACAACCTATACGACATCTCTAAAGAATCGACTAAGGCTAGCAGATCAACAAACAATCCCTCACAAAGACTTCCCTAGATCTGTAACAAATCCACGAAAGAAAATATACTATTTACATCCTAACCCAGAAGTGAGGAGGGGGTGACCCACTCTCCAGGTTAGGAGGAAGCCACCTCTGCTCGAAAGGGGCAGAGAAAGGCCGCAACACCAACAGGAGAAACAGTCTAAACCGCAGAGACCAAGAACGCATTCAGTTAAATGGCATCAGGTTTAAAGAAAGAGTCTATTAACCAAAAGGTTGCCAAACCACATTCCTATCAACAATACAATATAGCAACTGCTAGTCAAATTGCATCAGGGTAAAATAGAAAAGCCATATTTTAGGCAAATATACAACAAATTCAATTAATAAAAGAAGAAACTTATCATTAGACTGACACAAAAAGTAAAGATTAGCCAGTGACTTTCTAAAAAAAAAAAAAAAAAAAAGGAATTCTAATTCAAATAATAGAACCTGAAAAGAATTAATTTAGTATGACTGTCAAAAGACTACTTGATTTCCCATCCATCATTTACATCATGAATGCCAACTCAAACTTCTTCATATAAATGTAAAGGCACACCTTTCCTTGCACATGATTATTGTTAGCGTCAAGCATTCGGGTCTCTCTAGATTTACCAAAATAAGAACCAGAGAATGAAGTTTCCCCTCACCTGTTGAACCAATAACTCGCATTTCATACATCAAATCCTCCAGGCTTGGCTAGCAGTCACAAATCCCTTCTGCTTTGCTAGAAAACAGAAAACATTCTTCCTTTTTCTATTTATCAAAAATTCAGAAGGGTGTTATACCGTATTGCCGGTTGCCCTTTGGTAACCCAGCTCAAAGAAAAATTCTCAGTACCAAAAAAATAAACATCTACACATTCATCCTTCTCGAGCCTATATTTTCCGGAAAACACGGCAACCTGACCAATGACTGTCATTGATGTACATTGCACTCCCTCAAGAAATGATCATCACGGTTTAGAAAACTTCTCCAATAGCGTCTATACTTTGGGATTCCTAGCTCCAGCCAAGGTTTCATCATTCCATTATAGTGCAATACTGCAGCATTCTTAATGACTTGCACATCAAGTGCATAATCATGCCCCATTCCTGACAAAGCCCACATGTTATCAAGAGCATAAATTTGGTCCTGAAAGGTAAGCAAGCTTGCACTCAATGCAGAAGCTTCAATTGATTGTGTCATCTTGCTAACCTGCTTTCCATAGAAGAGATGAAGAAAACCAATGAGAATTGCAAATGGCTAGTTAATCTCTTATCATTTAAGAAACAGAAAGCAAGCTGAAAAATAGGGACCAAAATGTCTTCATCTAAAAAGAGATGTTTTGATTAGAGATGTGCAAATAGTTGTCATAGATGATACAAAATGTAACAAAATATAAAAAATGTAATTATAAATTAAAAAAAAAAAATAGTAGAATTAATCTGTCACCTGTTGTCCCAATTTCCGGTAAGTTTCAGTAAGATCCAGCTCTCTCCACCTAGCAAGATCAATTACATTTAATCCAGACATCCAAACACAAGAATTTTTATCAAAACTATTTTCACCCAAATAACTGGTGAGCTGACCCAACCGCACTGAACACAATTGCACAGCACCATTTACTTTCCCTCCCATGTTGAGATTCCACAAATTGGACAAGTCTTGCTGCACAACAACATCATCATCCAGAACCACAACTTTCTTCAAGTTCTGGAATATATATGGAAGAAGATAGTGAGCATGAGAAAAAACAGATATGTATTCTGTTTTTAAATGAGTTGCAGATGGACTATCAACACCTAGAAAAGAAACATGAAATTCTACAGGCAAGGACATGCTTAACAAAGATGCCTTATCATGATAGTTTAGGTCAAGATGTTCAATGTTCAACACTTGAATGGCGGCTTCTCTATAAGCATTCCTGAAGAACCATAACTTAATTGCAAAATAATTTTGTTTATCCGTCAGCACATGAAAAACCAGATTGCCACTATCCTGCAGCATGCAGAATAACCCATTAGTATTAATATCTGAATTTGCAGCCATTTAATAGTGAAAAGAAAACAGAAGACTAATAGAACATACTCTTGCATGTGTAACAGTTGAGTTGATAACAACTGAAGAAGCAAGTATATTATTGGAGAATATAACATAGTGATGCAAGTTAGGATCCAAAAATTTCTCAGATGGAAGGGGTGCCCTATCATATAAAGAAGAATTGAAATATCCAACGGTCAGTTTCATGGACAGACAGTGAAGACCCTTTGGCATGGTTTGAACTGCAAGCTGATAGAGAAATGCACTCTGCCTCATGTGAAAGTTAGCTTCATCCTCAGTCATATCAAGTATTTGTCTCAATTTCTTGTCAACATTATGACATTCCACAGGGAATTTTTTGGCTTTGGCTATTGCAACTTCCATCTTCTGTAACTTCATCTCAATTCTGATCAAACAGGCAATAATGTTTAGTCAGCTGGGGCAAAAACTACAGCATCTTATTCTGCAGGTATTAGATAAATCAGACAAATCAACAGTCATAACTTCAATAAATCTACCACAAGAGAGAGCCAACATAACAAGTATAAGAACCTAGGTAATTTGTAAATAAATTTGAAATAAAATAATCTACTAAAGATCTTCAGGAAAGAGATTATATTACCCTATTTAAGGTTTGCTGTACAGGATCTTTCCCCTTTGTGCTTGGGGAATATGGATTGTTTTACATCAAGATGTCTTTAATGTTTCTTTTCATAGCAGGTAGCGTGAAAAATAAGCTTCTCAAGGTGTGAAACCAAACCCCAAAGGGAAAAATACACGTATACACAGAGACATTTTTAACCTCTCTTTTTATAGCAGGTAAAATGAAAAATAAGCTTCTTGATGTGATAAAACCAAAACCCCAAAAAGAACAATACACACACACAAACACAAACTAGGATGAAACCTTTAATTGCCAACATAAAGTCTATATAAGTACACAACTACATATGGTTAAAATAGCTTTGTCATGTGCAATGGTCATAGCAAAAATAGAACAGGCTTTTGGGAAAATGAAAATATAATGAAAACATGTTCAAACTCTTATCTATTTTCCATTATCAGCAGCAGTGTAAACACAACGCCCAATGCTGGTCCTAACTAAAGAGTGCCCAGAAAATGGAAGTCAAGATATAGTCCATTCCTTCGCAATTTTTCAACAAAGGGCTTTTAAAGGCTTAAACTCCATGCATATGCGCATGGCAAAAATTTACCAATGGCACTACAATTTATAGCTGATAAACCACTGCATCATGAAGTTACAGAATCAAATGCCCAGCATACAGGAGGTTCACTATCTGAATAAAATTTATCTAAATAAAATTTTCTGTTTAGCTTCATAGATAGGAATTGGTTTCAAACAAAACCGAATGACAAAAAGTGATCCATATAACCGACACAAACTAGTTTGGGATTAAGGCTCAATTGTTGTTGTATCTGAATAAAATTTCTCACTTGTTAAAAAAAGAGAACAAACAACAGAACTCATGATGAGTTTTCATTTTTTTGTTGGTTGTTATCTCAAGCAAAACACAATAAAGACAAATTATGGTGACTTTTGCAGCACACATGGATTGATTTTATTTTATTTTATTTAAAAAAAAAAATTAAACTCCGTGAAACAAACAAATGCATGATATCTATAAGGAGCATTGATTCTACAATCATAATCCCACCATACTTATTGTGTTGCTACCTAGAGCAAAAGCAATGATCAACAGGTTGCATGCTTAAAGGACAGAGACATCACACAAACTTGCAGTACTTACTGTGATGGAAGATCAGCATCTGTTGTACTTTCACTAAGAATACGTTCAAATTCTTGAATATTTTGTTTCAATTCTTGAGACAACTTGTTCTGTGCAGGAAGTTTGGCAATACTTGGAAAATATGCTCTAGCAACAAAAAGCCGGTCCTTTAATTTCTTCACCACAGAATCCTTCATGTCTTCTCTATGTTCTTTGCGCCATTTGCAATAACTGCCGAATCTCAGCTCACATAATTTTTCATTGTCCTCGCCTACATTTTTAGTGGATTTAGTTACTTTTGTTGTACCAGCTTTATCATTATGCTGCAAAATATTTATAAGAAAAAAAAAAGGTTAGAGACTTTAAAAGCATCACAATTAATTATCAAACAAACTTTTCAGTAAAACACTTAAATCCCACTTAAATGCAACATACATTTCCAACAGAAAGTGGTCGTGGCAAAGAATGATGTGGCATTGGGGTGCCTATAAATTGTTTGGGAAAAAAAAAGGTAAGTCTCATAGTGCTCCACAATTATCTAAACAACACTTTAAGAAAATGAACTTGAGAAGACCTTTCTGTTGTTGTTCGCCATCATTCTTTACGCTTGTAGTGCTACTTACATTTCTCACTTCATTTATATGATTTCTTAAAGCACCCTGGCAAAAAATATAAGAAAACACGCCAGATTAAGCACAATCTTAGATGCCTTTACTTTAGACTCAGAAAAAATCATGAAAAGGTATCATAAGGCATAAGCTTCTCGCAAATTGATGTGTCTCACTTCCTTCTGAAAAAAGTAAGAATGAAATGGGAGACACTCCTTCAAGATTGAAAAATAATGCATACCCATTAGAAGAGTTGGATAATGTAAATTCATAAGTCTAATACAACAGCGGAAAATGTTGCACTTGCACTTCTCATGGAATTAGAAAAGCCAATTGCATATTTAATTAGAGATTTCTATTGGATCCCTTATAGCTGGCTGCAGATAAGGGTTCAAAATTCGCATCAAACCAATCATCATAAGCCCACATTCCGCAAAATGAAAGGCAACGATATTTTTTACACCAACAATTGAGAAAGCAACTACCAAGATTATAAAACTAAAGAAGAACATTGAAAGTTTACATCCTTTATCTCTTGATAGTACATGAAATGGGGCACAAAATGGAAGCATCACTAACATTTGTAAAGCACTTCAAAAGAAGAAGAAACAAAGAGAAGAGCGAGGGAAGGGAATGCTACCATAGGTTGCTAGGATGAGTATGGTACAGGATCATCACATAAAACTTAAAAAGAAGCCTTATCCTGTAGATGAGTTTGAGTTTTCCATGTTAGAAGTCTTAGCCAAAGTACCTTCTTTTCCCCAAAATTATTTTTAAGAGTAACAAAATGCTTATTGCTTTTACTCTCTTTTTTTTTTTTTTTTTTGGTGGATGTCCTCTTTCCAATTCCTTCGCACCAATGGCTAAACTATTCCAGCAAATGCAAGATTTTATAAGAATTGGTGGTCTGCCTTAAAGTGTTATATATCAAGTCATATTCAGCATGAATAACCTAGTAACATGAAGTGTCACATATTATATCAGACAATCGTTGTTTTTCACACTAAGAGCAGTGAATGAGAATAGACTGTAGAGAACAAATTCCGATAGATATCATACCTATACAATTTTACAATGTGCAATATCAACACTTCAAATTTAAAAGATGCTATGCATCACATCAATGATCATTAGATTGAATGATGAACAGAAAAAGAAATACACCTTATTTTAATCGATTATCTTAGCCAAGAAAAATATTGATTGGGGTTTCATCCCATGATGTATGATATGGTGCATTGATAGAAAAAGGAAAGGCTCACCTTTCGAAGTGTTTTGATAATTTTTTTCTTGAAACAAAACGTTATGTTCTTATTCTTGTTTGCATTTCTTATACAGGGGTTGCATTCCTTTTTGAGTTTATTGGCCAGTCACTCGCCAGAACAGACACTTTAATCCTTCTTCAAGACATGATCAAGCTTTCTCTGTGGATTCAAATAACCTAAATGCTATGTAAAGTAAACCCTAGCCATTATCTGCAAATCAACAGATTCAAAAACCCATTATAGATTATGCTAGTATTTTTTTTGTTCTACTTTCAAGTCCACAAACTCTTAACCACATAAGGCTCTATATCCTAATATTTGCTTTGTGTTTTCAGAATTGTAGACAAAGAATTTCTTTGTGTTTGCATTGCCCAACGGTAAAGGATAGTCAAGGGTAGTAAGAAAGCAAAAGGTCTTAGGTATTCTGCTCTTTTTGGTATGGTGTGTTTTGTTTGAAGCATAAAGCAAAAATGTTTAAGAAACATCATTCTTGCCACCATTAATATAGGATAAGAAAGCATTTCGTTTCTTTAACAGTTTTGAACTTGCGTAGCAGACATGCAGAAGTATTCAAAACCTCTTTGATAACACTTCAAGTTTTTCTTGTTTGTTTCTTTATATGTAGAAGGATTTCTTATCAATCTTAAAATTTCCTGAACGACTATCAATCTTAACAGTTTTTCATACCTAAATAAGTTTTCAACTAGATGGGTGTAAGAATATGGCCAGAAACGTTGAAACATTCTATCTAGTTATCCACAAATTGAAGTACATGATAATTCAGTCAATCACCTTAAAATAATAATAATAATAATAATAATAATAATAATAATAATAATAATAATAAAGACAGAGAGAATTCACTTGCAAACCTCTAGACTTGGAAGGGTTGGCGCAAAATGATCTATAATTTCCTGTATATTTGATTGGTCACTCTACAGGTAAATAAAATAAATGAATAAAAGGATTAGCATAACAACTTCCTTTGAACAACAAACTAAAATGAAAAATAGGACTTGTTTCCTTCTGTTAGTAGGAGTGAAGAAACACGAAAAAGAAAAGGAAAATGGAATGGAAGTTTCAGAAAAAGTTCAAAGTTGTTAGCAAGGCATTCATTCGATTCAGACATGAGTTACCTTATGATGGATCAGATGAGTGCCGTGATCAACTCTAGCTCCATTCTACTTTCGAATCAAAAAGAAAAAAAAAGGTGTGAAGAAAGTTGCTATAGTATCAATTTTCTCAGTTAGAAATAACTAAAAAGATTTAAGCACGCACTGAATCCGAATCAGAACTAGAACTTGACCAATCAGAGACGTATCCTGCAAAAGTGGAAAAAAGATCAACAATATAAGATGAATGATTACAAATACTTCAGAAATCTGAAGTACATTCAAGCGAAGATTTGCATCCCAATGTAATTACGTCAGGATCTAAGGAGTTTCGACGAGAAAAGCAAGAGCAATTGAGGAGCGGATCTAAATCTAGGAAAAAATAGAAAGTTACCAGAAGAGTGAAAACCGTTGTAAAGGCCGAGCAAGAAGACGAGGGGAACAAGCATAGAAAGGACGACGAGGAAAAGTACGCCTATAACCAGACACCTCCATCGCCTTTTCCCGGGATAACCCCCGCCTCCACCTTTCATTTCCCTCCTCCGCCTCCGCCTCCGCCTCCGGCTCTGACTCCTCCCTTCTCCTACACCTTAGTATTGAGCAACTCCGCCGAATGCTGTGGGGGTGTGTGTCAGGGTAGAGTAGTGGTGGTGTGGTACATTTAGTAATTATTATTATAAAAATTGCATTCCGCCATAGGAATCTTAATCTTTGCTTTTCATTGCCTACACACACTCTAACTCTCTCTTTCTACTTTCTCAGAACGATACAGATACAGTTGGGAAAGATTTGCAGATGACGCCAAAATTAAACAATCTTTCTTTTTTATTTATTTTAAGGAAAAAAACAAAAAAAAAAAAAGAGAAAACCTGATATTCGTTGGTATTTTGTGCTTTGCGCACCACTTCTGCTTTCCTTTCCTTCTTTGAGGCCCATTGCACCGTACTTACCATGTGAGCCCCTTCATTTTTTTTAAGCCAATAAATTAGTGTTAATCAACCCTTTTTTTAATTAAATTTTGACTTTTCTTAGTTATTTTGCAATTTTCAGATTTAGCCTTGACGTGGTTTAGCCGACACAGGTCTCAACCTTTTTTTGCGGCGCAATTAAAATTTATTAATTTTAATATCAACTTGTTGATTAATGATGATCCTCTTTCATGAATTATCCTACAACTTTTTTTAGTTTTTTTTTTTTAAATAAAATAAGAAAATATTGTTTTTATCTCTTTTTTTTATTTATTACATATTTAAATAACAAATTTTAATTCTTTTCAAAAATATAAATTTTAAATTTAAATTTTATTCGTAATTAAATAAAAAATATTTAGTGATATAATATAAAGTTTGTAAATATGTTGAATAGTTACTTTCTCTCCAAAGAAAAATAGAAAAATAATGTAATATTATTTATATAAATACTAAATTGATTAAATAATTAATTACAACATAAAATAAATGATGAGGGTGGTTTATCCGCTGTACATTATCTAAGCCTCATCAATTTACCAAAAAAAAGACATAATTAATGAAAATCACAAGAAAAAAAAATAAAGTTCACTATTTTTATAAAAAAAGGTACAACACAAAACCAATTTTAATTAGCAAAGCCTGACAGAAAATCTCTACTGAAAAGAGACCTAATAACAATGTCAAATAGTTTTAACCCAGCACGCACACACGCGCGCATATATATACATATATATAGAAAGGCGGAAAAAAGGGAAAGTCCCAGTGGCAAAGCATATGATGCTACTTGGGCTCTACTTTTGCTGGAAGTAAGTAACCTCCGCTGTAATCAAAGGCATTGAAGTCATTAACATCCTTCTTAGGAACATCATTGTAAGGGTGTCTTGTAACTCCTCTTGAAGTTCCAAAATCAGTCGCAGATGAAGAAGCTGAGGTTGAGTTAGTGTTCATCCCATCATTTTGTAATATAGTCTCTATTGCCTTAACCACTTCACTCATTGTTGGACGTTCTGCTGCTGATTCTTCCACACATTGCATTGCCAACTCTATGAACCTCCCAAACCCAACAAGATTTCCAGAGTTTCTAATGGCTCGATCCATTATTTCCCTCAACCCATAGTGTTGTTCGTCATTCTTGTCCATTGCCATTCGTACTTCACGAACAATGTATTTTCCTTTCTCAATTGGTTGCTTAGCAGTTACTAGCTCAAGCATTAACACACCAAAACTGTAGACATCACTCTTTTCTGTTAATCGCTGGGTCATGTAATATTCAGGGTCCAGATAGCCCTGCAAATAAACACCATTTTGCATAAGAAAATTATCAAACCAAATGTTATATAATCTTATTTATTTGAAAATGTTGATGTGGATGGATGCAAGGAGATGTTGCAATTACACACCAGGGTGCCCTTAACTTGTGTTGAAACATGCCCTTTTGTACTGTCTGATACGAGCTTTGACAGGCCAAAGTCTGCAACCTTTGCCATTAAATTTTCATCCAGCAGAATGTTGGAGGACTTGATATCTCTGTGGATTATCGGAGGATCTGCAAGCTCATGTAGGTATGTTAGTCCTCTAGCTGAACAGAGAGCAATGCGCAATCTCCTCTTCCAATCAAGATGAATGCCAGACCTCCCTGCAATGCATTTTATGCAAATAATTTCCTGTTAGATATGGAAATGTTATTATCAATTCAGTGTATATGTGATTACTAAAGGAACTTTCCTGGATACGAAAACGCCATTTCTTTTTCTTTTCCACATCACATAAAAATATGGTCTATGAACTACTAAAATACTGAATGTGTAGATAAATATTCTCATTTTGGAGGCACAGTTGAATAGAAGCGGACATACCTGACAGGCTTTCCCTGAGTGTTCCATTGGCCATAAATTCATACACCAGCATCTGTTCTCCTTGTTCAAAACAAAAACCCACAAGGCCAACAAGATTCTTGTGATGTAATCTTGATAGCAACTCAATTTCAGTCTTGAACTCAAGCCCGCCTTGCATTGATCCTTGCTGAGCCCTTTTGATTGCCACTACTTGTCCTTCAGAAAGCATTCCTCTATAAACCTGGAGAGGAAGTATATGATAGGTAAACCAGCTACGGTAAATTGGAGCAAATTTTCACTAGCCATGACCAAAATCTTGGAGATATACCTTGCCATAGCCTCCAGAACCTATCTCATTACTTTCAGAGAAGTTGTTAGTGCACTTCTTAAGTTCGTCATAAGAGAACCATCTTGCTCCCTTCAATTGCGGTGCTCCTCCACTGTCCTTTCCACTTGAAACCCAGGATGCTGGAATCCACAATATATAAGCCAAAATATTTATGATGCTGCCCTTGGCAAGTATGCCTACTTTATTGAAAGCAATAATAAGGTCTCATGTATTACTTACCGAAAGGTCTACTTAATCCGATCGCCTTTTCTGCGCGTTTCTTTTGCCGAATGGCATATATCCCTACTCCAACAAGGCCCAGAACTAGAAGGGCACAGCCAATTCCTATCCCAGCAACTGCACTAGAGCTAATAGAAGTTCCTTTGTCTCCACCTGATAAATGTTCATGTTGTTCTTATCAATTTATCATCCCAAATGGTAGCATATAAACTACATTCATAACTAAAGAAGCGATGTATAAGTTACCTGGGAAAGGGTAAGGAGATGCAATAAAAAAATAGGGTCCAAAATCTTTTGGAGGCTTGTAGGTTTGATTACTCAAGTCAAACCCAATCCTCATAATTTCTGTCCTATTAAAGTATTTTCCACTGGGGGGAAATAGTGCAAGCTGCACCTGAAGATAGTCATCAGCATTGAAAACGGGGTCCTGAAGAAAAACCGAACCAGGAGTCAGGTCCAATTTTACCCAAAGGCTCATTTCTAGTGATTGAAACCGCTTCACATCAGTTGAGTCCTTGAAGTAGGGTGCTCTGAAGTAAAATGTCCCTTCATAGGGATAGGCGCATTCACATCTCTGAGGGCTAAGCTTCTGTCCATTAGGACATTGTGTACTTCCACATTTAGCCAGGCTAGTGGAATAAGCCTTAGCAGTTGACCGCTGGAGATGACAGTAATTAGTATTTGAGAGAGCAGAGCACACAGGATTTCCTTCAAGTCTGATTACATGATCTTGGTAAGTGGAAGAGACAAACAATACAATTTAATGCAAATTTTAGGTACATGAACCTTCTTACATTAGTGTACTTGTGTATTGAGC
Organism: Hevea brasiliensis; assembly: GCF_030052815.1. NCBI lineage: Eukaryota > Viridiplantae > Streptophyta > Magnoliopsida > Malpighiales > Euphorbiaceae > Hevea > Hevea brasiliensis. The sequence goes on along the minus strand of NC_079495.1, from coordinate 101,736,237 downwards.
AGTTAGTGTCACAGAGGAAATGTCATTGTTCTGCAGATCAACAAGTTGAAGTTTTGGCCCGAGGCTTTCACCCATGTCCAGTTGGCCACTGAAGGCATTGTTTTTCAGCAACCTGAGAAGATATTAAGATAAATTTATTTTGCAATCCTGAAATTTTGTTTTATATGCTCAATCAGTATTCTGTACTCAGAATTAAACTCACACTTGCTCTATCTGCTGGTAACTGAAGATTACGGATGGTAAAGGCCCTTGAAGAGGTCCGTGTTCTATAACCCTGCACAACATTTTGACCGCGGAATTTCTAAATGAGACTAAACAAAATCCTCTTTATGTTTCATTTCTGACCTAATGAGGACTTACAATGTGGTCAGCAATGGTAAGGTTGAGAACCATGCAGGAGCTTCTGATGTGACAAATGAGTTGCTGCTAAGGTCCCTGTGAAGATAGTGCATCGATCAGGATTCATTAACATGACAAGGAACAAGTTGAAGACAAATGAACTGGAGGGTAAACTCTACGGAATTTACTTACACATAATTAAGACTAGTCATTCCAGTTAAGTTTGGCAAAGGGCCTGTCAACTGATTATGTGCTAAATTCCTGAAAGAAAATAGTATTTCGAGGGAGAAGTTAATTACACACTTAAAGTTCAAACCAACTTACATCTATGTCATGTGAAAATATGTGTATGCACTTGTGTATAAGTACTCACAATTCGACCACGTTTGTAAGGTTGTTTAAATTTGATGGGACTTTTCCTGTTAAAGCATTTCTATCAAGTCGACTGCAGTAAATCAGACTAGTCAGAATCCCAGTAAAATCTATGGCAAGGACAATTACTTGGAGAAAACGTTTAGGCAATTAAAGATGAAACTGAGGCAGGCTTATTTCACTCACAGAACCTCAAGGGTCTGAACTTCTCCTAATGAATCTGGGATAGTTCCATTAAGTTGATTTCCATCAAATAATCTGTCATGAGAGAATCACAAAAAATTTGAAGATTAGAATAACCACCAGCCCCCACAACAACCACCCAACAACCCCCACCCACCCCCCCCCCCCCCCCGGGCCAAAAAAAAAAAGAGAGAGAGAGAGAGAGAGAGAAACAAAAACCTCTAGGTGGTTGTCAAACTTACACATGTATTAGTACCATTTCATAGCTGAAAAGTTTGGAGGGAATGGGACCTGAAAGCTGGTTCTTGTTGAAATGGCTGCAAGTTCATGAAATTTAGTTATTCATATGGTGCATGTGAGCAAAGTGGATTGATCTTCACTAAACTTTCATACTGGAAGGGGGTTGGAAAAGCATACTCACAAGTGCTTAGCCTTTCGAAGGAGGTCCAAGCCTGGGGCGAAGAATGTTGAAACTGGGATAGGTCCTGTCAATTGATTAGCTGCCAAGTCTAGCCAGTAGACATTGGAGAGTTTTCCCAAAGAGGGAGGGATGTTGCCTGTCAAGTTGTTTGAGTTGAGGGCCCTGCAAAGATGGATGGTGTTGAATAACATGAACAAAGTAGAAAACATTCCCTCTTGATTCATATAATTGTTTTACTATTTTTGCGACTCTTACAAGAAGGATAACTCAGCAAGATTGCCCAGCTCAGGTGGAATACTGCCGGTGAAGCCACAGCCAGCAAGGATTCTGAAAGATGAAAGCAAAGATGCATACAGCAGTTTTTGTCATGGGAAAATTGAGGTATGTGGAAAATTAGATCAATGGAGTCATGGAGAGTTGTAACTTAATGGATCTTACAGGATGTTCAAATTTTGCAGATCTCCTAGCCGCGGAGTTAGAGGTCCAGTGAGGTCTGGGTTAAAGGACAGGTCCCTGTAATAAAATAGACTCACAACTTGAATTTTGAGATGGAACATTGCTTAATTATATAGGAATCTAATTAAACTACAACTTGGAATGTTTCAAACTTGCTCTTGTCAAGTACTTTTTCAGTTCAAGGAAAAAGGAGAAACGAAATTACAATGACATCAACTCAGTCAATCCCCCAATATCACCAGTTAGCTTTCCTTTGAGGCCCATGGTTGATAACCCCCTGAGAGAGGAGGAAAAAAGAAAACATGATGATTAACATGAAGGTGCCTAAAATGATATAAGAAAGAACATGAATAACTCATCATTATCGATGAGATCAGGATTTGAATTCCTTAAAACTCACAATGCAGTTATCCTTGAATCCTTGCATGTAACTCCTTCCCAGTGTGTTCCACATGGATCTCCAGTTTCCCAGCTCGGTGGAGCATTTTTCCAGGCATCTTTCAGGGACTGGAGAGCTGCAGCTGCATCACCAGAAAGAAAAAAAAAATGTAGATTCTCAAAATATCGGAAAATTTATACTCCATATACAATATCCATTTTGAATGTGCACCAGGTCTGAAGATGCTCTGTGAAAACAGAAATAGATTTTGATTTGGATGACAGTTCTCATAAAACATGAAAGACCACCATAATAGACTATCACTCCATCACACATTCACCAAACCAATTTGGTAATGGATGGAGTGCTATTTATCAATAAAGTTCACCTATTAAACCTTCCAAGAAAAATGCAATCATACAATGATAATAATAACAATGGTAAATTCCCAGTTCAAAAAAGAAATCTGCATTTGATCAAGACAAAGAATATAGATCAATTACCATCACGAGGGTCTGTAAAGGAAAAGATGAGATGGAACCCTGCACTAAAGAAAACCAGAAAGAAGAGCAACTGGAAAGCTGCAGCCATGGCAGCAGGTTAGCTGCAGAATGTTAAACTAGGCACTCACCAAGCTACAGATAGAAAAGCCAAAGGACCCTTTAGTCAAAGACTAGAACAAGAAGTGCCAGCCGACCTCATTTTGCTGGAAGGTTTAGGCGGGTAAAGAAGGAATGAGGAAGAAGAATTGCAGGGTGATGAATTTGTCTTTGTATTAAACAGAAAAAAGAGAACAAACCAAAATCAATTCAAGTCTTGATTTGACCTCCTTTAGCCTATTCCAATCGATTTTTTCCTGTCTTAGAGGCGACTCTAATAGCCAAGCATCACCACTAAAGTCGCTATTAGCAAACCCGCCACCATTATTATTAATTATTATCATCTAATCTCTTCTTCTTCTTCTTCTCTTTCATGTGCTTCCTTCTCACGCCTCATTTATAATCATTATAACAAAATTTGTACGTTTTACAGTTCCCTCCGCCCGCCTAACAACAACAATAATCTTTGCTTTGTAAGTAAACCACAAAGCATCTTTTAGAACCAGCCAATGAGAGGGGCTTTTTTTTAAATTTATTCAATCTAGCAGTTCTAAAAACGACTTGATATCATTGAATTAAAACTCATTGGTGAATGTTTTTATATAATTAACTATGATAACAAAAACTGATACTTAAATTCGAGAATTCACAGTCCTAGAAACGACTTCAATAGTATTACGGAGCTGAAGCAGGCTGATGAAAACAATTTTTCTTATTGAATATATTTTAAGATACTCATTTTTTGTTATTATCACAACCATACCATTATAATCATTGCTGTCCATCATGTTATGATACAATCCCACTTTAACATTGTCTTTGCTAAAAAATACAACTTTGCTGCTTGAATTGAGGAAATTCTTTTAGTGGTAAAAAATGTGATAGGAGAGTAGTAAAAAATGTGATAGGAGATTATCTTAAATTGTGAACATCTCAGCCACACATATTTAGAGATATTCCACCATAAATTTGATGATCAATTTGATTATTAAGTAATAATTTACCTCTCACTTGATAAAAAAAATTATTTTCATGGATTCTTTATGAATTTCTCAATCTAATGTGAATAATATTTTTTTTTTTTTGAAGTGGGGATTCGAACCTAACACATCTTATATGAGTAATATATCTTTAATCACTGGATAAAGTCAAGTTAAGCATAAATTAATCCTTTAATTTAATAATAAATATGAGTTTATCTAAAAAAAACCTATATTTAAATTTCATTAAATTACAATATCCCTTGCCTAATTCCAAAAGTAAACTTTGTATGATGTGTGAAATTGGTCTATAATGCCAAAAAGCAGAAATATCTACAGTTAGATACTAATAAAAAAATTATATATTTTGACATATTGAATAGTTAAAGCACATAATTGATTTGATATATTTATATTCAAATTTTTATTCCCTTAATTTTTTATTAAAAAATTTAAAAAATACAAATAAAATAATTATGTTATTTTTTTAAATAAAAATACAAAACATAAATATACTTTATTAATTCCAGTCCTCAATAAATAAATCTAAAATTAAGAAATGTACTATACATATGTGTGTATTGAATGCCAATCTTATAAAGAAGATCTCAAGATTAAAAATTAAAATGATAACAGTAACCTCTTCTTTTAAAAAAAATTGGATGCACTAAAAATAATATTACCATTTACCAAATAGGCATGTTGTACACGTGTTCCACACATAAATAAATTAAAACGTAATAATTAATAAAAAGCGTATTTTTGAAATTCAGGATGCAGGCCATGACAAAAATGAATGGCTAATCCAACCAAGCAAACCAACCAAATTCTTTTGTTCCATCTCTTACTCGTTTTTGCCGAATCCATCAAAACAGTGTTATTAAATCTGGTTTTGAAGGTTAACATGATGAAGGAATTACATTTATGGGTTAGTAGTTCAACCAATTGATAAATAAATTCGCAAATTATTAAGAATTAATTAAACTATATTATTTATTAAAATAAATAAATGTAATTGATTAAAATTTAATAACTTAAAATTGAGATTTTAATATTTACAATAATATTTTTAAATTTTATATAAAAATATTTAATTTTAAATATTGTCATTTATTTTTTTTCCAATTTATGGGTGATATATAAAAAAATTTCTATAAATTATATTTTTAATATTTATTAAGTTATATTATATATAACAAATAGTCAATTAACTTTACTTACCATAAAAAAAAAATCCTTTCTTGAAAAAATAAAATTAATTTTATTATATTTTGTATATGATAATTTAATTGAAATAAAATAATTTTATATGAAAATTCTATAACAAAATAATTATATTATGAAATAAAGGATATATATATTTTTTGGAATAAAAATATATAACTGTTAACTTAGCTCAATTGATTGTAACTTTAAAGACCTTGGTAAATAGTCAAAGAAAACACTAACAATCATCGCCCATGTTGCACTAAGCATGATTTCAGCTCAACCAAATCACATTCTAAATTCACTGTTTCAGTCCTTGACATGTTCTTCCTCTCACCTGTGTGGCCTTGCAACTCCTCATTCTCGTCTCAAATTCTCATATCCATCTTTTAGACTACACATATAATTTTGCAACCTTGCAATTTCACTCCTTTGCTCATTGATAGTGACCTTAGTCCATCCATGGAAATCTAGGTCATGCTGTTTGAAGAATTACAAACCCTTTCCTGCATTTAGAACAAAGAGAAATCAACATTTGGCACATCACAAAATATGCAGGGGACGAAGTGAGCTTTCTTCCACTAGTAATACTGAAGTTATCTCAAAAATTTTAAGATTCTAATTTTAAATTTCAGTAAGAAATTAAATGAAAAAAAAAATTGACTCAAAACCCCACTGAATGTCTCTGTCACAAGATCATGGTCTGATTTTTTTTTTTTTTTTTGTGCCCCTCTGAATTATATGCATCAATGATTAAAAAAGGCAAGAGAACAATGTTGATATAGGCTGGTCGGTAGGGAGAGGCTTCGCCACAAATTGCGAGAAGCAGAAGCACTTGGAAACAAAGTGTGACAACGATGGGATAACTTCAATTTTGATGAATGTGTACGTAAGCAAAGCACAAGTGCTGGTTGCTTCTCCTTGACTCATCTTCAAGCTATCATCGTGTCTGGAATGTTTCTTTTTCTTTCGAAGTATGCAAATGTAACTTTCACTGCTCATTAGTGGAGAAAGACAAAATAATAAAAAATTAAGAAAATGTTTTCAGATAATTAATGCACCCTTTAGGCTCATTTTGTTAAAAAAAATTATTAAAAAATAATTTTTCAAATTTTTTTAACGTTTAAGAGAGTTATAAAAATAAGTTAATAAAAAATATTTTTTAATCAAAGAAAAAATTATTTTTTTTTATTTTTAAATTTTGATAATAATATGAAAACACTTATACATATATAATATAAATATATTCTACTAATTATTTTCTGCTAAACATATAGAGTTTTATTGAAAAATTATTTTTCAAAATCCACATCTATAGCTAGTAATTGAGTCGTCGAGTACATATCTAAGTAGTACATGGGTTTATAAGTTTAAGGGCAAAGTATACTTTAATACCCTGTATGGTCTTTTTAGCATTGAGAGTTATACTTTGTTTTATATCAATTAAGGACATAAACTTTAGTTTCATTTTCATCACAATGACAAATTGTTAACAATGTTAAATGATGCTGACGTGGCATGTTGACATAGCACCATATATGATGTGGCAACATATATGATATGAAGATGATGTGGCATGTCACGTTATTAAAGTTTATGCCATACTTCATTTTGTCACCTAACTATAAAAAGGTAAAAGTACATATTTTAAATTGTAAAAATGTGAAAGTACATGTCGTAAAAAAAAAAAAGGCAAAGCTCAAAGCTCTAAATGTTAAAAATGTAAAAATAACGAGTCGTGTCTCCTTCTCTCTCCATATCTCTCCTCTCTCTCCCTCTCTCCTCCCTATGTCTCTCTCTTTCTCTCTTCCCAGAGAAAGAGGGAGAAGGAGGATGAAAAGAGACGCATGGGAGAGTCAATCTCTCTCTCTCTCTCTCTCTCACTCACTACTTAAAACTTTTGCACTTTTAAACACACATGAAAAATATAAGGAGAGAGAGAGAGGGAGAGCAAGGCATAGCGAAAAGAGTTCATGTCTCCTTCTCTCTCTATATCTCTCCTCTCTCTCTCTCTCTCCTCCCTATGTCTCTCTCTTTCTCTCTTCCTAGAGAAAGAGGGATAAGGAGGATGAAAAGAGACGCATGGGAGAGTCAATCTCTCTCTCTCTCTCTCTCTCTCTCTCTCTCTCTCTCTCTCTCTCTCTCTCTCACTACTTAAAACTTTTGCCCTTTTAAACGCACATGAAAAATATAAGAAGAGAGAGAGAGAGACAGAGAGAGAGAGAGAGAGAGAGGGAGAGAGAAAGGCACAGAGAAAAGAGATCATGTCTCCTTCTCTCTCCATATCTCTCCTCTCTGTCTCTCCTCCTTATGTCTCTCTCTTTCTCTCTTCCTAGAGAAAGAGGGAGAAGGAGGAAGAAAAGAGAAGCATGGGAGAGTCAATCTCTCTCTCTCTCTCTCTCTCTCACTACTTAAAACTTTTGCACTTTTAAACGCACATGAAAAATATAAGGAGAGATAGAGAGAGAGAGGGGAGATATAATAGAGAAAGAGGGAGAGGGGGGATGAAGAGAGAGACATGGGAGAGTCAATCTATCTTTATCTCTCCCCATATCTTTTATTCTCTCTCTCTATCTTTCATTATATATATATATATATATATATATATATATATATATATATATAATATATATATATATATAATTTAGGATATGTACTTTTACATTTTTATAATTTATGACATGTATTTTTACCTTTTGACACTTACGTAACAAAAATGAATTATGAGACAAAATTGGATGACGTGGCCACATCAATGCCACATTCACATTATACATGGGTTCTATGCCAGCATGCCACGGTAGCGTCATTTAATACTTTTAGTAATTTATTATTACGGTAAAAATGGTACTAAAGTTTTTGTCCGTAATTGATACAAAACAAGGTATATGCCCTTAATGCTAAAAAAACTAAAGTACAGAGTACAGAAATATATTTTATCCTAAGCTTAAATTTTACAAGTAGTTATATTCTATTAAAAATTTGTGTATATAAAGAAAATAAAATAAATTTTTTTTATACAATTGACTTTAATTGAGACTGAAACTCAAAATCTCAAGACAACACAAATACAGCTCATTGGTTAAAATTAAAAATATTTTAATATACAATGAAAATCTTCTTTATTACTTTTTCCCGCAATATGCAAGTATCAATAGTTGCAAATGGCTGCTAACAATACGTTGGCCAAAATGGTAATGTAACACCCCAAATTTTATTATTTATGAGTATTTTTGATATTTTAATTTTATTTAAATTTTAGGAATTTTTTTGAGATTTTTCGGATTTTAAAAATCGGGTTCGATTTTCCGAAAATATAAACTTTGATGATTTTTAAAAATTAATTTAAAGACCACGTGGCAAAACTAAAAATATATTTGGAGTCTACGTATTTTTCTGAGTTTTACGGAATTTTTTCGGAATTTTTGGACATCGTTTTCGGTCCCGAGGCAGAGTAAAAATTCAAAATTTTGTATTTCGAATCGAACCGGCCGAATCGAACCGGACCGGATCGGACCGGTCGAATCGAACCGGCTCCCTTTCCTTTTTCTTCTCCCGCGCGCGTCGTCCCTCTCTTTTCTCTTTCTTTCTCTCTCCTCCTCCCTCCGGCCAATCCGCCACCGATTGGACCTGGTCTTGTGTCTAAAATCATCTACTCGGCGAGAGCTTTCCATAGACACCAAGAACGCCGAAATCCATCGAGCGGTTTGTCCGATTTTTGCTCGGGAAGATTTTAGCCCATTTCGACTTTTGGGCTAGATTTCTCGAAAACCGTGAATCCCACGAGGAAACCGAGGCCACCAGCACGCTCCATTCGTCGAGAGCTTCGCAACGACATAAATTTCGAATTTTTCCGACACCGTTTTTCGGTGGGTCCCACGAAACTTCGCAGTGTAATTTCGAGCATTAAATGAGCTTAGAAAATTCTGAAAAATTTATGTGCTAACCCCCGTGTTATGGGCTTCGTGTAGGTATCCTCGATTCGCGGAAATTCGACAGTTGACCGGGTCTGCAAATTTCGGGCCAGACAGACCCGTGACCGAAAAAGTCTCCGAATTGGGCCGAGGTTTTGGCTAGCCCCCCATTGTCAGACGTCCCGAGCGCGTCCCCGAAGTCGGAATCGGCAAAGGTAAACCCGAACCTAGTTTTTACGTAATTTTCTAGTGCTTAAATAGGATTAAAAATCCATAAAATATTCGTGGTAGCTTAGAAAATTACGATTCTTTTTGCAATAGCTTAGTAATATTGCTAAGGACCATGGGCAAAGTTTTATAATTTTTAGAGCTTGTTTGGCGATTTTGCAAAAATGATCAATAATAAGGACTAAATTGAAATTTTGCGTATTGTGATGGATGATTGATTTGATGGGCGGAGGGGCTGTGTGATATGATTGAACTGTTGATGTATGGATTGTGAGTATAGAAGTGCGTTTTTAGCCCTTTTGCTTGGGTAGGTCCTATGTATAGGAGACTGGATTTACGACTTAGGACGTAATTGGTCTTTTTCTTTATTTGTATTGAGTCGATTGTATTAAATAAATGTAATATGATTGTCGGTGAGTGACCTTCTTCCTCCGCCGTAATTAGTCGTCAAGTCTGTGATTAAAAAATTAATTTTAATTGTAATTTCGATATTATTATATGTTCATCATGCACATGCATCACTTATATGACTATAATTATTTAGTAAAAATCTAGACACTAAGTATGTTGCATTCATAATTAATGTGCCATGAATGTTGTTGTGGTAATTTGGAGCAGCGGTGTGCGTGCGTTGGCGTGCGTGTGATGTGGTGTGGACTATGGATAGGGCCAGGCGATCCACGGCTTGAGTAATTCATGGGACCCGATCCTTCGAGGGGTAGTCACGGCTTGAGTAATTCGGGACCCTCGATTTGGTTATTAAGTGGAAGTCCGAGCTTGAGTAATTACCGCACCAGTTGGATTTAAGAGAGTGTATAGGGGATCGGCTCCCATATGTTATGATTGATACTACAGGGTGTGAGTGCTCCAAATTACCTTTTGATGTTATGATGTGAAAATGTTGTGTATGTTGCATTTCACTCTACAGTTGCATTAGTTTCAGATAGTTATAGAGATTATAGTTAAGATTGATATTTTACTCTCGAGTCGAACGCTCACTCTGTTCAAAAATTTTTACAGCCAGGAGGATATTTTGTTGCAGGTTAACTCGCCTTTTTACCTCGCAGTTGTTTATCAATATTGTGTAATTTTAATTACTCCTAGAATTTCCGCATGTGTTAGCAGTAATTATTTTAAATTGCTAAGTAATAATATATTAATGTTGTACATCTAAAATTAATATTTTAAGTCTGTTTGATGGATTGGATGAGGGAGCTGAGCTCCCATTTATTATTATGTTGATGAGTATGTGGAGGGTGAGCTGAGCTCCCCAATGGATTGTTTATTGTGTTTACAGGTCGGGTGAGTCGAAAACTCCCCGTTGGAAAGTCCATTTTATGGCCGGACTCTGTCCGTTTGTTTTCTTGATATTGGGCCCAAATGGGCCTTAGAGTTGGGTTAATGAATAGTTAAGGCTTACTACGGGCCTCGGGGGCTTTAGGCTGGCCCAGGTCCTAGTGCCGGTCCGGCCCATAGGTTGGGTCGTGACAAATGTGGTATCAGAGCTTAGGCTCCAGATTCCTAGGGAAAAGTTGTCTAAAGTGTTGGGAAAAGTCTAATAGGAGTCACATGCGGAAAAATAGGGTCCATATTCGTCTTGCATTGTCATCTTTGCTTCTAGTTTCTGCTCCATATGTTATGTATAAATATGAGTCTATAGAGCTGTGTAATGAGCAGTTTTGAATTTTGTGGGCTAATGCTGCTGAATTTCAAGAAAATGCGTAGAAGCAGGAGAGGCGCCATCGCACAGAGCGGATGTGCTCGACGAGGTGTCAAGACAGATGAGGCGCTGCCAGGAGGCGGGGTAGGAGGCCTAGAGCTCAAGTAGAAGAGCGACTACTTCAAGAACAGTCTTTCATGGCACAGGTCCCATGGACCCCATGGCACTACTCTAGTGCAGAGAACCATCGATATGATGGCGCAGTATATGGTCCACCCTCCACAGCAGCAGCAGTCCACCGCACCAAGAGGGGAACCTTACAAACAGATCATAAATTTTAAGAAGTTGGTGCCTGGTACCAATGATGTGTCAGACGATGCATATCGATTTTTGGATTCGGCAGAGCAGTCTGATTGGTGATAGAAGATTGATAGAATGTATGCAGCACGTCATGGGGCCCATGCCTAGACAATGGATGAATGACTACGTGTTACCCCGAATGGAGGGTTTGACATGGGCTCAGTTTGTGGAACTTTTTATCAATCGGTTTGTGCCAGAAAACTTCAGAGATCAGAAGCAGTGGGCCTTTGAGGCCTTAAGACAGAATGGCAGTGTCCAGATGAATATGCTGGAATTGAGCAGATATGCCCGTATCTACAGAGACTATGAAGGTGAAAAGATTCCTAAAGGGGCTTGACAGGAGGTATGCGAACCTGGCCATGATGTCGGATCAGTCTTTTGATGTGGTGGTTGATCGAGCCAGACAGATTGAGATTAGCTATGCTGTGGATGACAGCGGAAGAGCAAAGAAAAACAGAGCAGAGGGTTCCTCAGTTGTCACTTCCATGCGTACTCCTGACGGTGGTGTGGTAATTACAGAGGAAAGGGTAGGAGCAAGAGAAGTGGTTTACCACGAGGATCTGGATCTGAGTTCTGGTGCAGTTCAGGATCCTCCTTGGCACCTTGTGCACAGTGTGGAAGAGGACATTCAGGACCTTGTTTGATGGGATCAGGAGTATGCTTCAGGTGTGGCCAACCGGGTCACTTTGCTAGAGAATGCCCCATGTTCAGCGAGCCACAGATGGGGTCACAGGGTTCTGTTGCGAATGTTCCTCGACAGTTGTATCCGGGTGCTTCCAACATGGCAGGCAGTCAGTTCAGTGGCCAACAGGGCCGAGGACAAGGGGGACGTGGATTTGGAGGCAGATCAGGAGGTAGAAGTCAGTATCAGGGTTCTGCCACTCAGGGTAGGGGTCAAGCTCGGGTTTTCACCCTGACCCACCAGGATGCTCAAGCTTCAAATGCGGCGGTATTCTATTCTTATGAGGCTCGTGTTTTGATAGATCCGGGTGCTACGCACTCATTTGTCTCCCCTGTGTTTGCCATGAGGTTGGGTAGAAACCCTACAACCTTAGAATGCCCTTTGTCGGTAGCTACCCCACTTAGTGACAACATAGATGTAGACATGGTATTTCCGGACAGCCCAGTGGTAGTGGATGGAAAGATCCTCGAAGCATACTTGGTTCCTCTACCAGTAATGGATTTCGATGTAATCCTGGGGATGGACTGGTTGGCAACTCATTATGCCACCTTAGACTGCAGGAACAAAAAGGTATACTTCCACATACCTGGTGTGGAAGAGTTTAGCTTTGATGGTGACAGGAGCGTGGCTCCATATAATTTGGTGTCAGCAATTAGTGCCAGAAAAATGTTGAGGCGTGGATGCCAAGGGTATTTGGCATTGGTGAGAGATACATCTGTAGAAGGTGTCAGCATGGAAAATGTTCCTGTTGTCAGAGAATTCATGGATGTCTTCCTGAAGAGCTTCGTGGTTGCCACAAAGGGGAATAGAGTTCTGCATTGATGTTATTCCGGTACAAACCCCATATCGATGCCACCTTACAGGATGGCACGTGAAAGAGCTGAAGGAGCAACTACAGGAGCTCTTGGACAAGGGTTTCATACGTCCGAGCACTTCACCCTGGGGTGCTCCTGTTCTATTTGTGAGAAAGAAGGATGGGTCATTGAGGTTGTGTATCGACTACGCATTTGAACAAGGTGGTGTGAAGAACAAGTATCCACTTCCTCGATCGATGATTTGTTTGATCACCAAGGAGCTAGATTCTTTTCCAAGATAGACCTGCGATCAGGCTACCATCAGTTGAGAATCAGGAATGAGGACGTGTCCAAAACGGCTTTCAGGACAAGATATGGTCATTATGAGTTCTTGGTGATGTCTTTTGGACTCACTAATGCACCAGCAGCCTTCATGGACTTGATGAACAGGGTGTTCAAGCCATTTTTGGACCGTTTTGTCATCGTATTCATAGATGACATTATTGTATACTCTCGACCGAGGAAGATCACGTGTGGCACTTGAGGATGGTGTTGCAGACTTTGAGGGAGCACCAGCTATACGCCAAATTTTTGAAATGTGAATTTTGGCTAGAAAGCATCTCATTCTTGGGACACGTGGTTTCAAGTGACGGTATTCAAGTGGATCCCAAGAAAATTGAAGCTGTAACTGATTGGCTTAGGCCTACAACGAGGTGCGAAGTTTTACGGGTTTAGTGGCTACAGCGTTTTGTGCAAGATTTCTCCAGATAGCGGCTCCCTAACTAAGTTGACCAGAAGAATGTTCCATTCATTTGGACAGATGATCGTGAGGTGAGTTTCGTAAGCTCAAGGAGTGTCTAACCACGCCTCGTGTTGACACTACCGTGAGTGGTGAAGGATACGCCGTGTCGTGACGCCCAGAGTTGGCCTAGGGTGTGTTTTGATGCGTAATGGAAAGGTAGTGGCTTATGCTTCAAGGCGTTGAAGAGGCATGAGCAGAACTACCCCACCCATGATTTGGAAATGGCGGTGTAGTCTTTGCACTTAAAATCTGAGACACTACATGCGGTGAAGTGTGCGAGATATACACGACCACAAGAGTTTAAAGTACGTCTTCCAACAGAGGGATTTAAACTTGAGACAGAGGAGATGGATGGAGCTTCTGAAAGACTATGATTGCACCATCCAGTACCACCCTGGGAAGGCCAATGTTGTGGCAGATGCCTTGAGCAGAAAATCTTACGCGTTTGGCGCACATTTCACAGAGAAAAGACCATTGATTCAGAAGTACATGAGTTGATGGATCAAGGTCTAATCCTAGATCTTTCGGATGAGGGGTATTGTTGGCTCACTTTTGTGAGGCCAGACTTGAGGGACAGAGTTAGAGTTTCTCCGCACAGAGACCAACAATTGATGAAGATCATAGAAAGAGTACAGCAAGGTGAAGGTGGTGAGTTTGGATTTGCCAATGATAGCGCCCTAGTGCAAGGTTCTAGGATATGTGTGCTCGATGTGGACAACCTCAGAATGAAATCATGCAAGAGGCACACTATACTATCCACGAGTTCCACCAAGATGTACCATGATGTGAAAGATAGCTCTTGGTGGAATGGCATGAAGAGAGACATAGCAGACTTTGTGTCCAAGTGCTTGACTTGTCGAAGGTGAAGTTTGAACACTAGAGACCGTCGTGAAGCTGCAAGAGCTCCCTATCCGAATGGAAGTGGGAAATGATTACTATGGATTTTGTGGTTGCCTCGTACCACGCGAGGATATGACTCGATATGGGTAATTGTAAACCGCTTGACCAAATCAGCTCACTTCTTACCTGTAAAGACTACATACTCTGTGGCACAGTATGCCCGGCTCTACATTCGAGAAATAGTCAGATTGCATGGAGTTCCGGCTTCCATAATATCGACAGAGGGCCCTTCACTTCTGGTTTTGGAGAAAGTTGCAGGAGGCACTTGGCACACAGTTGAACTTCAGTACAGCCTTCCACCCTCAGACAGACGGAAAGTCCGAAAGGACGATCCAAACACTGGAAGACATGCTTCGCATGAGTGTCTTGGATTTTGGAGGTCAGTGGGATGAGCAGCTAGCTCTGGTGGAGTTTGTCTACAACAACAGTTATCACTCCAAAGATAGGGTTGGCACCCTATGAGGCATTATATGGAAGAAAGTGTAGGTCTCCTCTGTGTTGGACAGAAATGGGGGAAGCGAAAGTGCATGATGTAGACCTAGTGCAGTACACTTCAGAGGTAGTTCCTTTAATCAGGGAACGATCGAGGACCTTTTCGATGGCGTAAGAGTTATGCACCAGACGGAGGGATGTGGAGTTTGCGATGGACGTATGTATTCTGAAGGTTTCTCCAATGAAGGAGTCATGAGATTTGGAAAGAAGGGCAAGTTGGCACCTCGGTATATCGGACCTTTTGAGGTTACCGATAGAGGCGATTGCTCACCGGTTGGAGCTACCACCCAACCTTTCTCACGTTCATCCCGTGTTTCACATCTCCATGCTCAGAAATACATTCTGATCCTTCTCATGGATGTGATAGAGCTAAAAGAGAACTTGACATTTGAGGAGCGACTGAGCCATAGTGGACTACCAAGTGAGACAGTGAGATCCAAACAGATCCCTATGGTTAAGGTTTTGTGGAGGAGTCGATCGGTGGAAAAGTGCACTGAGTCGAGGCGGGACATGCGTAGCAAGTACCCTTACTTGTTCAATGCATAATCATGTGTTTTATTCTGCCTTGTGTAAAAAATTCGAGGACGAATTTTCTGTAAGGGGGGAAGAATGTAACACCCCAAATTTTATTATTTATGAGTATTTTTGATATTTTAATTTTATTTAAATTTTAGGAATTTTTTTGAGATTTTTCGGATTTTAAAAATCAGGTTCGATTTTCCGAAAATATAAACTTTGATGATTTTTAAAAATTAATTTAAAGACCACGTGGCAAAACTAAAAATATATTTGGAGTCTACGTATTTTTCTGAGTTTTACGGAATTTTTTCGGAATTTTTGGACCTCGTTTTCGGTCCCGAGGCAGAGTAAAAATTCAAAATTTTGTATTTCGAATCGAACCGACCGAATCGAACCCGATCGGATCGGACCGGTCGAATCGAACCGGCTCCCTTTCCTTTTTCTTCTCCCGCGCGCGTCGTCCCTCTCTTTTCTCTTTCTTTTCTCTCTCCTCCTCCCTCGCTGCCGCCCAGATTTCTCCGGCCAAATCCGGCCGATTCGGCCACCGATTGGACCGGGTCTTGTGTCTAAAATCATCTACTCGGCGAGAGCTTTCCATAGACACCAAGAACGCCGAAATCCATCGAGCGGTTTGTCCGATTTTTGCTCGGGAAGATTTTAGCCCATTTCGACTTTTGGGCTAGATTTCTCGAAAACCGTGAATCCCACGAGGAAACCGAGGCCACCGGCACGCTCCATTCGTCGAGAGCTTCGCAACGACATAAATTTCGAATTTTTCCGACACCGTTTTTCGGTGGGTCCCACGGAACCGCAGTGTAATTTCGAGCATTAAATGAGCTTAGAAAATTCGAAAAATTTATGTGCTAACCCCGTGTTATGGGCTTCGTGTAGGTATCCTCGATTCGCGGAAATTCGCGCAAATTTCGCCGAACGGACCGGAAAAGTTTCCGAATTGGGCCGAGGTTTTGGCTAGCCCCATTGTCGACGCCCCGAGCGTCCTCAAGTCGGAATCGCAAAGGTAAACCCGAACCTAGTTTTTACGTAATTTTCTAGTGCTTAAATAGGATTAAAAATCCATAAAATATTCGTGATAGCTTAGAAAATTACCATTCTTTTGCAATAGCTTAGTAATATTGCTAAGGACGCGGGCAAAGTTTTATAATTTTTAGAGCTTGTTTGGGCGTTTTTGCAAAAATGATCAATAATAAGGACTAAATTAAAATTTTGCGTATTGTGATGGATGATTGATTTGATGGGCCTGAGAGGGCTGTGTGATATGATTGAACTGTTGATGTATGGATTGTGAGTATAGAAGTGCGTTTTTAGCCCTTTTGCAGTTGGGTAGGTCCTAGGTATAGGGGAGACTGGATTTTCTACGACTTAGACGTAATTGGTCTTTTCTTTATTTGTATTGAGTCGATTGTATTAAATAAATGTAATATGATTGTCGTGAGCAGCCTTTCTTCCTCCGCCCAGCCGCCACAGTAATTTGTCGTCAAGTCTGTAAGTAAAATATTAATTTTAATTGTAATTTTGATATTATTATATGTTCAGCATGCCCATGCATCACTTATATGCATATATTTATTTAGTTAAACTCTAGGCACGAATTATGTTGCATTCATAACTGTTAATGTGCCATGAACGTTGTTGTGGTAATTTGGAGCAGTGTGCGGGCGTGTGATGTGGTGTGGACTATGGATAGGGCCAGGCGATCACGGCTTGAGTAATTTGGGACCCGATCCTTCGAGGGGTAGTCACGGCTTGAGTAATTGGGACCCTCGATTTGGTTATTAAGTGGAAGTCCGAGCTTGAGTAATTCACGACACGTTGGATTTAAGAGAGTCGATAGGGATCACCCCATATGTTATGATTGATACTACAGGGTGTGTGAGTGCTACAAAATACCATTATGATATTATGATGTGAAAATGAAGTGTATCTAGCATTTCACTCTACAAAGTTGCATTAGTTTCAGATAGTTATAGAGATTATAGTTAAGATTGATATTTTACTCTCTGAGTCGAACGCTCACTCCTGTTCAAAAATTTTTACAGGCCACAGGAGGATATTTTGTTCTGGGTTAACCTGCCTTTTTACCTCGCAGGTTGTTTATCAATATTGTGTAATTTTAATTACTCCTAGAATTTCCGCATGTGTTAGAAGTAATTTATTAAATTTGTTCTGTAATATTATATTCATGTTGGACCTGTAAACTTAATATTTTAAGTCTGTTTGATGGATTGGATGAGAGAGCTGAGCTCCCATTTATTATTATGTTGATGAGTATGTGGAGGGTGAGCTGAGCTCCCCAATGGATTGTTTATTGTGTTTACAGGTCGGGTGAGTCGAAAACTCCCCGTTGGAAAGTCCATTTTATGGCCGGACTCTGTCCGTTTGTTTTCTTGATATTGGGCCCAAATGGGCCTTAGAGTTGGGTTAATGAATAGTTAAGGCTTACTACGGGCCTCGGGGGCTTTAGGCTGGCCCAGGTCCTAGTGCCGGTCCGGCCCATAGGTTGGGTCGTGACAGGTAACATTGAGGTTTTGGGATAAAAATTGATATTTGAGTCGAGGACATTAATGTATTTTTATTTTGCCAAATAGAAATGAACACATGCACTCAGGTCAATGATGAGAATAGATTACACCTTAAAATCATGACAATTTTTAGGAGATCTTTGTTTTCATATGATCAAACATACACACACTCATTCACAACTGATGTGAGATCTCGAAAAATCATCCCAAATGGACATGCCCTATGTAGAAGAGGACCTTAATCATTTGGGTCACACCGGAGCTCATTATCCTAAGCCTAATGCCGTTGTTTTTTATTTTTGTTTTTTCTGAATAAAAATAGACATATGCATCCAAGTCAGTGATAGGAAAGAACCGCACTTCAAAATTATGGCATTTTTAAGATAATTCTTATTCTCATATAACTCAACATCCACACCTATCTATAATTGATGTAGGATTTCAAAGGACTGGAATATTAATGTCACTGCCCGCCTATTGGAGTTTTCAAATTATTACAAAATGGCTGTAGATGATTAATCCAGTGGGTAGAGAAGCAATAATGGGCTCATCTTCCTCCACCTCATATTCATTACTTTGCACGACGGCTTCAAGAAATTTATTAAGGAAACTTGCAAGAATTTCACAAGCCTTCCTTATCTTTTATAGACTATGCACTCGAAAGAGATTGAAGAATAAACGATTTCTGTGATCATTTTCCAGGAAAATTTCGTGTATTCTGAGTGGTGCTTGGATCAAGCGTCCCGTACGAAGACAAATACACAATTTAATGGAAAATTTCATGGCTGGAGCCAGACCCAGGCCCGCTCCAAATAGTCCAGACAGTTCAGAGGAGCGGGTTGGCCTTGGATCCGATTAAGCATTTAGATGACCACAATCATAAACCGGGTCGAATATAAATTGGTCATAAATCAAGACGGAGATTTTTTTTTAAGGTGTGTTTATAAAAAATTAAAAAATCAAAACGTTATAATTTATAAATTTTAAAAAGAATAATTATTAATTTAAGTTAATATTTAAATTCAAATCACATTAATTGCCCTTATTAACTTGCTCCAAACACGCCTTAGCGATATCATTCCAAATAGAATTGTTAAGCCTTTCGATACCTCAGTTGTATGCTCCAACTTCCTCTGTGGTCATGGCTACAACTCTGCCATGGCGGCATCCACCGCCTCCGTTGCGCCTGCACAGGCGCCCAATCCCCTTTCATAACGCAGTCACTGTGCGTGCCTTCCAGCGCAGCGACTTCGACAGGTTCGCTAGGGATGCCTGGCGCACTGCTAACGATGGCTTTGAGCAGCTGATATTTGAGACCAAGAAGACCGCAGAGCGTATTGACCGCAGATACTCCGTCTCCCGCCGTCTTAATTCTGTCGCCCAATCTGCCGCTGACCGCTTCCGTGAGATTGATAGAGAGCTGGAGATTCGTGTTCGGTGGCGCACATTTTCCATGGATTTTGTTAGAAATTGGCCTAGGGTTTGTTCCTTTCTGTTCTATGCTTTTGGTTTTAATATTAATTCTCTAAATTGTCCAAAATGTCGAGTTTTACTGGGGATTACAAGGTTTTCTTCTTTGCTGAGAAAGGAAGTTCATTCTCATCCAGTGTCTATGTAAAACTCATTCTTTGTGGCTTATTATTGGGAATTTCTATTTTATCCCAGTAATTCATCCCTCAATGCTTTGCTGACTCCAGAAAACTTCAAATTTGGTTTCATTTTTATTTATTTATTTATTTATTTATTTTGCTTCTCAATCTGGGTGTTACCAATTTATTGGAAGGTACCTTTCACCACCAATTGACAGCAAAAACAGAGTTAATACTCTCTGCTTGAACAGATTTAATACTGTATAGACTTTGGCAAGAGCCGTTGGTTATCTTACCATCATTGTTGTTATTCTTGCAGTACAGGAGGCAGCTTAATAATTTTCTGGATACACCATTGGGAAGAAGTTTTGCTGTGAGTATAATCCCTCTATACCTGAAATACTTCTGAAGAATGAAATTGCTATTAATGGCCATTAGTATCTCCCAATCATTATTGTGGATGATCTGTTGTACTCTCATTTCTGAATTGTTCTAATGACTGTACGAGCTATTTGTTAAACGATATGTTAACAAACAACCTCAGCAGCTTATTCACAGTTATGTGGTATCTGTTAGATGAGTTTAACTAGTTTGTATGAATTTCAAGATGGGATCATATTGAATATAGATATGAGTAATGTTGCATCTTCTGTTATATGAATTTCATATAAATTATTTCGGTTTCAGTGTGGAAACCGTGCATAAAGGGTGTATAAGATTATGGATAAATTAAAATTCTTAGGGGAGATGACAGGGAAACTATAGAAGGCCAATGGGGAGGAGTTTGATATTTAAAATGACATCCTATGAAATGGCTGCTGTCTTGCACCTATAAGATAAATCAAGAAGCCCACAAAATTGAGAAAGTTGGAGTAAGATATTTCCCATGTTGCAGGTAGCTGTTACATATTATAGAAGAAGGACGAATATTATAGAATAAGGAAGAAGAATGTTAATCAGTAGTGGCTGTTAGTAGTTAGTTAGCTGGGGAATTTGGAGGGAATTGCTTGTAACAGCTTTTGGAGGGAATTTCTAGAAGTAGCTCAGATTTGGTAAGAAGCAGTTATTGCTGAGAATATATAGGGAGGACTGATGCCTGTACAGATTCATTCCAGAATCTAATCAATAATATTCTCTCTCTTCTCTAAATCTCCATTTTTTTCCTCATCTCATTCTTTTCTCTTCTCATCCAGTCTCATTCTTGTTCTGTTCTAGTTGATACTTTGCAAATTGGTATCAGAGCCTTGATCTGAGCTGGGTTTGCTTCCAATATTTTCTGCGGGAGTCACAACCCTGTGCAGATTCATGGTAGTCTTCTAAAATTCCAGAATTCCAGGATTTTCTCTGCTTTTCTCTCTCTCTTCTTTCCCTCTATTCCTTCTTCTCTTCTTCCTTGAAATTTCTTCCCTTTCTTCTCTCCTTGAAATTTCTTCCCTTTCTCACCTATATTTCTCCTTCTTCTGTCTTTCTTGAAATTCTTGAATTACATTTCTTTCTTCTTCTGTTAATTTCTGGTTCTTTATTTTGTTTTTCTTCTTTAATTTTTCACATGCTACATTTCAAGAAACCTGTTTCTTCGCCTGCTTTTTCTCTAATTTCTTCTTCCTATTTTCTTGACTTTCTCTCAAAATTTCCTTTCCCTGAGTTCTTATTCTGTTTTCCGATAATCAAATTTTTTACCTTTCTTGATTTTCTTTGCTTCTTGAAGTTTCGTCACGTGTGAGTTTTGCTTCCAATCCATTCCACTGGTATCACAAGAATGACTAGATCTGGGGTAGTTACTCAAGACTCAAGGATCTCTAAGTTGGAGGAATTAGTTATGGTTTTGCAGGCAGAATTCAAGAAGGATAGGGATGATTTGAGAGAGGAGTTGCGAGCCATTTTTGGGAATCTTTGCCTGATGTAAGCAAAGGAAGTGGTCCTGGAGTAAATGAAGAAGTGGGAATCTATGTTGTTGTCCTTGGGTGTAAGGGTATTCTCCCTAATCCAAAGGAGAAAGTCAACCAGCAGCAATGAGGAATTATTAGCTATAGATCAGCTGCTGAGAATGAAGATAAACATATAATTGATGAAGATCAACTTCTTGAAAATTATGACAAATTAAATGAAGACCAAAATGCTTCCAATGAAGTTTTTAAAAATGATAAGGGCACTGAGCAAGAGCCAGATTTTCTTGCTGATATATTTGGTATGAATGAAGATTCTAAGGAGGAAAATGATGGAGAAGAGGATAATGGACAACCAGAGTTTGCAATGGAGAAAATAGGAGGTGAATTTGAAGTGAATTTTGAAGAATCTTGAACATGTCTTTGTTGTGAAGACAGACCATAGATTCCTTTTTAGTTTTAGCAAGACTTTTCCAGGGGAATATGCTGCTGGATATTAACTCAACTCAATTCAACTCAACTAAGCCTTTATCCAAAAAATTTGGGATCGACTATATGGATTCGCTTTCTCCACTCTAAACGATTTTGGGTTAAATCTTCAGAAATGTGTAATGCTTCTAGGTCATGTTGTACTACTCTCCTCCAAGTCAATTTAGGTCTACCCCTTTTTTCCTTTCTATCCTCTAACCTATTGTGCTCTACTTGTCTAACTGGAGCCTCCGTATATCTATGCTTCACATGACCAAACCACTTCAATCTCCCTTCTCTCAATTTATCCTCAATTGGCACTACTCCTACCTTTTCTCTAATACTCTCATTACGGACTTTATCTAGTCTAGTATGGCCACTCGTCCATCTTAACATTATCATCTCTGCAACTCTTATCTTAGACACATACGACTCCTTCAGTGCCCAACAATTACTACCATATAACATAGCCGGTTGTATGGTTGTACGGTAAAATTTTCTTTTCAACTTATTGGGAATCTTACGATCACATAAAACTCCCGTGGCACGTCTTCACTTCAACCATCCGGCTTTAATCCTATGACTAACATCCTCCTTACATCCCCCATCTACTTGAAGGACTGAGCCGAGATATTTAAAGTGATTACTTTGGGACAGTACCACTCCATCCAAACTAACTCCTTCCCTATTACCAGTTTAGCCTTCATTGAACTTTGGGGATAGTAAAATTTGAGTTGACATCTTATAGTCATATAATCCTTAAAGAGAATGAATTTGAAATTTGGAGTAGACAGAGGAAGAAAATGTGTCCTTTAAGATACTACTATCATTTACTGCTCAAAGAAAATGAATTTGAAATTTGAAGGAGACAGAGGAAGAAAATACAATCCTGTCAATGGATGAGAGATAATTTGTGTAACTAGCTCAATTTCCAGAATTTTTATCTTCTTGGGGACAAGAAGATTCTCTTGGGGAGGGTATTGTTACATATTATAGAAGAAGGAAGAATATTATGGAAGGAGGAAGAAGAATGTTTATCAGTAGTGGTTGTTAATAGTTAGTTAGCTGGGCAATTAGGAGGGAATTGCTTGTAACAGCTTGTGACTGCTGTAACAGCTTTTGGAGGGAATTTCTAGAGGTGGCTCAGATCTGTTAGGAAGCAGTTATTGCTGAGAATATATAGGGTGAACTGATAGCTGTACGGATTCATTCCAGAATCTAATCAATATTCAATAATATTCTCTCTCTTCTCTAAATCTCTATTCTCTTCTCACCTCATTCTTTTCTCTTCTCATCCAGTCTCATTCTTGTTCTGTTCTAGCTGATACTTTACAGTAGCTAATCCTCATGTCAACAAATATATCGCACATTTAAGACAACGATTTTGTTGATGAAATTATGTATGAGTTGCAACATTTTAGATATTTGGAATCTTAGGCTTTCTCATAAGAGAGAGAATATAATCTTTCAACAATCACTCCTTTTTTCTCCCATTTTGGTACTCCAACACCAAATCAGAAAGGCAGTTTGCAAAAATGCGTTTTCGGAATGCTAATGAAGTTAAAGTACCCATAAAGATTTTGGATTTGATGCATTGCATTCTTTATGACCTTGAAGATAAGGAGAATGATCGTAGATGAGAAAATTAAGGGCCTAAGTGCTGACATCACAAGTCAAAATTACAGTTTGCTTGGTAAATTTTTGTCAGTTCATAGATGCATCATAGGTCAAAGAATGAGTCACTCTATTATGAAATTTTAGGATGGAGGGCTAATGAATGGGTCTGAGATTGCTTGTGTGGATTAATAAGATCATGCTCTCCCAATCCTACATGAACAGTTGTATTTTATTTGGAATTTGACTAGTGAGTGTCAGAATGTAACTGGGTTTAGAAAAAAAAAAAAAGTTCACTGAGATACAGACAGTCACATGACTGAAATTCCATCCATATCTTCAGTTGATATTGACGTGCTAAGACAGTAAGACTCAGGAATATTATGACCTTCCTTTCATGGGTGGAACAATGCTTCTCATAATCTAAAATGATATTTGTTTCACTCTTTACTCGTTAGCCACTTTTCTTTATGAATACAGTATTTTTAGTATCTTTAGGACGATGCAATGCGAAATGTTTTATTGACAAAGTTAGTGATGAGTAGCTTTAGTGGCCAGCGTTCATATTGATTTTTCTTCGGTCTTTTTGTGGTAGTTGCTTCTTTAAGCACCTGTCTTGCAGTTTCAGTTATCTGTTTATTTTATATTGTCTTTGTAGACTATTTTCTTCCTCTGGTTTGCATTATCTGGGTGGCTGTTTCGCTCCTTGATATTTGCTACATGGGTTCTGCCATTTGCTGCACCTCTTCTCATTGGGACCGTGGCAAATAATCTTGTTATTAAGGTATACCTTTTTATTTGTACTTTCATATATTTTTTTACTTTATTTGTTTTATTAGTTTAACTTATTCTATTTATTTACATTGCAAGTGGATGTCAGCTGTATGACATTTAAGTATTTGACTACATCGTAAATTTTTTTTTTTTTTTTTTTTTTTTTTTTTTTCTGTTTGGGGGCAGAATGGGTATGGGCTTGGGTTACACAATGGATTGTAGGCCAGCCCTTTTCTCTAACCTGATCTTGTCCAATAATTCCACCAATATCTGGCTATGTGGGGACTCAAACTTGAGATCCCCCACTCTCCATAGTCCACAAAAGTGGGAAGACCAACTGAGTTAGGCCTGTTTCGTTTTGTGTGGATGCTTCTTTAGGTGATGCAGGACAGCATGCAGGTCTTAGAATTAGTGTTGAAATTTGGGCTTTGTGAAGGCTAAAAATGAGCAGGAACTTAGGTGGAGAGTTAGGGTTTGTTAAAGGATGGAATTGGGAAGTGAATTTAAACAAGAAAGAAATTTGTAGGCTTTGAACAGTAAAATGAAAGGTTGAGGCTTCATATATAAACTTCCATAGGCATCACACCTATGCTTGAATTGCATCACACACTTAGAACATAACTGATGGAATTTGTATTGATCAAAACTATGAAACAACGTTACAATTATTGGTACTTGTAGACTAAAATTAATCCTTAACTTTTAAAGACTTAGATTCTAAAAAGTAAAACTTAACCTTTGGGGCTTTTGGTTACCGAAATTCAACATTACTATTTGGAATTAATTTTCCTGGGAAAGTGGGAAAATGATATTTAGAATTTAACATTATCATGTTCAGTTATAATTTCAATTTCCATTGGAATGTATAATTCTTAAGTTTGATTAGGTTGTGAGAAAGTAAAATAAAGTGAAGTAGATTACCACAATATCCCTAGTTTAAATTTATCATATAAATATGTACTTACACAATGAAGTTTGCCATAATAATCACACTTGCACAAAATATAGCTATTATTTCAAAAAATATTTTGAACAATAAAAAATATATGATTAAAATAGAAAAGTGAAGTGAAAAAGTTTAAAAAAGAGGAGTCAATTATTAAAAATCAACTAAGAGACTATAACCTCTTGCATTTGAAATCTCCTGTCAATAGGGATTTTAGAAAAGATTTATGTAATTATTTTTTAAGTGTTATTATAAATGATGGCTTAATGTCCATATGTATATATATATATATATTTTTAAATTTTCACACCATGGGAAAGTAACTTTCCCACCCTTTGAGATGGGAAAGTACTTTTCCATATACACAGAAAAGTAGAGGTGGTACCCATTGATTTAGAATTTAGAAATTAAACTTTCCTAGGAATGTTACGTCCCCATATAAACCAAAGACTGGAATTTAACGTTCCTGGTTATTCTCTTGGCAGATTCCGACTACCAATCGTCCCCTTTAAGTAATCAAAAAAGTGATTCTTAAGCAACAAGGACTCTAAATAAGGACTTCTATAGAAATCTAGATCTTTCCAGCAAATATGGAATTACAAAAATATCTAGTGTTATAAATGGACAAATAAGTAAAAATAAAAAAAGAACTAGAAAGTACCATATAATTTTCCCAGTGAACGCTTCAGTAAAACTGAACCATAACCCTAAGCTTCTCAGGTATTTGTCTATTTGACTATGAAATTTGTTGAATTCCTTGGCTGTGTCATTAGGCCATGAGCTAAGAGTCATGTAGACAAAATGATCATGGTTACAATTTGTCTAGCTCAAAGGTTTCACTCATTTTAAAGATGATGGTTGATGTGATGTATACTTGTGGGTTTTAATCAATCTTTGTTCCATATGCTGATATCAGCTTGCTCATTTTCTTGAGTTCTGAAAACTTTTTTTCTCTTATTATTTTCCTATTTGTCTTGTTTACTTTTGATAAGTGCGGACTGTTACTCCTCTCTCTCTCTCTTGAACTTCAAATGAAAGTAGATGAAACTGGAAGCTGATTTTTGTGTTTCTTTCTCTTCTTTTTCATGGAAAATTAGTTTCTTACTTTCCGATGCTTATGAATTATGCATTTGATTTGGCCATATGAGTTCTTTCTTATATACAACTTTTGAATTTTTTTTCTTGTAAATGATTTATTCCAAATGAACCCTATATAGAAGTGGGCAAGCTTTTAATTCTCTCTCTCTCTTCTAAGATGCGCTCTCGCTCTCTCTCTTTCTCTTTCTCTCTCATGCACACACACACACACACACACCCAATTACCATCATCAGAATTTGATGAGCTTCGGATTTGTTTTTCAAAATGTTCCCTTAGGCAAGTTTAGGCTGAAATTATTTGGTTTTCTATTTTTGTTTCAAGAATGAGCTGTCTTGAGTAGATTACAGAAGATGGCAAGAGCTTTAATTTGAGACAAGATAGAGATAGAATCCACAGGAGAAGGGTTATAGTTCTATTTGGAAATTAAGGAGAATTACGTGAAGCTAAATAAGAAATCACCATAAATTTTGAACATATTTGTTTATTGAATGGAGAAGCTGAATAAGATATATTAATTATATTGGGAAATGCCCACAAATTTTGAATTGTGTAGCAACTAAGAAGAAAGATTTTAAGTTGTAGCACAACCTACCAAACTCGCCTTCTTTCTCTCCCCCTTTCTTTATCTTGAGATCGTGAATTGTAGTCATGTGATATGGTGTGTCCTAAAAGCACGTGCATACCAAATGATGCTTTTGAGACTGATATATCTCGTGGAAATATTCACCTAGTACTTATTTCTGAATCAGATGGCTTAATTTGATCATTGATGGATTGTTTGCTAAATTATTAATATGTTGATAATCTATATATCCTAACTGAACTTGTCCTCCAATTTATGTTCATATGTTCTGTCGGGATGCTTTATGCATCAACTTCCATTAATTTCTTATTGACAACTTATTGTTACCGAAACAAATAACCATACTGGTCCATTGGCCTTTTATATTGAAATTTGGCAGGGGGCTTGTCCAGCATGTAAGAGGCAGTTTGTTGGTTACAAAAACCAAGTAATTCGATGTGCTAGCTGTGGTAACATTGTGTGGCAGCCAGAAGGAGACTTCTTTTCAAGAGGTGGTAGAGGTAGAGGGACCTCTCCATCGAAATCTGATGGTGATATAATTGATGTTGAGTTTGAGGAGAAATAACCCTAGATGCTTGGTTGAAAGTGATGGTTCACTTCATGCAGACTCTGCATGGCATGCGAATACTAAAGTAGATTATTATTATTATTATTTTCTTTTTGGGTTGGGGATTCCATGCATGTGATGTTTAGACCTAAAGCTTCGTTGTTCAAGTTAGTTTTCTCATCTTCCAAGTGCTCCTCTAGGAATAGTTGAATTATTTCAGCTTGTACACTATCTTTATTCCACCCGGTTGAGAGAGACTTTGGAAATGTACAATACCCTTGTTCATAGATCATTACAGAATAATCTTTTTCTCACGGTACAATGTGTGGCAAAAATTAGCTAGGAGCAATTTTTCGTGATCAACATGCTGTGTCTCGAGGGAGTAAACCATGGACGTTCATTCATTGTATGCTAGTATCTGTATGACATTAAGGTCCATTTATTTTTTGGGTTCCTCTAAATGATATACTTATTTTACTTTGAGAAAGCATTATACAATTTATCGTAACACTTAATATCTATATAGTTTAATTAGTTATTAAGAATTAAATAATTAAAAATCATACAATTTATACATTTTACATTATTTATTAAGATATTTCTATATAATTTAATTAGTTATTTTTTATGAAATAATAGTTTAATTAGTTATTAAAATTTCTATAATTAAGAATTATAATGTATATTATATAATTCAAATTGTAACTTTAAACGAGAGATCGAAAGCGAGAAATGGAGAGAAATATAAGTGGTTAATTCAAACTTCAAGGTCTATTAGAGATAAAGCAGCGGTGACGATGCGATATATTAGTGATAAATTTAAATCTACCTTAAAGATTTAAAATTTAGAAGGAACGAGAGAAGAAAGGAGGGTTGATGGATTGAGAACGAGAAATAGTAATGGTAATAATGTTAGTTTAAATATAAAAAATGTTTAAATATTTCACTTTTAAAAATTACTTAGTTTTGATTTATTTAATAATTTAATGAGGATAAATCATAAAATGAATTTTATAGGGAAAATTTAATTTAATTATTATTTATTATTCTATACATTTAATTATTATATTAATTTATTAATTTTTTTTATATAATTATAAATTTATTATTTATAATAAATAATATAGGCCTTTTAGTGATATATTATACTTTGATTAATCATTAAACATAAATATATGTCATATATCACTTTATGATTAAATATTTGTATTCAAGTTTTATATATATCTTTGGCCTTGAAATGCAATTTAGCATTTTTTAAAAATTAATAGGAATTTAAGTATATTCTTATAATCCAAGTATATATTGAAAATATCTTCTAACATTTTAATCTTATTTTTTCTATAAAAATATATTGATTTTCATACAACTTATAAATAATTATATTGTATATATCTTAATTATATAATAATTTATAATCATTTCAAATAATAGTTCCTAATATATAGTTTTATAAAGTAAGCATAAATAAAATTAATATATTTACAAAATATAATAATTAATAAAAATAAATTTATAAATGAGTCAATTTATAAATTTATTTAACAAACCCCTTAATGAATATATTTAATGAGTTAACTCGAGAAATTATTAAACAATTGTGTTTTATGAGCCTTCAAATGTGTCAATCCAAATAATAATAATTAAAAATATAAATAATACTCTTATTTTAATAAACTCTCAATTAATTAAAAATATTATATATTATTTTAATTATTTTAATAAATTAACTATTTTTAAATACATATTAACTAAATAATTAAAATAATATTTATATTTAAATTAATTTACAAATTAAAAAATATATATTTTAATTCAAAGTTAGAATTATGTTACCAACTTAGTAATTCTTTGTCGTTATTATTATAGGTAAATTGCAAAATTTTATTTTGTTTTTCCCTCCATGTCCAACGTCCGAACTTCTGCATTTCATTTAATCCATTCAGTCTCTCGACCTGTTTGCTGTTGTGCGTCTCTCCTTTTCTAAATTAGGGTTTCTTGCGGATTCTTTCTGTCTTAGACGCTTATAATGCTGACGCCGAGAAGACGATAAGTGAGTGAGCTTTGTTACCTGATTTCAACATTTTTTCCTTCAATTTTTCTTTATGTGGAAAATTAGGGTTTCGATTTTAGTCATAAGCATGTGATTATCTATTGTTAATTTCCTTGGCAAAGGGAAGCGGCTAGGCGTTTCAGTTTCAGAAGAGCGAAAGTAGCTGCCATGGAGAGCCCTAAAGAAGACGCGCCGGTTGTGATTCTGGATCGACTTTCTAGGGCATCCAGAGGAAAACGGTAAGAATGTTGAATGTGATAGTTGATTTTGTCTTAATTTATATGTATTTTTAATGACGTTTATAGAACATTGAACTTTTGGTTACAGTGACAATTTTTCATGTACATAAGAAACATCATTTTGTACCCTACCTCTTATAGGATGAACAAGTTGCTTGATGAGGAAATTGAAGAGGACGAGTTGTTCTGGAATCAGGATGCTCTAAAAGAGGTTCCTACTTTAATAGCCTGTTTTTCATTTCTGTTTGTTATTTACATTTTTAATTCTAATGCTCTGTATATACTGTTAAGATCCCATTGGTTTGGGATAGGGATAGGGTAATATAATTACCGCCTTATATGGCCTTGCACCCTTGAGCTAACTTTGGAGGGAGTTAGGCCCGGTCCATTTTCTTAAGACTGTATTAGAGGCTCCCAACCAATGTTGGGGCCTCCTGTAAGCATTTCATGCTTCGGTGTTTGGTCATGGGCATGAGGGGGCGTGTTAAGATCTCACATTGATTTGCGATAGGGTAATGTGCCCTTATATGGCCTTGGACATTCCTCCCCCCTGAGCTAACTTTTGGAGGTGAGTTAGGTCCAGTCCATTTTCTTAAGATATACCCTTTTGGTTCAAAGTTTGTGCTTTGTTTATTATGCATTTGTTTTTTAAGATTCCCTTTGCTTAGGAGAATAATGTGGCTCAAATTGTATCTGGAGTAATAAAACAGATTGTTAAATAAGATTATACTCATGATCTTTATCTTCTGTTCTTGTTTATATCTTTCTAGGAAGAAAATGATACTAATTATGAAGAAGAGCCAGAAGTCGCGGATGAGTTTGATAGTGATTTTGATGATGATGTGAGTATTTTTGCCATTTGTATTTACTTTTTTGTTTATACCTCCATCTTATGATCATCTTTTTAATGTGATGATTACTATTTCCAACTTTAGTAAGCATGAATACCACCTTCTGTTGGTGCTAGGAGCCTGAACCAGATGAAGAAGCAGAAAATGTTGCTGATGAAAGGTTTAGCATCTCTTAGCTCAACCAAACTCTATAAGCTTTTTTTTTTTTTTTTTTTCCTTTTCTAATTATTCAGCTGTTTTTTTAGGACACAGACAAAGAAACGGCTTATATTTCCTGGAAAGCCTTCAACAAAGAAGAAAAAGAAGAAGAAAGTCCTTTCCAAGATAGATAGGGCTTCCAAGGATGAAAAATCAGCTGAGCAGTCTACTGCCCCAGAACAACATGATACCCCTGATGATGGTGAAGTTGAGAGAATAGTAAGGAAATCTACAAGAACATCAGTTATTGTTAGACAAGCTGAGAGAGATGCAATACGTGCAGCTCTGCAGGCTACAATAAAGGTTAGTTCTTGGTTATTGTTATTGCAGTGAGAACATAATCTGGTATTTTGCTGCTTATCATTCATTTTGAGTTATCATATGATTCAGATTCATATCAGTAAAGAAAGATTAGATTTGAGGACTTCATAATTTGGATAGTTATACTGTTTTGAGGACAGGAACACTGGGAAGCTTGATTGACTTGATCTTGTCCTCGAGGACTCTCCAGAACATGCAATTGAAGGAGTCTTTTAGTTTTTGGTTGACTATCTCCTTTCTACATAGTACATTAAGTACCTATTTATCGGATTGCAAATCCTAATTATACATGGAAAAGTTTATTAAAAGTAATAGTACTTTAAATACAAGGAAATAAAACCTAAACTAATTAAATTACCTCTGTTACAAACTCTGTTATGACTTATAGATAATTTTATAATTGTAATATGTCTACATTGCCCTACTTGTGGTATCTAGCCATCTTAGTCTTTGATTCCTTTCAAAATTTTGCTACTTTGTATTTGTATGACATGCTAACAGTAAAACCTCCAAAATGAAAGTAGAAAATTTCAACTGAATAGCAAGTAGCAACCATTCAAATTTAAAACATTCAGTTCTCTAATTTAGTCAAATATTCATTTGATCTTTTCATCAGCCTATAAAACGAAAAAAGGAAGGTGAAGAGAAGAGGATGACACAAGAAGAAATGCTTCTGGAAGCTGCTCAAACAGGTTTCAGCTGATGTGTTGACTGAAACTGTTATTATGGTTGTTCAAAGTTACACTGCTGTTTCCTACGTCTCACTTGATCCCAAATTAATTGCTACATGTTATCATTGTGCAGAAATCATGAATTTGAGGAATTTAGAGCGTGTTTTGGCAAGGGAAGAAGAAGTTAAGAAAAGAGCAATTGTGCATAAAGCTGTCTACAGCGGCCCACAGATACGATATTTCTCTAAAGATGGTAAACTATTGTTCATTAGTGATCCAAGTCATCTTTTAGACCCCCATGGATGAATCTACAACTGTTAAGATCTATAACAGTATTCATTGTTGTTCGGAACTATAGATGTTAATGCTTAAGTTTCTTGCAGGTTTGTCATATCTAGAATTCAGAGGAGTATCATTTCAGTCAGAGATTTCAACTGCATCTGTTCCATGTAAGTTAAGCTTTAAGTATTGTGCTTTCAAGCTTTGTGTCAGTGACAATGGTGATGGTTTCTGGAGAAAACAGAAACCAGTTCAAAGTTTCACACAATCACCACCCTATAAGTTGATGGTCAATGGAGCTATTTTCTTTTGTCATTGTTTTAAATTTTGTCTCAATGCATTAGTGAAGAGCCTCTTGCTCTTGATACATTTTGTCAGAGCCTCTGCATTTAACCTTTGTACCCCATGCCATAATATTTACTTGATCTGGTATGCATGAGCATAATCAGTTGAAAGATGAAGATTTCATGACGTAGACAGCTGGTCTTCTATTGGATATGGAGAGAATGCTACATCAATATTTTTCTTTACACAGCATTTAGTGCATGTGTGCATTGTCTGGCAGAGTGGCACAATTTTTGTGCATGATATGGAGGATTTCTATATAACTGGTTTGAACATCTTTCTGAATTTATATAAAAATAAGGAGAAACATGGCCTGTTAGTTTTGAATTGACTTTTTCTACTCGGAATATAAGGTTTGAACTTAGCAGTTCAAGAGAACTGCCTTCTATGATCAAGGTGCAAATGAAGAGTTCAGTACCACCCTTTTTAATCTGTTCCTTTATAGATGATTCCTTAGAGCCTGGCCATTTATTTGTGTTTGGAAAATGAAGGAGATATCATTGGGATTTAGATTTTTGCCCTAGTTTTATGGTCTTCAAAACCTTTACCTCCTTAAATGTTATAGGCTTCAGGTTTAGACAAGTTGGAATGAGGTAAAAAAATTTTTTTTTTTTTTGCTGGTTTAGGCATTTATATATGCTTAACATTTTTTCTTTCGAATCTGGAGAGTTTTATTGATATTATGTTCTTTACTACTTTGATTTTGAATTTTCATATTGATCTATTTCAGATCCAGAGAAGGCCGTGTGTGCTGTAACAGGTTTGCCTGCCAAGTAAGGCTCATTTTCATGTTGGTGGTGATTAGTCATTGTATGTTTGAAATATCAGTTTAAGCTAGCATGTGATGTAGAACCAGAACACTCTCAAAGAAGAAACAAAGGTCTCATATTTATTAATTCTCAATTGTCATATAATAAAACTTTAGGAAAACACCTAGATTACTTATGTGTTTATAAACTAATAACTAATCCTACTACTACTAAGGTTAGGAATTGCAAAGTGGAAAATTCTAAACCCACTATAACAATTTAAATATTCCTAATAATAACAGAATTCCTAAATAATATAAACCTAAACTTCCTAATTGTACTAAAAAATTTGAATTAAGGGTCTTAATTTCCCAATTAAGAATCAAATAAAAATAATTTCTAAATCTAGTTTTCCTTGACTGCATTAATGTGATTGCAACCTTTTGAATTGAGATGATATTTTATAAGCAATTGTAGTTTGTGAGTATGTGGTTTTCTGTTGGTGCATATCCCCTTGAGTTTTGGTTATGTGTACGCTAATCAATTCAAAAAATTAAATAAAATGGACAAAAATGAAGAGTTGATAAAGTTAACTAATGATCTATCTTGTGGTCAGTCTTTGAACATTCTGCATTTGCATACTACCTCGATAAGTTGAATGCTTGTGGCCACATCACCATTCACTTTGAATTTGAATGGAATGGTAGTAGTGGTAGGCAAAGAGCTTTTTAATGATGGCCACTGATTGAGTGGAGTTCAATGAAAACAGCACCTCATAGAAGGATCAATTTATGAGTGGTTGATCCAGAATTCTTTTCTTAAGAAAATAAATCTTTACAGTAATTGAGTGGTTGTTAGTTGTTACTGTGTGTTTTTTATTTTGTGCAACATTTAGAAAAGAAAAACTGGTCATTTAGGCATTATTTCTTGCTAATGCACTAATAAGCATTAAGCAAGATTCAACTAAACAAAGTTTCTGGAATTGGTTTCTTGCTGTGCAAAGACCTATGACATCTCATCAACTTGTGTGCAGGCAAGCTGATGCGCTGACATGCTAAGCAGCCTTTGCAAATTTGTTTTTCATATCAATTTGATGGCTGATAGACAAGTATACTTGCACTAACACAACTATGCTTTATGGATAACCTTTGTGTTTAAATTATTAATTCATGCTGTAGGTATCGTGATCCAGAGACAGGGCTACCTTATGCAACAAAAGAAGCTTTCAAAATTATTCGCCAGCGGTATGGTTTCTTTTCCTCTTTGTCCTTCATGGCTGGCATCTTGGGAATTGATTAGACATTTTACATACATTTGGGTCACATCTATATTATCCCCTCTATCTGTTTCGTGTTTATTTTCAAGATTTGTATAAAGGTCATTGGTGTTCAGGGGCAGCACATCTATCTAGTAGGTTCGTCATTTCATCTTTGTCCTAGGAATTTGAGCTGTTCCCTTTCTCAATCTTTTATTGGTTCAAATCAATTGTTTATTCATCTGTTTGCATTTGTGCCATCTGGAGTAAAATCTTTATTTGATGGTTTAGTCAATAAGAGGTTTCTTGCTCTCTTCTTTCCCTGGCCAGAAGGGAGAAAGAAAGAGTAATAATGTTATGGCGAGGGTAGTTCCACTTGATAGGTCTTCAAGGGGGCATTCCAACAGTGCTGGATGCTTGAAATTTCCTTTAGGTTCTAGGTTCCAATCTTGATAAGTTTTTATGTTCTTTGCTCAGCTCGTGTATTCAACCTTCAAAAATTATTAGATGTTCTTGAAAATTTCCAATTGGTTATTGGTGCAACATTTATTTATTTTGTTGTTTTGGGGAAGAAAGGAGAGAGAGAGAGGACAGAGAAGAAAAGGGGGGGGGGGCGGCCCGGGGTAGGTTGTTACTGTGACTTCACATTATAATCAGTTAAACGTACAATATGAAGTGTACAAGATATTTACATAGATAACATTCTTATGCTTTT
The DNA here is from genome assembly GCF_030052815.1 of Hevea brasiliensis. Lineage (NCBI taxonomy): Eukaryota > Viridiplantae > Streptophyta > Magnoliopsida > Malpighiales > Euphorbiaceae > Hevea > Hevea brasiliensis. The sequence continues at coordinate 101,701,229 of NC_079495.1, read as the reverse complement.
TTTTATCATTTTTTTTCTCTAATAAAAAAAAAAAAAGAAAGAAACAAAAGAAAATGTTAAACCTAATGTCTCTATGTTTGTCTGATATTGCAGCTTAGAGGACGAAAATAACATCAAAAAGGAAATGGACATGGGAGCTTTATTTGATTCACTTAATGGGAAAGGATTCCTGGGTAGAAGGAAGAGATCCCCCATCTCCAATAGAGGCAAAATGTCGAATTTCTCCTACTTGGCTCAATTTGGCAGGATTTCTACTATAGAAATTGACTCTTCGGAATAGGATATGAATCTATAGCCTTGTACATCATTCTCTTAGAAAAAGGGTAAATTTTTAATAAATTTAAACTTTTCATGGATTGATTAATGGGATGATGATATTATCACATTAAACTCCTGGATGGAAGAGGGCATACTTCAAAATGGCTGCCCCCGATTTTGTTAGTCATTTAATGCACAGGTAGTTGCTCATATCGATTCCGCGGAGGTAAAATGGTATTTGGATTGATGGCTGTCGTTTTGTGTGTGCGTGTAAAAGAGTATTTGGATTGATGGCTGTAGTTTTGTGGGTGGGTCGGTGGGTGGGTGTGATCTTCCTTGTTATTTCTAAAGATGGTTTGATTACTATAATGATAATAAATTTTTATTAAAAGGTTACTATTATTAATGTTTTGGCAAAAAGATTTGAGTTTAAATTAAATTTATGAATTAAAGTTGGCTTATAAAAAATAGGGATAATTTTTTAAAAATGTATTATACAATATATAAATTTTTATCGAAATAATATCATAAAATTAGTGTCGTGAACCGCATGACGGCATCCCCTTTCGCCCGCAATAGCGCCCCCCCCCCAAAAAAAACTCTCACTACTCCCTCTTGGTTAGCTAACAACCCATCGATCGGCGATATAACAACTTGACCAGTGCACATCGGCAGCCACCTAGGACCCCAAACAGCGAGCTACAACATCCCATCCGAGCGAAGATCCGATGCAATTTTGGGGGAGAGAGAAGGAATTATGCCGTGAACTTCCAAGCGTGATTCCAGTGGATTTAGACAATGGATGGAGGCATTCTTGGTGGCATTGGACTCCCAGTGAAACAAGCTTTCCAAATGGATCAACCTCGCCTCAAATGGTGCTGGAGGAAGGAGATGCAGAGAGAAAAAGAGGAGAGAGAAATAAATGGCAACGAACTTTTCTACCATTTTTCAGATGATTCAATCATCGGATCGGATAGGATCGATAATGACCACCGTTAAATTCAACACGCTGAAACTTTTAAGATGTGATCGACTTCACTTTGATTAAACATTATTTGAAAAAAGCGATTATCGGATTACATATATTAATCAATGAGATTTTAGAGTTTTTTTTTATTGTAAATTAGATGTAATTATATGATAATTATTAATACTTTATTAGTTTCTTTTAAGTGCAATTGAATTAGTGATAACTCACCAGTGCTCGAGACTGCGTTTTCGGCTTGATTCACACGCCCAATGATCTGTTCCAGAATGTGGTAATGTTTACAATCAATTCCTACATTTTACAAAGGTAAATTCAAACTTAATTTATGTAGTTTTTATCTAGTTATTAGCTAGCTAATTAATTTGTAAAATATTATTAGATTAGTGAAATTAATTAAAATGAATTTAATTAATATAAGGACAATGTAGAGAACCTTCAAAAATATTTTCATAATTTTAAAAGTATTAAAGATAATTATTTTGATTTAGAGAAGTTAGGGACTCGTGCTAAAGTTTGGAGATCTAAACTTAAATATTGTAAAATAAATAATAATATTGTGTTAAAATATTTTTTTACAATATTTTAAATTTTTCCATAAAATTATTACATGTGGTTGTTTTTAAATAATTTTCTGTTAAATTAATAAAATTTTTATAATTAATTAATTTATATAAAAGAATATTATTTTATAAAAATATTACGAGGCCAACTATATTTTTTTATCTTAATTTTAAATAAGATAATATATTTTAAATATGAAATGTTAATGAATATATTTTATTTAGTGTTATTTATAATTAAAATTATTTATATTATTAAAAATAGTATATTTATTTTTTTAATGAAATTTTATTTTTCGATAAATTGATATTTTTTTTATAATCAATTAATTTATGGAAAAATATTATTTTAAAATATTTTATGAAATGAATTGTAAATTTATATTAAATTAGTTTTTATTTTTTAAAATAAAGTTTTTTTATTAAATCAAGTAATAAAAAAAAGAATTTTTCAAAAAAATAAAACAAATAGTTCACCGCGAGCTGACACGTCAGCTTTGCAGTACCACTCTATTTAACACACGGCAAGTCTTTACCGTCTCCCTCTTTTGGAAATCGTTTGTTCCGAGAACCCTAGCAACCTAGCCGCACGCTGCTTCCAGCTAATTCTGCAACACTTGCACCTAGTCATACTGGACTCCATAATCATAATAGATATCATAGATTAGAAAATGGGAATTCCGTCTTTCTACAAATGGTTGACGGATAAGTATCCGCGTATGGCGGTGGACGTCATCGAAGAACGTCCGAGGGTGGTGAACGGCGTTGCTCTTCCAGTCGACGTGTCTCTTCCCAATCCAAATGGCTTCGAATTCGATAACCTCTATCTCGACATGAATGGCATTATCCACCCTTGCTTCCACCCTGAAGATTTGGTGTGACTTTTTTTTTTTGTTTAATTTCTGATTTTGATTGATTATTGAGCAAGTCTTCGCTGAGTTTTTGTAGTTTCATGTAACAGCCGGCCCCCACGACCTATGACGAGGTTTTCAAATACATTTTCAAGTACATTGATAGGATCTTCTCCATAGTTAGGCCTCGCAAGCTTTTATACTTGGCAATCGGTGAGTTTGTACTATTTTTTTTGAACCTTTTTTGTATATATTTAACTGTTTGTATCTCTTTCTTATGAAATATGGAACCCGAGATATTTGGGAACTGGCGATTTATGGGCTGTTTATAGAAATACTAAATGACTTGCTTGGAAGTGTCAGCGCATTGGGCATTAGTTGGTGAAGTTAACTTCTTTTTTTTTTTTGTTCTTTCTTTTGTTGTCTTTCGTTTTTTGGATTAATTTTTCACAGATGGTGTTGCTCCGCGAGCTAAGATGAATCAACAACGATCAAGGCGTTTCATGGCTGCTAAAGAAGCAGCTGAGAAAGTGAGTCTTACAGATTCTATTGTTTTTTCATATGAAGATAAAAAGAAGATTGAGATTTTGAGTGTTCTCAGGCCTTGAAAATGGAAAAATCTGAAGAAAAACCTGCCCTTTCAGAGCAACTAAAGAAGATGGACTCAAATGTAATCACACCTGGAACTGAGTTCATGGCTTTATTGTCATCGGCACTTAGGTATTACATACGGTTGAGGATGAATGGGGATTCAGCCTGGCGGGGAATAAAGGTAAATTGATAAATCTGGAGCATGGATCTTCCCTTTCCCTATTTTTTAATGTTTGTACGTGGGTTTTCTTAGGTCATTCTCTCTGATGCCAATGTACCTGGTGAAGGGGAGCACAAGGTATTGTCTTACATCCGATTGCAAAGAGATTTGCCTGGATACAATCCAAATACACGGCATTGCTTGTATGGAATGGTAAGTGCCATTGCCTTTTTGTGTTCTTACGTGAGTTCTAATCCAGATATGGTTAGTCTTATAATGTTTTGATAAATATGTTATATTAGGATGCTGATCTGATCATGCTTGCATTGGCTGCACATGAAGTCCATTTCTCAATTCTAAGAGAGGTTTGTACACAGGGACTATAATTTAGCTTCTTGATCAAAGCTTAGTTAGTCAGTTGCAATCATGTGAACTAGAACGTTCTGTCTGTAAGTTATCTCTCCTCTTTTTTTCCTTGGATGCACAGTATGTTTACAGAAGAAGAGAAAAGGTCAGTTCTTTGAGTAAAGGGAAAAAGGGTAAATCCAAGAAAGGAAATGCAAATCAAACTTGGAAAAAAGGAAATGCAAATTTAGCAAAGAAGGGGAGGATTGCTGAGAATTTAGATGATTACATCTTGGGGCTGAATTTTGAGGTAATTTTCCCTTTTTTTTATTTTTTTTTACAATTTCAATGGTTCTTTCACGAACATGATGATTTTATCCATTATCTCTGCAGTTGACTTAGCTGTGGAGAGTTACTAATTCAGTTATAATTTAGTATTGAACAAGAAAATAATACGATTGATCACAATGTTCTTGTTCCCCTTATATATATATTGATCACAATCTGTTCTATGATAATTTTTCAACTGTTGATATTCATTCTTATAAAATTTTGAAATTCCTTTTCTATTTTGTTGATTTTACTCTTGTTTATATGTTGCAAATCAATCTGTGTGTGGATAATATTAGCTGGATCTGCATGGGGTTGTTGAATTTATACAAATTTAATGGCCAAAAAAGTATGCTACTAGCAAGTTTGTTAATGTGGCTTTTTTTTTTTTAATGGTGTCTACTTGATGAGCTAAATATCCAATCCACTTAACCTAATGATATGTACTGTGATCTGGAGACAAATTTGCAATTTACCTGTTAGTTTCAGAAAATTAACTTTTTAACGTTCTACTTTTGCAGTTTCTAAACATATGGGTTTTGAGGGAGTATTTAGAGTATGATATGAGCATCCCAGGCTTGACATTTGAGACAGAGCTGGAGCGGCTGATTGATGATTTTGTCTTAATGTGCTTGTTTGTTGGAAATGATTTTCTGCCACACTTACCAACTCTGGCAATATCTGAGGTGGATGTTTATATGTATACATATATTCTAATATTGAAACACTTCATCCATGTTTATATAAATCTCCCTGAGAAACAAACATCTATTGCCATTGCTCTCTTTCTGTTGCTATATTTATGTTGAATGTGAATTCATCTATGCTTTTATGGTATTTGATCTACTCCAAATATGGTTTCTCCCACTCCCAATGTCCACTCTATTCTTTCACATTGATGAGAAAGATTAATTTTAGTGTTTACTACAGTAAGCATGTTGTTTCTCTGTCAATGTAATTGGGAATTCAAATGTTTGACTTCTGATCACCACACTGGAAAGCGAACTCATTTATTCTAAATATTGCCAATTAATCCCTAGGATAGTTCTTCAGAGTGTGGTTGAATTTTCTTTGAGTTTTATTTAATCAGGAATATGATTAAATACTAAGTTTCTATTCTCATGTCATATTCCATACTGTTACATAATGTTAGTTAACGGCTGTGAATCTAATGTTTATGAGTTTATCCATTCCTGATTTTGAAGGGCGCTATTGATTTGCTCATGATGGTGTACAAGAAGGAATTTGTGAAAATGGGTGGTTACTTGACAGATTCTTTTCAGGTGAGTAATTGAACTATTCTATTTGTTTCATGTGACATGTTGACTGGTGTAAAAATGCACAGCCTTTTGTCTTCTATTTAGTCTTTACTTTATAATAGATATCTTATATTTTGTACTTAAAGTAATGAATCTTTATTATAATGTCATTTGTACAAGTAAATTCTGAAAAGAAAAAAGATCATTTGTTCTTTGTGTTAATTGTTATTAAAATCCCTATAGGTGACAGAAACCTAACTAAATGGGAAGTATACCAAAGCTAAGTAAAGAAATGAAAGAAAGAAAATAAAAATCAGTTCCTATGTGAAAGAATTCAGGAAATTTATGAAATGAACAAAATGTCAATGGAAGCTTTAAAGTAAAGAACACCATTTTCCCAGAAATGTTCATGAAGGCCTCTGGATGGATTTTTCTTTTCACGCCCAAAGTCTAGAGGCCTCTACTTCTTTCACTGAACTACAAAAAATTTAAGCCTTCACAAAAAAAGGAGGATTTTACTATAGGCATTCTATTCTTCCATTATTTTTGAATTTGAGCTACTGCAGATATTATTTAAATTTAATTATTAGGATAGATTTCACTAGTAGAATGAAGATAGTTGGATAAATTACAATTTAGTCCCTGAGGTTTAGCGAAACCTACAACTTAGTCTTTGCATTTTCAAAATCAAACAATTTAGTCCTTACTTTTTATTATATATACAGATTAGTCCCTCTCTGCAATTTACTATTAATTATAGTAAAAATGACTGACATGCCCTTAACTCTATTTTCAATTTGAAACAATTTAGTCCCAAACATTTTGTTTTATTAACAAAATAGTCCCCTCATTTAAACTTTTTTTTTAAATAGTTAATATATGTTATAATTAGTAGATATAATATAAATATAGTTTGTATAATATATTTATATATTTTTAAAATATTTTATATAATAAATATATTTTCAATATAATAACTATTTTAAATACAGTAATAAACATTTTATTTAAAATTGGCCGACTGGATCTTCCAATAGACGAGAGCTTCCAGTAGTTGGATCTTTGCCATCTGACAAGGGCTGAAAGCCTGAAACCGGTCCCAATCAGCTTATTGGCCACTGAAGACCCCATTTCAATGATCAGCCGCAGTCATTGATGCCTGTGGCTTGTAGATCGGCATTGGTTTGAGGAAGACCCGAACTGAACCTGCAAACCCTAATTGCCTGAAAAATCTCTTTCCATCATCTCCTCGACCATCCGTTGCCACCATTAGCCTTATTATGCTCCGAGGAGTTGCCACAGGCCCACAGCCCTTCCTTACCACTGATGGACATTGGAAATGGGTTTTGTATATTTAAATATTTTATATATTTCAAATTTAAATATATTTAATATATTTTCTATAATATTTGTATAATATAATTAAAATTTAGATAAATAAATATTATATATATTATTATATATATAAATAAATATAACTAAAATATTTATTTGATATTCAAATAATTATATAAATTATATTTAAATATATAAAAATATAATTGTCATAACTTCTCACACTATTCTTAAGTACTGGACCTCCAATTACTTTAGCATCCCTGTTCTCTCTATTATTTTCTTTTCTTGTTTTTTGGGGAATAAATGGGGTTGAGGTGGGGAGGTTGCAGGATTTGGGTGAGGATGGCAGGTTTTGAACTCCTAACAACTTGTACTTTGAGCGGGGTACTCAATCGATGGGTTATCAATCATGTTGGCACTTCATTATTAAACCTGCCTTTGAGCTTGTAAAATACATATTACTGTTAAGGAAACATAAGTGTAGTAACTATTTTAGTCTATGCTCTGCATTGCTCGCTGGTTTTTAATATCTAATAATATACCATATTCACAGATATGCATCACAATGGCAAGCCAATATGATTTACTGTTACATCTACTGTAAGTCAGAATTCACATTGAAATTTGAAATGGTACCAAAACAGTGTGACATGGCTGAAACAGCTGTATCACTTTGAAAGAGGAGAATTTACCTGCAGGTAGACCATCTCCTCTCATTTTACCCATCGACAGCTCTGATTCCCCAAAGGAGGAGGAGGATGAGCAGGGGAGTGGAAGAAAGAAAAGGTGTGAGTTGTGTGCCTGCAATCGTGTATAGAGGGGAGGGCAGTGCCATCTGGATTTCTGAAGGGGAGAAAAAGGAGCGATGATGTTGGATATAAAATGTTATATTGGTTCTGTGAATTCTCCAACCTCCCACCCTAAAAAAAATGAGCTCTAATGTCTAAACGTGATTTTTATCTTTTAAGGGCCCTACATAGTCAGTTTTCAACTTTCCATTTAAACTTGTATTTGAATTGTCAATTTTAACTGTATATATAAATAAAGATAATAGTTTTTAATACAAACTGTTTGAAAAATTATCTTTTAATTTTTTATTTGGACCATCTGTTACTTTCTTGTATATTTATATATAATAATTTAGTATCATAACCCATTCATATAAACATTTATTATAAAAAAAAATACTTTTTGTACTAAATTATTTCTTTGACCCTTCTTTGATCGCAAGATTCCCAATAAGTTGAAAGGAAAATTTTACTGCACAGCCATACTACCGGCTATGTTACATGGTAGTGAGTGTTGGGCAATGAAGGAGCCGTATGTTTCTAAGATGAGAGTTGCAGAGATGAGAATGTTAAGGTGGATGAGTGATCATACTAGACTAAATAAAGTCCGTAATGAGAGTATTAGAGAAAAGGTAAGAGTGGTGCCAATTGAAGATAAGTTGAGAGAAGGGAGATTGAGGTGGTTTGGTCATGTGAAGCGTAGATATACAAAGGCACCAGTTAGACAAGTAGAGCACATTGGGTTAGAGGATAGAAAGAAAAGAAGGGGTAGACTTAAACAGATTTGGAGGAGAGTAGTACAACATGACCTAGAAGCATTATACATTTTCGAGGATTTAACCCAAAATCATTTAGAGTGGAGAGAGAGAATCCATATAGCCGACCCCAATAAATTTTTGGGATAAAGGCTTAGTTGAGTTGAGTTGAGTTTTAAAAATTATTAGACACAAAAATATATTGATATTTAGTTAAATTCTTCCTTTTTTTATTATTTTTGCTTATTTTGTAAAACAACTCATATAATGGATGATTCTATTACACTTTCCAATGTTGTTTAAAACGATGATTCCTAGATATGTCTCTTTGTATGTTCATGTGTGTGTATGTAGTTGCAATATCTATATTTTATTTGCATCTTCTGCATAATTGGGAAGTATTTCTAATTTCTAGAGTAGTGGTTTTTCTGTCTTACGTTGTTTTTCTCATTTAATGGGCAGATAAATTTGGCACGTGTGGAGCATTTTATACAAGCTGTGAGTTCATATGAAGGCGCAATCTTTAGGAAAAGGAGCCAGGTATCCTATGACATACTGCATTCTTGTATGATTTGAACTAAGTTTCTTATATTGGCTTCCATCTTGTTTGCCTTAATTTGTTGCGCGTTCCTTGGTCACTTCATTTTCATTTCTGGAATTTCCCTTCTGTTGTTTGTCATTTTAAATGGTAATAAGAGCTATAAGAGTTAGTGTAGTTAGACCACAGTGGTAGTGGTTGGCTGGTGAGCCTAGTGATAGGAGATCGTCTAGCTTGATTCAGAGCAGTTGTTGTGTGCTTGATGGGTTGGATCTTGGGATAACACCTGTAAGTATCATCTATTGTTTCTCAGATAATGAAAGAGAAGAAACAGCGCTTTTTAAATAGGAAGCTCGCAAAATTGCTGCAGAATGATCGTAATTCACATTCCACAAGTCATGGATCTTCACCTTCAGTGGAAGAAGTACGTCTCTGTCAACATGCACAAAATCTTAGTACTTTTTATATGGTCAAACTTTATTTGGTAATTTCAGTGTAATTCTAGTCAAACATGTTTTTAATAAGGAACTGGGATTTTATGGATTTTTATCATCATTTAACTAGTCTGGAGGCATGAATTTTGAAGACTCAATCCACCGTTTATCCAAGGAAGCAGATATTTTAGCTGACAAGGTTTGTTATCAGGCTTATTCATATCTTATCTTTAGCATTCAAGGTGAAATTCCTGATTATTCTATTGTGAACTCTGCACTTTTTACAGATGAAACTGGGAGAAGATGATTGGAAAGAAAGATATTATGCAAAAAAGTTTGAGGCCAAGACCAAAGATGAGCAAGAGAGAGTTCGGAGGCATGTGGTGAGGATGTGTACTTATAATTTTTCTTATCTGAACAATATGGCTCGGATATGTTGTTTAGCACTTGAATACTTCTCTCTTATGTATTAGTTAAAAATCTGTAAGCTAAATTTTACTTGTCTGTCCGACATTATAAAAAAATGAATGTAATAATACCAAATGGCATTTAGAAGTTTTTATGGCCTTTGAATAAACCTACATAAAGGTTAATTCATTGTAATTAAGTACTTTATAAGATATTAATGTCTCTTTGTTGCAATTTTATGCAGGTTTTAAAATATATAGAAGGGATTTGTTGGGTCATGAGGTACTACTACCATGAAGTGTGCTCTTGGCAGTGGTATGTGCTCCTTTGTGCTTATCATCTCTAAACATTGTCAACATTCTGATAGATGGACTGACGAGTCAAGGGAACCATACTTGATATTGGTGTTTAGTCTTGCTTGGTGTTGAAATTTAGAATGATAGAAAGGTAGGAGAAAATAGAGAATGATTTACTTGGTTCAACTACGGAAAGCTTGCATTCACAGACACAAAACCTCAAAGTGTTTCTTCATTCACTTGTGTGTTGACATAATACCTAAGACTTCATGTTAATAAGGGAAGATACAATATATATGTGGCATCCTATCAACAACCATAAATCACTCCTTTATAAGCTTTAATCAAGCCATTAATTTTGTTAATTAATTACATGATTTTCTCATAATCATGAGATTCTTCAATACGAGACATATCCCATGAATTAAAGGAAAATCTCATCTATTTTAACGCTTCCCCTTGATGAGATTTTTTGCTAAACTTATGAATCTATCATCAAGATTCCCTTTTCTTTTTATCTTTTTTTTTTTTTTTTTTTTTTTCTCTTTTTTATAAGTGGGCTGTAAATTTAAAATAGAAACTTAGAAATAGAGAGACAGGGAAACAACTATTGTAAGGAGAAGGGATTCCCTTGTCTTAAGATTCAAGTGGAGTTGATTAGCTGGGGGGAGTCGCTAGACTTAGGTGACCTCAGTAGGAGAAACTCCGGCAAGAAATGGTGGTTGGATGTGATGTCATGTGCCTGCACGTGGATTCAAGGTGGAAAGAAAGAGATGGCGTGTGAACCTCTTCAGCGACTGGTGCTTCTGTCTTGGGCAATGAGACTTGAATGATTTCCTTTGATGATGGTTTGAATATTTATACTTTTGGATCTGTTTCTTTTCAAAAAATAGAGGAGAAAAATAGAAAAGAGAATTTTTAGAGAAGGGACTCGATACACAGGTTCTGATACATTAAGATGGAGAATTTGACGGAAAAAAGAACTTTGGGAATCAAACTCTATGCTTTGATACCATGTTGAAATTTAGAATGATAGTAATATAAGAGAAAATAACAAGAGAAAGATTTACGCGATTTGGCTATTGAGAGTCTGTCCATGGACACAAAGCCTCAAAGTGTTATATTTCATTCACTTATGTGTTAACATAATATATAGGACTACATATTTATAATGGAAAATATAGGATATACATGGCATCTTATCAGTAAACCATAAATCACTCATTTATATAAGCTTTAATCAAGGCATTGATTTTGTTAATCAATTATATAATGTTCTCATAATCATGAGATTTTTCAATATGAGACATATCTCATGAATTAAGGGAAAATCTCATCAATTCCAACAGGTCAAGAGCTATGTCATTGCAAAGTTATCTTTATTTCCATTTGTTTGCAAAACTGAAACAAAAACAACAGAAATGGCTTCTTTGAAAATTGAAATCTCAACTCTTTTCTGGAGGATTCTTCAGAGATTTATTTTTTGAACAAATTGTAAGAGGGGAGTTGAAAAGGATTCTAAGATTGTGTTGTTGTCTGCCAGCATGTAAATATGGTTGTCAACTTTGAATAGAAGTTTTAGTTTCTAGACTTCTAGTTGACAGGAATCTAGGTTTGTTCACATTCTTGAAATGTTTTAATAATGTTCAGGGGAAAGAGTGGACTGTTGAAGGTGTCATTAGAATGAAGATTTAAATTTATTTTGTACATCTACTGTGTGTGTGTGTGTGTGTGCGTGTGCGCGTGTTTGCGCACACCTTTCCTATGTTCAATGGGCATTATCATAACCTGGTTGCCTCAAGTTTCTAAAATTCCCTTCTGAAATTCTTATCAACATAATTTTCAAAATCTCACTTGAGGTCAACTGTTATTTTGTTTGGATTAAAATGCTGATGTTATAATTAAAATTTCCTTTGCTTTTAGGTCTTATTTGCATGGTAGATGATAAAAAGCATGCTATTTTGAATTGTGATAACTGTGTGTTCCTTGTTCACCATAGATCAGCTTTGGTTATTTATCAAAATGAGCACTTCATTGTTGCACTCATGGGTCTAGGTCTTCTTTTTCCATAACATGTATACTGGATTGCTGTTAATTGTATTGATATTTTATGTGTAGGTTCTACCCTTATCATTATGCACCATTTGCGTCAGATTTTTACGGTCTTGATCAGTTGGAAATTCACTTCACACTTGGAGAACCTTTCAAGCCATTTGACCAATTAATGGCTGTATTGCCTGCTGCAAGGTTTTCTTTCTGAACTTCTTCCTGTTCCTTCATGAAGATCTTTGTTAAAATAAAGATTGACCTGATTGGTGTGCATGCAGCGCATGTGCTCTTCCCTTATCTTACAGGAAATTCATGACAGATGCATCGTCTCCTATACTGGACTTTTATCCTTCTGGTACAATTATAATCAGACTTGTAACTTCTGCATGGACATTGTCTGTTCATTTTTTTGATGGTATCTGATCATTAAATTTACTGGCAGATTTTAGGCTTGATTTGAATGGAAAACGTCGTAAATGGCAGGTAGTTGTTGATTCCCGATTCCTCTGTCAACATGAATAAACTATTGATTGTGTTTTCTTATGATCAAAATATGGTTTAAATGTATAAAAATGGGTTTTTTTCTCCCTCATAAATGCTTCTTTGGGTTGAATGATTTTTCTTTCAATGATGTCTTTTTCTTCTGATTCTCAGGCAGTTTGCATATTGCCATTCATTGAAGAGTCCCGTCTTCTTTCAGCAGTTGCTCAAGTGGAGCACGAATTGACGGTAATACCAATGTTACCTGTAGTTTTTTTTACCACAAGTCCTGTGTGGCATCTTTTGGTATTTTTGTGTGTATGAGAGATAGATAAATGAAGAGTTATTCCATTTACTCCTTAGAATTTCATCCTTTTAATGCATATAATTATTAGTGTTTAAGATTGGGATCTGACCTTGTTCCTAAATGTACATGCGTGGCCCAAAATAAGTAAGACAAATGCATGGTAAACTTGCAGGTGGAGATGATTATATTGAATCCGATTAAACAATTGAAATGGAACATGCTGTTTAAGAGTTCGTGCCTTAATCATGTTTGTATTATAATAATGTGACAATTTTGATAAGATAATCATGTGTGTCACGGATTACGTGGCCATGCAGAATTAATGTATTTATGACATGGTTAACTGTGATAGATCCATTTGTAACTTTTCCCCCCCTTTTGTGTGTGTGTGTGTGTGTGTATTGCAAAAGATATTGAGGATATGGTTGTCACTTTAAAAGATAGAAAATTAAAAAAAAAAAGAGAAAATGAAAAAGGCTAAATTTATATTTTAGTCATCCTTGTTAGGTGGGCCTTGGCAAGTTAACTAGTTAAACAAGTTACACATGGTGTTTTGTGTTGCTTGTTTGGTATATATGGTCTGTGTTATATTCTTTGATTTTTATGCAAATAATCAATCTTGTTATGCTAGTATTGTTTCCAATATTCTTATAGTCGACTATCAACATAGCACTAACATGACATACTAGCCTAAGTTGCCACCACTAGGTAAAGTAACATTAAAACTCCTTTCACATTTGTTAGACACGCTTGTTCTCGATTTGATGAATAGACATATCTTTCAAGTGTTGTCCATGTTATATAGCATAGATTTAATTTAAAATAATATGGACTCAAATTACTACACCCTATTCGTGTTCGATGAAAGTTTCTGAGAATATTTTTTCATCTTAACAGGATGATGAAAGACAGAGAAACAGTTTGGATTTGGATATCCTATTTGTTCATATTTCACATCCTCTGGCCGATATTATAATTCAATTTTCTAAGCAGAATTGTCATCCTAATGTGTTACAGAAAATTGACCCAAAAATCAGGTGTGTAATTTGGGCCTATGAAATTTGTTTTTATGATTATCATCATCATCACCATTATGTAAAAATATTTTTGTTTGTTTTTGGTATTCTTCATTAGTACCATCAACGTCATCATTATCATCATTTGCCACATCATTTTGATGTATCCAATTCTGTCGCCTATGTAAGAATATTAGCCTTTTGTTCATGATTAAACAACAGATGATTATATGGACAGTCGAGTTATTCACAGGTGAAAGTATGCTCTGATTCAATTAGCAATAAAGTGGAATATGAACACTGAGAGAGAGAGAGCGAGGGAGAACTGGAGTGTTATTGTCTCTGATTATAGGGTGGTCACAAATTGGAAGTTTGAACCAATAGCTTTTATTTTGTACCTTATCTAAAACTATTGGATCAAGAACTTTGGGAATCCAAACTAATGATAATGTATACTCAACTAAACTCAACTCAACTAAGCCTTTATCCCAAAAATTTGGGGTCGGCTATATGGATTCGCTTTTTCCACTCTGAACGATTTTGGGTTAAATCCTCAGAAATGTGTAATGCTTCTAAGTCATGTTGTACTACTCTCCTCCAAGTCAATTTAGGTCTACCCCTTTTTTTCTTTCTATCCTCTAACCTAATGTGCTCTACTTGTCTAACTGGAGCCTCCGTATGTCTACGCTTCACATGACCAAACCACCTTAATCTCCCTTCTCTCAACTTATATTCAATTGGCACTACTCCTACCTTTTCTCTAATACTTTCATTACGGACTTTATTTAGTCTAGTATGGCCACTCATCCACCTTAACATTCTCATCTCTGCAACTCTTATCTTAGATGCATACGACTCTTTCAGTGCCCAACACTCACTACCATATAACATAGCCGGTCGTATGGCTGTACGGTAAAATTTTCCTTTTAATTTATTGGGAATCTTACGATCACATAAAACTCCCGTGGCACGTCTCCACTTCAACCATCCGGCTTTAATCCTATGACTAACATCCTCCTCACATCCCCCATCTACTTGAAGTATTGAGCCTAGATATTTAAAGTGATTACTTTGGGACAGTACCACTCCATTTAAACTAATGATAATGTATATATTAAAAAAAATTTTGCATTCTCTTTTAAGTTGAGAATTTAATTTATTCAAAATATTAATAATTTTAAATTTAAATTTCACCAACCACACCTATAATAACTAGCATTATTTAACATACCAAAAACTAGGAGTGGGGGTAATGAGTAGCCTGTAGTTGTGGAGACACACAAAGAGAAAGATGGGTTGGGGTGGGGTGGTTGACTGAATGAACAACTATTCCTGAATACAAAGATTTAGGTTTAAAGCTTTGATACTGTATGCATGAATGTATACTAGTTGCTTTTGCATGCGTATTGCAAGTAGAATTACACTTTTTTTTTAAGAGAATGCATATATACATTAATTGCCAATAATGAAACAATGTTTCCATTTTTTTTCAGATAAAAATGACTATTGATGGAAGTATGGGCATTAAGATAAATTGTCTTTTATCCATCCATTAAAATTTAGTTATATTTTGTCTATTTAAATTAAAGGTTATACCTTCCACTCATATTCTTAGTAATATTAAACGCATGGATGTACTTCCATGAATATTTATTAATATTTTTATTTTACAATGTATATTGTAATAAAATGGACCATAATTGATGTGTTTTATATGAAATATCAACTCTTATTTATCAATAATTTGAAATTTTAATATATTAATGATGTATATAATTATCTCATCAATATAAAATATATATCTACTAGATTTTCCAAATTCACATGTTTAATAATGTTATATCTTGATTAATAATAAATTTTAAATTAATTATGTAATTATATGCTTAATACAGTTTTTTTTCAGTGAATAATATAAAATTATAAAATGATTTTCTTATAAAAAAATTTAGACACATTACTAATAAAACCGTCTTGCTCAATAAGACTATGTATGACAATTGTTGCGAATATACTATATAGTTTCCATCATTGAGGTTTAGACAAATATATTTATACACAACGATTAAGCCCCCAAACTAGTTGAGGTTGGTTATATGGATTTTTTTTTTTGTCATTCTACTTTGTTTTGTCCATCTTACTTCTACTTAGTCTAAAATTTTTACTCTCACATGTTCTTCACAACTCTAACTTTTGATTAACTTCTTCACTAGTTTCATCTACCAGGATTTTCAGTTTTTTTATTAGCAAGAAAGAAACTCTTGACACCATAATATTCTTATTACCACTTTTTTTTTTTTAATATTCTTTTTTATTTTCTTGTCAAATTTCAAATTAGATTCAGTTTTTTTTTTTTTTTCCCTCCCTGGTTCATCTACCCCACCTGATAACTGCACCCATACTCCATAGCTGCATCCTCTCACTTTTTTGACAAAGAAAATGTGGCATTGTGCCATAAAGCCATTGAGACATTGACATATTTCCAACTTTCTATTTTCTTGGAGAATTCCTATAATAGAGTATGCAACATTATTTTAATACAATTGTTGGGATTCAAGAAACAAGATCTTTGAGTTTCTTCTTGAGTTCCTCAAATTGTATGATGTATGATTCAGTAATTTCAAGCTTCCTCATTCTGCCAAATATTACATTTAGCTTATAGCAGTGCCTACTGTTCCTGGAATTTTTTTTGTTATGTTTTTATGAAAAGTGCTTATAGTTCTATTTCCTAGTAGTATTTTTTTCCTGGGAAATTATTTGCTTCTTGATGAAAAATGTGACATGATTTTCAATTTTGATGGTATTTCAAAACTGTATTACTGACTAGAATCTGTTCTCATAATTATGAAGCGGTGGAATGAATGGATTTATTTGTAATTCTGATAAATCTGTGTGGCCTGCGGAAGTATATTCACCAATTGAAAGCATGCAGATGATTGCAAATAATGAAGTCATGTAAGTTTCTGGATTTGGTACTTTTGCTTTCCTGCAGAGCTATCCTTATTTTTTTAGGAACTATTGTTTGCAGATCTATCTCATACAAGTACCCAGTGTTTCATTGTCATATCTCAAAACTACCAGAGGAAGTGATCTTGCCTGGCAAGGTATGTGATTCATTTTTTTTTTGCCTGAAATTTCATGAATAAATTTTAACTTGATTGTTTTTTCCCTGCCAGTCTGTGGGCGAACAGGAAATTTCACCACCACATATTTGGCATGAGACAGTTGTTTCCAAAGGGGTATCTTCTAGAAGGTATGTAGTTTCAATCGTATAAAGAAAGAATATTAACTAGTCAAAAATTCTCTTGGTTCATGATGAAACATAGCCAAGTTTAGAAAGAACTTGATGAATATACTATATTATATTCCCTTTTTGTAGTTTCATTTGTTGTTGAGCACTTGAGCTCAATAGTTTTTTTTTTGATCTTTTCCTTTTTCCCTAAAGTAATCATGTTAGATGAGGATATCTGGACACAAATACTTCACTTTGCTAATTAAGATTAATGAGGAAAACTACGAAAATTTTAGAAGATATGTGAGTTGACACCTGTACAAGTTCCTGCATTTGATACTTATACCCATGTCTGGGTAAACATAGGTGGGACATATTGGAACTTTCATAAGCACACGTCACTTCAATGCATTTATAGATGGTTCATATTTTTTAAGAAGAAAGGTGTTTTCCAACTTGCATGTATATTTGTGAAAATAACTAAATTCTGTTCTTTGCCACTTTGGGCTAGTTCAAGTGGGGATGGAGATTGTGGTAGTCCGGATAGAGATCATAGGCCTGAGCCATAGTGCTGTTCTACTGCACTTAAAAAGTTAAATAAATAGAAGATCTGTCCTAAGATTGGATAAAGGTTTTGGAGTTCCATTTGCTGATATTAATTGGTTTGTGGAACATTTTGTTATTTTATTAGTTTCTGTATTGCTCATTTCTTGCTAAATGTTGGTGTATTTTCCTTTTTGGTAGGCCAATCCCAAAGTCCATTTCAGGTCCCCATCTGGCAAATTTGGCTCATCGACTTGTGTCTTCGTGTTATCCCGCCAAACAAGAAGATATCTGTGGATACAAGGGACCTGGTTTCCGTGTAGATGCATATAGATTGGGGGGAATCCGAACAAAAGTTAATGCCTGGAAAAAGAAATGGAGCAAAGATAATAAGAACTTCATTGATGACAGATTTAAAGAAAGAAGAAGTGAAGGTGAAGGTGTTCCACACAACACAGAGAAATTGAAGCAGAGCATTCTTAGTGAACGGAGAGATGGTAACCATGCAGGTGATGATGGAGTTAAGGAAATAAGAATAGAAATTCAATCTAAAAAAGCGAAAAGGAGATTAAGGAAAAGAAAACGGAGTGAAGGTTTTGGTGTCCCAGATAACAATGTTGTGGAGTTGGAGCATTCCATTCATAGGAATCACTCAAAATGTGAGACTCAGAAAATGGATAAATGCACCAATGTTGAGAAGCTAGGGAGTTGCATTGTCGGGGAGAAGAGGCAAGGTTATGATGTTCATGTAGGCACAGAAGGGGAAGTGGAAATAAAGAAACAGGTGAAATCCAAGAAAAGAAAACGAAGGTCTAGTAGAAGGAGACAGATTGAAGCTGATGATATCTATGCTTTTAGGGAACAAAGAAGCCATGCAAGTGACCAGCTTGGAAAGCAGATAGATGGCAATGCTCATAAGGTAGGAGCTAATGGACTAGAAATACAGCCTTCAATTGAACTGGAAGCACAAGCACAAATCAAATCCAAGAAGAAGAAACGGAGATCAAAAGCAAGAAACATCCTAAACAACAGTCTGGAGCAATTGGAGTCTTGTGTTCTGAGCAAGCAAGTTGGCTGTGATGGTAATGTTGTAGGTGCAAGTGGACTGGTGGCCCTCTCCAATGGAAAGGAAAAGAAACAGATTGATGGCAGCCCAAATAACAGTCTTGACAAAGTGGATGTTGGTGTTTTAGAGGAACCAGGAGGTGGTTCTAGTGACCATGTTGGTGTGGGTGCAGCTGCAGAAATTAATACAGCAGTCAAATCCAGGAAGAGGAAACCGAGATCCAAGAAAAGGAGAAAAACTGAAGATCATGCTCTCCCCATGTTGGAGTCTAGTGTTCTGAGCAGCTGTGATGGTAACATTGTAGGTGCAAGTGGACTGGTGTCCCCCTCCGAGGGCTCGGAAAAGAAACAACTTGATGGCCTCCCCAATAAGAAGAGTCTTGAGAAAGTTGGGGTTGGTGTTTTCAGGGAACAGGAAGGTGGTTCTGGTGACCATGTTGGTGTAATTGCAGCAGCAGAAATTAATACAGATATCAAAACCAGGAAGAGGAAACCGAGATCCAAGAAAAGGAGAAAAATTGAAGATCATGCACTCCCCATATTGGATTCTGGTGTTCTGGGCAAGCGGGTTGGCTGTGATGGTAACATTTTAGGTGCAAGTGGACTGGTGGCCCCCTCCAATGGGTTGGAAAAAGAACAACTCGATGGCATCCCAACTAAGAGTCTTGAGCAAGTTCGGGCTGGTGTTTTCGGGGTACAGGGAGGTGGTTCCTGTGACCATGGTGGTGTAGGTGTTGCAGCAGAAACTAATACCAATGTCAAATCCAGGAAGAGGAAACCGAGATCTAAGAGAAGGAGAAAAATTGAAGATAATGCTCTGAGCAAGCCGGTTGGCTGTGATGGTAACGTTGTAGGTGCAAGTGGACTGGTGGCCCTCTCCGAGAGGTTGGAAGAGAAACAACTAGATAGCATCCCGAATAACAGTCCTGTGGAAGTGGAGGCTGTTGTTTTCAGGGAACGGGGAGGTGGTTCTGGAGACCATGTTGGTGTAGGTTCAGCAGCAGAAATTAATAGAGAGGTCAAATCCAGGAAGAGGAAGTCGAAATCCAAGAGGAGGAAAAAAATTGAAGATCATGCTCTCCCCATGTTGGATTCTGGTGTTCTGAGCAAGCAGGTATGCTGTGATGGTAACATTGTGGGTGTAAGTGGACTGGTGGCCTCCAAGTGGCCGGAAAAGAAACAACTCGATGGCATCCCAAATAACGGTCTTGAGGAAGTGGAAGCTGGTGTTTTCAGGGAACAGGGAGGTGGTTCTGGTGACCATTTTGGCGTAGGTGCAACAGTGGAAATTAATACACAAATCAAATCCAAGAAAAGGAAACCGAGATCCAAGAAAAGGAGAAGTGAGGATCATGCTCTCCCCATAATGGAATCTGGTGTTCTTAGCAAGCATGTTGGGTGTGATGGTCATATTGTAGATGCAAGCGGACCAGCTGGCCACCTTCAATACGGAGAAAAAGAAACTTGATGGTATCCTGAATGATCTAGGAAGTGGAGGCTGGTGTTGTCAGGAAAGAGGGAGGTGGCTTTGTTGACCACGTTGGTGTAGGTGCAGCAGCAGAAATTGGTAAAGAAGCCCAATCCAGGAAGAGGAAAGAGAGATCCAAGAAAAGGAGGATTGAAGATGGTGCCTCTCCCAAATGGCATCTAGAAATTGGATGGTCTCGTCTTTGTGAGCAGAGAAAGTGATCCCATCTATTACAATTTTGAGAATTTGATAGCTGGATTGCTTGTTGAATTATAGACGTGGCTCTGCACTGTAGGGCATTGTCATTACAAAGAAAGTTTGGCAGCAGAAATGAGGTCTGATTTTTTTAAAAGCAGATAATCTGAGTGGAACCAAATTTGTGTTGCACTTAAATGATGTGGGAAGCCAAATCTGTATTCTAATATTGCGAGTGTGCCTCCGGGTGCACCTCGAAAGCTTATAGATTCATTTGTTGGATTCTGGTTTTGCTCTTTATTAGAAAGAAAACTGGAAAAGAAAACTTTTCATTTGAAAAGTTTTAAACTCAGTGAACTGAATGATTTTCAAGCAATTCGCAGTTGCATCATATTACGCGCATGATTGTAGGCTACAATTTTCTTTGAAGTCATTTCTTGTTCTCTCGTCTATCTTCATTTAGGGGAAAAAAATAAAAATAAAAAGAAAAACTACGTGTGCTGCTCTGTTGTACTAGTTGATTTAGAGAGAATTCCAAGTGGAAGCAAAACAGCTTATTTAGTCTCACCTTCCCCATCGAGAAAGGATAAGCAAGCCAACAATTGTCAGACATGAAGCAGCTACTACTGAAACGACAAGCACAAATGCATACGCAAGATTTGGAAACCTGAAATAGTTTTGAATCTGCTTCATTCCCCTGTCGATAAGTGGTGCTAAGGCTGCAGCTCCAGCTACTCGAAACGGCCTGGTGATGTTTTTCCCAGTCCACATCAAAATTACAATCTGAGGTTTTCAAGAAAACCTTATTAACTAATAGCAAAGAAGATAACTTATCTTCCTTGCTCTTAGGAGAAATTTGAAGATCATTGCAAAAGCATACAATAACAAATGAAATGATGGATTAGAACTCAGGCATATCAATTAATCAACAATTTCTGCAACACTTTTCACCAAAATGATAATATTAACACCTTCACTAATATATTCAAGTTAATGGTCTGAGAAGAACACAACCAAGGTTATATGTAACTCTGAATCGTTACATTATATCCTGCACCAATCCCTCCTCCCCACCCCGCCCCTCTTCTTATTCCGTTGTTCCCACATCAATGATTTCTGATTTAGTATTGGACCAAACATACCAAACTATGCACCATGCATTCTTAGAATTATAAGTGAAAAGAATTAAAGGCTTGGAGATTACCATTTTCATCTCGCAGCAATGAAATTAAACAGAATATTATAGAAACACATCAATGAAAATTAAGAATATTACCCCTAAAAGTGCTTGGAGATTGGCGGCAGGATTCTTTTCTGTGCTCTTTTCATACCCAAGGAAAGCAAGCACAAAGATAGTGGTATAGGTGATGGCATCAAACAACCCACACGCAAGTACAGCTGCAAGCCCAAGCTTTGCAAGTTTTGAACTCATTTCAGCAGAATTAGCCTGACATAAATGCAAACAAGATTATACGTCCAAATGGGCCTCTTCTTGCTTTTTTTTTTTTTTTTTTTTACTTTAATAATCACCGTCAAGCAATTGTCCTTTTTTTCTCTGTGCTCTTCCTGTTCTTTAAGAATCAGTGAAAAAAATTCAAATTTCTATTAAAATGTCACATTTTCTTGTAAACCAAACAGCTATTTCAAGTCGGGATTCTAAGCATTAAGGTAGAAATCAAGAAGTATAACCTCACCTCCCATTTCCTCCAGAATCCGTTGCTCTGCTGACTCTATCCACAAAATAGCATAGCACGTCCTCAAATAAGCATCGAGGCATAATAGTCTTTATATAGCGAGTGCGAGAGAGAGAGAGAGAGAGAGAGAGAGAAGCACCTGTAATTGTTGCTCTGGAGGGAGATTTTCTCCAGCAGCTCCTTGATTGAGAGAGCAGCTAATAGACAAAGTTTATTTGGGATGGAAATAGTATGGGAAGTGAAAGCGAGGTTGAATTCCAATTCCAAGATAATTATGACATACAATACTATTCAAATTATACCACAATGAGGATGAGGCAGTGGCAGTGCTATTCTTGATCATGCTCCTGGAGCTGGTATTGTGGCTGAAAAGCATCTGGGTACAAGGACTCCATCTCCATGGAAGCATCTTTACCTCTTACAGTGCTCTATCATACTACTAGGACAAGATCGAGTTATAATTAAATTTTAATAAATAAATTATTTATAAAAGAAAAGTAGTAAAGGCCCATTTGCCAGACCCTGTATCTGCAGCCCAGCCCACAAAACTATGCAGGCAGGCCTTTACCCATTGCTACTATATTTCCTATTTCTATCTGTGATGACATCTTATCAATTTCAAAGACAATAATCATGTTTGACATTGAATTTTAGAATCTGAAATTATTTTTTTAAATAAAAGTATCATTTTAAATATTATTGAAAAAAATAATTTAAAAAAAATTATTTTATTATTTTAATTTTTTTATGACTAAAACTGATTAAATTTAATTTTTAATTATTTTTTAACGCTCTCTAACTAGTATATTTAAAAAAGTGATTTTCTCAACAGCAATGCTAAGCAGGCCTAATATCTTAACGCGTAAATCTCCTTTTTCTCAAACATACAGTGGAACTTAGAGAATGGATGAGATATTTTTGGGTATTCAATCCAATTAAATTTTAATAGAATAAATTCAGGCAAGTATGTAATGAGTTTATGATTAGTTGGAATTTAATGTATCATAATTTTAAATAATAATTATTAATATATCCATGAATTTTATTTTAAAAATCTCATGACACTCTGAATTTTTAAAATATCTCATAATACACTTCAACTCCTGTAAATGTCTCATAACAAATATCAATTATTGTAAAAATAGAATTTAAATATTATTTGCATTTTAGTCAGCAGATTATCATGTCAATGCAATTAGAGTTTACACTTTAGGTATTTTAAATATATCTTAATTTTACTTTACAAGAATTGAAATGTGTCATGAAACATTTTAAAAGTAGATGTAAAAGATTTTTTTTTATAAATAAAATTTAGATATTAATTGGTATATTCAGTCTTTATAGAATAATTTTAAATAAGTTAAATCTAAATCCTGATTATTAATTTATGAAACTATTAAATTAGTCAACTCGTGATCATATTCAAAGAGTTGATTACAAACTTATAAATGAACTAACTTAAAAACTTAACAAACTGAATTGAGTTGAACTGAGTTGATCATTTAAGTTGAGCTTTATGTTGATTTATTTACGTCCTTGATGCCACTAGCATAATTATTATTGTTATTATTATTATTATTAAAAGAAGATCTAAGGAAAAAGCCTATAAAGCACAACAATGCACACAACTAATATCATGTAAAAGTGAAGGAAATTGAACGAGACGAGAAGGATGATCGTCCAATTAATTAAAAGAAGACGTAATTTTTATAAAAGGAAGAACGCAATACTTTCATAAAGTAAGATTCCATAAATCTCATAAATGAAAATTAAAAAAAAAAAAGCTATATGCCTAAAAAGACAGATTAAACTATCTAGAAGGTTTTTTTTTAATTGAAAAGAAAAACAATAAATAAAAGAAGTGGATAACACAAAGTTGCCAACTTGTGAAAACATGGACATTAACCCTAAAACAAAATTGAAAAACAGAAGAAGAAAAAAAAAAAAAAAGGAAAGAGAGAAGAGGAAGCCGTTAGGTTTTTGTTTAACAATAATAATATTCAGAAGCCCTCAGCCTTCATCTCATTCATCCCAGAGAATATGCTTCTTGAAATGAAGGCTGATATTCTTACAAAAGCAAATGCTTGATTTATG
Organism: Hevea brasiliensis; assembly: GCF_030052815.1. Taxonomy (NCBI): domain Eukaryota; kingdom Viridiplantae; phylum Streptophyta; class Magnoliopsida; order Malpighiales; family Euphorbiaceae; genus Hevea; species Hevea brasiliensis. Next base: position 101,677,187 of record NC_079495.1, on the reverse strand, counting down.
ACAAATGATTAAATTTTATAAAATATTAAATAATATATAAAATCATTACAAAATAATAAATTTTTAGCTAAATGCACTAGACGTTGAACCAAGTTTTAATGAAAAAGTTTTCAAGTTTATTAGGTATACGCAACTGAGTTTCTTTTAGTGGAAAGTTCAACTTTTCTTTCCACTTTCCATCTATCAGGAATATCTACTCAGCAGAGAATTTGAGTGGGAAGAAGTCCTGAAAATAAATCTCAGGTTCGCCTAATGAGACCATTAAACTAAAAAGCAGCCATTTTCAGTGTTTCCTGCAATATATTCATGTAAGGGAATTAATGCAAGTTTCTCTCCCACACTTGCCATAGAAATCAAGCTCATACAACCCCCAGACAAGTGCCACAGATGACAAGGCTACAGGCACTGGACCCAAAAGCCATATCAGCAAGGGAAAGGTGATGCAGAGGACTCTGTTACCTATGAGAGACAGCAAGAACCCTCGTTCAAATACTGTTTGCACATATGTAGGTGATGATGAGAAATCATCAAAAATATTTAACAAGAAATTGGCTTCGACCAAGAATCCCAGTGCCATAGAGCTGCACAGGAAGCTAACCAGCAGAAATAATGAAGCTGAGCCGAACTTTAAAACAGAGATCCTCCCAACTTGTAACCCAAAAAATGGATTGCTCAGGAGATGGCTTGAGATGTAGGTGTTGTTGGTCAAAGCTGCCACGGATAAGTTTATGAGAATGGCTACTGAAGCAGTAAAAATGGTTGCCATTTGGGCGTTTCTCAAGCTTTGCACTGCTAACATACCCTTCTTATCATCACCCTGCCTTTGGCAAAGAAAATGAACTATCATCGACCAGCAGAGCTTAACTATGATAAATAAATAAATAAATAATAAAGGTTCTTGGCTTATGGGTTTACCTCCTTTATGTCAAGAAACCAACCTTTCCTCCTCAGTGCGTTGATTCCAATGGTTGTTTGAGAGGGTTTGTTCTTGAAGCTATGCCATAGATAGGCATGGTAACCCACCATAAGGAAGAGACTGAAAGGGATCAATACAGTATCCAGATAAACAATTATACCCATCTTCTAATTCAGGCAGAGAAGTTTGATTTGCAAGGAAGGAGTCACCCATAATTTATAAGACGTAGAGTAAAATTGTAGAAAGTTCTTAGCAGAGGGTTAATGGTTTCTTCTAATACAAGGAGTGTTAGTGGAGGTTTAGGCCATGATGTAAGGTATACCTTTTACTCTTGCGTGATTGGAGAGGACTCTAATCATGGAATCTGTGTAAGGGACCATCAAGGCCAACAGCCTATTTTAGTGGTTTATCCACTCATTCCAATATACACCATTCTGCAATAACAAAGCTACACCCCTTTTTTTATTTTTTATTTTTTGGTCCTGTGAATTAGTTATTGGTGGACTTTGCTTGAGCCAAGTTATAATTCAGATTTTTAATTTTCTAATAACGTGAAACTGGGACCGGGCTCATCCAGCCCACTTGGATAAGCAATCAGGCTTTGCAACGGGCCCTGGAGTCCACTGGACCTGATAATTGATCTTTGTCGTGTAGGCTTGTAGTTGCTGGTCAAGCGTTGCTGTCTTCGCCGTTGCCCGTGACCGAAAAACAAAAAAAAAAGGTAAAAAGTTGGAGCTTTTACCAATTAGCAGCCATTAGCGTCATAGAAGAAGAGACTGGAGTCAGAGAAAGAAAGAGAGAAGAAGAATAGAATAATCGGAGATGGAAGACGGACAAATCTGGTCCTATAGGCGATGTAGACTGAAGTTTTTGGTAGGCTTACTGTTATTTTGCACAATTTGTTGTTCAATCAGAGAGGTAAGTGCATCGATTCATGAGTACCAAAACGAAGCGTTTATTCCACGGTCCAATGGCTTCTTCTCCCATGGCGGCAGTGAAGGCCTCTACTCTTCTAAGGTTCATGATTCCTCTGATTCTTCCTCTGATAAGCCCCTCCAAGGAAAATCCTTCATCAGGTATTTTCTTCCTTTCCCTCTTCCCCTTTTGCTTATTATTATTAATAATTTCTCATGATATTATTTGTTCATTGGTTCTAATAATATGTTAGTTGCGATTTCAAATTGTGATAAAATAGATAATAAAGTATTTGAATGCCAGTTATTGATGATAGTATGGGATAATGAAACTCAAAGTAAGATTTAGTAATTAGTTGTGAACTTATGATCATGATGATAAATGACACTTGAATTATAGGAATTCCTTTTAAAGAACATTTGAATTATAAGTATGGTTCCACAAGATTTATGCTTTAATTTTAATATAATATTTTCTTCACCAAGTTATCAATACGAGAATAATTAAAATTATTTAATAATTTAAAAAATTAACACACACACACACACACACACACACACACACACACACACACACACACACACACACACACAAACTTACTATTGAAAGCATAATTCTAAATTTCCAACTTTGAAAAAATGTAAATACAAATAATAGAAACATTCGATGAATAATGTATACAAATTAAATCATATCTATGATAATAACAATATAACATAAGTTTCTCAAAAACTAATATAAAAAAAATTACAATATATATGCGTGATAATCGAAGTAGCATAAATATTAGTTATTACTATATTTAAAAGCTTAAAAGAAAAATCTAGAAATGATGTTAAAATAAACAAATGACAATATTTTGATAAATTAAAAGATAATATTTTAAAATTTAAAATTTCATATATATAAAATCCTAAAATTATAGAATCGTAAACTTGTGAAATCATGTTATTTTTCAATACGATTTCATTATTTAAAAATACGATTTTATCTCGATTTTACTTTATTTCAATTTTACATACATTTTGACTCATTTTAATGATTCTAACTTGTAAAATCCTCTTGATTTTAACATCTACGCCCCATTCCCTTTTTAAATGACAAAAAATTGTCATTTATTGATTGCAGGTTTGAAGATGTCACCTTTGTTAGGACAAAGGAGGCTGCCAGTAAGCAGAACGAAATGCAGGAGAGCACTGGATTGGTAGAAGCCATCATATTTGAGGTGAAAGACAGAGAAAGGATTGGAGGGGCATTCCTAAAAACTAATGCGATATGCTGTCACCCTACTCTTGCTCAGACTGGGTCCTGTACACTAGGAGAGGTAATTATCCAGAAAGACCAAGACAACCAAGACTGGCCCAAACGCATTCGAACCTCCTTTGCGGGAAAAAATGAAGAAGCTATAATGAAACCTGAAACTGTGGAAATAAATGCTACTGGAATGTACTACCTTTATTTCATGTTTTGCAATCCAGAACTTAAGGGAACCTTGATCAAGGGAAGGACTGTATGGAAGAATCCTAATGGTTATTTACCTGGGAAGATGACTCCTCTGATGACATTTTATGGAATCATGTCTTTGGCTTACCTTGCACTAGGACTAATCTGGTTCTTAAGGTTTGTTCAATTCTGGAAGGACGTCATACAGCTGCACTACCACATCACAGCAGTCATTGCACTTGGAATGTGTGAAATGGCTGTATGGTATTTTGAATATGCTAATTTTAATTCAACTGGATCAAGGCCGATGGGTGTTACACTGTGGGCTGTCACCTTTAGGACTGTGAAGAAGACCTTATCTCGCCTCCTCCTTTTGGTTGTCTCCATGGGTTATGGTGTAGTAAAGCCAACCCTTGGTGGTATAACATCAAGAGTACTTCTTCTTGGTCTGATATATTTTATTGCCTCAGAGGCACTTGAGCTAGTTGAACATCTAGGGAACATCAATGACTTGTCTAAGAAAACAGAATTATTTTTAGTGCTTCCTGTTGCTTTCCTAGATTCCTGCTTTATCGTCTGGATCTTCTCATCTCTATCAAAAACTTTAGAGAAGCTTCAGGTAATTATCTTCTTTCAAAATTATCTAAATGTTTCAAAGGAGTATTTATTTTATTGATGTGATGTCTGATTAATGAAATAAGTTTGCAAATGTGGCATGTAGGTGGGTGGGTTTACACTTTTGTTATTATTGAATAATCTTCACACTACACATTGAAACGGTCTTACTTTTTCCATAACCTTTCCCTGTTGAAACGGTCTTACTTTTTCCATAACCTTTCTCTCGTTTTTTTTTTTGGTGGGTACAGATGAGGAGAAACACAGCTAAACTAGATCTATACCGAAAGTTTACCAATTCTCTTGCAGTCTCTGTTCTGCTTTCCATTGCTTGGATTGGCTTTGAGGTGATATTCACTTATTCCAATCACCAGTTAGTTTATTGAGAATTAACAATTTCTGGATGTGCAATGACAGATGAAATTGATTGGAATATTTTTCATTAATATTCTATTTCAAAAAATAGTAATACTCCTATTGGTTATATTTGCATAGCTTTACTTTAATGCAACTGACCCACTAAGTGAGCTATGGCAAGTTGCTTGGATCATTCCTGCTTTCTGGACTCTGCTTGCATACTCTCTTTTGGTGGTGATTTGTATCCTCTGGGCTCCTTCACGTAACCCAACCAGGTACTTGCGTTGACATCACCTATTCTGTTAGCATCTAATGCTTCTACTTTTTTAGCCTCTTTGTGATTCAAACAAGATCTTAAATCTTTTCTCAATGATAATGGATATGCCTGGATTGTTATTGATATTCTAAACCGTAATTGAGATCGCACTACCTACTTTGTCCAAATATCGTGACTTCTATTTCTTTTTTTTTTTTTTTTTTGGGAAAAACTGTAATGGAATGATTTCCTTTATAACATTTGAAGCATAAGCCATCTCCTTTAATAGAGGATTTAGAGAATCGTATAGGACTCTATAAGAAGCAACAATGACAAATATACCTCAGATTCCAACTTAAGGATCTCAGTCTCAAAATCCATCAGGTTGGGAAGAATTGATTTATTGGGATGGGAGAGACCCTGCCCTCTGTAAAGTTTCTCAAGTGCCAATGGACTTCCTGGTGTCGAAGAAAAAAAAATGACAAATATGCTCACATATGAACTATGAAGGCCAAAATTTTTAATCATGCTATTTAATGAACTTACAAGTAATATTCATGCGAATTTGAGTTGCACTTTCTCCAAAATGAAACCACAATGTCAAGCTGATGCTAGAAACATGTTGTGTTTTCCATTTACAGTGATATCTTTGCATGCTTCTCACAAGCTGGCCTTCTGTTATTTTATTTTTCCTTTCTCACTTTATTACTGTCAATTATGCAGTTATAGTCATACAAAAGCAAATTTCTGCTTTTTACAGTAAATAGAAGGCATATGGCTTTCATCTATCTGGATAGAACATGAAAACATAATTGGATTGTCAACATTGTTGTTTGAGTCGCCATATTAGGATGGAATTATTATCTAAGTTTGTGAGGTAGGTTTTAGAGAACATGACTTATCTAGAAGTAGTGATGGATGGTATACTGTTTCTTGAAAATAATATAGTATTAAGCAAAAGAACTGTCAATCAAATTAACCGTAGTAGAATTCCTCTATATTATTTTCTGAGGCCAAATATCTGCTGTTCATTTTCCATTTTGGGGTAGATAATCGCTGTGATCAAATGGTGATAATCATACACTATTTGTGTTCTTCCTATGGTGGAACCAAGAAAAATACAAAAAAATCAAATAATGTGCTGCTATTAATTTGTTGTGTGCTTGTAGATATGCATATTTGGAGGAGACAGGAGAGGACTTCGAGGAGGAGGGTATCTCTTTAACAAGCAGTGTGGATATTGCAACTAAGCTAGAAAGGAAGGGACTGGGAGAAGATCTTGAGGAGGATAAGCGAGAGTAGATGAATATCACCGCCCAGCACAAAGGTGAATTCCCTGCTATAGCTACAGTTGCATATTCAGGAATTTTTCTACAAATTTCATATGCAATTTGTGTTTTATGTACAAAGCTTTGTGGATGGAAGGTTGCTAGATAGAAGAGTTTGATGCGACTTGAAGATTACAGCTAACTGTTAGTCAATGAAACAAATAAATGTGTCCTTTGATTCTCATGGTAGATGCCTTGAATTTATCAATACTTATGAGGTGTGCACATATTTTACTTGCATTATTGTTTCAGCAAGAAATCTCACATGCCAACCTCTGATAAATTATACAAATGGTCATTGAAGCTTTACCCTAATTGTAGTCACAAAACTGCAATTTTGTTGTAACTTAGCCATTAAACTATAATTTTATTGCAATTAGGATAACAAGCCAATCCTTTGCCATCAGCCTTCGAATGGACATAATCAAAACTCTGTAATTTGGTGGAACTATGTGTCTTTAATCAGGTCAGCCATCACAATAATATTTCTTTTATATAAAATATAATAGATTATACATGTAGTGGTTGGAATAAAATGCTAAAAGAAAAGGAAATAAATTAAAAACAGAAAGGCATAAAAAATAATAATGACATAAAATAAAAGCAGGAAAATGTTACAAAGGATTATTATTATAATTATTAGTTAGCATTCTTGTTTGTTAAGTCACCGTTCCTTCTCATTTTCAACAAAATGGGGCTAATAAATATATGTTCACAATGTATAAAATGGCCATTATATTCAAATTGATATGTCAAGCTCCAAATTGTAAAACCAAATAATAATTGATACAATTATTGTTTATATATATATATATATATATATATATATTCTGTTAGAATAGAATTTTGCCGTGTCCATTTGTTATATGTAGCACAGCTCATACAGCCGATCTTTCATATAAAAAAATGAAAATTTTATTATTTAGTTTTATATTTTAATTAAATTAATTATTTAATTTTTTAAATAATATATTAATTAGTATTTATATTTTTTGTAATTTTAGACTTCATTTATTTCAAAAAAAATAATTTATATAGAATGAAAAATATTTTTTTAAAAAATTATTTTTTATGAAAATATTTTTTATTATTTAATTATAATGTTAAATTAATGATATATATTTATATTATATATGTATAATATTTTTATATTTTAATAAAATTATTAAAATTTGAAGAATAAAAATAACTTTCTGTTTTTTAAATGAGGATGTTATTTTTTTAAAAAATTACTTGATTTTTCTTTTAATTGAAAAAATATTTTTTATTAATTTATTTTTTTAATATCTAAATCCTAAAAAATATAAAAAAAATTTGTGAAATAAACATAGCTTAATTTTTTAATTTCTTCATTAGTTTAAATCAAATTTTCTAATAGAAATTACCTTTGAGGACAAAATAATTTAACTGTATAATTTGTTCTTCAAAGTATAAGGATTAATGAAATTCACAATAATATTTAAAATATAAAAAAAATATCAAAGAAATTAAAGAGTCAACGAAATGAAAATAAAAATATAGTGAATATTTAATGTATTTTTAAACAAAATGATTAAATAACTAAATAAAAATGTGGTCAACGAAAAAAAAAACCCGGCGACCCGATTAGGGAACAGCTACACACGGGAAGCCCGTTACTAGGGACCGATCCCCCACTATAAAATATGGTAAAAAAATGTATTTTTTAATTTCTATCTAATCTCCTTTCTTCCAATAAAACTCAAATCTTCCCCCACAAATTGAAATTTTTGATTTTGGGTTTTGGATTCTCCAACCAAAAACCCTACAAAACCATTCAGTTCTCATCCTTGCTTATCGAAGCAGAAGATCTTTGTCGACAGAGAGAGCATCGTCAACGGAGAGGTGTTTTCGCTACAAATTTACGAGGTTCGAAACTTCGATCTTCCTTATTAGATTATGCTCATTGATTGTTCATCTCTAGTGTTCTAAAATCCGCCTTTAATATATATGAATTCTTTCTTCCTGAAAATTTTCTGCATAATTGATTATTCCAGGAAGAAAATATATCCTTAAATGGGTATTTAGGCGATAGATTTGATTTCTCCTCCGTTTTTCGAGTAGTGTGCTTTTTTTTTTTTTTTTGAATTAGTCAAGAGACGAACATGAGTCGTCACCATCACCATCACCATCATGGAGATAGCCCATACGACGATCCCTTCTTGGCGTGTTGTTGCTGTCCTTGCTTCCTTGTATCTTCCATATTTAGGGGAATTGGAGGATGCTTATACGCTGCTTGTTACCCTTTTTTGAGGTGCTTCGGATTGGACGAGATGGGAGACCACCATCACCACCACCACCACCATTTCCATTGATCCTAAGGTTATAAGATTTGATCACCCGCTGGTGCAGGCTCTTTTGTTTAGTTTTCCATTTCCATAAATTCTTTCAATTGGAAAGAAAATTCCAAAGACTATTTTCGTTGCATGCAAAAGAACAATATGTAGTATGTAATAGAATTTTTCTATGACTCAGAGAGTTCGAGATGAACTTTCATTATCTGGGTTCCATTTTACAGCATCTCATTCATTTATCCTGACGTTTCGCCATTTATTTTATGGGTAAATTATTATTAGGTACCTGTAATTTTATTAAAATTAATTACTTGGTTCTATTTCTTAAAACCCAATTAAAAGGTCTGTATTTTGTAAATCAAAATAATTAGTCATTTTGTTGGATTTTTGGTCAAAGAATATACAAGTCAATTTGTTTTAGCATAGTACAATATAAATATTAAAAACAAGAACAATATAAATTTTAAAGGTTAAAATAAGTTTATTAACTTTTATTTTTATAAAAGGACCAGAAAGTTTGATTTTGCAAACGTGTATAAAAAAATAAAGACTAAATATTTAATTTTTGACAACTTATAAGATCTCATAGTAATTTACTCTTATTTAGGCTTTTAAACTTTAGCCAAATATTTTAATTATTAATTTAATATTAAACTTTCACATTAATTTTAAAATCAATAATTAGTTTAATTGAATTATTTTATTAATAAAAATAATTTAAATATTTATATATATTATTAATATTAGCTAATTCTTTTATTTTTTAATAAAAATTATTTAATTAATTTTGGTATTTTAAAAAATTATAATTACATTTATTTTGAATATATTATTTTTTCATATATTATGTGTAAAAATTTATTATTTTATTTTTTTTAGTAAATTTAAAATAAAATAATAAAAAAATAAGTAAAAGTACAAGCATAAAGGAAAAAATTAAAAATTAAAATAATAGTGTTAGATATATTATTCATTTATTATATTTTATTGATTAATAAAATTAAAAAATATAATTAAAATTGATAATAAATAAAAAAATTTGAATCGCTTTTATAAATCAATGAGATTTTAATTAAATTCATTACTAAAATTGAAAATAATTAAAAATGTTTATAATCAAATTAACAAAATTAAAGATTTTAATTAAAATTGATAATTGATAAAAAAGTTTTACTTTTTTTTTATATTTAGCCTAAAATAAGCGACTATTTATATGAAGGGAAATTTAATTTGATCATCTTAATTCCTATCACTTCTTTCCAATTGGATTGAATTGTAGATCCCATGCATTAATCCTTTCATTATTTTTCTTAACTTTTTTCCCTTTCTTGACAAGAAAATGATGGATTTTTTTTTTAAGGAAAATATGGTAAAATATCGTGTGATTTTCCCTTTTTATTATTTAAAGCTTGAAATTTTCTTCATGTGATTTTAATATTCCATTTTAACGTTTTTTCTATGCTAACATGTATTTAGCATTTTGATTACTATATATGTTATTTTAGCATATTAAAAATTTTTATGGGCCTGTATTTTCTACAAGTTCTTATGGGCCTCGTGATGAGAAAGCCCATCGCAGGTCCACGTGTACTATCACTTCTCTTAAGAGCACGTGGATTCCATGCAGAAATATCGCTATAATGGGTCCTACATTTTCATCTGATGCAATCTGAGCCGTCAAATGGTTACTGACATAGAAATCAAAAATCCTTAGTGTTATGTGTTATCTCTCGATCCGCCAGAAAGGACTGTTAATTAATTATTAATTATCAACCACTAGGAGACAGGTCGTTAACTACATACTCCACGAAAGAAGCCAATGCTTTGTAGTTTGTAGAACTAATAAGAAAAAGCCCTCTAAAGTGATTCTCTGTTGAGAATTCAGCGCAAGACCCAGAAACTTTGACCCCAATAAAAGATTTTCCCCTGATCAAAGTTTTCGTATTTCCTATCTGGGTTTTTGAATTATCGAGCTTTTATCTATTTAGAAGAGCTCGTTTCATTGAATTTGACGCTTTCACCTTTGTCTTTTTCTCATTTCTTAATCTTTAAGATTCCGTTAATATTTATACCAATTGATTATTTCATTGTTCGCGTTTTTCGAGGCAGAGGCGTTAAAACTAACTTAGGCCTTTTTATTCCTTCGATTGGTTGCGTTTGATCGGAAGAGAGAGTTAGCTTAGTGCAAGGATGAGGGAAAAGCTAGGTTTTTTCCTCTGTGTTTGGCTTTTGTTGTGTGGGTCTTGTTTTGGTAGGTTTGTTGTAGAGAAGAACAGCTTGAAAGTTACTTCGCCAGATTCAGTGAAGGGGGTGTATGAATGTGCTATTGGGAATTTTGGGGTTCCTCAGTATGGAGGGACTTTAGTTGGGACTGTTGTTTATCCAAAAGCCAATCAGAAGGCGTGCAAGGGATTCGATGAGGTTGATATCTCCTTCAAATCAAGGCCTGGAGGTCTACCCACTTTCCTTCTTGCCGATCGAGGAGGTGAGCATATCCAATTTCGTATTTGACGGTTATGCTAAAAGTTTAAATCTTTCTACATATGGATAGATGTGTGATTCTTTTTTTTGTTTTTTTTTTTCCCAGGAGATGTGTGATTCTTTTGTATAGCCTTTTTTGGGATTTTGTAGTTCTATGTTATCTGCGCTCATAAGTTAATTTGCTCTGATTTATTTGATTTTCAGCGGTAGTGTAATTAGGCCATATATGACATGTTATAAGTTAGTGTTTAATTATGCGGCCATTCAGTTGACTGCTAGACCCTCAAATCTCTTCTAAGAAATTTTCTAGAAAATTGTCTTAATTTTTCAATTCTAAGAGGAAGGAAGTATTTAGCTAAATATTCTTCTACTTTAAATTTGAGTACTGATTTTTCCCTCATTTTGGTGTTCTGTTCATGAAATTTACTGCCTTGATATTCTCTTCCTAAATGTGAAATTTTTACCTCAATTGAGGTTCAAAGTACCTTAAGTATACATGATATAATGAAAGTTGCAAAGTGATTTTGATGAAATTATGGTTGTAATAAATGTGTGAAATGAACTTAAGATAGTTGTAATACCCATTATGTTAATAGTTGTAACGGTGGCAAATCTGTAAGGCTGACATTATTGGTTATATTGCAAAGAAAATTTTCTTAAGATATTATGAAAAATGTTAACAAAGAAAAATGCATTAAAAATGTTTTGACATCATCAATTAGGAGGAGAAAAAAAGACAGAGAGCCGATTGTTCTCTCAACGAGATGCTAAATGTCAATTCACCTCTTTTGTGTTATTCTTATTTCACTCTGTTCTTGTTTTCACTAATAGATGCAAAATTATCATGTTCTAGTGATTTAAGTAAAATTCAACTTCCATTTAATGTTTTCATTGATCGGTTTAAATATAACCAGTTCTACTACATTAACATAGGAATGGAATGGCTCATCCTATTGTACACCTCATTTCTTTCTCTTTGATTACACTGCAACATATCAAACATGACACAATTGTATGACCTTTCATCATTGCATGGACTCTGGGCGGTCTGCTGTAGTTGATATTCCAGGGCACCAGCTATTTATTTGGATGAGGGCATCCCTGGAATTAATTAAATTGTTATTGGCTGCTTTTAAATGTATCTTCTCATATTTCTGAAATATCTGTCTTTGTAGATTGTTACTTCACCCTGAAGGCCTGGAATGCACAGAATGGTGGAGCAGCTGCTATTCTGGTTTCAGATGACAAGGATGAACCATTGATTACAATGGACAGCCCTGAAGAAGAAAATGCAGATGCTGATTATCTGCAAAAGATCAACATTCCATCAGCCCTTATCAGTATGTCCTTGGGAGACAGTATCAAGAAGGCTTTGTCTGCTGGGGAGATGGTTAACATAAATCTTGATTGGACAGAGGCTCTTCCACATCCTGATGAACGTGTTGAATATGAGTTCTGGACAAATAGCAATGATGAGTGTGGACCAAAGTGTGACAGCCAGATGGAGTTTATTAGGAATTTCAAAGGTGCAGCTCAGATACTTGAACAGAAGGGTTACACTCAATTCACCCCACACTACATAACATGGTATTGCCCAGAAGCATTCATTCTGAGCAAACAATGCAAATCCCAGTGCATAAACCACGGTAGGTACTGTGCTCCAGATCCTGAGCAGGACTTTAGTATAGGATATGATGGAAAAGATGTCGTGGTTCAAAATCTGCGTCAAGCTTGCTTTTTTAAAGTGGCCAATGAGAGTGGAAAGCCATGGCTTTGGTGGGATTATGTCACTGACTTTGCAATCCGTTGTCCAATGAAAGACAAGAAATACACTAAAGAATGTGCAGATAAAGTCATCCAATCTCTTGGTAGGTCATTGGTCCCATCATTTAGTGGATGTTAATGTATCATTTAGTAATTGTTGTGAAAATACTTTTTTTTTCTTTTATGTGGGAAAGGAGGGGAGGAGATTTTTTTTTTTTTGTTTTTTTGGGGTGAGGGGGCACGGCGGGCTCTATGTCATTTTTCCCAAAGATTTTCTATGACTTTTTCAATATCTGTTACTGATTATTATTATTATTATTATTATTATTGTTGTTGTTGTTGTTGTTGTTGTTGTTGTTGTTGTTGTTGTTGTTGTTTTGTAGCATTTTAGTTAGATTTTCAGACTCTTGTGCAATGGTGATGCTGAATAACCTTTGAGATCTCACCATGAGCTTATCTGTTCTGAATATTTGATTGAACTTTTTAAAGTTTACTGACACCAGAGGGCCATGCATGATGCATGATACTGCTATAATTTTCATACTTTGTTGATGTTATTTATTTCTCATTACTAATTATTTCAACTTTTTGTCCTTGCTGATAGATGACAAATTTTCCTTATTCTTATTTGTGCTAAAAATTGCATGATTTTCTATTTTATCCAATGCCTGGTTGCATGTTGTACTTGATAAGAAAAGTGCAGTTATTTGATTTATTACTGAATTATTGACTTATGATGCATACTACGACCACGCAAGCTTCTGAATTAGAATGTAATATTTGTTTTTCTCATTTTACATTAGGTGTTGACCTCAAGAAGATAGACAAGTGTATAGGTGACACTGAGGCAGATGTGGAAAACCCAGTTCTAAAAGCTGAACAAGATGCCCAGGTTACACTTAGAAGATCTGTCTTTCTTTGTGAAGATAAGTTTGATTCTTTTGGGTACTGTTTTAATCTTTGTATATTTGGGCTTAATGATTCTGACTTCAGATTGGGAAAGGCTCTCGTGGTGATGTGACTATACTACCAACTCTTGTCGTTAACAACAGACAGTATAGAGGTTTGAAGCAGATATATAAGCTGTTCTAGTTATCTATTTAATTGCATGAATTTGCAATTGTGATCTGTCCTTGTTGCTGGTTTCAGGTAACTTGGATAGAGGGCCAGTTCTTAAGGCTATTTGTGCAGGTTTCAAAGAGACCACAGAGCCAGCCATATGTTTAAGTGGAGGTTATTATCTCTTGGACTTTGATCTTACAATTGAGTTTAATTTTGTAATATGTTTATAAATGCAAGGAGTTGGCAGTTGATACCTGTGCTATTTCAGTGTGGCAAAGGATTCTCCCATTTTCTTCCAACACATCAGAAGTATTACATTGCCGTGTATCCCTTTAACAGTTGCCTTCCTATTTGGAATGTTTTAGGTCAACTAATTTGTAGAGCAGACATAAAATGTAACAGCTGATTTGTGGGATGGAGATTTTTGTACAAATGGTTTTAATTGTTTCATTTTGAATGATTATTTGCAGACATAGAAACCAATGAGTGTTTGGAGAACAATGGTGGGTGCTGGCAGGACAATGCTGCTAACCTTACTGCATGCAAGGTATATAGATATCTCAAACACTGGCATTTATTATGCTCGGGGGATTTGTTAATACCACCTTTTTTTTTATTTTTTGGTTTGGGCCTTCTGTGTTGTAGGATACTTTTCGGGGAAGAGTATGTGAATGCCCTGTGGTACGTGGAATGAAGTTTGTTGGTGATGGTTATACCCGTTGTGAAGGTAAATGCTTTTAATGCAGTTAAAACTTAAAATTTGACTTAGAAGTGCATGGAACCTTCAAATCACATAACCTGCAAGGAGTGACATGGCAAAAGGGCCTTTAGTACATGCTGTGCCCTTTATCGAAAGTGTGGGGTGCTATGGGTGTTTTCACTGCAGATTTTAAGGTTTTATCTATATGTTTTGGAAGTTAAATACTCGAGTCCTTTTATGAATACAAGCTTAGCTGAAAAACTTCCATCATATGATGAATTTCTTTTCCTTTCTTTCTTTCTAAAGACATAGGAAACTACTGGCTTTAGCCACTGGGTTATGGAATTCTTAAGATAGAACTTGATAGAACATTCACACACAACTCTTTTGAGTACATGGGTTTGCTATATATGTTATTCAAAATTTTCAAGCTTTTATAATCACACGTACACCTGAGAATCATATGTGTTTCATTTCCATACATATAATGTTTGCTTGTTTGATTCAACAGCTTCAGATTCTTTACGTTGTGAAATTAACAATGGTGGATGCTGGAAGAAAGCCCAAGATGGCAGGACTTTTTCTGCTTGTGTTGTAAGTGGTCCAGCTTGAATATGATGTACTACTTTACATCCCTCGCTCACTTAGAAGGATCATTTAATAGTTCCTCTCATTTTTTTAGGAGGATCATTCACAAGGTTGCAAGTGTCCTCCAGGATTCAAGGGTGATGGGGTCAACTCCTGCGAGGGTACTCTTTTCTCCACTTGGTTTCTAAACTTGCTGTTATAACCATCATACTATTTGGTGTGAGAGTTTCTGCACCAATCCAAATTATACACATAATACTATTTGGTGTGAGAGTTTCTGCACCAATCCAGTGATAACACATTTTTTGGTACAAGTACTAGAACAGTAACAAAATTCCCATTTCAAGTTTATGAAAGCATGTTTCATACACACGCACTTGGTTTCTTCTTGGATCCACCTGTTTGGCCTATTCAATATTCATATCACTAAATTTCTTGACAAACTTAAAAAAAATAATAAAAAAAATGCTTTGAGGAAGTATAGCCTTCTTTTGCATATTTTAAATTTTCTTGATATTTTTAAATAGCACAAATAGGTTCTCAGTTATCTGGGAGCAGGACACTGGTACTTAAATATCACGTGTAAATTTTGGTGAAATGACATAGATAATAAGACACTTGCCTATGGGACTATATACTGATTGACTTCAAATCTTTCAACTTGTGGCTGTGTTTCAGATGTGGATGAATGCAAAGAGAAGACAGCCTGCCAATGTCCAGAATGCAAATGCAAGAATATATGGGGCAGTTATGAGTGCAGCTGTGGTAGTGGTTTATTGTACATGCGAGAACATGACATATGCATAAGTGAGTATTCTCAGTGCAATTTCATTACTCTTGTTTATAAATCATTCTGGAAAACTCTTGGCAACCAATAGAAATTAATCATTCTTGTTACTTGTGCAACTAAAAATCTGCTGGACATGTGCTCACTAATATCGTGTATTTTGCACCTCCTTTGTGGATCGTGTGATTCTAACTTCAAACTATGGCAGAAATTTTTCTTATTATATTTGGTTGCTTTGGATGTAAGTGCATGGTTATTAGAGTATACAATTGCATTATTTTATGTTTTGATTTCGTTTTCTGTTGTCTATGCTTCTTTCCTTATCTTCTGAATACTACTTCTTTTTTCATTCTTGATGAAGATAGATCTCCTCTATTAATTAAGCATACTCATTTAGTTTTTATTGGAAAATTTTTACTAGAAGTGTTCCTCACACCTGACGCCTTTTATAATATGCTGCTAATGGATATGCCATTTGACAATATGGTTATCTTGGATAGAACCCATCTAAATGTTCTAATTTTATGTTACGTTGGAGTTAGGAGTCCTTTTTTACTGGTCTGTTTTGATCTTTGATGTTACTTGGTTATTGCTAATAAAAAGTTGTTTCTCTTTTGTGTGCCACACTGAATCTTTATTGTAATAATTCAGGTAAAGATGCCAACACAGAAGTCGGTTGGAGCTTTGTTTGGATTATTATTCTTGGCTTGGCTGCTGCTGGAGTTGCTGGATATGCTATCTACAAGTACAGAATCCGGGTATGATGCATATTACATCCTTTTTAAAAAAAATTCTAATTATTTGGCATCATAATTTTCCAACTGTCAACGTTATGATCAACTCAATGGCATGAAATGATGAAAGAGTCCCACTCCTTTGTTCCGCTTCCTTTTGGGGTGGGTGGGAAAAATTGGACCATACTCTGGGGTAGTTGACGGTGAGAATCTATCAAGCATGTGATTGTTGTTGTGAATTAGATTTGGGGTGGCATTGAATCGATTTTTGAGGATTCTTTTCCCCAGTTTCAGATAAATTGAATTAATATTTTAAATTTATAAGTAGACATGCATACCTTAAATATAGCAACAGTACTGAATTTCATTTATTATGAAACTGTTTTCCAGGGATACATGGATTCAGAGATACGGGCTATCATGGCGCAATACATGCCCTTGGATAATCAAGGAGATATTCCTGTACACCATGCTCCCGGCAGCGACATCTGATGGAAGAAGATAACAATGTTCAAATTCTGAGGTGCTTTAGTAGCTTATTTAATCAGCGATTACATGGTAGTTTTTATCATGTAGCCTGTCACACTTGTATGTAAATTTAAGTTATATATAAGTGGCACGCATAATTCCAGGACCACTGTAAATTTCCCATCTGATGTAAACCAGAATAATGGTTCAGGATTTGCGCAGCTTTTCAGTTCAATTTTGGTGCCATGTAACATCGTTTCATGCTGCTTTACTTTTACATACCCCCACTGGTTCTGGCTGTGCTTAGCTTCTGCATTGCTTGGTTTTGAGTCAGATTCTCCACATTAGTTATAATGATTAATATATGTAATTGATTTTATTGTAATTAATTATGTAACAATAAATTATAAGCTATGTTCAAAAATCTTTTATAATCTTTATTTTTATATTAATATTAAATTGATTCATAATTAAATTTTTTTTTATTTTAATGATAAAAAATGAAATTACTTGAAAATTAGATGTTAATATTCAAATTTAATTGTTGGAATTTGACTCACAGTGAGAAAATGTCTTGATTAATATTCATTATTTATTTTATATTAATTAATATAACTAACTTCTCAATGAACAAGAAATTAGCAATTGATTTGGAGAATTTACAATTATACATCGATCCTTTGCCACGTGTTTTTGTTCCTTGACATTTTTTGGTTTCACTCTTTGCTTGGTGGTCCACTTGGTTTTTTTTTTTTTTATCCCTTGTCCTATATGTTTTTGCACGCACTCCAAATTAAAAACGATGCCGTCCACAATTTTTTTTTTTTGTTTGTCATTGCCTCCCATCTGGCGGCATGTTAACTGTACATTCTTATCGTCTCTCAGAAAGAGGCAGGAATCCTTTCGCTGCTAAGAGAAGGTTATGTGCCCTGCGTGGCCGAGGGGGTTTTTTTTTGTTTTTTCTATTTTTAATATTTAATTAGATATTTTAGAGACTGTTCGTCCTTTCCTTTTGGTGCAATTAGATGCAAATCTCTTAGTTATTGTCTGCTCCCCTGGTAAATGGCTGGGGCAAAACCTACCGTTAGCTGATGGGAAAGGTTATTCAGTTTATTTTTTGCTTGGTATTTATATTGGAATTGGACTGTAAAGAGAGTTGCAATTAAATCTTTAGCTTTGGGTGCTCTTTGATTAAATCAGCTTATAGAGATGGATTTATTATCATTTACCGATGTCCTTTTTCTAAAATTCATGGTTTTTATTCTCTTAGTGTCCTTTTTCTATTTATAATATTTAATTAAATATTTTAAAAACTTTTCATTCTTTCCATTTGGTTCATTAGATGTGAGATCTCAATTATGCAAAGTCCTCTGCCAAAGCAGACTATCTGGTTCGTTGTATGGATTTCGGCTAGTATAATATAATATAAAATTAGTGAAAAAAAATAATTTTGATTATCTTATAATAAGAAACTAAACATCGTTATTATTGAAGATACCTAATCTCATCGTACTGCTATGATTTCAAAGGATACTTGAATCAAGTTGGACTCCCAAACTGGTACACATTGAGCAATCGCTGCATGGCCCTCTATTTACCACATCCTATATTTGATCAGTTTCAATTGAACATTTCAGCGGTTACATGGTCAATACCGACTAAACTCAACTAGACACACAGCAATGACCGTATTACTCTCCATAATCCCATTCAAAACTTAATCAAAAGCTTCCAACGAACATAATAGCCTTCAGGTATACGTTCACCTTCACTTACAAAACTATCAATTCCATAGCACAAAGTTCAAGGAGTTAATACTTTTTATTTTTTAAGTAACCGATGCACTATTTTTTAGTGCATTGCCCATTTCAACGTAACCATCAGACCCTTCGAAAAATAATTTTGTATTAATTCCTCTCAAAGAACACTATAAAAATGAAAAATCCACCATTATTATAGCAAATTCTAAATCAGATTTAATACTTTATTGTGTTGGCAACTTTGAAACCGAAATTTAATCCGGTTTAGTAACAACTATTACAACAGTAATGAAAATAACAATAATAATTATTAGAAAACTATTGGCCTTGTGGAGCAAGGAGTTTCTGCATTTACTTCCTAGTAATTAACAGCCAAAAACTGGATTAAGCAACCTTCGAAGAAATGAACACCTACAGTATATAAATGCAAAAACATCATCAATTTTAGGCCCACATTTCTGGAAATATCCATCACATTATTCTAACTCTTTTTCCACGTCCCAATACACAAACAACCTTTCCATATTCTAATGCTCCAAAACCACTCTATATTCTCACACTGTTCTTCAAAGCTACCATAATCTTCTAGCCTTTCATCTGGAGGGAGAACAGAGATGTCAATTCGACTGCGCTGAAATAGGGAAACATAGAATACCAATTTATGATATTGTTTTGTTCAGAGCCTGTTATTTACAGCTAGTTGAGCAATTCTTACCTTTTCATACAGGAAAAGGAGGAAGTGTTGTTCTCTTCCCTTTTCCTATTCTTTTTCTTTATTGTTATTTTTGTGGTGTTTTGTGACGAAAGATTACAGTGTTTATATACATAGGGCCCAGTCCAGGTTTGGACTGAAACCAAACAAACCCAGACTTGACTGAAACTGTCTTGAATTAAATCAGGTCACATCAAAGCCGGATTTTTCACCTTTTTTCTTTTTTTTTTTTTAAATTGTTCATTAAATTTGATCAAATTAGATGAAACAAAACCAAGACAGAACCGAACTGCACCCAAGTCTATTTACACGTATGTGTACATGTGAATCCAACTAACCTGGAACAAATGCATCAATTTTCAGCCCCTTGTCCCATGTCTGATCCTTTGTTCAGCTTACCATTCACTATTATTCTATATAGAAAGAATGCAACCACTGCACCACTGCAAAGGAAAGCTAGGTATCAGATACCCAAACTAACATATTTTAAAACAAGCCATTGTGAACATGTAATTGCAATAACATTATGATTCTATTTGGCAAACATACACAAACACACGCATGCACACTGAATAAGTCAAAATTTATTGATCACAAAATTGAATAAATATGAATGAGTTCTATTTATTAGAGAACAAAAAATCCATCACAAAAACAATTTCTGCAACCCCAACTTTATGTTGGATGCCCGATGAGTGCAAATTCTAGATCATCTTCCTCTTACAACCCTGATCTAAAACCTCCTGCACCTTAAGTCCTCGTCAAACCCTATAACCAGACAAGGTATAGCTATTTTTAATTCATACTTCATCCTACTTCTATAAGCCACACTTTCCATCAGCAATCCAAACACCAAACAAGAGCTTCGCTGTTTGAAGGTAGTAAATTGAATACAAGAATACAAAAGTTAAGAAACATGAGAACATTATGAACCTGATGACGGTTGAGAATAAGGTCAAAAAAGAAGCTTTCTGCCAAGAAGGAAAGAAAGAAACAGAGGTTAAAAGAAACTACTGTGCCACAAATATATCAAGTACCAAAGGAAACAAATAATAGAATTAATTATGAAGAAATCTTACCCGAGACAGCAACAGTAACTCCCTAAGAAAGATTATAGCCGTTATTCCTGTAGACAAAAGAAAACAGTAACAGAACTTTTAGTCAAATCTATAATAAAAGAAATAAAAATAAATGAGATACAGAGATCACTGAAACAAATAAAAATATAATACCAAGCCAAGCTTAATTTTAGTTCAAACTAGAAAACATGATAATCAGTCTCAGATCCAAGCGTAAAATTACCTAACTGTAGATGATAATACACATACTCTGGTAATCATGTAATGATCCTAAATAATAGCTATTCTTCCATGTGCGAAAAGGAGTTCCAAGGGAAGCAGATAATCACAAAAGAGACAAATATAGTTGCCCTACCTCCATAACACCAGAAACTTGTAAGAGATTCGTAATGTAAATAAATACACAAAAGACCTAAAAACCTACATAGAAAAACCTAATTATTAGACAATTACTACAGCTATGCATAAACACATTGCATCCTTTTAAATTCATGACTTAATGCTGGACATCCTGTATTGCGAAGCTGTGAAGGGATATAAACATCTAATTCTATTTTTAGGGCCATTCTAAGCATTAGTCAGAATTTTCATTGGCGCTTCAGGCATTTTTTTCTACTGACAGAACATGTTAATAACATTAACCACCTTTTAACTTAAGACATGTATAATCAAATGGCAAATGCAAGGCATTCAAAAACCTATCACAAAATATATGACAGATGATCAAACAAAACTAGTCTATCCAAGCAGAAACAGTTTAGAAGCCAGTCATCAGTCATCAAAAACGCAAATAATAGCCCAAATGTTTTCTCCTTCATGTCTTAAAATAGAAACAAGCCATTTTCTAACCTGCCTCTCCTTTCAAGATTGAAGTAGGTGGTTGCACTTCTTTTTTGTATGATTTTAAACTCAATACACTTAAAGCCAAAAGAGCACCACCAAGAATGATACCAAACCTAACAGCAGAAATGCTGCCCGTCAACATAAAGGAAAGGAAGCCACCAACGGAAAGAAAGAAACCTGCAGAGCGAAAAGAACGCCATGAAAAATACTGAATTAATTTGAGGGGAAAACAAATCAAAGATCCCTATATTTTTCATTTTAAAGTTAGACTTAGAGCAGCATCTCCACAGAAGAGATTGGATATGGCCGTAAGACTCAACCAGATGGGACTCGGTCTGCTAGCCCAGGCCATTCCACATCTACATCAGATATATAGAACGTCTAATGACTTCCAATTCCTCACAAACGAGTAATCATAAATTAGCAAGCCCAGTATAAGTAGATATTAGAATATGTTCTTCATACCATAAGGTATTCCAACATGGAAGTCACGAATTTGAGAAAAATCATCAGCCAGATCATCAGTTGCGGAAGCCAACGTTTCCACAACCTCCTTCACTGGTTCAGGAGAATTCTCAGCAGCTACTGAGAGAAATTCTTTACCGTCCTCACTCACCTCCTTTGCTAACACAGCCAGATCACTTTTAGCCTTGTCTGCTTGAATTTTTAACTGCTCCGATGTTTCTTTCAAAATGACCATTGCTTTCTTGGAGTATACCTCGTATGCTTCTTGCGAGACACTTTGCACCTTCAAGGCTTGTTCTTTGAAAGAAGCCAGAGTCTCTTTCCAAGCTTCTTGTGATTCTTCAGCCCCCAATTCAACACCATTGTTTTCCTTCTCCACTTCAATTTCTGAATGCTTCTAAAAATTTAATTCAAAACACAAAAAATACTTTAACAAAACAATAGAAAAATTATGGGGAAAATAACGTAAATTCTAGCTAAAAATGCTTATTCATAAGAGTTGAGTAACAAGCTGGTTGCACCACAATTTAATTTTAATATTTTGGGTCCAAAGGAACCCAAGGGGCTCGCA
This sequence comes from Hevea brasiliensis, assembly GCF_030052815.1. Taxonomy (NCBI): domain Eukaryota; kingdom Viridiplantae; phylum Streptophyta; class Magnoliopsida; order Malpighiales; family Euphorbiaceae; genus Hevea; species Hevea brasiliensis. The sequence continues at coordinate 101,655,031 of NC_079495.1, read as the reverse complement.
CGTTTAATCGAGTAAAATCAATTTTGCGCCGATACACAAGTTCATTATGCAATACTGTTGCTTCCACACAATTTCAGTCCAAAGTCAAAACAATACCCTTTTCCCCCAAAACAATTTGATGAACTCCCTGAAATTTCAAAAGGGCTAATGTAATTTCACGCACAAAAAAGTATACATATAAGCAAATAACGGAAGTTTGAGAATACCGATTCTTCGTGGGAGGCAGCAAATGCAACAATCGGTCGGCTCCACGAATTCCTTCGCTCCAGAGAAGGAAAGCCAATCCGAAGACCTTTATAAGTAAAAACTGCAGGAGCCTCAATCGAGACTTTGTAACCCCTCGATTTAACCAAAGGTGAAGGACCACCCAAGGCCTTAGTAGAAGATAAAGAAGCCCTCTTTAACCGCAAATAGTTAGGGTTTCGAATAGCTAACAATTCCACTGCAACAGTCATTCTGTTTCTTCTTCCACAGAGAAAGCCAATAAGTGAGAAAGAGAGAAAAGAAGCGAAGTTCACGAGAGGAGAGAGTTTAGGGCTTCAGTTTATTAAAATGCCATAGGTTCTGCTAAATGGCGCCGGATGGGTAATGTGCGCACGGCTAACTCTTTGGCTTTTCCGCTTGCCTGGGAAGTGGAGTAGAGGAGGAGAGGAACCTTGTAATGCTTTGTTGACACGTAAGCTTGGGAGCCCACTGAATCCTTATTGATGGTGTTGGTTCGCTATACGTATCAAATCAAACCTTATTTGACTTCTAATAAATCACTAGTAAAATTTGAGACTTGAAAGTTCAATTAATTTCATGTCCATCCAATTTTATCGTTCATTTTGGAATTCAATCTAAAAGAAAATATTTAAATACGGCTTTATTCTATATATATATATATAATTATTTCCTTTCAAATATATATTATTATAAGCATTAATACTCTTTTTAAGGTCACTCTACTTACTCTCTGTTTTGGAGAAAGTAGAGTATAGTAAGATTTTATAAAGTAAAGTTTTTCATAATTTTCAGATATTTATAAGCATTAATACTCTTTTTAAGGTCACTCTACTTACTCTCCGTTTTGGAGAAAGTAGAGTATAGTAAGATTTTATAAAGTAAAGTTTTTCATAATTTTCAGATATTTATAATTTTTTAGTATTTGGAATGAATGAGAGTTTTTTAAAGTATTTGAAAATTTTAAAGAGAAAACCTCCTTAACCCACCAAATTGGTGGGTTGGAAAATGAAGATTTTTGGAGGTTTTTAAAAACTTCTAAAAACTATACTTTAAAAAAAAATTTATCATCCTAAAGAAAAGTTTAAGGTTTTTAAACCTTGAAAAACTTCAATTACTTTAAAAAAACTCCTTCTCAAACAAAGGGTTAATGTAGCAATTTTTTTCTCCCTCTAGTTCTCTAGAGAGAAAATTTTCTCTCAATTTTTCATGGTTTTTGTCCTTCAATTCTCTCAATTTAGTCAAATTTATTTAGTGTTTCAATTGGCTTTAAGGGCAAGGGAAGACTCTCCTCTCCGGCCTAGATTTGGATACCCTCCCCACTATGAGTTTGTTTGTTCATAGTTTTAGGTTTTGAGAAGCCAATCTTGAAGCTTAGTTGTCAAGGGAGACATGCAGATGTCTGGGTTTGAACATAAAAATAGGTTGCTACAACTATGTAGGTTAATGGTATATGGGTCTAGAAACTACTGCTTCTTGGTGGGAGAGGGTTGAGCTTGGTATAGAAATCAATTCCTCCAGGGTTTTTGCCCCTTTCCCTGTCTGCTTGAGGCTAATCCCGTGGCTAAAAGAGATTGAGAGGCTAGTGAGTAAAACCATGTCACTCTCCTAACATTGTTACGGTGTTGTTTAGTGATGACCAGAGGTCCGACATCGGCTTTGGAGAGAGCTCTAGAGGTCTTTAGGTGGTTTGCATATACTTTTTAAGCCTATGACCACTGGAGTCTTTGTCTTCCATATCATCGTTCATGCTTGATGTAGAAAGGCGAGTGGCAACACTGAGATGAAGTGACAGATTTAGTTCTCCTTCTCCCTAGGGCTTATAGGTGGGTACGGGCTAGGTTTGTTACTGTATTGGTTGGTTTCTAAGCTTGTTTTGAACCTCTAGTATTTTTATATTTCTTGTAACACCCCTAATTCTTAAAATTTTATTATTTTTGGGTAAATATTGATATTTTATTTTATTTGAATTTTAAGAAATTATTTGAAATTTTTCGGATTTTAGAAATCGGGTTCGATTTTTCGAAAATATAAACTTTGATGATTTTTGAAAATTAATTTAAAGACCACGTGGTAAAACTAAAAATATATTTGTAGTCTACATATTTTTCTGAGTTTTCTAGAATTTTTTTCAGAATTTTTGGGCCTCGTTTTCGATCCCAAGGCAGAATAAAAATTTAAAATTTTTTATTTCGAATCGAACCGGCTGAATCGAACCGGACCGGATCGGACCGATCGAATCAGACCGGCTCCTTCTTCTTCTTCTCTTTTTCTTCCGCGCATCTCGACCTTCCTCTCCTTCTCTCCCATTTTCTCTCTCCTCCCTCCTCCCTGCGCGCGCCGCCTCCTCGCACCCCACCCGACTGGCCCAGTCCCACCACCACGGCCAGAGTCCGAACGCCGAAAAGGCGCGGCGACGCACGCGCAAGCACGCCGCTTCGTCTTCCCGGCCGAAATCTGGCCGATCCGGCCACCAATCGGACCTGATCTTGTGTCTAAATCCATCTACTCGTCGAGAGCTTTCCATAAACACCAAGAACACCGAAATCCATCGAGCGGTTTGTCCAATTTTTGCCTGGGAAGTTTTAGCCCATTTTGACTTTTGGACTAGATTTCTCGCAAACTGTGAACCCCACGAGAAAACCGAGAGTACCAGAGCTCTCCACTCGTCGAGAGCTTCGCGGCAATATAAATTTCAAAATTTTTCGACACCGTTTTTCGGTGGGTCCCACAGAACTTCGCAGTATTTTTTCGAGCATTAAATGAGCTTAGAAAATTCTCAAAAATTTATGTACTAACCCCCGTGTTGTGGGCTTCGTGTAGGTATCTTCAATTCATAGAAATTTGACAGTTGTCTGGGTCTGTGAATTTCAGGCCAAACAGACCGGTTACCGAAAAAGTCCCCGGATTGAATCGAGATTTTGGCTACCCCACCATTATCAAATGTCCCGAGCGCGTCCTCGAAGTCGGAATCGGCATAGGTAAACGCGAACCTTACTTTTTCGCAATTTTCTAATGCTTAAATGAGATTAAAAATCCGTAAAATATTCGTGGTAGCTCAGAAAATTATGATTCTTTTTGCAATAGCCTAGTAATATTGTTAAGGACTGCGGGGCAAAGTTTTAGAATTTTTAGAGCTTATTTGGGCAGTTTTTGCAAAATGATCAAATATAAGGACTAAACTGTAAATTTACATATTGTGATTGATAACTGTTTGGATGGGCCCAGGAGGGGCTGTGTAATATGATTGAGTTGTGGATATATGGATTGTGAATATAAAAGTGCGTTTTGAGCCCTTTTGCAGGTTGGGTAGGTCCTAGGTATAGGGGAGACTCTGCCGAATTTTCGGCACGACTTAGGACGTATTTGGTCTTTTTTTTATTTGTATTGAGTCAGTTGTATTAAATAATTGTAATGTAATTGTCATGTGAGCCAGGACAGCCTTCTTCCTCCCCCCAGCTGCCACAGTGATTGCTGTCAAGTTTGTGAGTAAAATATTAATTTTAATTGTAATTTCGATATTATTATATGTTCAAGCATGCCCATGCATCACTTATATGCATATATCTATGTAGTTAAACTCAAGGCACGATTTATGTTGCATTCATAACTGTTAAAGTGCCATAGATGTTGTTGTGGTAATTTGGAGCAGTGTGCGTGCGTTGGCGTGCGTGTGATGTGGTGTGGACTATGGATAGGACGGGTAGACACGGCTTGAGATCTTCGCTAGGACCCGGTCCTTCGGGGGTAGTCACGGCTTGAGTTCTTCGCTGGGACCCCGAATTGGTATATTAAGCGAAAGTCCGGCTTGAGTTCTTCGCTAGCACAGGTTGGATTTAAGAGAGCTGTATAGGGGATCAGCTCCCATATATTATGATTGATATTACTGGGTGTGTGAGTGCTCCAAATTACCTTTTTGCTGTTATGATATGAATTTATTGCTGATGTTGCATTTCACTCTACAGGGTGCATTAGTTTTAGATAGTTATAGAGATTATGGTTAAAATTGATTTTTATTCTCTGAGTCGAACGCTCACTCCTGTTTAATATTTTTTCAGGCCACAGGAAGATATTTTTGAGGTTAACCTGCTTTTCTCCCTCGCAGGTCATCTATTTATGTTTGTGCAATTCTATAAACTTCTAGAATTTCAGCATGTATTAGAAATATTTATTTGATTGGGTCTGTAATATTATTATCATGTTGGACCTGTAGACGCATAACTTTATGCATGTTTGATGAGCTGGATGAGGGAGCTGAGCTCCCATTTATTTTATGATGATATAAGTATGTGGAGGGTGAGCTGAGCTCCCCAGTTGATTATTTATTGTGTTTACAGGTTGGGTGAGTGAAAAAAAACTCCCCGTTGAAAGGTCCATTTTATGGCCGGACTCTGTCCGGTTGATTTCTTGAAATTGGGCCCAAATGGGCCTTAGAGTTGGATTAATGAATAGATAGGCTTACTATGGGCCTCGGGGGCTTTAGGCTGGCCCAGGTCCTAGTGTCGGTCCGGCCCATGGGTTGGGTCGTGACATTTCTATAACCATTTATTGTAATTAGGGGTGAGTAGATTTCGATCTAAATCGAAAGTTCAAACCAAATCAAGTCAATTCAGTTCAATCGGTTCAGTTTTAAAATTCAATCAGTTCAATCTGGTTTATAAAATTTAATAATTTTGTTTAATCGGTTCGGTTCGGTTATTTTTATAAAAAAAATTGAACCTAATAAATAAATAAATAAATAAATATATATATATATATATATATCTCTATGAAACCCCAAAATTTTTTAGTTCTGATTTCTAAGTTTTTTTTTTTAATGTTTTTGTTATTGAGATTTAATGTTGAAAATATGAAATCTTACAAAATTCGATTTGATCGATTTAAAACCAAACCGAACTAATATTTATCAGTTTGATTTGGTTCGGTTCCCTCTTAGTTATCGGTTTGATTCAATTTTCAAAATTCTTAATTTTTGATTTTCAGTTTTATTGGTTCGGTTCAGTTTAGAACAGAACCGACCGTTTGCACACTCCTACTTGTAATCTTGCCCTTGGTAATGCAAAATATTTGCATGTTTTAAAAAAAAAGAAAAAAAATTTAACATCCGTTGTTGCATTTGTATATACTTATTGTACATATTTATATTTTAACTTTTTAATAAGTAATTAAAAAATTAATTTGTAACACCCCAAAATTTTAAATTTTATGAGCATTTTTGGTATTTTAATTTTATTTAAATTTTAGGAATTTTTTTGAGATTTTTCGGATTTTAAAAATCGGGTTCGATTTTTCGAAAATATAAACTTTGATGATTTTTAAAAATTAATTTAAAGACCACGTGGCAAAACTAAAAATATATTTGGAGTCTACGTATTTTTCTGAGTTTTCTGAAATTTTTTTGAAATTTTTGGACCTCGTTTTCGGTCTCGAGGCAGAGTAAATATTTAAAATTTTGTATCTTGAATCGGACCGGCCGAATCGAATCAGACCGGATCGGACTGGTCAAATCGGACCGGCCTTTTTCTTTTTCTTCTTCCCTTCCCCGCGCGCGTCGACCTCTCTCCCTTCTCTCTCTCTTTTCTCTCTCCTCCTGCCCCTGCCGTCGGCCAGCCACCTCCCCCTGCCTCCCCACCACGCCGGCGCGACCCTGACCTCCCGGCCGGCCGCCGCCCCAAACGGCCGGAAAACGCGCGCGAAACGCCCTCCCCTGCGCGCGCAACGTTTCGACTTCCCCGGCCAAAATCCGGCCGATCCGGCCACCAATTGGACTGGGTCTTGTGTCTAAAATCATCTACTCGACGAGAACTTTCCATAGACACCAAGAACACCGAAATCCATCAAGCAGTTTGTCCAATTTTTGCTCGGGAAGTTTTAGCCCATTTCGACTTTTGGGCTAGATTTCTCACAAACCGTGAACCCCACGAGAAAACCGAGAGTACCAGCGCGCTCCACTCGTCGAGAGCTTCGCGGCGACATAAATTTCAAATTTTTCCGACACCATTTTTCAGTGGGTCCCACGGAACTTCGCAGTATTTTTCCGTGCATTAAATGAGCTTAGAAAATTCTGAAAAATTTATGTGCTAACCCCCATGTTATGGGCTTCGTGTAGGTATCTTCAATTCGCGGAAATTCAACAGTTGTCCGGGTTTGTGAATTTCCGGCCAGACAGACCCGTTACCGGAAAAGTCTCCGAATTGGATCGAGGTTTTGGCTATCCCCCCATTGTCAGACGTCCCGAGCGCATCCCCGAAGTCAGAATCGGCAAAGGTAAACCCGAACCTTGCTTTTTCGTAATTTTCTAGTGCTTAAATAGGATTAAAAATCCATAAAATATTCGTGGTAGCTTAGAAAATTATGATTCTTTTTGCAATAGCCTAGTAATATTGCTAAGGACCGCGGGGCAAAGTTTTAGAATTTTTAGAACTTGTTTGGGCAGTTTTTGCAAAAATGATCAATTATAAGGACTAAATTAAAATTTTACATATTGTGATGGATGACTGATTTGATGGGCCCAGGAGGGGCTGTGTGATGTGATTGAGTTGTGGATATATGGATTGTGAGTATAGAAGTGTGTTTTGAGCCCTTGTGCAGGTTGGGTAGGTCCTAGGTATAGGGGAGACTCTGCCGGATTTTCGATACGACTTAGGACGTAATTGGTCTTTTCTTGATTTGTATTGAGTCATTTGTATTAAATAAATATAATGTAATTGTCAGGTGAGCCGGGACAGCCTTCTTCCTCCGCCCAGCCGCCACAGTGACCGTTGTTAAGTCTGTGAGTAAAATATTAATTTTAATTGTAATTTCGATATTATTATATGTTCAAGCATGCCCATGCATCACTTATATGCATATATCTATGTAGATAAACTCTAGGCACGATTTATGTTGCATTCATAACTGTTAGCGTGCCATGGATGTTGTTGTGGTAATTTGGAGCAGTGTGCGTGCGTTGGCGTGCGTGTGATGTGGCGTGGACTATTGATAGGACGGGTAGACACGGCTTGAGATCTTCGCTGGGACCCGGTCCTTCGGGGTAGACACGGCTTGAGTTCTTCGCTAGGACCCCGATTTGGTTATTAAGTGGAAGTCCGAGCTGAGTTCTTCGCTGGCACCAGGTTGGATTTAAGAGAGCTGTATAGGGGATCAGCTCCCATATATTATGATTGATATTATTGGGTGTGTAAGTGCTCCAAATTACCTTTTTACTGTTATGATGTGAAAATATTGTTGATGTTGCATTTCATTCCACAGGTTGCATTAGTTTTAGATAGTTATAGAGATTATGGTTAAAATTGATATTTTACTCTCTGAGTCGAACGCTCACTCCTGTTCAATATTTTTCCAGGCCACAGGAGGATATTTTTTAGGTTAACCTTCTTTCTTCCTCGCAGGTCGATTATTAATGTTTGTATAAACTTGTTAAATCTTAGAATTTCCGCATGTGTTAGAAATGTTTATTTGATTTGGGTCTGTAACCTAAATTATTATTTTAGACCTGTAAACTTAATATTCTATGCATGTTTGATGGATTGGATGAGGGAGCTGAGCTCCCATTTATTTTTATGCTGATGAGTATGTGGAGGGTGAGCTGAGCTCCCCAATTGAGTATTTATTGTGTTTACAAGTCGGGTGAGTCGAAAACTCCCCGTTGGAAATTCCATTTTATGGCCGGACTCTGTCCGTTTGGTTTCTTGAATTTGGACCCAAATGGGCCTTAGAGTTGGGATTAATGAACAATTAGGCTTACTACGGGCCTCGGGGGCTTTAGGCCGGCCCAGGTCCTAGTGCCGGTCCGGCCCATAGGTTGGGTAGTGACAAATGTGGTATCAGAGCTTAGGCTCCAGATTCTTAGGGAATAATTGTCTAAGTGTTGAGAAGAGTCTACTAGGAGTCACATGCGGAAAAATAGGGTCCACATTCGTCTTGCATTGTCATCTTTGCTTCTAGTTTCTGCTCCATATATTGTGTATAAATATGTGTCTATAGAGCTGTGTAATGTGCAGTTTTGAATTTTGTGGGCTAATGCTGCTGAATTTCAGGAAAATGCGTAGAAGCAGGAGAGCTGCCACTGCACCAGAACCAGATGTGCCTGACGAGGTGTCAGCACAGGATGAGGCGCCTGCCCCTAGGAGGCGGAGTAGGAGGCCTAGAGCTGCTCAAGTAGAAGAGCAGCTGCCACCAGTACAGGATCAGTCTTTTATGGCACAGGGTCCCATGGACCCCATGGCAGCTACTCTAGCTGGTCTGCAGAGAACCATCGATATGATGGCGCAGTATATGGTCCACCCTCCACAGCAGCAGCAGTCCACCGCACTAAGAGGAGAACCTTACAAACAGATCATAAATTTTAAGAAGTTGGTGCGCAGCAGTCCACCGCACCAAGAGGAGAACCTTACAAACAGATCATAAATTTTAAGAAGTTGGTGCCTGGTACTTATGATGTGTCAGACGATGCATATCGGTTTTTGGATTCTATGAGACGGCGAGAGCAGTGCGATTGACTGATAGAAGACTAATAGAGTGTATGCAGCATGTCATGGGGCCTATGCCTAGACAATGGATGAATGACTACATATTACCTCGGATGGAGGGTTTGTCGTGGGCTCAGTTTGTGGAACTGTTTATCAATCGGTTTGTGCCAGAAAGCTTCAGAGATCAGAAACAGTGGGCCTTTGAGGCCTTAAGATAGAATGGCAGGTCTGTAGATGAATATGCTACAGAATTTCTGGAATTGAGCAGATATGCCCCTACAGCAGTAGCTACAGAAACTATGAAGGTGAAGAGATTCCTAAAGGGGCTTGACAGGAGGTATGCAAACTTGGCCATGATGTCGTCGATCTTTTGACGTGGTTGTTGATCGAGCAGACAGATAGAGATTTGCTATCCGTGGATGACAATGGAAGGAAAAGAAAAGCGAGGCAGAGGTTCTTCAGGTGTTCCCCACATGGCTACTACAGACAGTGGTGGCCAAACTAATTACAGAGGAAGAAGCAAGAATAAGAGAAGTGGTTTCAGACACAAATCCGAGGATCTGCACTGTGCGGATCCAGCGGTGGTAACGATTCAGAATGCAGCGATTGGTGCAGTTCAGATCCTCCTTGGCACGTTGTGCACAAGTGTGAAGAGGAGATTCAAGACCTTGTATGATGGGTTCAGGAGTATGCTTCAGGTGTGGCCAACCAGGTCACTTTGCTAGGGAATGCCCCGTGTTCAGCGAGCCACAGATGGGGTCACAAGGTTACATTGCAAATGTTCCTCGGCGATTGTATCCGGTGCTTCCAACATGGCGGCGATCGATTCGATGGCCACAGGCCGAGGACAAGGGGGACATGGATTTGGAGGCGGTCAGAGGTAGAAGTCGATGTCGTGGTTACGCCACTCAGGGTAGGGGTCAAGCTCAGGTTTTCACCCTGACCCACCAGGATGCTCAGGCTTCAAATGCAGTTGTGGCAGGTATTCTTTTGGTCTGTTCCTATGAAGCTCGTGTTTTGATAGATTCGGGTGCTACGCACTCATTTGTCTCCCCTGTGTTTGCCATGAGGTTGGGTAGAAACCCTACAACTTTATAGTGCCCTTTGTCGGTAGCTACCCCACTTAGTGACAACATAGATGTAGATATGGTTTTTCTGGGTAGTCCAGTGGTAGTGGATGGAAAGATCCTCCCAGCAGATTTGGTTCCTCTACCGGTAATGGATTTCGATGTAATTTTGGGGATAGATTGGTTGGCAACTCATCATGCCACCTTAGACTGCAGGAACAAAAAGGTGTATTTCCACATACCTGGTGTGGAAGAGTTTAGCTTTGATGGTGACAGGAGCGTGGCTCCATATAATTTGGTGTCAGCAATTAGCGCTAGAAAAATGTTGAGGCGTGGATGCCATGGGTATTTGGCATTGGTGAGAGATACATCTGTAGAAGGTGTCAGCATGGAAAATGTTCCTGTTGTCAGAGAATTTATGGATGTCTTCCCAGAGGAGCTTCCAGGGTTGCCACCAGGAAGGGAAATAGAGTTTTGTATTGATGTTGTGCTGGGTACAAACCCCATATCAATGCCGCCATACAGGATGACACTAGCATAATTGAAAGAGTTAAAGGAGCAACTACAGGAGCTATTGGACAAAGGTTTCATACGTCCGAGCACTTCACCCTGGGGTGCTCCTGTTCTATTTGTGAGAAAGAAGGATGGGTCATTGAGGTTGTGTATCGACTACAGACAGCTGAACAAGGTGACTGTGAAGAACAAGTATCCACTTCCTCAGATCGATGATTTGTTTGATCAGCTCCAAAGAGCTAGATTCTTTTCCAAGATAGACTTGCGATCAGGCTACCATCAGTTGAGAATCAGGAATGAGGACGTGTCCAAAACGGCATTCAGGACAAGATATGGTTATTATGAGTTCTTAGTGATGTCTTTTGGACTCACTAATGCACCAGCAGCCTTCATGGACTTGATGAACAGGGTGTTCAAGCCATTTTTGGACCGTTTTGTCATCGTATTCATAGATGACATTTTGGTATACTCTCAGACCGAGGAAGAGCATGTGTGGCACTTGAGGATGGTGTTGCAGACCTTGAGGGAGCACCAGCTATATGCCAAATTTTCAAAATGTGAATTTTGGCTAGAAAGCATCTCATTCTTGGGACACGTGGTTTCTAGTGACGGCATTCAAGTGGATCCCAAGAAAATTGAAGTCAGAATCGATTGGCTTAGGCCTACAACAGTCACTGAGGTGCGAAGTTTTCTGGGTCTAGCTGGCTACTATAGGCGTTTTGTGCAAAATTTCTCCAGGATAGCGGCTCCCCTAACTAAGTTGACCAGGAAGAATGTTCCATTCATTTGGACAGATGATTGTGAGGAGAGTTTCCAGAAGCTTAAGGAGTGTCTAACCACTGCCCCTGTGTTGACACTACCTATGAGTGGTGAAGGATACACCGTGTACTGTGACGCCTCCAGAGTTGGCCTAGGGTGTGTATTGATACAGAATGGAAAGGTAGTGGCTTATGCTTCAAGGCAGCTGAAGAGGCATGAACAGAACTACCCCACCCATGATTTGGAAATGGCGGCTGTAATCTTTGCACTAAAAATCTGGAGACACTACCTGTATGGTGAAGTGTGCGAGTTATACACCGACCATAAGAGTTTGAAGTACATCTTCCAACAGAGGGATTTAAACTTGAGACAGAGGAGATGGATGGAGCTTCAGAAGGACTATGATTGCACCATCCAGTACCACCCTGGGAAGGCTAATGTAGTGGCAGATGCATTGAGCAGAAAATCTTCTGGCAGTTTGGCACACATTTCAACAGAAAAGAGACCATTGATTCAAGAAGTACATGAGTTGATGGATCAAGGTTTAATCCTAGATCTTTCAGATGAGGGGGTATTGTTGGCTCATTTTTCAGTGAGGCCAGACTTGAGAGATAGAGTTAGAGTTTCCCAGCACAGAGACCAACAATTGATGAAGATCATAGAAAGAGTACAACAAGGTGAAGGTGGTGAGTTTGGATTTGCCAATGATGGCGCCCTAGTGCAAGGTTCTAGGATATGTGTGCCCGATGTGGACAACCTCAGGAATGAAATCATGCGAGAGGCACACTACACACTTTACAGTGTCCACCCAGGTTCCACCAAGATGTACCATGATGTGAAAGATAGCTACTGGTGGAATGGTATGAAGAGAGACATAGCAGACTTTGTGTCCAAGTGCTTGACTTGTCAGAAGGTGAAGTTTGAACACCAGAGACCGTCAGGGAAGCTACAAGAGCTCCCTATCCCAGAATGGAAGTGGGAAATGATTACCATGGATTTTGTGACTGGGTTGCCTCGTACCACGCGAGGATATGACTCGATATGGGTAATTGTAGACCGTCTAACCAAATCAGCTCACTTCTTGCCTGTGAAGACTACATATTCTGTGGCACAGTATGCCCGACTCTACATTCGAGAGATAGTCAGATTGCATGGAGTTCCAGCTTCCATAATATCTGACAGAGGGCCCCAGTTCACTTCTCGGTTTTAGAGAAAGTTGCAGGAGGCACTTGGCACACAATTAAACTTTAGTACGACTTTCCACCCTCAGATAGACGGACAGTCCGAAAGGACAATCCAAACACTGGAAGACATGCTTCGCATGAGTGTCTTGGATTTTGGAGGTCAATGGGATGATCAGCTAGCTTTGGTGGAGTTTGCCTACAATAACAGTTACCATTCCAGCATAGGGGTGGCACCCTATGAGGCACTATATGGAAGAAAGTGTAGGTCTCCTCTGTGTTGGACAGAAATGGGGGAAGCGAAGGTGCATGATGTAGACCTAGTGCAGTACACTTCAGAGGTAGTTCCTTTAATCGAGCAGCAGCGGCTTTGATGGCGAGAAGAGTTATGCAGACCCCAGACGGAGGGATGTGGAGTTTGCAGTAGGCGACTATGTATTCCTGAAGGTTTCTCCAATGAAGGGAGTCATGAGATTTGGAAAGAAGGGCAAGTTGGCACCTCGGTATATCGGACCTTTTGAGGTTACTGATAGAGTTGGAGCAGTTGCCTACCGGTTGGAGCTACCACCCAACCTTTCTCACGTTCATCCCGTGTTTCACGTCTCCATGCTCAGGAAATACATTCCAGATCCTTCTCATGTGCTACAGCCGGATGTAATAGAGCTAAAAGAGAACTTGACATTTGAGGAGCAACCTGTAGCCATAGTGGACTACCAAGTGAGACAGCTAAGATCCAAACAGATCCCTATGGTTAAGGTTTTGTGGAGGAGTCAGTCAGTGGAAGAGTGCACCTAGGAGTCAGAACGAGACATGCGTAGCAAGTACCCTTATTTGTTCAATGTATGATCATGTGCTTTATTCTGCCTTGTGTAAAAATTCGAGGACGAATTTTCTGTAAGGGGGGAAGAATGTAACACCCCAAAATTTTAAATTTTATGAGCATTTTTGGTATTTTAATTTTATTTAAATTTTAGGAATTTTTTTGAGATTTTTCGGATTTTAAAAATCGGGTTCAATTTTCCGAAAATATAAACTTTGATGATTTTTAAAAATTAATTTAAAAATCACGTGGCAAAACTAAAAATATATTTGGAGTCTACGTATTTTTCTGAGTTTTCTGAAATTTTTTCGAAATTTTTGGACCTCGTTTTCGGTCCTGAGACAGAGTAAAAATTCAAAATTTTGTATCTTGAATCGGACCGGCCGAATCAAATCGGACAGGATCGGACCGGTCGAATCGAACCGGCCTTTTTCTTTTTCTTTTTCTTCTTCCCTTCCCCGCGCGCGTCGACCTCTCTCCCTTCTCTCTCTCTTTTCTCTCTCCTCCTGCCCCTGCCGCTAGCCAGCCACCTCCCCCTGCCTCCCCACCTCGCGTGCCAGGCCCTGACCTCCCGGCCCGGTAGCCGCCACCCCAATTTGGAAAACGCGTGACATTTCGACTTCCCCGGCCAAAATCCGACCGATCCGGCCACCAATTGGACCGGGTCTTGTGTCTAAAATCATCTACTCGACGAGAGCTTTCCATAGACACCAAGAACACCGAAATCCATCGAGCGGTTTGTCCAATTTTTACTTGGGAAGTTTTAGCCCATTTCGACTTTTGGGCTAGATTTCTCACAAACCGTGAACCCCACGAGAAAACCGAGAGTACCAGCGCGCTCCACTCGTCGAGAGCTTCGCGGCGACATAAATTTCTAATTTTTCCAACACCATTTTTCGGTGGGTCCCACGAAACTTCGCATTATTTTTCCGTGCATTAAATGAGCTTAGAAAATTCTGAAAAATTTATGTGCTAACCCCCGTGTTATGGGCTTCGTGTAGGTATCCTCAATTCGCGGAAATTCGGCGGTTATGCAGGTGCGTGAATTTCCGGCGAACAGGACCGTTCTGGAAAAGTCTCCGAATTGGATCGAGGTTTTGGCTATCCCTCCATTGTCAGACGTCCCGAGCGCGTCCCCAAAGTCGGAATCGGCAAAGGTAAACCCGAACCTTGCTTTTTCGTAATTTTCTAGTGCTTAAATAGGATTAAAAATCCATAAAATATTCGTGGTAGCTTAGAAAATTATGATTCTTTTTGCAATAGCCTAGTAATATTGCTAAGGACCGCGGGGCAAAGTTTTAGAATTTTTAGAACTTGTTTGGGTAGTTTTTGCAAAAATGATCAATTATAAGGACTAAATTGAAATTTTACATATTGTGATGGATGACTGATTTGATGGGCCCAGGAGGGGCTGTGTGATGTGATTGAGTTGTGGATATATGGATTGTGAGTATAGAAGTGTGTTTTGAGCCCTTTTGCAGGTTGGGTAGGTCCTAGGTATAGGGGAGACTCTGCCGGATTTTCAGCACGACTTAGGACGTAATTGGTCTTTTCTTGATTTGTATTGAGTCATTTGTATTAAATAAATGTAATGTAATTGTCAGGTGAGCCGGGACAGCCTTCTTCCTCCGCCCAGCCGCCACAGTGACCGTTGTTAAGTCTGTGAGTAAAATATTAATTTTAATTGTAATTTCGATATTATTATATGTTCAAGCATGCCCATACATCACTTATATGCATATATCTATGTAGATAAACTCTAGACACGATTTATGTTGCATTCATAACTGTTAGCGTGCCATGGATGTTGTTGTGGTAATTTGGAGCAGTGTGCGTGCGTTGGCGTGAGTGTGATGTGGTGTGGACTATGGATAGGACGGGTAGACACGGCTTGAGATCTTCACTGGGACCCGGTCCTTTGGGGTAGACACGGCTTGAGTTCTTCGCTGGGACCCCGATTTGGTTATTAAGTGGAAGTCCGAGCTGAGTTCTTCGCTGGCAACAGGTTGGATTTAAGAGAGCTGTATAGGGTGTAACGACCCAGCCCAGCCCAGTCAGTATTGTCCGCTTTGGCCCGTGGGCCTCACGGATTTGTCCCTTGGGAGGTTTCGCTCCCAAAAGCGCTTGACGATTTAGGTGACCCCACATATATGGCCCAGATTCCCTTCTCCCATTTCCGATGTGGGACGCGGCACTGCAGCGTTACGTGTCGCCGTCCCCAGATCGTTACAACCCACCAACCGTGGCGTCCTCGCACCCACTCGTACTGGAGGGAGTCCGGCTCTGATACCAATTGTAACGACCCAGCCCAGCCCAGTCAGTATTGTCCGCTTTGGCCCGTGGGCCTCACGGATTTGTCCCTTGGGAGGTTTCGCTCCCAAAAGCGCGCTAACTGGTTAAGACTGAACCTCACATGCTAGCCCAGATCGGCACCTGTAGGCGTTACGTATCGCCGTCCCTACAGTCCGTGCTCTGATACCAATTGTAACGACCCAGCCCAGCCCAGTCAGTATTGTCCGCTTTGGCCCGTGGGCCTCACGGATTTGTCCCTTGGGAGGTTTCGCTCCCAAAAGCGCGCTGACCAGTTTAGGCTGACCCCCACATATATGGCCCAGATTCCCTTCTCCCATTTCCGATGTGGGACGGGCGGCACCTGCAGGCGTTACGTATCGCCGTCCCCACAGTCCGTTACAACGTCAACACAAGGGCAGTGGTTAGACACTCCTTGAGCTTCTGGAAACTCTCCTCACAGTCATCTGTCCAAATGAATGGAACATTGACGGCGATACGTAACGCCTGCAGGTGCCGCCCGTCCCACATCGGAAATGGGAGAAGGGAATCTGGGCCATATATGTGGTCGGCTAAAGTCGTGGCGCTTTTGGGAGCGAAACCTCCCAAGGGACAAATCCGTGAGGCCCACGGGCCAAAGCGGACAATACCGAGCTGGTCGTTACAATTGGTATCGAGCACGGATCGTAGACGGCGATACGTAACGCCTACAGTGCCGACCGCTAGCATGTGAGGTTGATCTTAACCGATTAAGCGCTTTTGGGAGCGAAACCTCCCAAGGGACAAATCGTGAGGCCCACGGGCCAAAGCGGACAATCTTGACCGGGTGGCTGGTCGTTACAATTGGTATCGAGCCGGACTCCTCGATGCAGTGGGTGCGAGGCCCCAGGAAGTTGGTGGGTTGTAACGGTGTGGGGACGCGTAACGCTCGCAGTGCCGCCGTCCCACATCGGAAATGGGAGAAGGGAATCGGGCCATATATGTGGGGTCACCTAAAGCTGGTCAGCGCTTTTGGGAGCGAAACCTCCCAAGGGACAAATCCGTGAGGCCCACGGCCAAAGCGGACAATCTTGGCTGGTGAGGTCGTTAATAGCGCTTTTGGGAGCGAAACCTCCCAAGGGACAATCCGTGAGGCCCACGGGCCAAAGCGGACAATCGACCGGGTGGGTGGGTCGTTACAATTGGTATCGAGCCGGACTCCTCCGGTCTGAGTGGGTGCGAGGACGCCCCGAAGTTGGTGGGTTGTAACGATGTGGGGACGGCGATCATGCGCAGTGCCCCGTCCCACATCGGAAATGGGAGAAGGGAATCTGGGCCATATATGTGGGAGCGAAACCTCCCAAGGGACAAATCCGTGAGGCCCACGGGCCAAAGCGGACAATACTGACTGGGCTGGGCTGGGTCGTTACAATAGCGCGCTTTTGGGAGCGAAACCTCCCAAGGACAAATCCGTGAGGCCCACGGGCCAAAGCGGACAATACTGACTGGGCTGGGCTGGGTCGTTACATAGGGGATCAGCTCTCATATATTATGATTGATATTATTGGGTGTGTGAGTACTCCAAATTACCTTTTTGCTGTTATGATGTGAAAATATTGTTGATGTTGCATTTCATTCCACAGGTTGCATTAGTTTTAGATAGTTATAGAGATTATGGTTAAAATTGATATTTTACTCTCTGAGTCGAACGCTCACTCCTGTTCAATATTTTTCCAGGCCACAGGAGGATATTTTTGAGGTTAACCTGCTTTCTTCCTCGCAGGTCGATTATTAATGTTTGCATAAACTTGTTAAATCTTAGAATTTCCGCATGTGTTAGAAATGTTTATTTGATTTGGGTCTGTAACCTAAATTATTATTTTGGACCTGTAAACTTAATATTCTATGCATGTTTGATGGATTGGATAAGGGAGCTGAGCTCCCATTTATTTTTATGCTGATGAGTATGTGGAGGGTGAGCTGAGCTCTCCAATTGAGTATTTATTGTGTTTACAGGTCGGGTGAGTCGAAAACTCTCCGTTGGAAAGTCCATTTTATGGCCGGACTCTGTCCGTTTGGTTTCTTGAATTTGGACCCAAATGGGCCTTAGAGTTGGGATTAATGAACAGTTAAGCTTACTACGGGCCTCGGGGGCTTTAGGCCGGCCCAGGTCCTAGTGCCGGTCCGGCCCATAGGTTGGGTCGTGACATAATTAATTAATAAATCTTAAAATTCATAAAAATTTTGTTCAAGGAAAATATAATAATATAAAAAAATTAAGAAAACTAAAATAAAATATAGGTTAAACTATGAAAACATTTTTAAAAACACTTTCATTATATTCTCATTGTATTTATTTAAGTAAACAAGGTATTCTTATTTACAATAAGATCTTTCATTTTGTCTAAACAATATTCAAACTATTCGTCTTATTTCCCCCAATTTTTTTTAATTATTCTTAATTTTTAAAAAATTTAAATAAATACCGTAAATAAAAAATTTTAAAATTTTCAACTTTTGTTATTTTAGCCAGTTATTTTATTTTCTATAATTCTAATTTGATTTTAAATATTTATTATTTTTAATTAGATGTGAGAATTGTTAGACAAGTAGAGCACATTAGGTCAGAAGATAGAAAGAAACAAAGGGGTAGACTTAAATTGACTTAAAAGAGTGCAGTACAATATAACTTAGAAGCATTACATATATCTGAATATTTAGCCCAAAATCGTTTAGAGTAGAAAAAGCGAATCCATATAGTCGACTCCAAATTTTTGGAATAAATGCTTAGTTGAGTTGAGTTGAGTTAGATGTGATCATTGAAATGGATCAATGGTCATGATATATGAACTATTGAATGAGAGACCAACACTCAAAATTATGTTGCTGATTTAAATAATTTTGTTATAAATTAAAAAAAAAATTAAAATCAAGCAAAAATTGTTATTGGCTATAATTGTAAATTTTTTCAAATTTTTAGTATTAAAAACTAAAAAATTTATAGATGTCATAATTACAAACAATTTTACAAATAAATTTTTTAATACTAAATTTTATAATTTATTTTTATAAGTTTGTAAATATTTGAAATAATTGCAAAAAATAAATAGTGGAAGTGAGATTCAATATTTAAGATTCTTTTATTATTTTTATTTTAATAAATTTTAAATAACTTTTAATGAATTAATAATATTTATAAGATTAAAAATATAAAACTATAATAGGATTTTTAATATAAATAAATTTACTATTAAAATAATACTAAAATTTTAATAGTGACATAAAATTCGTTGCTAACATTATTATCACGAATTATATAAATAAGCTTTTTATTATTAAAAGTATTAGCGATAAATATATTATGTCTGGCTTATATTATTAATAACGAACACATAACTTTATTGCCATAGAATCGAATTGAAGCAAAATTCTTAAGTTAATGTTGTCACTTCCCTTCTCTACTTGATAAAAATGTTATTAAGTGCTCTGCAAGTGCAACCCCTCAAAGTCCCAGACACCATTTACAATTATTCTCCATTGAGAGTACAAAACTCCAAAACTTGTTTCTTTTATTCTCCAATCTTCAATCAGCCCCAAAATCTTTTCCTTTCTTCTGCAATCTCTATCGAAACTCAACAAGCACTGTCTATGGAGACCTCCTCTCCTTATTCTTTCTATTCTCAAATCCTGAGAAAATTATAAGAAAAATGCACAAAATCTATCGGTTTCAGACTCCCGCAATCAACAATCTAACATACAGTCGTAAAAGCCAAGCCATCTCAAGCAGTCATGACATTCTCGCCTCCTTTGTAATTAGCATAACACCCATACTATGCATGGATTATTTATAATTTTTATATTTTAATTTAATTTTTAATTATATTTTAAATAAAATAAATTATTATTATTAAATTAATTTTAAATTAATTTTAAATTAATTTTAAATTAAAATTTCTCTCTTATTTAATTTAATTTGAATAAATTTTTACCTATTATAATAATATATTTTTAATTAATTTATATTATAATTAATTAAAATATTTATTTAATTATTTTTATATAATTATTAAGAGTAATTTTCATGATTATTTTGTTTGAAATGTAATTAAAGTACTTTATTTAAAAAATAATTTAAATTTCATAAATTTTTTATATTTTATCTCATAATTTATGTAAATCGATATTTATTTTTTATAAATTATAGAAAATATATTAAATTAATAAGAAAATAATTTTATTTTAAAAATGTATAAATATAATATTTTTTTATTAACATAATAAAAAATTATCAAATTGTCAATGAAGAATTGAATTGTTTAATTTCAGTAATAATGAAAATATATAATATTATTATAAATTAAAAATAACATTCTATTATATTATTTTTAAAATTACTACATCTAAATGTAAATTTTTTTTATTAATCTCAATTTTTATTATAAAATAATTATTTGATAAAAATAGTTATCATCTTATATAAATTTGTAATATAAAATAAATACATTTCATAAAAATTATAATTTTAAAATGTCATAATTTTTTATTATTAAAATAAATATTGTAAATACATACTATTTTTCAAAAGGCAGATTTTATTATTATAATATTATAACTTTAATTATTCTTAATCATTTTTATTTGTAGCTAAATTTTCAATG
This sequence comes from Hevea brasiliensis, assembly GCF_030052815.1. Classification (NCBI taxonomy): domain Eukaryota; kingdom Viridiplantae; phylum Streptophyta; class Magnoliopsida; order Malpighiales; family Euphorbiaceae; genus Hevea; species Hevea brasiliensis. The sequence goes on along the minus strand of NC_079495.1, from coordinate 101,635,072 downwards.
CTATTATATTTGTAATTTATTTTTAAAATTCTATTTCTATATAAAAATATAGTTAAGAGATAATTTATGCACTAAGATATAGATATTTAATTAAAATTTAAAAATAATTTTGATGAAAGTTAATTATAATAAAATATAGATAATCAAAATGTTAATTTTAATTTTATTCTATATATAATTATAATAAAATAAGATATTCAAAGTTTAAGAAATATTAGATAAGAAAAATTAAAAAATTAATAATTAAATAAATATTAATTAGATATATTTAAATAAATAAATTTTGAGAATGATAACTAATAACTTTGAAAAAATAATAAAATATAAAAAATATTTGAGTACATTTAGGTTAAATAAAAATATTTGGTGAAATAGTGCTTAATATGTATCAAAAATTTCATATGATACTGTGACAGGCAAATGAAAATCATTTAAATAAAAAATAATAATTTATAACTAAATATTATTGAATTAAGAAATGGTAACAAAAACATTTAAATTCAATTTTTTAAAAGTAAAATGTTTCTTATTTATTTAGCCATTTCAATTAAATGACAATAAGTTGGTGATGATGATGATGATGATGATGATAATAATAATAATAATAACAATAATAATAAGCATTAATTAATTTTAAGAAAATAAAATAAAAAGAATATTAAATTATTAACATAAAAAATAATATACACTAATTATAAATAAGTCAAATATCTATATTTTATTTTTATAACTTTTTATGTATACACTTTTGTCTCTCAAAATTTTTAACAAATATTTTATAATAAAAAATATAATAATGCAATAAAAATATTTATTAAAGATATGAAATAATTTAAGATTAAATTATATGATAGTTGATTATTATATCACAAATTAATGATTATTTTTTTAAACTAATCGCCATCAATGATATATTATTATTATTGTTATTATTATTATTATTATTATTATTATAATAGAGGGTTACATTTGGCAAATAATATTTTTATAAAAATGAAATTATAAAAAAATAATATAAATAATTTTTAAAAATTATATTTAATCATAAATATCTTAATTTTTAAAAATTAAAATAAAAAAATAATAATTCAAATCATAAATATTAAAGTAATATTATAAATAATAATAATAATTATAAGAGAAATAAAAGAATAATAATGAGTGTTTATAAAATAATATAAATAATTTATAAATATTACATTTAATTACTAAATGTTTTAATTTTTTAAAAATAGTATTTTGAATCATAAAAATATTATAAATAATAATGATAATTAAAAGAGAAATAATAAAAAATTAAATAATAATTAATATAAAGGATATTATTTATGATTAATTATAAAATTATAAATTAATAGTCAATATTTCTTAAATTAATTGTTATCAATTACTTTTATTATTATTTTTAAAATTATTATTATTATTACCACTAAACGTAACATATGATAAATAATATTTTATATAAATGAATTTATAAAAAAAATAATATAAATAATTTTTAAGTATTATATTTAATCATAAAAGGTCTTAATTTTTTAAAAATCATATTTTAAAGAAAATAATATTTTAATTAATAAATATTAAAGTAGTATTATAAATAATAATAATAATTAAAAGAAAAATTAAAAATTAAAGAATAATTAGTATTTACATAATAATATAAATAATTTATAAATATTGTTTTTAATTATAAAATGTCTTAATTTTTAAAAAAATTAAATTTAAAAAAATAATAATTTAAATCATAAATTTTAATGTAGTATTTTAAATAATAATGATAATTAAAAGATAAATAAAAAAATTAAATAGTAATTAATATAAAAGATAATATTTATAGAAAATGATACGTGATAAATTTTTTAAGAAAAGTGTTATATGTCATTTTTCTGTAAATATATTTATACTTTATATATATATATATATATATATATATATATATATAAATAAAAGGATTGTATTTAGAAAATTAAATTATATAATAATTGTATATTACAACTTTTAAAAAATATAAAAAAATAGTCATTAATAAATTTAATTAAAAATTACCAATAGGTATAAATATGATAGATTTAAAATCTTACATCCTCTTGAATTTATTTTATAAAAATACAGCAACTTCTTTATTATAAAGTGAAAATACAATATATATATATATATATATATATATATATAAAAGTAGTATATGTTTTCATTAGGTAAAATTAATAAATTAGTTTAATTAATTCTTAATTTTTCTTTTCTCTAATTAAATTGAACCTTTTAGGTATTTATAATAATAATAATAATAGCTATTTATTGTAGTATTAAAGTATAATAATTAAATAATTTATAACTTATATATGCATAATTAAGAAAATAATAACTTAATCATAATTTAAAAAAATTATATAATTAATTAATAAAAAATAAAACTTCAATGGCAAGGGGCAAGGGCAGGTATATATATATATATATATAATTTTTTAAAATAATAATAAAATAATATAATGTGATTAATGTTAATATTAATTATTTATTAATTATACGATAAAAAATATAAAAAAATAATAAAAATTAAATATTAACATAAATTTCTTATTTTTCATTACCATGAAAATATTTTTTTTTATTTTTTCATAATTTATTATATACATATAACATTCAATATATAATTAAAAATATATTTTTATTAAATATGTGTTAAAATAAAATAAAATCAAGGTAAATTAAAATTTATTAAATATATAAAAATGAGAGAGAGGGCAACTTATTTAACTCTATGTGATATGAAAATAAAATATTTAACTTCATGCGATAATTTTTATAGTATAATTTTAAATTATTTTATTAATTTTAAGATGTATAATTTTTAAATTTTTATAATTAAATGAAATAATAAAAAATTTAAGAAAAAATTTATAAATTTTTGAAATATATTTATTATTTTTAATTAGTTAGCCATAAAAATTATGATAATAATTGTAATAGTAAAAATATTTAAAAGGAAAGTATTATATGTCATTTCTCTGTAAATACATTCTTACTTTATATATATAAATATATAAAAAATGATTGTATTTAGAAAATTAAATTATATAATAATTATATATTACAACTTTCATGAAATATATCAAAATAGTCATCATTAAATTTAATTAAAAATTATCAATTGATATAAATATGATAGATTTAAAATCTTACCTCATGTTGAATTTGTTTTATAAAAATATAGATCAATTATTTATCAGAAAGTAAAACTGCAACACATATAACATAAATATATGTTTTTATTAGGTAAAAATAATAAATTAATTCAATTAATTTTTAATTTTTTCTTTCTCTAATTAAATTAAAGTTTTTAATTATTTATAATAATAATAACAGCTATTTATTATAATATTAAAGTGTAATAATCAAATAATTTATAACTTAAATATGCATAATTAGGAAATTAATAACTTAATTATAATTTTAAAAAATTGTACAATTATTTAATAAAAAATAAAACTTTAAGTGGGAGCAGGTGTGCATATATATATATATATATATATTTTTTTTTATTAGGTAAAATTAATAAATTAGTTCAATTAATTTTTAATTTTTCTCCTCTCTAATTAAATTGAAGTTTTTAATTATTTATAATAATAATAACAACAATAATAACAGCTATTTATTATAGTATTAAAGTGTAATAATCAAATAATTTGTAACTTATATATGCATAATTAAGAAATTAATAACTTAATCATAATTTAAAAAAATTGTACAATTAATTAATAAAAAATAAAACTTTAAGTGGGAGCAGATGTGCATATATATATATATATATATTAGTTCAATTAATTCTTAATTTTTTATTTCTCTAATTAAATTGAATATTTTAGGTATTTATAATAATAATAATAATAATAACAACAATAATAATAGCTATTTACTATAGTATTAAAGTGTAATAATTAAATAATTTTTAACTTATATATACATAATTAGAAAATTAATAACTTAATCATAATTTAAAAAAATTATACAATTAATTAATAAAAAATAAAACTTCAAGTGGGAGCAGATGTGCATATATATATATATATATATATATTAGTTCAATTAATTCTTAATTTTTTTTTCTTTCTCTAATTAAATTGAACATTTTATGTATTTATAATAATAATAATAATAATAATAATAATAATAATAATAGCTATTTATTATAGTATTAAATAATTTATAATTTATATATACATAATTAAAAAATTAATAACTTAATCATAATTTAAAAAAAATTATATAATTAATTAATAAAAAATAAAACTTCAATTGGGCGGGTGTGCACATATATATATATAAATTTTCTAAATAATAATAAAATAATATAATATAATTAATACTAATATTAGTTATTTATTAATTATACTATAAAAAAATAATAAAAAATAAATATTAACATAAATTTCTTATCTTTCATTACTATGAAAATAAAATTTTATTTCATTTTTTCATAATTTATTATATATATATATATAATATTCAATATATAATTAAAAATATATTTTTATTAAATACGTGTTAAAACAAAATAAAATCAAGGTAAATTAAAATTTATTATATATATATATATATATATATATAAGCAGATAAATTTTTCTCTAATGCTGTCACGTAAAATTCTAAAATTTTTATATTTATGTCATGTGGCAATATTTAAAGCAGTCAAGTTTTCTCCTGAATTGCCACATAAAATTCTAAAACTAATACATTTATGTCAAATGATAATATTAAATTGAATTTATTGCATTGCAATATATACCAATTATATTACTATATATATATATATAAAGTAAGGAGGTTTTCTCTTCGTATAATCATATGGCATTCTAAATTTTAGTGCTGCCACGTGGCATTTACTATATAAAAATTATTATATTTTATAATTATAATAATTAATGTAAGTAATTATTATTTTTTATATTAAGTATTTAATTTTATTGTTTATTTAATTCTAATTTCCTTTTAAATATCTTTACTATTATTATTATTACTATAATTTTTATGGCTAACTAATTAAAAATAGTAGATATATTTCAAAAATTTATAAATTTTTTATTTAAGGATTCTTAAATTTTTTATTATTTCATTTAATTATAAAAATTTAAGAATTATACATCTTAAAATTAATAAAATAATTTAGAATTATACTAAAAAAATTATCACATAGCGTTAAATATTTTGTCCTTTTATAACATGGAGTTAAATAATTTGTCATCTCTCTCTTTTTTATATACTTAATAAATTTTAATTTATCATGATTTTATTTTATTTTAACACATATTTAATAAAAACATATATTTTATTTTCACAATAATAAAAAATAAGAAATTTATGTTACTATTCAATTTTTATTATTTTTTATATTCTTTATAGTATATGTAACACCCTCCCTGTAGCAACTCCGTACATTCTACTGTTCCGGTGACCAGTGTCGGTCTGGACAGTTAGAACATCCGGAAAAATATTTAAACTAAAGTGAGAAACCATAATTAACTCAAATATTAATAAGAAAAATTTAGAAAAAAATTTAGAAATAAAATACAACCAAGTTAAATGAGCCGGTGCCCTAACGATGGGTAATCTAGTGAGAAGTTACGGTTCTCGCAACTAGGAGCCCTAGACCTGGGGGAAAAATTATAAAATAATTTTTGGGACTCCAGAGAAGGGTCATTGAGGTTCTTATGGCATTAGAATGCCAAGGAGATGCTTAGAAAATTTTTTCAATCGGTACAGACAATTTTGACCCGTTAAGCCAAACAGATGGCATTTTGGTCATTTCGTCTTCAGAGATGATTTTTGACCGACTTGTCCAGTTAAGCAAATAATTATTATGATCTAAAATATGAATAAATATTGCTAAAAATTAAATTGAAAATGAGTAGAGAAGAGAAGAAAAGAAAATGAAAGAAAATACTAATTATGACATTATATGATATCATTTAAATTTCCTCCATCAATCACAATTTGTTAAACTCATTAAAAGAGATAAAAGAGACCAAAAATTGAAAAAAACAATATGCATCTTCAACCTTTGGGCAGCCAAAAACGTTGAGAGAGAGAGAGAAGAGATTCCACCATTTTCAAGCTTAAAAGCTTGAATTTTCTCTCCATTTGTTCACCAAAATTGCCAAGTCCCTTCATAAAAATTTGATCTTTCACCTAGAAAAAGCTATTGGCAGCCAAAGAAGAAGAGATTAGGAAGGTTTAATGAAGGTTAAGTGAAGCTCAAAAAGGTTAGTGCACTAAACAATTTCTTTTCTTTCTTTAATCTTGTAAGCATGCTAAATCAAGTAGAAATTGTATGAAATTAAAAGAAAAACTTGAGTAAATGAAATCTCTAAATTTGGCAGCCATGAGAAAGTTTAAGGATTGTTGGTTTTTGATGAAATTAAGTGGCTTAATTATGTTATTGATGAGTATAGATGATGGATAAAGTGATTTGGTATGAGTTTGGTGTGTGTATGCCATGAATTGGAAATTGGAGTTAGGTTTTGAGCATGAAATTGAGACTTTGATCATGTAATGATGAAAGTGAGTTTTAATGGTCAATTAGTGACCATTTAGTTATGTGTAAACAAGAAATGAGGTGGTTTGATTAGTGGGAATTGCAGTTGGTGTGGCTACCCATGGTGACCTGCAGAATTGGACATGAGTCCAGTAGGTTTGGACAGCCATAACTTGAATTTTACAGGTTCAATTGGTGCAAGGACAATTGGACATGAAAATAGACACATAATGGCACAACTTTGGTGAAGAAACCATACCCATAAAACCAAATCAAGTGGACCAAAAGCTTACCCTAATCCGGGTGACCTGCAGTCTATTTCTGCAGAATGACCAAATGAACAGTGTTTGGTCATTTGGCCATAACTCAGTGTAGAATGGTCCAATTGACCTGAAATTTTACTAGCAACAAGTTGAGATATATACCAACAACTTTCATGAAGAAATCTAACCCAAATTATGACCAGAACCTATCCAAAAAGTGAGTTGTAGTCACTATTCACTGCACTGTAAATATGGTCAGTCCAGAAAAATTTCAATCCGGCCAGTTGTGGTTTTTGGATCATAACTTGAGCTAAAAAACTCCAAATGGAGTGATTCAAAAAAGGAAATGTAACTAGACAAAATAAGGAACAACTTTTATGTTGATCAGTTTGCCAAATTCCCACTGAAAAATTGATCAATGGAACAGTAAATACAAGGCATAAAAGTGAAAATTCTGCCCAACTAATATTAAGCTTAGAAAATGGTATTGGTAACCAATACCAACAAATTTTGAATGCAAAATGTGGTATGTTGATGATATTAAAACCAATGTACCTATTGTCTATGTAAAAGTCAACATTTTTGTTAACCAATGAATGGAATAGTAACACTAAAACTTAAATTCCAAAAATTGTGAAACTTAAAAGTGTGAAATGCCTTAGTATACCTAACAAGATTGGTTTGGATAGCTTGGCATGCCAATAGGGTTCAGTTAGCAGTAATGCACATGGTATTATGTCATTCTGTGATTTCATGGCTTTTAGCCATTCTAACATTATGTTAATACTTGGCCTTGTGCCTAATGTTATTACAGCTTATTAGCTGTTCTATTGCACACCGGGAGATACATATGTGACCGATGGTGTGACGGCCCAAGGTAGTTGATACCCAGTGCCAGTTTACCCGTTTTTCCAGTCTAGTCATCTAGTATAGGTTACTTGGGCACCCAAAATTGAAAGTGAACAAATTTAATGAAATAATGAAAAGAACAAGTACATAATAAATAAGATTACCAATAATGATAAAAAAAAAAATCATCTGCATAAAACATCAAAACATGCAATGCATATTTACTTCCTATTATTTCTTTTATTTTATTATTGGCACCACTAAGCATTATTGCTTAGCACGTTGCTTTTGCCACGCGTAGGTTCTGGAGATACTGACCGAGAGCCCAGTAGACCACAGACTGGGTGAAACCTCCTGCAGCTCTGCATAGTGTCCGTGTCACCTCACCATCTTCAGTGCATTGGTAGGACACTAGGTTTCATTTTGGTATTTTGTAACTAACTTTTATTTTCTCATGTGTAATTGAGACTTATGTAATGTATTTTGATGTTAATGTAAATAGTGAAAATTGTGTTTATGAATGAAAAATTGAGTATTTATTTATTGCTTGTATATGAATACCATGAGAAACGAATGATTTAGAAATGGAAAGGTTGTTGAAAAATATTGACATTTTGATGATGAAATGGAGTTTGGGATTGGTTGAAAATTTTAAAAGTGTTTTTTACAGGTTCCAAAGAACTGTTTTCTCCATTTTTAGCCGGCACTCTACCGAATTTTTTAAAAAATTTGCGGAACCTCAAATAAATTATAATTTCAATAAATGACTTAAATGAAATATATTGTACTTTATAACTATGATAAAAATAAATTAAGGAAGAATAAAAAATGATTGAGATAAAATAGAGTGTTCCGGTACACTGTGTGACATATCTTACTCGGCTATACTGTAGACGAGTAAGGGGTGTCACATTTAGTGGTATCAGAGCCAGGTTTAGGCGTTTCTGGGCTTAGATTGAGTCCATACCATGCATTGTATTTGTAAGAGTCGAGGTGACACTAATGCAGATATGTTTATCTTTGTTATTTTGAATAGGATATGGACCCTACATCTCAGAGGGCAGTTAAGAAGGAAGTGGAGAGTCATGCTCCACCTGCAGTAGCTGAGACTGGGGGTAGGGGAGAACCTACTCCACCAGCTCCAGTAGAGCCTGCTCAGCCTCCACAGGCCATGTTTCAGCAAATGGCCAAATTCTTCAAACAAATGGCTGGGGTAATGCCACCACCACCACCACCTCCACAACAGAAATCACACTTGGAAAGACTGAGAAAATTTGGAGCAGTGGATTTCTTTGGCAAGAGAGAAGATGATTCTGTTGCAGCTGAAAATTGGTTGAACAGAATAGGAAGGGTTTTAAAACAACTCCACTGCACTCCAGAGCAAAACCTAGAAGCTGCCATATCTCTGTTACAAGATGATGCATATGAATGGTGGGATACGGTGTCTAGTAAAGTGCAACCAGAAGTAATAACTTGGGACTTCTTCCTCTCAGAATTTAAGAAGAAATATGTGGGTAGTGTATACCTGGAAGAGAGAAGAAGAGAGTTCATTAACCTGAGGCAGAGACATAATGATGGTGAGTATGAAAAGGAATTTGTCAGACTGAGCCGCTACGGAAGGGAGATAGTCCCTAATGAAGCCGAAAGGTGTAAGAGATTTGAAGAGGGATTAAATGACAATATAAAGATCATGATCACTGCCTTGGGAATCATAGACTTCACCAAGTTAGTGGAAGCTGCAATAAAAGTTGAAAAAGTAAGAATAAGTGAGCAGACCAGAAGAGAGAGACAGCAGAAGAGGGGCCCGGGTCAGTCTAGTTCATCTCCTGCACCTGGGAAGAAGTTCAAAGGTCCACTTGCACAAAGTTCAGGACAACCACAAAGTCAGAGTCAGACCCAGGAGGCCAGGCCACAGTTCACCCCTAGGAGAGGTCAGTCCACACTATCAGTGGGCAGCTCTCCAGGGATGGGGTTCAGGGGACCAGCCCCAGCATCTTTTGCATGTCCACATTGCCTGAAGTGGCATAAGGGGGAGTGTTGGAGAGTGGCGGTGCTGCTAAGGTGTGGGTCGATGAGCATCGGTTGAGGAACCGCCCACGCAGAATCTGTTGCTCCAACACAAGCGAGCAGACACGCTCCTGCACCACAAGGGTAGGAAATCGGCAAATCGAGCGTGGGACCATCACAGAGGCCTGCATCTGAGCCAGCAGAGAGGCTTGAGGGCAGACCACCTGCCAGAGCCTATGCCATGAGAGCTCAGGAGGAGCAAGATGCCCCAGACTTCATCAAGGGTATGTTCTCCCTCTACAATACATTTGTGCATGCATTGGTGGATCCAGGATCCACTCATTCATACATCTGCATCAACCTACCTATAGAAAAGGGGATACTAGTAGGGAAGAGTGACCAAGACATCCTGGTCACTAATCCATTGGGCCACAGTGTAATGGTGAACAAAGTGTACAAAGGTTGCCCGTTAAGGATTCAGGGGTATGATTTCTTGGCAAACCTGATTGAGTTACCTTTCCATGAGTTTGACGTGATTTTGGGAATGGACTGGTTGTTAGGGGAGAGCAGTTTTCGGTTTAAACCGAAAAAACGAACCGAACCGATTAATTCGGTTCAATTGGTTTGATTTTAAAATTTAATCGGTTCGATTCGATTTATAATTTTGATAATTTCGGTTAATCGGTTCGGTTCGATTATTTTCATAAAAAAATAAAAAAAAACGAACCGAACCGAAATTATTAATATATATAGGAAATAAAAAAATCGAATCAAATTGAATCGAACCGAATCGAACCGAACCGAAATCAAAGAAAACTGAACCGAACCTTAAGATTTTTGAGTTTTGATTTCTAATTTTTTTTTATTTTTATGTTTTTATTATTTAGATTTAATGTTAAAAATATGAAATTTTATAAATTTCGGTTTGATCGGTTTAAAACCGAACCGAACCGATATTTATCAGTTCGATTCGATTTGATTTTCTCTTATCAATCGGTTCGGTTCGGTTTTTAAAAATTTTGATTTTTGATTTTCGGTTTTGTCAGTTCGGTTCGGTTCGAAACCGAACCGACCGTTTGCACACCCCTACTGGTTGTCACGTCATCAGGCAATGGTTAATTATAAATTGAAGAGAATTTCTTTGAAAACTCCTAGGGGTAATGAGATCACAGTTGTGGGGGAATGGACAGATTTCTTGTCCAATGTCATCTCAAATGATTGCAAGAAAAGCGATGAGAAAAGGCTGTGAAGCCTACCTAGCACATGTGGTGGATACTAGGCAGGCTAAGCCAGATCTGTGTGACATACCCACAGTAAAAGACTTCCCAGATGTGTTCCCTGAAGAATTGCCTGGTTTGCCACCAGAAAGGGAAGTTAAATTTGCTATTGAGACACTGCCGGGTACAACACCAATCTCTATTGCTCCTTATAGGATGGCGCCCACAGAATTGAAGGAATTGAAAATCCAGTTACAGGACTGGATAAGGGGTTCATACGCCCCAGTGTGTCACCATGGGGAGCTCCAGTGCTGTTTGTAAAGAAGAAAGATGGGACTTTGAGGTTATGCATTGATTACCGACAGTTGAATAAAGTGACAGTGAAGAATAAGTATCCATTGCCTAGAATTGATGATCTGTTTGATCAGTTGAAGGGAGCAGGAGTATTTTCTAAAATTGATCTCAGATCAGGGTATCATCAGTTGAGGGTGAAGGATACAGATGTGCCAAAGACTGCATTCAGGACCCGATATGGGCATTATGAGTTCCTAGTGATGCCCTTTGGCCTAACAAATGCACCAGCAGCATTTATGGACCTTATGAACCGTATCTTCCATCCATACCTAGATCGGTTAGTAGTGGTCTTTATTGATAATATTTTGGTGTATTCCATGACTAGGGAAGAACATGATGAGCATTTGAGAATTGTTCTGCAAACCCTGAGAGGAAAAAAGTTATATGCTAAGTTGTCCAAGTGTGACTTCTGATTGAATGAGATTGCATTCCTTGGACACATAGTGTCAGCTAATGGGATTAGAGTGGATCCCAAGAAAATAGAAGCAGTGATGGAATGGAAGCCTCCTAGGAATACAACTGAGGTCAGAAGTTTCTTGGGGCTAGCTGGGTATTACAGAAGATTTGTGAAGGGATTTTCCTTAATAGCTGCTCCAATGACTAAGTTGTTACACAAGAATGTCAGATTTGACTAGAATGACAAGTGTCAGACCAGTTTTGAAAAGTTGAAGGCTATGTTGACAGAGGCACCAGTGTTAACACAGCCAGTGTCAGGAAAGGACTTTGTGGTCTACAGTGATGCCTCTCATAATGGGTTTGGGTGTGTATTGATGCAAGAGGGGAAGGTAGTCGCTTATGCTTCCAGGCAGCTAAGGCCACATGAACAGAATTACCCTACCCATGATCTAGAGCTTGCAGCAATTATCTTCACACTGAAAATATGGAGGCACTACTTATATGGTGAAAAGTGCTACATTTACACAGACCACAAAAGTCTAAAATATTTGCCAACTCAGAAGGAGCTCAACCTTAGACAGAGGGGATGGATTGAGTTCCTAAAGGACTATGATTGTGTAATTGACCATCCTGGGAAGGCAAATGTAGTTGCTGATTGTTTTGAGCAGAAAATCCATCACAGCTTTGAGATCATTGAATACCCGTCTATCCTTGGCTCGAGATGGAGCTATTTTGGCTGAGTTACAAGTGAGGCCAAACCTGTTACAGCAGATTTTAAATGGGCAGAAGGTAGATGAGAAGCTAAAGGCTATTATGAGCAAAATCCTAGAAGGGAAAGAAACTGACTATGAAGTGAAAACAGATGGGTGTCTGTACTACAAAGGAAGACTGTGTGTACCAAATGATGGGAAATTGAAGGCCAGTATTCTAAAAGAGACACACACCAGTGTCTATGCTATGCACCCAGGAAGTACAAAAATGTATCATGATCTGATGCTTCAGTATTGGTAGCCTGGTATGAAGAAGGACATAGCTGACTATGTGATTAAATGCTTGACATGTCAGCAAGTCAAGGCAGAATATCAAGTTCCATCGGGTTTGCTACAGCCTATACGCATACCTGAATGGAAATGGGATCGAGTCACCATGGATTTTATAAGTGGTCTACCTCTCACCCAGAAGAAGCATGATGCAGTATGGGTGATAGTAGATAGATTGACGAAGTCAGCACATTTTCTGCCAGTTAGGATTGACTACTCACTGGAGAAGTTAGCAGAATTGTATATCAATGAGATAGTTAGACTACATGGAATTCCACTTTCCATCATATCTGATCGAGACCTAAGGTTTACATCGAGATTTTGGAAGAAGTTGCATGAATCCTTGGGTACACAACTTCACTTCAGCACAGCTTTCCATCCTCAGACGGATGGGCAATCAGAAAGAGTAATCCAGGTAAATAATTGAAACCAATTGAATTAATACAAATATTGAACTAAAATGATAATAATAACATGAAATATATGTCAGGTCCTTAAGGATATGCTAAGGAGTTGTGTCATTGAATTTGAGGGAAGTTGGGATAGATATCTCCCACTAGCAAAATTTGCATACAACAATAGCTACCAAGCTAGCATTCAAATGGCCCCGTATGAAGCACTGTATGGGAGAAAATGTAGAACTCCAGTGTGCTGGACTGAATTGGACGAAGATAAACTGGTAGGGCTAGACGTGGTGAAACAGACTGAGGAGAAGGTAAATGTCACACCTTACCCCTCTATAAGGCATAATATGATCGCGTAGAATACTTAATGAACTACCGAACTTCACCTACAGATAACTCATTAAGTATCCTACAAAGGATTTTAAAACAATTTTCTTACATTTTGAAAGTGGTGAGCATTTTGGCAGGAATTAAAAACCATTTATTCAAAGCTTAAATACTAGTAAAAATTTTGTTCATTTTAAATTTTGACGCAAATTTTATAAAAATTTTGACAGAATTCCGTTTGGAAACTGGAGAAAACAGTTCTTCAATTACCTAAAAAAACACTTCCAAAAATATTTCACAACTCCCAACCTTCAATAACTCAATCAACTCAGTTCAACACACTTCAAAATAATTTCACAATACAATTCAAGATTTCTCATCTCAAAATATTTAATATTTCCATTCACAAAGCATAAAGCATGAAATTTATATGTACAAATATTAAATTTACAGAAGAAAATCCAAAATAATATTATTACAATTTATTTACAACTGCTCGACTTTATATTGATACATACAACATTTTCATATTTACATCAAAATTTATCTACAAGGGCAAAAAATAATACCCGTACAAAAGATCAATGTAATCCTCGATTTAATCGCAGCTCACTCTGCTGCTTTTTCCTTGCTCTTATCTGCGACAGCAAAATAAGCCATCGCTGAGTATAAAAATACTCAGTGGTGCACAATAAAAATTTAAAATGCAATAAATAAATCATTCATTGCCAAACACAATTCAAATGTTTCTCAATCACATTTCAATAATGATCAAAGTTCATAATAACACCATTTTGTCAAATAATCTATTAAACACAGTTTAGTCAAATAATTTCATAAACACAGTGTTGCCAAAGTCACACACAACTTAAGCCATGACACAAAATTTCCGATCAATGCCGTGTTGTACACCACGATAAAGCAATCTACAACCCCATTAATCGAAATCAATGAGGGAGGTGGCTAGCTAGCTAATGAGTACTCATCCGATCTACAACCTCAATTGGCAAGCCAGAGAGGGAGGAAAATAATCGATCTCAACCCCATAAATGGAGGAGGAATAATAAGTAACTGTCATGCTAAGTGTGAATCAAAAATCCATTTCAAACATTTCATTCAAATATTGCATAAAAAAAATCAAATTAATTTCCAAAGTTACAATTTGATCACAAGGTGGCAACACCAAAGTTCATAAATTCATAATGCGTGCTAAATCAAATTTTTAAGGGTAAAATGCTTAAATAAGGTTTATTGTGCACAAACCTGACTGGAGTCGCCTCTAGGCCTTAACTCAGTCTCTCCGAGCTTCCAAGTCTTTTTCAGCTGAAACACACAATTTCATAGTGTTTCAGTACCATAACTTAACATAAGTCCAAAAATAAATTTAACTTTACTTTAACTAGCTCTTTTGCGTTAAATTCGACATTCTCGAAGCTTTAGTGTTTCGAGTTACTATTCACTACACTATTCAAGTCAAATTGTTGACTTTTTAGGGATTAATAGGTATGGGAACTCCAACTTCACCCACATACCACATTTTGGTCATTAAACTTGTTGGTTTTGATCACTTTTTCAAAGCTTAGGTCATTTTGGCAAAATTGCCAATTTTCGGTTTTAGTGCTTCAAAGTTGCACTGATGGCCAAAATAAGTTTACTGTTCACGTGCACTGTTCATACTGGTATTTTGAGTTCTGGCAGATTTTGATCCAACTTTGGTCAGTAATTTGATCAAGTTAAGTTCATAATTTGGTCTAACTTTCTTCATATGAAATGTTCTACTATGTCTTAGGTTTCCATCGGTTCAAGAATCGCCTAAATCTGAGTTTTCCAGAGAGAGTTATAGCCATCCAAACATTACTGTCCAAATGAAAATCTGCAGAGTTGCAGGTTTGGTAACTCAACTTTGCTCAATAATTTGAATGGGTTAATGGCATAATTTGGGGTGATGTTCTTCATGAAAGTTTTAGATCTATATCTCCTCTAACCCCTGGCCAAATTTCAGGTCAATTTGACCTGTCTAACTCGAGTTATGACCAAATGAACAGTTACTATTCATTTGGTCAGTTTGGTGCAGTGGCAGCCTGCTCTCATTTCACTTTGGTCAATTGTTTCACCAAGTTTTAGTCAGTTTTTTGCCATGGTTCCTTAATGAAAACTGTGCTATTTTATGTCTATTTTCATCCCCAATTGGTGGCATATCAATTGGACTTGTAAAATTTGAGTTTTGGTCCTTCAAAGTGGGTTTGGTCATGCTGCCAGCAGCATGACCATTGGACCTACGAATTTGGTTTTTATTCCAACAATTCCCACACAACTTATTTGGTCATAATTGACCATTATTTCATTTCACAATAGGTTAAACATACCATTTATGCATTTCTCCAAATTTTGGTTCATAAACCCTAGCATTGAAACCCTAATCTCACTTAATTGTTACAATTACTTACATTTATGCCTTTTCATCTTACTACCATACTCATGCAAGTTTATTAGTACCTTTAATTCATTTAAAATACATCCACACTCATACATCCATGGCTGGCTGAAAATTCCCTCTCTTCCTAATCATGCAATATTTTTCAATTTCTTCATATAATCTCATTCATTTCTACCCTAAATCCATCATATAAACTAAAAAGAAAAGTTGGATTAGTTTACCTTAAGTGAGCAGAATTTGTCTATCTAATTCTGGATTCAGAAATTTTCTTTTCCCCGATTTTATTTGACAGTTAGGTCAGGAGTCAGCTCTCGGGGTCAATTGACCAAATTGCCCCTCGCCAGTTCATCCCGGTTTGCAAATAATTCCATATTTCTTCCGGCTCCCTGACCTAATTATTTGACTGGCTTAACAGTTCTTTTTCGTGATTTTCTCTTTTCCACTGTGTTCATAAGGGTCCTAAGGACCGCAGCGTCACATTTTACGGTTCGAAATTTGAGTTTAAAATGACTTTGCAGTCGTTCCCGAGGAGGTCACCCATCGCTGTGACTCTCGGATCGTTTAACTTCTTATGTTCTGTTTTTCTTATTTATACTTAACTAATTGAACATTACTAATTATTTGTGTTTATGACTTCTCTAGTTGTCTTAAATATGGTTCTAATCCCCTTAATTATCCGGACCGACATCGGTCACCGGAACAGTGAAATCTACCAGGCTATGCAAACGGGGGTGTTACAGTAAAGCTAATCAAAGCCAATCTGAAGGTTACCTCAGACAGACAAAAATCCTATGCCGACCTGAAGAGAAAAGAAATAGAGTATGCGGTTGGCGATAAAGTGTTCCTCAAGGTGTCACCGTGGAAGAAGGTACTAAGGTTTGGAAGAAAAGGTAAGTTAAGCCCTAGGTTCATTGGCCCATATGAAGTCATTGAACGTGTGGGTCCAGTGGCCTACATGCTAGCTTTACCACCAGAACTGGACAAGATCCACAATGTGTTCCACGTATCTATGCTAAGACGATACCTCTCAGATCCTTCACATATCATCTCTATGGAAGAAATTGAAGTACAACCGGATTTGACATATGAAGAAGAACCCATACGGATCCTGGCTCGGGAAGTGAAAGAGTTGAGGAATAAGCAGATTCCACTGGTGAAAGTGCTTTGGAGACACCACAACACCTAGGAGGCAACTTAGGAAAGTGAAGAGACGATGAGGCAACAGTTCCCTCAACTGTTTGCATCAGGTAAATTTCGAGGACGAAATTTAAATTAGAGGAGAAGAGTTGTAACACCCTCCCTGTAGCAACTCCGTACATTCTACTGTTCCGGTGACCAGTGTCGGTCCGGACAGTTAGAATGTCCAGAAAAATATTTAAACTAAAGTGAGGAACCATAATTAACTCAAATATTAATAAGAAAAATTTAGGAAAAATTTTAGAAATAAAATACAACCAAGTTAAATGAGCCGGTGCCCTAACGATGGGTAATCTAGTGAGAAGTTACGGTTTTCGCAACTAGGAGCCCTAGACCCAGGGAAAAAATTATAAAATAATTTTTGGGACTCTAGATAAAGGTCATTGATGTTCTTATGGTATTAGAATGCCAAGGAAATGCTTAGAAAAATTTTCAATCGGTACAGACAATTTTGGCCCATTAAGCCAAACGGAGGGCATTTTGCTCATTTCGTCTTCAGAGATAATTTTTGGCCGACTTGTCCAGTTAAGCAAATAATTATTATGATCTAAAATATGAATAAATATTGCTAAAAATTAAATTGGAAATGAGTAGATAAGAGAAAAAAAGAAAATGAAAAAAAATACTAATTATGACATCATATGATGTCATTTAAATTTCCTCCACCAATCACAATTTGTTAATCTCATTAAAAGAGATAAAAGAGACCAAAAATTGAAAAAAACAATCTGCATCTTCAACCTTTAGGCAGCCAAAAACGTTGAGAGAGAGAGAGAGAAGAGATTCCACCATTTTCAAGCTTAAAAGCTTGAATTTCCTCTCCATTTGTTCACCAAAATTGCCAAGTCCCTTCACAAAAATTTGATCTTTCACCTAGAAAAAGCTATTGGCAGCCAAAGAAGAAGAGATTAGAGAGGTTTAATCAAGGTTAAGTGAAGCTCAAAAAGGTTAGCGCACTAAATAATTTATATTCTTTCTTTAATCTTATAAGCATGCTAAATCAAGTAGAAATTGTGTGAAATTAAAAGAAAAACTTGAGTAAATGAAATCTCTAAATTTGGTAGCCATGAGAAAGTTTAAGGATTGTTGGTTTTTGATGAAATTAAGTGGCTTAATTATGTTATTGATGAGTATAGATGATGGATAAAGTGATTTGGTATGAGTTTGGTATGTGTATGCCATGAATTGGAAATTGGAGTTAGGGTTTGAGCATGAAATGGAGACTTTGATCATGTAATGATGAAAATGAGTTTTAATGGTCAATTAGTGACTATTTGGTTATGTGTAAACAAGAAATGAGGTGGTTTGATTAGTGGGAATTGCAGTTGGTGTGGCTACCCATGGTGACCTGCAGAATTGGACATGAGTCCAGCAGGTTTGGACAGCCATAACTTGAATTTTACAGGTTCAATTGGTGCAAGGACAATTGGACATGAAACTAGACACATAATGACACAACTTTGGTGAAGAAACTATGCCCATAAAACCAAACCAAGTGGACCAAAAGCTTACCCTAATCTGGGTGACCTGCAGTCTGTTTCTGCAGAATGATCAAATAAACAGTATTTGGTCATTTGGCCATAACTCAGTGTAGAATGGTCCAATTGACCTAAAATTTTACCAGCAACAATTTGAGATATAGACCAACAACTTTCATGAAGAAACCTAACCCAACTTATGACCAGAACCTATCCAACAAGTGAGTTTCAGTCACTGTTCACTGTACTGTAGA
This sequence comes from Hevea brasiliensis, assembly GCF_030052815.1. Lineage (NCBI taxonomy): Eukaryota > Viridiplantae > Streptophyta > Magnoliopsida > Malpighiales > Euphorbiaceae > Hevea > Hevea brasiliensis. The sequence goes on along the minus strand of NC_079495.1, from coordinate 101,616,320 downwards.
TATGGTCAGTCCAGAAAAATTTCAATCCGACCAGTTGTGGTTTTTGGACCATAACTTTAGCTACAAAACTCCAAATGGAGTGATTCAAAAAAGGAAATGCAACTAGAAAAAATAAGGAACAACTTTCATGTTGATCAGTTTGCCAAATTCCCACTGCAAAGTTAACCAATGGAACAGTAAAAACAAGGCATAAAAAGTGAAAATTCTGCCCAACTAACATTAAGCTTAGAAATGGTATTGGCAACCAATACCAACAAATTTTGAATGCAAAATGTGGTATGTTGATGATATTAAAACCAATGTACCTATTGCCTATATAAAAGTTAACATTTTTGTTGACCAATGAATAAAATAGTAACACTAAAACTTAAATTTCAAAAATTGTGAAACTTAAAAGTGTGAAATGCCCTAGTATACATAACAAGATTGGTTTGGATAGCTTGGCATACCAATAGGGTTCAGTTAGCAGTACTGCACATGGCATTATGTCATTATGTGATTTCATGGCTTTTAGCCATTCTAATATTATGTTGATACTTGGCCTTGTGCCTAATATTATTACAGCTTATTAGCTGTTCTGTTGCACACCGGGAGATACATATGTGACCGATGGTGTGACGGCCCGAGATACTTGATACCCAGTGCCAGTTTACCCATTTATCCAGTCCAGTCATCCAGTATAGGTTACTTGGGCACCAAAAACTGAAAGTGAACAAATTTAATGAAATAATAAAAAGAACAAGTACATAATGAATAAGATTACCAATAATGATAAAAAAAAAAATCGTCTGCATAAAACATCAAAACATGCACTGCATATTTACTTCTTTTTATTTCTTTTTATTTTATTATTGGCACCACTAAGCATTATTGCTTAGCGTGTTGCTTTTGCCACGCGTAGGTTCTGGAGATACTGACCGAGAGCCCAGTAGACCACAGACTGGGTGAAACCTCCTGCAGCTCTGCATAGTATCCGTGTCACCTCACCATCTTCAGTGCATTGGTAGGACACTAGGTTTCATTTTGGTATTTTATAACTAACTTTTATTTTCTCATGTGTAATTGAGACTTATGTAATGTATTTTGATGTTAATGTAAATAGTGAAAATTGTGTTTATGAATGAAAAATTAAGTATTTATTTATTGCTTGTATATGAATACCATGAGAAATGAATGATTGAGAAATGGAAAGGTTGTTGAAAAATATTGAGATTTTGATGATAAAATGGATTTTGGGATTGGTTGAAAATTTTGAAAGTATTTTTCACAGGTTCCGAAGAACTGTTTTCTCCATTTTTAGCCGGCACTCTGCCAAATTTTTTAAAAAATTTGCGGAACCTCAAATAAATTATAATTTCAATAAATGACTTAAATGAAATATATTGTACTTCATAACTATGATAAAAATAAATTAAGGAAGAATAAAAAATGATTGAGATAAAATAGAGTGTTCCGGTATACTGTGTGACATATCTTATTCGGCTGTACTGTAGACGGGTAAGGGGTGTCACAGTATAATTAATAAATAACTAATATTAGTATTAATCATATTATGTTGTTTTATTATTACTTAAAAAAATTATATATATATAAAATAAATTATGAAAAAATGAAATAAAATTTTATTTTCACAGTAATGAAAAATAAGAAATTTATGTTAATATTTAATTTTTATTATTTTTTTTATATTCTTTATAGTATAATTAATAAATAACTAATATTAGTATTAATCACATTATATTATTTTATTATTATTTAAAAAAATTATATATATATATATATGCACACCTATCCACTTGAAATTTTATTTTTTATTAATTATTTGTATAATTTTTTTAAATTATGATTAGGTTATTAATTTCTTAATTATGCATATATAAGTTATAAATTATTTAATTATTACACTTTAATACTATAATAAATAGCTATTATTATTATTATTATTATTATTATTATTATTATTATTTAAAATGTTAGATTTAATTACAGAAATAAAAAATTAAGAATTAATTAAACTAATATATGTATATATATATATATATATATATATATATATATATATATATATTGAAATTTTATTTTTTATTAATTAATTGTACAATTTTTTTAAATTATGATTAAGTTATTAATTTCTTATTATACATGTATAAGTTACAAATTATTTGATTCTTACACTTTAATACTATAATAAATAGTTATTATTGTTGTTGTTATTATTATTATTATTATAAATACCTAAAAAATTTAATTTTATTAGAGAAAGAAAAAATTAAGAATTAATTAAACTAATTTATTAATTTTACCTAATAAAAACATATACTGATTTTATATGTGTTGCATTTTTACTTTTCTGATATAGAATTGGTCTATATTTTTATAAAACAAATTCAAGATGATGAAAAATTTTAAATCTACCATATTTATACCAATTGATAATTTTTAATTAAATTTATTGATGACTATTTTGCTATATTTCATGAAAGTTATAATATACAATTATTATATAATTTAATTTTCTAAATACAATCCTCTTTTATATATATATATATAAAGTAGGAATGTATTTACAGAGAAATCACATGTAACACTTTCCTTTTAAATATATTTACTATTACCATTATTATCATAATTTTTATAACTAACTAATTAAAAATAGTAGATGTATTTCAAAAATTTATAAATTTCTCATTTAAAGATTCTTAAATTTTGTATTATTTCATTTAATTATAAAAATTTAATAATTATACATTTTAAAATTAATAAAATATTTTAAAATTATACTATAAAAATTATCACATGGAGTTAAATATTTTATTCTCTTATCACATAGAGTTAAATAATTTACCCTCTATCTTTTTTTTATATATTTAATAACTTTTAATTTACCTTGATTTTATTTTACTTTAACACATATTTAATAAAAATATATTTTTAATTATATATTGAATGTTATATATATAAAATAAATTATGAAAAAATAAAATAAAATTTGATTTTCATGGTAATGAAAAATAAGAAATTTATATTAATATTCAATTTTCATTATTTTTTTAATTTTTTTTATAGTATAATTAATAAATAACTAATATTAGCATTAATCATATTATATTATTTTATTATTATTTAGAAAAATTATATATATATATGCACACCTGCCCTACACTCTTGAAGTTTTATTTTTTATTAATTAATTTATATAATTTCTTTAAATTATGATTAAGTTATTATTTTCCTAATATTACATATATAAGTTACAAATTATTTAATTATTACACTTTAATACTATAATAAATAGCTATTATTATTATTATTATTATTATTATTATTATTATTATTATTATTATTATTATCTGAAAGGTTCAATTTAATTAGAGAAATAAAAAATAAAGAATTAATTGAACTAATTTATTAATTTTATCTAATAAAAATATATACTAATTTTATATATATTGTATTTTCACTTTTTGATAAAGAAGTGATTTGTATTTTTATAAAACAAATTCAAGAGGATGTAAGATTTTAAATCTATTATATTTATACCTATTGATAATTTTTAATTAAATTTATTGATAATTATTTTTCTATATATTTTGAAAGTTATAATATACTGTTATTATATAATTTAATTTTCTAAATACAATCCCTTTATATATATATATAAAGTAGGAATGTATCCACAGGAAAATGACATGTAACACTTTCCTTAAAAAATTTGTCACATGTCACTTTTTATAAATATCATCTTTTATACTAATTATTATTTAATTTTTATTTATCTTTTAGTTATCACTATTATTTAAAATACTACATTAAAATTTATGATTTAAGTTATTATTTTTTTTAATTTGAATTTTTTTAAAATTAAGATATTTTTTAATTAAATACAATATTTATAAGTTATTTATATTATTCTGTAAATAATAATAATTATTTAATTTTTAATTATTCTTTTAATTATTATTATTTTTTATAATACTACTTTAACATTTATTAATTAAAATATTATTTTATTTAAAATATGATTTTTAAAAAATTAAGACCTTTTATGATTAAATATAATACTTAAAAATTATTTATATTATTTTTTTATAAATTTATTTATATAAAATATTATTTATCATATGTTACATTTAGTAATAATTTAATTTAAAATTAATTTAATAGTAATAATTTATTTTATTTAAAATATAATTAAAAATTAAATTAAAAAATAAAAATTATAAATTACCCATGCTATTATGCTAGTATATAAAAATGAGAGAGATGACAAATTATTTAACTCCATGTGATAAGATGACAAAATATTTAATTCCATATAATAATTTTTATAGTATAATTCTAAACTATTTTATTAATTTTAAGATGTATAATTCTTAAATTTTTATAATTAAATGAAATAATAAAAAATTTAAGAATCCTTAAATAAAAAATTTATAAATTTTTAAAATATATCTGCTATTTTTAATTAGTTAGCCATAAACATTATGGTAATAGTAATTAAAAGAAATATTTAATATAAAAAATAATAATTACTTACATTAATTATTATAATTATAAAATATAATAATTTTTATATAGTAAATGTCACGTGGCAGCATTAAAATTTAGAATGACACATGGTAATAAGACGAAAAAACTTCATTACTTTATATATAAGAGAAAACCTCATTGCCATATGACATAGATGCATTAGTTTTAGAATCTTATGTAGCAATTCAGAAGAAAACTTGCTTGTTTTAAATATTGTCACGTTGCATAAATATGAAAATTTTGAAATTCTACATAGCAGCACCAGAAGAAAACCTGTATGTTTTATATATATATAGATTAAATTTTGGATAGTCTGAGCAATTTAATCCCCCAGGTGATTCCATGAAGAACGGTGTTGCCTTTCCTTCCCCTTCCTCCTCATCTTAAACTGTTACAATGCAATAATTGTTGATAAGATTACTCTGTTTTGATTTTTTTTTTTTTTCTGGGATAATTATTCATGAGTGTGAGAATGGAGATTTAGATTTGAGATTGAAAGAAAAGGTAAATTAGGTATAGGATTAGAAACCATTGATTCTGCATCTCGTGGAAATTGAAACTATCAAATTGAATTGAACCAAATTATTCAATATGACTTTTTTATTAAAAAGGTTCCATATCACTTAAATATTTTGAAGGATCCGATCTATTTGATTAAATTGATTTGGTTTGATTCTTAATTAAACCAACGGATTGCTCACCCTTGTTTTTAAAATTTATGGTTTTTGCATACTATGCACAAGAAAATACATTTAAGCCATGTATGACTCCAAATTTTCCATGTGGATAGAAAAGGCAAGAAATTTTATAAAGTGATTTATGAGCACATGCTCTTTCTCTTACAATAAAATAACCCACATTTCATAATCTTTTTTTTGTCGGTAGATAAATATACACACACGGCTCAGTGAATGAAATGAACGCTTGTTAAAACTATAATAATTTTAATAAGGTCCTTGTTTCTATGTAAGTCACACACGCATACGATCTACAATCGATGTGAGATCCTGAAAGATCAGTCCCTGGACATACCCAATTTCACTTGCATACCTTAACCAGAGCCATATCGGGATACTCATAACTAAATTCTTATGAATATATGCTATACTAGTGCACAGTCTGCTTGATATTGATATTTAAATTATTTTCGAGAAAATCTATTTTAAATATATTAATAATAGACTATTAAAGTTATTTAAATTTAATATGTTTTATTCATAAAAAAAAACTCATAAATAGTTAAATAATTTTTTCAAACAATATTTTTCAATGACATCTAAAAATTATATTTTTCTTTTAAAGTAAATTTCAAATTCAATACCAAACAAACTCATACTAGATTAGGTTCCTCTAATCAAAGCAACCCAAGTACCCAATTGCTTTATTTGTTTGGTGGCTGGAACTCCTTTGATAGTTAGTTAATCTTCACCCATTTTGCCTAAAGACTTGGATCACTCTACTCCCACATTATGACCACTTGGGGTCCATTTTACCTTTATTTGAGTTGCTTTTTTCTTTAGATTGCATTTATACAAGAGGTAACATAATGAGTAAAAAGTTACAAAAGTAATATTTTAGAAAGTAATAATTAATAAAGTAAAATATATTAAAAAAAAAGTTAAAATTTAGGGTAACAATTAAGTGTGTTTGGTATAAAAGAGGGTTAAGCTCTCATTGAACTTCTAACTTTATGCCAAATGTACTCTTGGACCTCTTTTTATTCTTTACCAGCCCAGCTCCGGATAAAAAGAAAATGTAAAACTTGACTTAGGAGGAAGTTGGTGGAGACCAAGGTTGAAAAAGTGATCATTTCATATCTCATCTTTCCTGTCTTCCCATTAAAAAAATATATATATATTTCCCTTTTTTTTCAGTGATTTGATTGTATTTTAATTGTAGTCTAAGTTAAATGTGTGCAATGGATTAGTATGATTTTGAATCAAGCCAAAATAATTAAAAAACTAATTAACAATAACTAAACAAAATTAGGGATTGAATTCAACTAAAAATCAATCAAATCTATTTATAAAAAGAAAATCTTAAATAAATTGACGTTTGATTCGAATCTTGTTCAGCTCATGAGATTCTAGTGACCTTTGGAGCTATCAGTAGCTGAAAAACTTGAAAAATAAGGTCAGCTGCACTTTCTTAAATAAGTTGAAATCATCAACAATTATCAGACCATTGCAGCAATGTTCACCAAAAGTAAGCAAATTTTTCTTAAAGAAAAAAAAAAGCGGGTCAAATTGAATTGGACCGTTGGGTTCAACTATCGATTTTGATTTGATTAACAGTCCTAGAAATGAATCGCCCTTGAAATTACCTATCTTATACCAAATTGAAATCGTGAATCGGGTAACTCCAAATTCAAATTTAATTTATCTAATTTTAGTCAATCCTGATTCTGATCCAGCCATGACCATGTGTACTGTGCATACTATATGTAAAGAAGGAAGGAATATGGTTGATGGATCTAGTTTATCCAATCTAAGCTGGGCCGAATCTGAACTTGCAGACTTTTAATAATAACAAAAGATTTAGATACAACGGTGGAGCGCCATTTACGCCACTCATCTGCCACCCGACAAACACATTTTTAACAGAGACATTTTCAATACATTAGAATTTTAAAACCACATCGATAAGAGGGATGATTAAGCAGTCAATTAAAATAAATTAAAAGGATGAGAAATTTGTAAGTCAGGATCTCGAAAGTCATATCTCATCTGGGGCTTGAACTGGACAACAATATGCCAACACGAGTAGGTTTCCTAGCTGATTTTACATGCAGTTTCTGCATTATAATACACAACAAAAACATATAAATTAAGCTAAAAAACAAGAAGAATTTGGCCACATTCCAGCACTGAGCAAGTTGAGTTGAGAACTTCAATATGGGTTTTTGCCCTTTTCTTACCTTTTCATTGTGTCTCGTAGAACGACAGAACAAGGTAAGAGGAGGTGCAGGACAAGGCGTTGTCGTTTTAGTGTCTTTCTTGTAATATTTCACAGTTTGTCCCACTCTTAAGCTTTCAGTCTTCGTCTCGGGGAAAGTATAAAATTCAATGAAATCCCAGTTGGGTTTTAGTTTCACAAGCCATTTTCGCTTACAATCCAAGCTAAGCAATGTTCTTCCACTGACAGTATTTTTCATTTATGGGCCTATTTTTGGCTCTATTTAATGTAACCAACAGTTCTCAGATGTTTCCAGTTTGCTATAAAGGCTCCCTTAATAGATTCGTGAGAATGCAAAGTAAAAAATTTAAAGCTAAAACACCTTTTCTTTTTTTTTTTATTAAAAAATTAAAAAAAATAGAGATTCAAATATAATTTTATTAAGCGAATAATATATTTTTAATCATCAAAATAAATCAATAGTTAATACTTTAGCTTTTAAGACAAAATGATATCATTACTAACACATAAATAAATGAAATTTATATATTTAATATTAAATTTTATTATTTATTTTATATATTAAATTTATGATATTTGAGTTTGAAAAACAAAATAATGAAATTTGTATGGTTGTTAATGGGGATGGCACACTTTTCTCATTTTTAGTCTCTATGCCATGGTGGTTTATCTTATTTTTCATCTTTTTCATTGTAACATTTCCTTTAATATTAATCACACTAAAATGCAAAACTAAAATATGAATACATAAATCATTAAAAATATATAAGTTGTATTATTTAAAATCTATCATTCATAATATAATAATAAATATCCATTTTTTTTAATAAATATCGATTTTGATGCTAATAATAAAATATTAATATTTTAGGATAGATTATATTGATATTATTAAAATAATTTCATCAAGGTTGACTGAAAATTTATTTAATAAAAATAAAAATATTTTCAATTTAGAATTAATTTAAAAATTAATTTATCAATTTATTAATTCAATCACTCAATTTGATATGAATTTAATAACTATGGCTTGTGCCACTAAATTGATGTTGAATGGTATTGAATGAATAGTAAATGAATTAAGCTATTTATAAATGGATTCACTTAATTAGATAAATGATTAATTAATTAATTAAGTTGCTATTATTTTTCTTTTTTGAGTTTTTTAATAAAAATAAAAAAAAGTCATTTAAGTGAAAAATAGTTAAAAAAAGGGAAAAATGCCACGTAGACCACATCGGATTCTCGTTTGACCAAAATAATAAAGAAATTTGCCTATATTAAAAAGAAAAGAGGGAGACTCCCAGTGTTGCCCTCCGTTTCGCCGTTTAACCAAGGATTTAAATCCTTGCCATGCCACTTTACTCTATATTTCTTCCCTCTCTCCCACTACTCTCCTCCTGCTCCTGCTCCTGCCCATCATCAGCCGCACCTACATCCGCTTCTTATTCTTCGCACTCCATCATTAATGCCTCCTAGGGTTTCAAATATCTAAATTCTTTCTCGCTGCTTTACCGGCAATCCCTCCGCCCTTACCTCTATCTCTAGCTTCAACTTTTAACTTTGTCTGTTTGCGGTTTTTAAGTTGAAAAATTGTAGGGATTCTCTTCTTTCTCATTAATGTGAGTTTCTGTTGGAGATCAAGGAGTGCTGTATCAGTGAGTATTCCATCTTTCTTTCTTTTTCTTGGAGGATTTTTTTTTTCCCAAAACGAAAGTAAAGAAAGAGAGAGAAACTGAAACAAACAGTTGAAAGAGCAGAGTGGGTTCGTGTGGATTTTGTTTGTTTTCTACCTTTGCTCCAAAACAGTGAACGCATTGTCTTTTCGAGTCTCTCTCTACCTGGGATTGTTAGGCCTGCTAGAAACTTTGATCTTCAATCATTTGCAATTTTTTTAACCCTTTATTTTTGAAGTTCTGTTTCGTGTCATCTTACTGCCGGGCTGCTGCTACTGCTGCTTCAGTGACCCACCATCTTCAGCTTCTAGCATTTGTTTGTACGGACACAAACTTAGTGCTCTCTCTCTCTCTCTCTCTCTCTCTCTCTCTCTCTCGTTTATCCCAGAAGTTAGAAAGTACAAAATGAAAATAAAAATCTCTTCTTTCACCCATTGTTAGTTGTAACCTCCGATACATTTTTGCAAGGGAAGTTTCCTTTTTCTTGGTTGCGATTCTTTCGATACAACAGGCGTTTCTTGCCATCATGGGTTGTCCAAATGCCTTTGCTTTTGTATGCCATCGCTTTGGCGTTTTTCCTTCAAGTGTTATATGCGCTTATTTGAATTCTTTCATGGAGTCCTTGCATTTTTGACAGAGCATTTTATTGGGAAATTTTGAATTTGAAATTGAAGATGCTATTCGACCTCTGCCTTTTTCTTCTTTTAGTTCCTGTTTTTTCTAAGTCTTTGGACCCAACATTCAACGATGATGTTCTTGGGTTGATAGTCTTCAAGGCCGGTCTTCAAGACCCAGAGTCTAAACTTGCGTCATGGAATGAAGAGGATGAGAATCCCTGCAACTGGGTCGGTGTCAAGTGCGACCCCAAAACCCAACGGGTTACGGAGCTGGTTCTTGATGGCTTCTCTCTTTCTGGGCACATTGGCCACGGTCTTCTACGGCTGCAGTTTCTCCAGATTCTGTCACTATCAAACAACAACTTCACTGGCACCATAAACCCTGATCTTTCTCAGCTTGGGGTTTTACAAGTCGTCGACTTGAGTCAGAACAATCTCTCTGGGTTTATCCCTGATGGATTTTTTAAGCAATGTGAATCCTTGAGATCGGTTTCATTTGCTACGAATAAGCTTACTGGGCAAATTCCTGAATCTTTGAGCTGGTGCACGTCATTGGCAGCAGTTAATTTCTCATCTAATCAGCTTTCTGGTGAATTACCATCTGGATTATGGTTTTTGAGGGGGCTTCAATCCCTTGATTTATCTGATAATTTGCTGGGGGGAGAGATTCCAGAAGGGATCACAAATTTATATGATTTGACGGCCATTAATTTGCAGAATAACAGATTCTCTGGACAGCTTCCAGTGGATATTGGAGGTTGTTTGCTTTTGAAAATGCTTGATTTTAGTGAGAATTCTCTGTCTGGAGTCCTTCCTGAGTCATTGCGGAGACTTAGGTCGTGCACTTCTCTTAGATTGCGAGGAAATTCATTTGCAGGAGAAATTCCTAGTTGGATTGGCGAATTAAAAAATCTCGAGAGTTTGGATCTTTCTACCAATGAATTTGTTGGTCGGATTCCATCTTCAATAGGAAATCTTACTCTATTGAAGGAATTAAGTCTATCCAGGAACCGTATTACAGGAGGGTTGCCACAGTCGATGGCATATTGTCTTAACCTTCTGGTTCTAGATGTTAGCCAGAATGAATTGACAGGAAATCTTCCATCGTGGATTTTCAAGATGGGCTTAAAAAGTATCTCACTTTCTGGGAACGGACTCAGTAAGAGTATGCAATATCCTTCAGTTACCTCAGTGGCAGCCTCTCTTCAAGGTCTTAAGGTCTTGGACCTATCTTCAAATGACCTATCTGGTGAAATTCCATCTGATATTGGGGTTCTTAGCAGCTTGCTGTTCTTGAATATATCCAGAAACCGACTCTTTGGTTCTATCCCATCTAGCATAGGAGATTTGAAGATGACCCAAGTTCTTGATTTAAGTGATAATAAGCTAAATGGAAGAATTCCTTCTGAAATTGGAGGAGTGGTTTCACTTGTGGAACTGATATTGGAAAAGAACTGCATAACTGGGAATATTCCAACTCAAATAAAAAACTGCTCATCTCTTGCATCTTTGTAAGTCCTTTCTTGCTTGTGATTTTTTATCTATAAAAGTTATGTTTCACTGATTCTTTCTAGTGTTATTAAGTGTTTGATAAATTATTCTAAACAATTTCATTCAACTATTATTCTTGAGTAAGGTTTATGTGTGAATTGCATATATACATGAAGGATATATTGGAAATGGTTTTATGAAGCATTTAACTTTGTCTTACGCCTGCGTTTGTTTGAAAATTCTTAAATTTGCTATATGAAACTGCTGAATTGCCTATGGATTGTGTGTGCTTTTAGCTTTTAGCTGAATTAACTGCATGTTGGCATTTGACCTTAACACTTGTGGGTAAACTTTATTGTAGTAGGACTTCATTGAGATTGAGAAGGGTTTCTTATACGCTGCTTGTGCTTATTGTATAATCAGCATTGCTTATTATATTGAGAATGAATCTTGAGTTGAAAAAATGTAGTTCAACAATTTGAGGCAATTTAGTGTTTATTTATTTTGGATAGTTGTAATTTGTAACCTGAGCTAAATGGTTGAAGTTGAAAAAGAATAGTGAAGGAATGTGACATTAAAAATTCAGGTGCTAATGCATTGCTAGAATTGCTTATTTGTTTCCTTTTCTTCCCATTTTATGAATCAATGATATTATACTGGTTATAATTTCAATCTATAGTTTAGGGACCCTGCATTGTTTTAACAAATTCCATTTTTTTCTGCTTTTTTTTTTTTTTTTTTTTTTCCTTTCTTGAATTGGTCAGAATGCTATCTCAGAACAACCTCACTGGTCCAGTGCCTGCAGCCATTGCAAACTTAAGCAACCTCCAATATGTGGACTTATCATTCAATAACCTCTCTGGAAGCTTGCCAAAGGAGCTGACAAATCTTTCCTACCTTGTGTCGTTTAATGTTTCTCATAACAAACTACAAGGTGAGCTACCAGTTGGGGGTTTCTTCAACACCATTTCCTCCTCAGCTGTCTCAGGAAATCCAGCCCTATGTGGTTCTGTTGTCAACCGCTCCTGCCCTTCTGTCCATCCAAAGCCCATTGTTCTAAACCCCAACTCATCTGCCTCTTCCAATGGCTCCTCTTTAAGTCACAATCACCAGAAAATTGCTTTCAGCATCTCTGCCTTCATTGCTATTGGTGCAGCTGCTTTCATTGCCCTTGGTGTGGTAGCTGTGTCTCTCCTCAACATTCATGTACGATCTTCCATGACACGAACTCCCGTTGCACTCACTTTATCAGGTGGGGAAGATTTCAGTTGTTCCCCAACTAATGATCCAAACTATGGCAAACTTGTAATGTTTTCGGGCGATGCCGATTTTGTTGCTGGTGCCCATGCATTACTCAACAAGGACTGCGAACTTGGTCGTGGTGGATTTGGAGTTGTTTACCGAACAATACTTCGAGATGGGCGTTCAGTTGCCATAAAGAAACTAACAGTTTCAAGTTTGATAAAGTCCCAAGATGAATTTGAGCGAGAAGTGAAGAGACTTGGAAAGATCAGGCACCATAATCTTGTGGCACTGGAAGGTTATTACTGGACTTCATCCTTGCAGCTCCTTATTTATGAATACATATCCAGTGGGAGTTTGTATAAGCATCTCCATGATGGACACAACAAGAACTGCCTATCCTGGCGACAGAGATTCAACATAATTGTGGGGATGGCAAAAGGTTTGGCGCATTTGCATCATATGAACATAATTCACTACAATCTAAAATCAAACAATATTCTGATAGATGATTTTGGTGAGCCAAAGGTTGGAGACTTTGGCCTGGCAAGGCTGTTGCCAATGTTAGACCGTTGTATCCTAAGCAGCAAAATCCAGAGTGCATTAGGCTATATGGCTCCCGAGTTTGCTTGTCAAACTGTGAAGATAACTGAGAAATGTGATGTTTATGGGTTTGGAATCTTAGTTTTGGAGGTGGTGACAGGTAAGAGACCAGTGGAATATATGGAGGATGATGTGGTGGTGCTCTGTGATATGGTGAGAGGAGCTCTAGAGGATGGCAGGGTGGAGGAGTGTTTTGATGGAAGGCTTCGGGGGAATTTTCCTGAGGATGAGGCAATTCCAGTGATAAAACTTGGTTTAATATGTGCATCTCAAGTGCCATCAAATAGGCCAGACATGGAGGAAGTGGTCAATATTTTAGAGCTGATCCAATGTCCTGCGGAGGGCCAAGAGGAGTTGGAGTGAGTTGATCCTGTAGAGTTCAAGAAAGATACAAAAGTATACGTGTACCCCGGCGAAGAAGAATCCGTTTTTGATAAATTGTTGAATTTCCTTTTTGTTTTTTCCTCAAATACTTATTTGTTATTGTAATTTTGTTTGTATGTTTTTTTCATTTTTTGGTTGAGGGACGAGGAGGGTGTATTCTCTTATTCTGCTTTTATAACAGTTCCATTACCGGATTCTTTTTCACCGGCCGAATATAGACCTCTCCAAATATTATCTCAAAGATATGTCTTCCTTACAGACCATATGTTTAACTGAATCTATCTTTTGTTTTATTACAATGTCTGTCTCAAGTTTCACATTCCAGGTGGGTCTATGCGTACAAATGGACAACCTCCAGTGTCTTGGCCAAACCCCACATGGGTACTGGATTGATGAAACAGGAAGTTGACAATTAACATAAAAACAATACATAAATAATAAATTAACCAAGCAGTTAACAGCCTTGAAAAGAATGAAGGGGATGATGCTATAAAATCGCCATGGCACTATCCTTTTCCTTGTTGGTTTGGGACCATAGTCTTAATACAAGAAAAAGAAAGGAGAACAAAATAATAAGCTAAGCAACAGCTCAAAGTCAATATCAGGTAAACACAAGATCTGAAAAGTTGTTAGCTATTGAAAAAAGAAAGCATTATCGTGCTTTAACACTTCTAAGCTTGAATTTGAGTAACCCTATTGCATACCCTTGTGGCTTTTTCTCATTTGAAACAAGAGTAATGCTCACGCTTGCGTCCACCAAGTACACCACTCATGCTAATTATACTATATAGAAAAAGAAGTGCTAACTAAGTATACTAGTAAAGCACTCTTTTAAAGTTACTTCAGGGATGGTGTCTTATCTATTATCATATGAGCAACCCATCTCTGTATTTGCAAGTAGGGTTAATTATTAAATCTTTGATGTTAAGTTTTTGTCTAATCAAATGGTGTTTGGACACAAAGGGCACCGAATTAAAAATGGGTTTGGACATCATCAAAGCTAGTCACATGGGTGTCCTACAAAAAGCACTTGAGTGGCCATGTCAATTATGTTGTGTTTTTAACAGTGGGAATTTTTCATGATTTTATTGCTTATTGCTTCTGCCTGTGAAGGGAAAAAGCTTGACACCTCCTCTGATAATGGGTAAACAACGAAACAAATGGAAGGTTCAGAAACCATGGAATGAATAAATGTTCTTCCTTTATCTGTTTTTGTTTTTTAGCTTCCACCTTCATTTTTTTTTGTTTATGTGAAGACTTTGTTTAATTACCTAATTCATTGAATAAGCTTAGTTCAATTAAATAAAAATATATATAATATAAGTATTAGTTAGCTTAACCTTGCTTTGGTGATTAGACTTAAAACAAACATGTTTTTAGCAAAAATAATAAAAGATTAAGAGAGTGAGAACCGTATCTAATTTTATTTAAAAAATAATATATTTTTAATTATTAAATTAAATTAAATTAATTTAAAAAGATAAATGTAATTAATGTGTAGGCATCATTAGAACAACTTGTGTTGGCACAAAGATAAAGAGTAAAGTGAAACATGCCAACCAAAAATGTAAGTTGATTGAGGCTCCTGAGGTATCTGTCTTGTAATAATCAAATAGGGGAAAGGAGCTATGTATGCAAAATAGATAAACAAGTATATTTTATCTATGCCTTTTAGCTCTATCAACGGACAGAAACCCATCTCCCCATTCAGAAAATTAAAATTTTAAATTATTATTTAATTGATTTTTTTTTTTTGACTTTTGAATTAAAATGGTCTAACGTGCTCTAAGAGGTTAGTCCAATGCCTGCTCATCAACAAGGCTCCACTGTCAGCACTAAGGACAGCCATGTGCCAACAGATGAAAAGAAAACTCAGAAGATTTTCCCCTTTTTTTTTTAATTTTTATTTTTTTAATCGCACGAACAATGGGATGCCGTTATATTTCACTATTATTTAAAAGTAATTCAAAAAATTTTCACATAATAAAAATAAGAATGTCTTTATTGATAATTTTAATCTGATCATTAGTTTAACCGTTAAATTATTAAATATTTTATGATTAATTATAACTATTAATTATAAATGATTAATCACTAATTATTAGTTACTGATAATTAATCCCTAACGATTCATAGATGATATTTAATTGCTACCATTAAACCAAATTCTTTTATGTTTTCTTTTCTTTTGAAAATATTGATAAAAATAATAACAATTAAACATAAACAAATTTTGATTATTAGTGATATTTAATTTAATTTAAAATTTTTAATTTAATTTTTAAACAGGTTGAATGAATGGAACTTAAATTTGAATCTAATCGATAAGTAATATGCTTCTAATAATAAAAGATAAGTAATATGCTTATGATAATAAGGATAAAGAGATCAGAATAAATTAAAATTTTAAATTTTTAAAAGAAGCCTAAACATCACAATTTTTCATTGTTGTATATTTTAATATAAATAAATAAATAAATAAATAAATAAATAAATATATATATATATATATATATATATATATATATATATATATATATATATATAATTTCTAACAATTACTATCAATCTTATCTTATTTTGAATCAGATTATTTTTTAAATAAAAAATTAAATGAATAAAATATATGTTCAATATTAATAATAAATAATGTAAATAATATGCGAATATAACAAGCTTTTATGTGCATTTGTTAACAAGTTTTTTTTTTCTTAGAGAAATATACACTATTATGAGATGCAAATCCTTTCTTCAATAGTACTCTAAATTTAGAGTTATTTGATGAGACTCATAAAAAAATTATGGAGTCGAAGCGTGGTGTAACAATCCAAAATTTTTAAATTATAAATAAAATAATTTTGGACCTAATTGTAAACCTCTAAGAAGTTGAGGGACTAATAGTGTAATTAAAAGTTAAAAAAAAAGAGACCCAAAAACGCTGCGCAGGACCCCCCTAGCTCTCCTTCTCTTTCCCCCCGACTCTCTCTCCTCCCTCTCGTTTTTCTCCTTGCTGGTGAGAGACCCCCTGCCGGTGACCACCCCAGCGGCTCCAGCGTCGACCAGTCCACCTCCAGCAGCCATGAACACTGGCCAGAAGAGCAGCAGCAGCGGCAGGGAGCTTGACCAACCACCCAAAGGTGCGTGATGTGGGAGAGCTTCCAGGCCGTTTTTCGGAAGTTTCCGACATCGAGAAGCCTGCAAGCGGTGGCAGCGTGGCTCAGGCGTCCCTTTGAGACCTCCTTTGCCGGCGATAATGGAGTTTTTCCGGCGAGTCGAAGAGAGAGAAAGAGGAGAGAGAAAATTTGTGCAGTGGCTTTCCGGCCACTCTTTCGGCGATCTGACCGTTGGATCGGAAATCCGAGGCCATCGATGGACTCAGAATGATGAGATCTTTGAGATAGGACCGGCCCCGCTCTGATCGGATACCGTTAGAAAAAGGCGATAATCGGACAATCCAGATCGCTTGATGAGATTTTTAAACTTTTTTGATTTCCAAAATTTAAAAAATAATTTTATGATAATTATTAACAAAATTTGGACTTAATTTAGGTGCGATCGGATCGAGGATAGCTCACCGGCGTTGGGATCGCATTTTCAGCTAGATCCGGCTGCTCGGCAGCCCGTCTCAGAACGTGATCGATATTATAGTCTATCCTAACATTTTTAGACATTCTGGACGCGTTCCAGGTGTCAGAATTGACATAGGTAAACCCGAACTCCAAGTTGCTCATTTTCGGCTAATATCGATTTAGAATAAAATTCATAAAATATTCGTGGATGATTAGAAAATTATAATTCCTTTTACAATAGCCTTATATTATTATTAAGGACCGCGGGGCAAAATTTTAGAATTTTTAGAGCTCGTTTGGATAGTTTTTGCCAAAGGGCTAATTATAGGGGTTAAATTGTAATTTTTCAAATTATGGTTGTTAACTGTTTGGGTGGGCCCAGGAGGGGCCTTGTGATGTGATTGAGTTGTGATTGTGTGATTGGCGGATATAGAAGTGTATTTTGAAGCCTTTTGCAGGTTGGGTAGGTCCTAGGTATAGGAGAGACTCTGCTGAATTTTTGGCACAAATTAGGATGTGTTTGCCTCTTTAAAATTTATTTTTATTTGAATTAGTACTAATAAATTCACAATAAAATTATGTAGGTAATCAGGGTCAACTATCTTCTTTTACCCAACCTCTACAGTCGTCTCTGGTATACTGTGAGTAAAATATTAATTTTAATTATAATTTCGATATTATTATATGTTCAAGTATGCCCATGAATAACTTATAAATATGTATCTATGTAGTTAAACACTAGGCACGTTTTATATTACATTCTTAATTGATGAATCGCCATGGATGTTGTTTATGGTAATTTGGAGCAGTGTGCGTGCGTTGGCGTGCGTGTGGTATGGTATTGGATATGGACAAGACGGGTAGACACGGTTTGAGAGACACTCGCTGGGACCCCGCATTTGGTTTATTAAGCGAAAGTTCGGCTTGAGAGACACTCGCTGACAGAGGTTGGATTAAGAGAACTGTATAGGGGATTAACTCCCATATATGTACTGTTTGAACAGTGTTGGGTGTGTGAGTGCTCCAAATTGCCTTTTTGCTGTTATGATGTGATGTGTATGAAAATTTTGATAGTGTTGCATTCCACTCTTTATGATGCATTAGCTTTAGATAGCTATAGAAATTGTACTTAAAAGTGGTATTTTACTCTATGAGTCGAACGCTCACTCTTGTTTACCATATTTTTCCAGGCTACAGGAGGAGACATTTTTCAGAAATAACCTGTTCCTTTACTCGCATGTTATAAAAAAAAAATACTTAACTGTATTATTATTATTATCTAAATTTGTAATTTAGAACTCCGCATGTACTAGTAGTAGCATTAATCCTATCAGAAATTGCATGCTTTAAGTTTTTGTATTAACAAATGAAAAATTTTTATGAGTTTTAAATAGTTTGTAAATGATGTAGCAGGGTTGAGCTGGGCTCCCCTAATTTTAGTTTCTGATAATTACTGGGTTAAGTTGGCTCAAAATAAAATTATAATAGTTTAATTTAAATTATTTTATATGCATATTGGGCCTAAATTGTAGGCCTAGTCATGGGTTTGATAACATTAAGCCTTACTACGGGTCTCGGGGGCTTTATGCCGGCTCAGGTCCTAGTGTTGGTCCGGCCTATAGGATAGGTCGTGACACGTGGAATGCACAACTTGCCTATCGACCAATCTAAATATTCTATTTGATTTTTTAAATCGTGTTATTTTTTGTATAAGTAATTAATTTTATTTATATAAAAATATAATGTTGATTTATACTTATTTTGTATTTTATTTTTAATTAATAAATTTTTTTAATAAAATAAAAAAAGAAATAACAAATCATTTAGTAAATTTATAAATTGGCTACTTGAAAAGAACGATATTAAAAATGAAAATTGTGTTTTGGTATTGATTTGTAATATATAAGAAGAAATTAATTTTTGGATTGAAACATAATATATATACATTGGACGCCTTCAAATTTAAGGAGACGAAATGATTGCCGATTGAATAATTAGCATGTATCAGGATTTTTTTTTTAAGTATAATTAGTTTTATTGGAATTTAATTTAAACTTAAAATTTTATAATTTTAAAAATAATTTTAATATTATTAAATTAAAATGAATAATTTTATCTGTAAGGCTCTATTTATTTCACAGAAAATAATTTATATATAAAAAATATTTTTTAAAAAATATTTCTCATTAAAATACTTTTAATTATTTGTTATTTATTTCATATATGTATAAGTGTATTCACAGTTTAATAAGATTATTAAAATTTAGAAAATAGAAAATAATTTTTTCTTTTAAAAAATAAAAGATATTTTCTTTAAAAATAACTTAATTTTCTCTATGATTAAGAAAATATTTTCTGTTGACTAATTTTTCTGAATGCTCTAAATACCTAAAAATATAAAAAATATTTTTTAAAATATATTTTTCATGAAACAAATGAAACTTTCAATACACAAAATTGAAAATAATATGTTCTTTGATGCGATCCCAATTCATGAAAATTTCTGATTTTAAAAGGTGAAACCAATTATAAAAAATTTAAAAAATAAAATCAAATATCAACGAGAGATACAATCTCAGGATTTAAGGAAGAGAATTATTATTATTTTAATTTTATTAATTTTTAATTATTAATAATATTATAATAATCAAATCTTAATTACATGTAAAACTTAAGTTTATTTATAGAGTTTTTAACACCCTAGTCATATTAGGATTAAAATCCTAATTCAATTTTAATTAAGAATTTTAAACAAAATAAACTAGAATAATAATAATAATAATAATAAACTTAATAAATAATAAAATTTAAACTTAATAAAAATCTTAAAACTTAATAATTCCATAATCACTATAATTCCTAAGTTTAATCCTTTACCAATATTATATCATTCTCTCATGTTTGAAGAAAACTCAACTTCGTATATTAAAGCGCAAGATAAATTATGAAATAAATTCAAATAACACATAACTCTACCTTTTTTAATGTAAAAATCAAATTTGAAATGAAAATCTCCATACTTTCTTTTACATTCTTGAAAACATTCGAACATATAAAATCAATCGGAAAACTCTTCAGTTTAATAGAAACAAGTTTAGCTTGATTTTCATTTCCATTGAAATCTCCAAAATCTGTGTCTTGATTTTCTTTATTTACTAGCATAGATTCTTCGAGTTTATTCTTATTTCTCATCAAATTTAGCTTCATTCTATAGATAGATCCTTCAACCTGTGTTTGCTCACATATGAAGACTCAACAATCAAAGATTTCGATGATTCCAAGTCAGATTCTTTAACTTCAAATTAAAGTTGATCGTTAAATCTTCTTCTTTAACTTCAAATTGCTTTTCGAATTTAAGCTGCTCTTTTTGTTCTTGCCTCTTCTTTCAGGTCAACTTTTATGCATGTCATCTAACTGTGACTTCATTTATCTTTCTTTAACTCACAAGACTTGTTGAAAATCTCTATATTCTCTTTTCCTATCTCGATATTTATAATATAAATTATAATATGAATTGGGTTTACCAACTTATTTATTCAATCAATAACTAAGTTTCTGAGGCATATTAAAATTTACAAATTATTCTTTGATTTATTTTTTTTTAATAATAATTGATCCTTAATTTAAATTTTATTAACAAATTAATTATTACCATCTAAATTGACTGTTAACTTTATTAATTATTTTTCAATTTAAATAATTTAATTCGTAAAATTTTATTTTATTAATAAAATAGTTTACACCATTAAATTTTGTATTAATTAATTATTTATTTTATATTTAAATAATTATATAAAATATAAATATATTTGTATTTATAATTATTTAAATATAAAATAATAAAAAATATAAAACATAAAATTTAAATTAGAAGACCAAATCATTACTAAAAACATATTAAGAGCTAACTTATGAATTTTATTATATTTACCTTAACAAAATAACAGTAGACTAAGGGAGGAAAATATAGACGAAGCTAAAACACATGATGCATTTTTAGGCTTGGCACTAAATTTGATGTAAAACAAAAATAAATCAAAGATAAGCTAAATATATTCTCAAGAAAGAGAAATAAATAATATTATAATAATTAAATCTTAATTATATAAAAAGGTGAAACGCTTCTTTAAATTCTTAAAATTATGTTAAATAGTCACATAAATTCTTAAAATATTTTATAATCTAATTAAACTTATTTAATTTTTAAAAAAATTAAATAAGTTTTGTAAATTTAAAAAATAAATCAAATAAATTCTTTTATTATTTTATGTATAAATAAATCATTTAATTTTTAAAAATAAATAACAAAATACTAAATTATAATTTACCTCCAAAATAATTTCAGTCAAGGCATGCGTAAAAATCTTCTTGTGTACAAAGATCATGCACAAGTTACTTATTAGTAATCCTTTGCATCTTGAAGTATATTGATGAATTATTATTTATAGAATGGTTCAAGAAGCTGGAAATTTCATAAATTCATAAAAAAAATTCTTAAATCATTCGATAAAAAAAAAACTTATCAACTGATGCAATAGATACATACTAAAATATTACAAATTAGATGTATAAAATTTCTGATTAAGAATTGGTGAATTAGAGGATATTTGTGCACGACTCTAAATTTATATTAGAAACAAATAATAATTCAATCTTTTTTTATCTACTTTTAAAAGTTATTTTTTCTAAAATAGTAAAAAAACTTTTTTATTTATTTTTAAAATTTAAAAGACTTATTTTATATTTTTTTAAGCTTTAATGACTTATTTAAAGCCGAAAACACTTTAACCACTTGTTTAAATCCCAAAACACTTTAAAAACTTCTATGACTATTGACACATAAGAGCCAAAATAGACCTTTTGCCTACAAAAAAATTTAGACCAAATCATAAAATTTTTGCAACCCTAATCACATTAGAATTAAGAACTCAATTCAACTGTAATTAGAAATCCTAAACAAAAGAAAGTAGAAAAATAACAATAAACTTGACAAAATAATAAATTATAAACCTAATAAAATTCTTAAACTTCATAATCCTCTTTCAATACTACATTTGAGCTGAAAAATGACAGGCATCACTGCTCTGCTTCCGCTTATGGGTCACAGCCTCAATAGTGCTGACTCTGCTCCAGTCGAATTGAGTTCATGCGTCAAACTCATTACACCAACAATCAAAAGGAGATAAAATTTCCATCTCAAATGGCTTATGAGTTGCCCTTTGATCCTCTTTAGCTTCTTCCCTGTTATATGCCCAAGGTGGCAGCCATCTTACGCGGGAAACAAAAGACACGGTGATGTATATAAATGAAAGCTGCTAGCATGGATTGCACAGAACAATTTGTATTTCACAAAAAGCAGAAAGATACATCACCTCTGTTCTTCAGAAATGAAAATGACCTCTCTGGACTCTCATTGTTTCACATGAAAACTTTGAATGTCAGCATGACAAGTGTGAGAATGATTTACAACCAATATTTCATCACCTAAATTTTGTGTATCTATTCTTTTTCTTGTTTCTCCACTCTGTACCCTCATGGGTAGAAGTCTCTCTTTTTCCACTGCAGAAGTCCTAATCATCCCAATCATTTCCCCATTCATCCTTCTTTGGAGACCTAGAAATAAGGCCGTTGGCTGAGATACTTCCCAAATGACGTGCTGCTGGTGACTTCACCGCATTTTCCTCGTCCCAGTCATCATCCCAGCCCTCATCCCAACCTTCTGCTGTTTCCACATTGTTTGCTGAACTAGATTCTGGCAAACCCATCTCAAGTTCTTGATAAGGTATGCCATCGTGTTGTTTCCTCTTTCTAAACAAGCAGCAAGCCCATACCCCTCCAAAAATTAACACAGTGAGAATTATGAAGTAGGCACCATTAATGGGAGTGATCAGTTTGTTGTAAGAAGGAAGGTGCATGAAAATGTTTCCCTGAGATGCAGGAAGATCCGTGTGTAGAACACACTCCCCCTTTCCAGCTTCTAGTATCACTTCATTGCTGTTACCAACAGCTAAATTGATCTGAAAACAAATAGGAAACTCTGCTTATAAAAGATGCCAACACAGGTACGCATGAATTGCAAGTGGTGAAATGTCTACTCCCCATATGTCTGCAACCCCCACCCCACAAAAGATCAAACACAAAAATAAAGGGAAACCTAACTAGAAAAAGACCCACGTCTAAACAGATATAATTCTTGTTATTTATTTATCAATTGCCTTTCATTAAATTGCAAGATATAAAACCAAGGCCAGGATCTCCATGATCACAAATGTCAATCAACATTTAGGGTAGGAAAAAAAATCATGTCCAAAATTTTCCTTTATCCACAAGGCCCATCTTACCAGTGGTGTCTGCTAAAAGCCCCAAATCAAATAATTATCAGTCAGCTTTCTGGATATTATTACTCAACTGCACATTGATTCAGTTATTGGAGATCAATAAGCTGCAGGACGTTGTGAGTCCTTGCTTACTTTTGAAACATGCTGCTAACATAGTACAGATGCAAAGAATTCCCTTTCCTTCGGTTTTCCTTTATCCCACTATCCACAGATTTCCAAACCTCATGCCACACTATCATATATTTCACAACAGTTCCACACTGATTAAAGAAATAAGAAAAAGGGACAGAAAAATGATCCATGCCATGCTATCATATATTTCATGACAGTTCCACACTGATTAAAGAAATATGACAAAGAGCAATGAGCTTTAATTCAGTAGTACTGGAGTAGTTTCCTGGGCTGTAAGGTATTGAGTTGCCAAATATATAAATATATATGACAAAGGAACAGAAAAATGATCCATACCTTTCTAGTTCGGTGTTTGGGTATTTCAAGGAGAGTATTATCAATGGGATTTGGAGCAGAAAGAGTCACTTTCAGATCGCTTTCTCCATCATTCTGGACTAGAACCACAAATTTTTTGTGCCCTACAAGGAAGAAAGGAAATTGAGATGATTCATTGCATGAAAATAATAAATATTAGAAATGTGTAATCAAAGGGAATTCTTACACTACCACATAAAAACCTAGGGTGATTGACCATTTTTTAACACTTTATTCATGAGAATCAAGGAATCAAATTTCATAATAGTTCAATATATAGTTTATTATTATTATTTTTTTTTTACATACTTTTAAAAATGCTGTCATCTAACATACTATTAAGTAAAATTTATCACGATAGATGAAATTGTTATTATCTAATTGACTTCAGAAATGATGCAAATGATTGACATAGATAGAACATCAAATCCAGAGGATGTTTATTAATAACTTAACTAATGATTTTCAATAAATACATCTCAGCAATAACAGCATAAATTTTATAAGTCAGACAACTGTGAATGAAGTTCTTTCACTGCAACGATTTCTCTACCAATGCATGGTATAGAACAATAGATGCCAGGCAGATGAGAAAATTGAAACTAAAAGCACCTTTTAAAGCTGATAAAAGATGGCTCACCCACCAATAAAGATATAATAGAATAAGCACCAAGATACCTAATAATATAAAGCAGCAAACAATATCCTCACTACAATACAATTTTATAGAAGGTAGGCCACAAAAAAAAAAAAAAAAAAAAAAAAAATCTTAGATACTTCATTTTTTTTAATAATATAAAAAAGAAATTATTAATGCACAGAACTATGTTATTATATTTACATATAAATCTTTATGTTTAATTCTGTTTAAGTCTGTTTTGTGTTTGGAGGAACTTTAGAAGTAAATTAGCTAAGTATGATTAACTATTGGCTTTTGAGACAACAAGACAATCTAAAGTATCATGGAGTAGCAACAAGGTCATTGTCCTTCACAAGTAGAGATGACTTTGCAATCCAGCTGTCAACAGTAGAAAGCATCCAGCATGTTGAGGATTATTAATTTAAATAAAGTTTGACAACAAACAATAGCACTTGTCCTTCATAGGTTCAATTGCTTAGCTCCTGGAAGGACCAGTGCCCCAAACTAGTGCTCTGATTACAATCCTAGCAACCACTGACTCACAAAGGTGAAGTTAATGCTTGCTTGTTCTACCACTGATCCCTATAATCAAGTAATCAACTAGAACTTCTTCCACTCATAAGGACATGCCTAGGGCAGAATTTATAAAGATATTTGTGGGAAATTAGAGTTTCTTTCAACTCAACTAAATCTTACTTCCAGACTGAATCATTATTGCACTAGAGCAATCCCACATCAAACCATGCAGACCAAGATACACTTGAGATAATCATCTTAACTATCAATGTCCTTATTAAATACCTCAATGAAGTCATTAGTTTGAGCGCCTAACCTCTTATATTCATTACATTACTGAACTAGAGGTATACATATTCATGCATATGAATTCCACTCCTTAATATTTAGTAGTTGTCAAAGGTGCACCCAAGGCACCCTTGAGGCGAAGGCGCACGAGGCTCAAGGGAGAGTGGCCCAGGCAAGCAAAGCCGGGCGACCTCACCTAGGTGCAGTGAGGCACCAGGTGCACCTAGGTGAGGCCAGGCGAGGTGCAGCCTTTGTTGAGCGACAAGTGACTTCAAAGGAAAAAAAAAAAAAAATGAAAAAAAACCCAAACCCCACAACCAAAGAAAAAACAAGAAAAAGGAGAAGGAGAATAGACACTTACCAACAATCGACTATTATCCATTCTCTAGATATGCTACTTTTTTTTTGTTGCTTCTTCTGATCTTCTCTTCTTTTGGTCTCTTTTCATCTCTTCCTCGGCATGCTCTCCTGCAGTTATGCTACCAATTTTTTTTTCCATGCTTCTTCTTTTCTTCCTTCTATCTCTTCCATCTTCTTCTTTTCTTTGATTCCTTATAATGGATGTATATACATGTGAAGTTGTGAACCCTAGACCTAGAGTTTGTATTGTTATGAAATTTGAAAGTGTGTTTACCAATTACTGTGACATGATTTATATGTGTTTAAAACTCTAAATTTCTTTTTAGCATTATTATTTAAATTTCTCGACCTATTTTAAACGTTGTATGATGTTAATATGTTGTGCCTATTAGGTTTTGTTAATAACTTAATATATTGTGTTGTGGATTCAAAATCTTAAATTGGTAGATTTTAAATGAATTTTGCTCTTTCTTCTATGTGTGTGTGTGTGCGTGTGTGTGTGTGTGTGTGTGTTAAACTATGACTATGAGTAGTTTATTTTTATTTTAATTTGGATTGCAAACTTATTATTACTTGAATGGTAGTTATTATTATGTTTACCTTTATGTTATTTGAAGTTATCTCATTTATTTATTTTTTACGCTTTGCCTCACTTAGGCCCGCGACTTGCGCCTAGGCCCTAAGAGCCTTGGAGCCTTGATGAGCCTTGGCCCTCAAATAACTATGCATTAAACATAGAACATTTGAAAACATCAATTCCAAACTTCATCTATCATCCCTCATCTTGAATAATCCCCTACAACCAAACTAACTACTAACAACAGCCGCCAACATGGAAACTAAATGTGATAGCAAGCAATCTTTACTGTCATGATCCTATAGTTTGAAATGAACCTTTGGAGGCACCAAAACTCCCCCCAAGTTTAGGCCAGCCTAACTCCAACAAAGGCAAAATATCATCCAACCTTACAGATTTATCCTGATATTAGAACATCAAGTGAACACAAATATCTATCATAGTTCAATGTAAACCCTTATTATGTCTAACCAAACATAGGATTCATCAAGTGTTATTCAAGCCCAAGTAAGAACTCCATAGTAGACCTAGTCCAGTTCCTGGAATTCAGGACTCAGAACCAAACCTCAAGTCCCCCAGTTTCAATTCAATCTGGTTTGAGCCAATCCAACAGTTAAAAAATTTTTTTCTTTTGAGAAAAAATGCTGTTTGAAACAGACAGGACCAGCCCAGTTCCAGTCTAGCTCAAAGGAGAGAAAAATGGTTTTTGACCCAGGTTAGACCAGGCCAGTTATGGGCCCAAACCAAAATGTGGTTGGGTCCACTCCACAGATCTTTTATACCACATTGCACGAATCTGGCTAACTTCAGAATCAAATAGAGGGATGCACCGAGGTGTTTGAGAGCCTTGTGATGTCCATACAACCCCTTGCTTTATGGAAACACTAAACTCCTCTTGCTAGAGATGATGCCCATCTTAGCCTAGTTGATAAAGGAGCTAACTTAAAGGTACAGTCCTTGCTCATTGGGCTCAAGATTGATGAAGATTGAGGAGCTATAATCATACTTCATAATATATCATAAGCTTCAAAGAAAAAATATATAAATACCATAGGAAACTTCAGTCTTGAGTAACATATCTCAAGAAACTTTTATCCTTTTCATTTTTTCCAAAATGAGACATCAAAATGCTTGAGCCACTACAACTCTTTAACGATCCCACATTTATGGAAGTGTCTCCGTGAAATATTCCACATTTATGAAAAAGTACCCGATTCATATTTTCTTACCAATTATCTCCGCCATACAATTGTTGGTCTATGACTTGTCCTCATTTCACACCAGGGTCATGATTCACACAATGAAAATTATCTAGTAAAGTCCTTTAGTCACATCCTAACGGACATGGAATTGAATTCCACAAGGTTTAAAAATTCACCCTCTTCTGCCTTTGAATATTGCATAACAGTTTATCTACCACCAACTCTACCAATAGCACGATATCACAAATTAAATACAACTAATGCAAACTTCAAATAACCTTTTGATTAGTTTTGAGGTCAATCATAGTCCTAAAGGAAGCAAATGTATTTGTCCACAATAATACATGAAAAAAGTGCAGTTTCGCCAAAAGACAGAAGACACATTATGAAATGTAAAGTGAATTACCAGTTTGAGAACTAAGAATGCAGGCAACCAATTTATCCTGATCCTTGCACCGTCTAGTCATCCCAGTACAATTTTGACCAACCTCTGACTGTGAATCCGTTTTATTGTCATTCCTATTTGTCGTTCCATGAGACTTCTCATCCTCCCTTTTGTTTTGAGGAGGCGGACCTGCCATCGAACCCTTTGAACCAGAGTCAACCTTGTTAGAATCATCTGGTACCTTCCTATCCTTCGAAATTGTCCCATTTGACCTCCCATTAGTAACAACCAATAAAGGATCTGGACTTGGCGATGGAGAAATCTTATAAACAAACAAACAAACAAGCAAATATTAAATTATTGTCTTTAAAAAAAAAAAAAAAGAGAAAACCTAAATACGGAGAGAGAGATTTACTTGGTTTATGCCCGTAACGGCTACAAATCTTCGAAACGTCGAGAGCAAGGAAGCATTGGAAACATCGGCAACAATCAAAATCAATAACAATACTGCCACAATTATTCCATTTCTATCCATTTCACAATACAATTTGGAGCTCCGAGGCCTATCAAATCAAATCCCAAAATAAAAGCCCATTGCTATAGAATTTTCTACAATCCCGATCCTATTTCTCAAATTAAAAGAAAAAAAAAAAGAAAGAAGATACTAAAAAAAGGGGCAAATGAAGCGATTAGATAGCTCTGGTTTCGAGAGGGGAAACAAGGGAACAACTATGGATGATAACCATCGGAGAAGCAGAAAAGCAGCTAGAAGATAGAATTTAAAAGATTTTGTAAGAAGATAAACTAGGGTTTTAACTTTCAAGGATTCGATTTGGGCGCAATCTATGAGGTTTGAGTCATGAAGACACTTGAAGCTGCCTAAACACCCTGCTGTAACCGGAAATAGGCAGTAAAGAGAGAGACGCAGTGCCAGTAGTGCATGGGCCGCTCATTGGACCCATATTGGGCCCGTGTGTCGCGTAAGTAGAACAGCCTTTCAGAATATAAATGCAGATCCTATCAATCTATTGGCCCTTCATATTTTGGGCCAAAATTATTAATATCAGCTTAAAGGTTGACTTACTAGAGTGACTTATCCAAAATTAACTATTTAATCAATAAGTTAATTATTAAAATTAATTAAATATATAAATTAATTAATAGAAGATTTATTAATATAAAATAAATAAACTCAAATAATTAAATTTTAGTTGTTTAAAATATAAATTTTAATAATTATTATGTTATATCTATATATATTTAATAGTATTTCTAAATTTTACATTAAATATTTAATTTTAATAATTTTAAATGCATAAATATTTTCTAACATTTATGAAATATTAATCATACCAAAATAAATAAAAATATTTTATAAAATTTATTATATTATTATGGAATAAGAGATGTTTATATTTTAGAAAAATATATAATTAATAAGTTAGGTAAATTGATTGTAATTTTTAAAGATTTTTATGAGACTTTAGGTTTAATTTCCTATGTCAACACTTAAAAAAATTTACTCTTATTGATTGATCAAACTAATTGAATCATACCAATTCGATGGATTAAATTAATTAAATCAAATTATAAATTCATTCGATCAAATTATTCATCCAAATTAATTTAAAATTTAATTCATCAATCCATCCCTTATGAAAAATTAATAATAATGAATAAAACTCTTGCTTCTTATTATAGAATAAATTATATGTAAAAAAATATTTAAATTAAATTTTTACATAATTATATAATTTTTAATTTAATTATTATTTTTTAAAATTAAAAAATTTAATGATAATTTTTTAACATGAAAATTAAAAAAAAAATTTAATTTAATTCTTACAAATTTTTAAGTTTTAAACAAGTTGTAAAAGAAATCGTCCGTTAAAAAAAATGTGAGTACGAAGGTAGATCACCCTAGGCCCACTAGAGTACAGCGGATAGATCACTCACGGCTAATCAGATCCCTCCACATCCCTTTCTCGAATTCCCCTCCCAGAAGTTACACTCGTCATCTCACTTTTGTGGGAAACAAGCCTTTTAAAGGAGACGACCATGGAATAAAATCTTTGCATGCATCTCATAAAAAGCAATAAAATAAAATAAAAATTTAACAAACACCCTGAGGCAAATTCACATCATTCCCTCTTATATTATTTGAATTTTACTAAAAAATTATTATAAATGAAAGATTAAATTAAGATTATAGATTAATTAATATAGGAGCAAACTCAATTAATTGCGGTGGATTGATGCTTTGGTCACTTGATTGGATAAGGCACTCTGCTCTGCTCAGTCTTCCACAAGTCACGTTTAAAAGCGAAAAGAGAACCCCTTCAATGTTCCATTTCATGTCCCCATCTCTCTATAACACGGCAGCATATTGCCAAATCATGAAAAATGGTAAACAATGGACGAAATAGCAGTCATTCTCAAAAGATTTGGGGATGAGCAGAGCACGCTATTGGATCAGTTCGAGCGGCTCTCATTTGAGGTGCAGCTCAACCAAGCCATTCTTGGACGGAGTCTTTCGGAGCCAAGTGTAGGTCGGTCTCGGTTCCATGTACCTCTAAATGGTGAGGCTCCAGCTCCATTGGTGACGCAGGTGAGACAAGGGCGGCGTCGTGGATCGGGTTTGAACAAGGCCTTGAAGAAGTTGTTCAAACCCATTTTTGGTAGGAAGGGTGCTGCGAAAAAGGAAGTTCCGGATCCCAAAAACCCCAAATCCTGGAAGGCTATTAGCAGATCCTTAAGGGTTTGAACTTTTTTTTAGCTTTCCTTGTAACAGTACATTAGCTTCTTCTTAATTATCTGCATACCATATATAATTCCTTTTCTCTTTTCTGATATAGTTAGTATAAGATGATGCGTTAACCTTCTCCTCCTCCTCCTTTCTCCGATTGCACTTTCAAGGTTTGAGCAGGACTTTGCAAGAGCCTGCGTGACGTGAAAAGAATATGGGAGAATCCAATGGGAGCAATTACACAGTACGGTCAAAACTCAAAAGCTTAATTTGCACAAATTAAGCATTAATTATTATTATTAAAGTTAATTAAAGCAAGCTATTCATTTTAATCCCATCCTACAATTATTCCTTCACAATTAAATTAAAAAAATTCATTCTACCCTCATTCACTTTATAATAAAATATATAAATTAATTATAAGTTTGCATATTGCCAAGATATCATAAAGAAAAAAGACTGATACATTAGCAGGTGTTTATTACAGGTGAAACCTGTGCACCTGGTTTCCAAATGAGAAACTTTATCTGGTTTTCTATTATGCTTGGTTTTCTATTATGCTCTAATCCTGATACCACATTTCAATTCATCCAGGGAAAATTCAAAGAAAATGACAGGCCTGCTTACCTTTGTGACTCGACAAACAGTGAATGAATGAACAAGCATTTGCATTTAGAGAATACACTGGCCTCTGTAGTTTTCTTAACACAGCCTCTGTAGTTTAATAATTTTTTATTATTTAATTAAATAGTTTAACTATCATGTATCATATCATCATTTTAAATATATTAATAATAAAAATTATATTATATGATACAACATGATATAATATATTAATTAACTGCCCAAACAAGTGCTAAATGAAGCCAAGTGACATTACCTTGGGCAGTGTCACCTTTGAGGCCAGGATCAGCATCAACTGCACTCAGCTGAACTGTAATGGAAGTTCAAAATCAATAAACTGCAAGCATATGAACAAACAGATTGCTAGGCATTAGCAATATAGTAATGTTCATTTTGACAACTAGATGCCAACCGTTTATCAATATCACAAGTATTATATCAAATATATGAATTCCAAGAGCACATCTATATGATTGATAATTGTGAACATTAATCAGGTTTCATTAAATGATAATGGTAATTTCTGGACATTTATATATGGTTGATAATTCCAAGAGCACATCTATATTTGGATCAGGCTGGCAACTAGGCATTGTCCAATTTTCAGGCTAATTCCAATTTGAAATCGATGGTTAGGTGTAGTTGGTTAGATCTTGAATAAGACCGTTGGGTCTTGATTTTCAATAGTTTTAGTTAATAATGATTAATTCAATGATTTCATTAATTATATTTTACCAACTTTTTAAGCTATACATATGCTTGTTTTTAACTATATTATTATTTATTTATTATTTAGATTCAAATTGAAATATTTTCAATTATATAAGATTCATTTAAATAATAGGACTATCCTATACTTTAATTTCTTTTAAATTACTATATTATAACTCTTATTTCTTTTCCTGAAATGTTTCTAATTCCTAACTTTACACCTCCTATGGCTTACGTTTTTGTTTTCAGCCAAACATTCCCTAACAAGTGGAAATCCTTGTTTCAGCCGAGAGGCAACTGTTTCGGCCTTAGGAATATAATATAATAATAAATTAATAAAAAAAAAGCAGGTGCATCTAACACGCGTCAATGCACGTGCTAGGTCAGGTCATAGGGCGCGTGGGGTAGCGTTTCTCTTTCAGCGTGGTAGGTACATACCGCACTCCCAGGTCACGTAATATCATCACTTCATAATATGACGTCATTAAGTTTTTTTTACTCTCACAAAATCGAAAGTTTTCTAGTAGAAATAATAATGAATATTAATCCGCCACAGAACAATGATCGTCAACAGTTGACGAAACTCGGACGGACAGCGTGGGAGGGGCAGCTGTGCTGGCAACCATTGTAACAAAACTCCACTAACAGGGATATTTTAGTAACTTCATAGTCTACACTCAATTGCATGCGAAATTTGCGTTTGGATTAAAAAGCGCGTAGTGGCGCACTTTATTTTACCGTCCTGCCGCCGTATTTTATTTTTATTTTTATAATTTTATTATTATGAATATTTATGTCTTTAAATTTTCATCATTATTAATATTTTTATTGTTCATTAATTACTTTTTAATTTCTTATAAATAATTAAATTGACTAAAATAAACAATTAAATGATGTATTTTTAATTAAAAAATTAAATAATAATTTATTTCCCTTGTATTATTTCAAAACAAAAATAATAATAATTTGGTACATTTTCTTTCTGTATTCCTATCCTATCGCACTCGCTTATCCTTCGGCAAGCACGTAACTCCACTCGCTGATTTCTACTTGGCCCCATTCAAATCTATCCAATCAAAAGACCGCGAGTGAGAATTACAGGCGTATATTAGATATATATTTTTTTTTTCAAAAAATCTTATTTTCTAATTAAAAAAAAGGGTGAAAAATAAGAGGGTAAGTGGGAGAAAAAGATAGATGGGCGAGTTCGCCGAGTCTTGAAGTATCATCGTGCATGCATTTTTATTGTAAGTACCAAACTCTTTCTCTCACCTCCGATAGACTGTAACTTTGCATGCGCATGGCTCTGTTTTCGCCTCTTGATCGTTGATTTTTCTCTCCGGTCACCAGTAACCGTCACCACTCCCGATCCAGGTACTTCAGGGGCTTATTTTCCAAGAATTTTTTTGATCAAAAGCTCACTGCTTCAAGTTCTAAGATAGCTGATATATGGAGAAATCGAACATGGCATCTCTGCACAATACTCATAGAAATAGCTGAAGTTGCCTTTCGTATTGTACGAGAGATTGTGATGAGAGGTTAGCTTCATTAATTCTATTCCGGCTTTTATATATTAAATTTATTATGCGGAGTTGTATTGCCTTTAGTTGACCAATTTACGGGTTGGATTTTATCGAAACGGGGAACTGTTAGGGATTTGTTTTTGGCGATTTGAATTGGCGTTTTTTGGGAAATTGTAGAATTGATATTGAGAATGAAGTCGAAGACTTGCATGAATGCAGTATGCGGAGCCTCGACGTCCAGCGGGTCGAGAAAAGGTTGGCCTTTGCGATCTGGCGAATTTGCCAATCTCTGTGATAAGTGCGGGTAAATTTGTTGCTTTAATTATATGCTTCATTTTTTCCTAATGCGCAAGTCATAGACTCATAGTAGGCAATGGAATTGTATGGATGTCTAAGATTGTATGGGTTCAGCCGCAGTATTTATTTTTATTTTTTTTCCTACTGATTTCGTCCTCGTCCACATATTTATGGTTCCTTGGTGTTATTATTCTTAAACGGCTTGTATTTCTCAACCTTCTATTTTTGGGCTTTTGTTGAATATTTTACCGTGGCATTGTTGTTGTTGTTGGGACATTACCATGAATTTCCTTTGCGTGTTCCATTTGTTCGAATCTGATGGTGTCAATGGGATTGGATTTGTGAAAAGGATTATTTCAAAGCAAGTGCCTGAAATTGGGTAACCCAACTGAACAATGAAGTTGTTTTCATGATACTTTATATTGTACGGTTTTTTACCCTAAATCTAAAATTTTGTATGATTTTAGGAAAAATATGGCAGCAACTAGAATTAGCCGTTCAGGCATATCAGTTGTTGACTGTTATTTATCTAGTGATAAAGATAATGGGGAAGATGTGACTTCACCGTGGGAGATAGTTATGATCCCTAATTTTAATGAGGATATTTCTTTATGACTATAGGTCTGCATACGAGCAATCCATTTTTTGTGACATGTTCCACTCAAAGGATTCTGGTTGGAGGGATTGTGCTTCATGTGGCAAGGTACATATACAATTAACAATTATTTATTTATTTCTATATCCTCATTCCTCGTAGACTTCCCATGGCTTCCACACAGAATGTAATATCTAAGTAATTGAATTTGGCACTGGCAGCGACTCCATTGTGGATGTATTGCTTCCATATTTCTGCTTGAGCTACTTGATCACGGTGGTGGTGTGAACTGTGTAAGCTGTACTAAAAGTTCAGGGGTTAACTCTGTAAGTTCAGATTACTTATATACTAGTTCGTCTTTTTCATTTTTAGAAATTTCATGCTTTCTGGTGATTGTTCTACTGCATGGTGTGTCTAATGGTTTCAAGTGACTCATCCTTAATGTCTTTCGTCTGTATGCATGTCTCTGTATTATAATTGTAAGAAATGGAGTGCCAAGGCAAGAGTATAGTGTTTATAAAATGAATTAAAAATTTTGTGGTCTAAATATTGCTGATATTGGTCAACATTTTTCTTATATTGGTTTGTGAAATAAAATGGTTCCTTCTGTATATTAGATTTATGCTGGACAATCCTTGAATGAAAGCTCTTTACTCTTCATTGTCAGACTCATGTATATATTAAGCGTACACTAAGACATTTTTACACAGGTGATGGGGAGTGAAAAACCTAATGGATTTGGAACATCAAAAGGTGATGATATTGGTGAAATGCAGTCTGCTGACAGCCAGTTGGATCGTGAAAGGAAGCTTATGCAGTTAGGCTGCACTACTGAGGGTATTGGCACAATACATTTACTCCAATTACAGAATGGGGAGACAAGTGGATCTTTTAGGCAAATGAAACAGGAGGATAATATACCTCCTGTGGGAGAAATTGGAATTACAAGTTTCTCAAACTTCAATCAAGCATCAAATGGATTATCTCAAACTGCCAAACCAGAGATTCATAAAGCAACTATTGCAGCAAAAGAGTTATATGAATCACTAGCACAAACAAACTTGAGTATGACCCTGGGCACCCCTTTAGGGAATCCAAATCCCTTTCCTGGTGCTGTTGTTGATGAAAGGGGTCAAAGTAAGGCACTGTCTCCATTCCAACAGGGGCCCAGGTCTCGCCATCTATTGCCCAAGCCTCCAAAGTCAGCACTTGGTACAGGCTTGGAGTCCAATGCAGGCATGGTTTCTCAGATACGTGTTGCTAGGCCACCTACTGAAGGGCGGGGACGGAATCAGTTGCTTCCTCGTTATTGGCCTAGGATAACAGACCAAGAGTTGCAGCAAATATCTGCAGAGTATCCATCAGTGTGTCTTTTAAGTAACAAACCTTTTAGTTTTTGGCTTGCAGAACCATGCAATGAATGTTATATTTTTATGATTTACTAACCCATCTGTTAACTTGGATTGTTATATCCTTAACCTTGCTATGATCAAGTGCGAATTCCACCGTCGTGCCATTGTTTGAAAAGGTTCTTAGTGCAAGTGATGCTGGTCGCATTGGTCGTTTAGTTCTCCCTAAAGCATGTGCTGAAGTAAGTTTGTATAGTTTTTGTTATATTGTTGCAACTGACCTTCAATGGCCATCATATATCTTTGAAGTCTTTTTGTAGATGAGCCTTGCTGTATATCAGTTGAAATTGAATCGCTATGCAGGCTTATTTTCCTCCTATCTCCCAACCAGAGGGCCTTCCTCTAAGGATTCAAGATGTAAAGGGGAAAGATTGGGTATTTCAATTCAGATTTTGGCCAAATAATAACAGCAGAATGTATGTTTTGGAGGGTGTAACCCCTTGTATACAGTCCATGCAGTTGCAAGCTGGAGATACTGGTACTTTTAAGTCCCACCACTCTGAAGATTTTGATTGTAGTACACATTTTATAAATTTATATGACATAATGGTTTATTCTGTTCTGTTAGAATCCTTGATTTTAGGAATACAGATTATTAGGCATTAATTGCATTTTCCTATTGTAATTAGCTCCTTATGATTAGCTTCTTATTTTTTAGTTTCCTATTTAGGTCTGATTCTTTGTATATAAATAAGAGTCTTGTATATCATTTTATCATCAAGAAATACTCAGAAAATTCCCTCAAATGTCTGTGTCTTTCATCATGTTCTACTCAGGAATCCAGTGTATTTCATCCTGTTTTTGAAGTCTATTGAATTACTATTATTTGTGCATCTGCTCCCAGAAACATGGCTTTGTGGAAATGCTGTTACTGTGTTACATACCAATTTAGTTATGCCATTTTATCTAATTGCAAAAGAACATGAACATTCCAATAATTTATGCAATAATCCATACGTGAGAATGTTTTAAATTCTTGCTCAAGGATAAAAGACATCAATCCATGAATAGCATGGTATTTTGCCTGAACCTTTTTACCTTGCAATTCAGGTGTAGTTCTTAATTATCATTAGTTCTTTAGGGAAGCAGAGGCAGATTCAACATTATAACTTATATGGTTTTATCATCCCTTTTTCAGTAACATTTAGCCGTATGGATCCCGAAGGAAAACTTGTTATGGGGTTCAGGAAAGCATCAAACAATATGGCAATGCAGGTACAGAAATGGAGTCTGTTTCGGTGATAGTAAAATTAATCATATAATATTGATATAAATTATTAAATAAACAGGACATTCAACCATCTGCCATTCCTAATGGTGTTCATTCAAGTGAAAATTTCTTTTCGGGTGTTTCTGAGAACCTACCTATAATAAGTGGTTACTCTGGCCTTCTTCAGTCACTAAAGGGAAGCAGCGATACACATTTGAGTGCACTGTCCAAACATTTGCATTCAACTAATGGTGATATTAGCTGGCATACATCCGAGAAGCATGAGGAAAGGATGAGGGAGAGCTTGCTGTTACCATCACTGCTGGTTCCTGAGAGAAAAAGAACACGAAATATTGGGTCTAAAAGTAAGAGGCTTTTAATTGATAGCCTAGATTCTCTGGAGCTCAAACTCACATGGGAAGAGGCACAGGATTTGCTCCGTCCACCACCAAGTGTCAAGCCTAGCATTGTCACTATTGAGGATCATGATTTTGAAGAATATGAAGTGAGTAATCTTATTGAAGTGTTATTTATCATATATATATATATATATATATATATATATATATATATATATTAAAGAGAGAGAGACACGCACACACACAAACAGTTATACATGCATTTATTGCATGATATGTCTAAGATGTTTTGGTTACATTCTGGCTTAAGGTCTCAACAGATTTTTTCATGTACTGGTGGTGCACAACTTGATAGTAATATTGCTTATCAAAAAAAAAAAAAAAAGATATTATTCTTATATTCCACCTCACAAAGGAGCACATGTTAGTAATTAGAACATGTATTGAATATCCAGTATATATTTTTCATATTGATGCTGAAAGAGTTTTTAAATGGCAAGTCCATAACTGTTAAGCATATATTTAATTTATGGAATCATGGATTCATCCTCTTCTTCACAACTCACCTTTAAATGTGGACATTTTACACACTGGCAACACATTAGAAGAAGTAATACCAGTTGATTCAGTCTTATGCCTGGTGATCTTCCAAAATTTACTAAAACCTTGAATATGAATTCACCTTGTTGCTTAAGAAAGAATGCTATGTAGTTCAATTTCTGACTTCTATATATTTTCTCATGTAGGAACCTCCAGTTTTTGGGAAGAGAACTATCTTTGTAGTTCGTTCAATTGGGTAAGAATAATCATCCTTTATATTTTTAATTTCATTGTGTGAAAGCAGTACACTTCTAGTTGTATGCAACTGTCCTTGTACAAGAATCTGTCTTCTGGATTGTAATGCATATGCTAGAATGTGCGCTACAGGGAAACTTATGTTTTCCAGAATCACTTTTTCAAACTCAATTCCTCTTTAAGATTGTATTTTCATGTCTACTGTCGGACTCAATTGCAAATCATTCTTTAACCTGTATTTTCTTTTTGAGATGCACTTTCCTCCGTATTTTTCGTGTTTTTCCCTTCTTTGTTTACTTTGCTGATGTGCTGGATACATTAGTGATATGAGAGGAGGCCAAAAGATAAAAAAAAAAAAGAAGTTAAAACATTTTTGTGGAAGGATATTATGTTTTCTGTTCACTGCAATGTGCTAGTATCTTGGTGATACTGAGCTTATTAGTCCATATTCCACATAAGAAATTATTGAGATCATATGCCACTAGGATCTTTTAAGCACACATTATATTATGGGGGAGTTTGGGTGTCAAAATTATTCAGGAAAGTTGCTTGAGAATGTCAAATTTCCATGTTTGATTTATATGGGAATCTTACATTCCAGAGAAAGTTGAGGACCCACCCTTACTTTTCCATGTATATGGCAAAGTCTGGAAAGTTATTTTTCCATGAGCATGGAAAATTAATTATAATAATATTTTTTATGAATATAACTATTCAATTATTAATAGTTGATGCGTCTTTTAAATTTTCTAAATATTTATTTTTATCATAGATGTCTTTTAAAAAATTTATTATTATATTATATTTGTTAAGTACTTCTTTTAGCAATATTTTTATTTCATGTTAATGTGGCTATTATAGCAAATTTCATTGCATTGATATATTATTTTATATTTTAATATGGTTATAGATTATTTACATAAAAATATTTATAGAAGGGGTATGGTGGTAATTGACTTCTCTTATTTTTACTTTCCCCAGCCTAACCAAACACTATAAGTACATTCCATAGAAAATTGAAATTACAATTAAATATGATAATGTAACATTCATAGATTAACTTTATTGGAAATCTACTTTCCCGTGAAAGTGATTCCAAATGAGAATGTTGAAATCTGGCAACCAAACTCCCCCCATATCCAAGATTTATTTGTAGTTATACATAATCCATTGCTATATATTTATGCCACCATATAATGGTGCCACCTATAGTGAATATATGTAGGCCCATAGCCTCTTCCTGCATTTTTTTCCCCAAGATGCAATATTCTCTGTTATTAGTGCTGGAATGGATCAATATTTCTTCCTTTGGTGATTTAGTATAAGAAAATCCATCTAGTTTGGCATTATTAAGCTTTATCATCAGGGGACAAGAGCAATGGGCTCAGTGTGATAGCTGCTGTAAGTGGCGAAGGTTGCCGGTTGATGTTCTTCTTCCTCCTAAGTGGACTTGTGTGGACAATGCTTGGGATCAAAGCAGGTTACTAACTTGTTTTCCATAGCAATTTCTTTGGGGTGTATGTGTGTGTTTTGGTGAGGAAACCACTCTCCCCATGAATTTTTCCAGCAATGCTATTTTCTGTCTCCAGGTGTTCATGTTCGGCTCCTGATGAATTGAGCCCAAGGGAATTGGAACATCTTCTCAGACTCAATAAGGGTATGAACTACGATACTGGCATGTGCCTCTGTTAACAGGAAATTGCATGGCCATTGGATGTAGGGTGTTTTTATCATAACATGCTTTTATCATTGGTTTAAATTATTAATTCCCTTGGAAGTTATACTAGAATAGTTTAATATCATACTTATACATCTTAGTATGGTTCTGAAGACTTGCAATTTTAGATGAGCATTACATAAATTAGTGCTATAGTATCTTTTTTGGTAATATGGATGTAGGGGTGAGCATTTGACCAATTTGGTTTTCAAACCGAACCGAATTGGCAATATCAAAAAACCGAATTACCTATTATAGCTAATCAAACCAAACTGGCCAGTGGGCAGAATTGAACCAAACTGAAATTCTAGGTTTGGTTCGGTTTCTCGATTTGGGTTGAGAATGGGCCCACTTGTTTGGTCCTATTTAAAGTTCTAAATTCACGTCATTGCAGTTATCAAATATTCAAAATTTAAGAAAATCAATCACAATAATACATAAAAGCACCATACAATATTGTCACAAATTCACAATGCATGCCACAGAGGCAAAGACCACAGTACCACAGTATCAATCTTGCTAGAAACAACATTCCAACAAAATCATAGTACCAATCTTCCTACAAAATCACACCACACATCCCCAATTGTAGAAACAATATCGTAACAACTAACAAGTAAGAAGCAACTACTTGCAAATTAAAGCCTAAGAAACAATCCAATGATAGAATCATAGAACCAACTACATGCACTGAGCAGTGAGCTTGGACAGCATGAGGAGGGGGAGATAGAGAACAATAAAATTACCTTATTAAACTGAGGGAAATTGAGAATGGGGAGGAGGAGCAGGCAAGTAAGGGCGAGCAAGAGTGGGACTATGGGAGGGGAAGGGAACAGGTGGTGAGGGAGGATGAGGAGAATAGGCCACAGAGGAGGGAGGAGCCAAGGAGGGGGAGATTAAGAGTGCAATATGCTTTGTATGAACCGAAGATGATGGTTCTGGTGGAAATAGGCCACGGGGGAGGGAGGAGGGTGAGAATGGCAATGCGTATAGGCTGTAGCAACTAGAAATTGAAGAGATTAGCGCACTCTCAACTAGAAGATGAGGAGATGCAACTATGCAAGGTGTGAGGGTTGTTGTTATTGCAGACTTGTAGGGGCAAAGGAGATGGCAACAGTGACGGTAATGCTGTTGCAAGTGGGGAATGGACTAGGGGGCACATTGCAGTTCAGACTTAATAGGAAAAAAAAAATCAAAGAGGAAAGAAAAGGAATTACAGTTACTGAGATGAGGTTATATAGGGAAGGGTTTACTAGGCCAGGCCTCCTGGAAGCTTGAAATGGCTTATTGTACTGGGCTAGTGGACTTGACATGAAAGAAGGCCTTCTCTTATATCAGAAGGCCTTAAAATAATGGCCGGCTCGGTTTTTCGGTTAATTTGTTGGAAATAACCGAATCGGAAACCTAAAATCCCTGAAAGCACTAACTGAATCGAACCACTTGAACCAAGTAACCAAACCGAATAGTTCAAATTGATTCAATTTGGTTTGGTTTTTTAGTTATAACCGAAAACTGCTCACTCCTATATGGATGTGTGGTTAATCCTCTGTACAATATGGTGTCTTTGTATTGTTACCTTGTTCTCCTACTTCATATTAGGTCTAAAAAAGGAAGGAGAGACCATCTAAATTTGACTCTCAGGTTCCTAAACACGGAATGCTTTAAGTTCTTTCTTGCACTTAGTATAGTTTTTGCATCTGTCAACTTCATGTAGTGCCATATGATAAATTGGCTAATAATTAGTTGCACTTAGGGGAGCTTTATACAAGACAAATGCACATATGCATTGTCAATTTAGTGAATTTATTATTGAAAGAATAGAGTCTACACCTGTATATGTCTTACTGTGAACTTGTGCATGCTTTTTAAGTATATTTATGCATTGTGAACTGTTAATCATAAATAAAAACATGCTCTTTATTTCTTTGTGGAAGTTATGCTGTGCGTGTTTTCTTTTTTATGCTATCATGACCTTTCTTATAGAGTTCAAGAAACGAAGAATGTTAAGTATCCATAGGCCAGCCCAGGAACACAAGTCTTCTGGCCTGGATGCTTTAGCTAATGCTGCAATCCTTGGAGATGCGGGTGATCCAGGCACTACGGTAGTTGCTACAACAACCAAACACCCCAGGCATCGGCCTGGCTGCTCTTGCATTGTGTGCATTCAGCCCCCAAGTGGTAAGGGCAAGCACAAGCCTACATGTACATGTACCGTCTGCATGACAGTTAAGCGCCGTTTTAAGACCATGATGATGCGCAAGAAGAAGCGTCAATCAGAGCATGAAGCAGAGATTGCCCTAAGGGATCAGAACATGTCAGGTCCCAGAGATGAAGCTGAAGTGGAGAGCAGCTCTAAGCTTGTATCAACACCCCAAGATCCTTCAGAGAATGAGGATAGGTCAGCGAATGAGTTGGAACCCAAAAGTCAAAGCAACAATCTTTTGAACAAAATGATTGACATTGGGAAAGGACATATAGACTTAAATTGTCATCCAGCTCGTGAAGAAGAATCACAGGTGGGGTTAGCCCGTATGAGCATGCTGAGTCTTCTTCAAGTAGCAAGCCTTCCGTTGGATACATATCTGAAGCAGAATGGCCTCACAAGCTTGGTATCTGAGCAACAAGGAAGTTCAGCATCACAAATGCCAGCTCAAGCTGGGGAGAGTGAAGGACGACTTCCTGAGGATTGTCAATTTGTTTCAGCTGTGCAAGAGCAGAAGCAGGAGAGTGGAGGTGAAGAGAACCGTGGACCTGGACCAGAGCAAAGCCAAAATGATCCTGTATGAGGTTATATTTCCTTTTTTTTTTTACATTGCTTTTGTATAATTACCGGAGTCTAGGTCTTCTTCCAGGGATGGGAAACATTTTTGTTTCTTGTTTTCTTTTGTAGTTTGATGTCTTTATTCATTGTATAATGTGTATAATACAAACCTGAATTTTCTTTTAAATAACTTAGGATGGGGATTCATATGAATATATTTGGAGGTGTTGGGTATAGTCATATGTTAGAAATGTTTCAAGCATAGTGAACATCGAAACCAATGATTGACAATGTTTTGTTTTTCGAGAGAGAATGGTTGACAAAGTTGCTTTTGCATTTTTAATCCATGTGCTTCTGTTAAAACCAGTTCTTAGCTGCAGCATTGATATCTACTACAGTATGCCTACATACAGCGGATTAAAGTGTGATCGGAAGACCGACATTGCAAATTAGATTTCTTAGTTCGCATCTTTCTCTTTATGGTAGTAATTTTGTTAGAATTTCAAGTTCTCAGCTTATAATTAACTTCATTCGAAACAGAAGGAAATGAAGAAAGGCAGCCATCTGCACAGATTAGAACTTAGAACATGCTGAGAAGGATGAAACTGTTAATTGTACGAGTGAATCCGGCAGTTACTTGTCTCTAGAACCAAGAACCATGGTCCTGGCCAGTGAAAATTTTTAATCTGGCAGATGCCAGCTACTGCCAGGGTATAGTAGGTTAGCAATTCTTGAGTGAAAGTTGAGAAAAATTTGACAGAGGAAAGCAAAAACAATAGTACCCTAGTTAGAGGTTCTCTAAGCAAATGAAGTGAAAATCAGGGCTTACAAAGCAGGCCTGCGATTTCCAGTCAGATTCACCGCCACGCATAATGGTAGTTTGATCCAATTGAAATCCACAGACGTGCACGTGATGTAGTAGTATGTACACATCAGATAATCTATTTCTTTTATTACTGGTCTCTTGGGATCTGAACTCGCTCTCATTGGTAGATAATCTTTCTTTGCTTCAACGCAAGTTAGGGTATTGAGCTCTATCGTGACTCTCTTCTTTAGATTGAAGGCAACTAAATACCATTTCCTTCCCATACAAAAAAAATAAAAATAAAAAGAAGGGTTCCTGAATTTGGACTGGCCACCAACTTTAGAGTCTAAAATTGGCAATCTAGATGCTCAACTTGGATATGAATATGAACTTGACAGCAATCAGGAAAAGCTTTCTGTTGACGCTGATGAATGGGACAATTGAAGGTTATTATTATTATTATCATTTCTACCATAGCTATGATTGAGTTCAAACTCGAGACTTAGGAGACGATACCAATGAACATTGTATTATTATTATTA
Source organism: Hevea brasiliensis (assembly GCF_030052815.1). Classification (NCBI taxonomy): domain Eukaryota; kingdom Viridiplantae; phylum Streptophyta; class Magnoliopsida; order Malpighiales; family Euphorbiaceae; genus Hevea; species Hevea brasiliensis. Next base: position 101,572,406 of record NC_079495.1, on the reverse strand, counting down.
TTATTATTATTATTATTATTATTATTATTTGTTTTGAAGCATATTTTATCGCTTATCTTGTTTGACATGAAACCTTGGAACATTATTCGACTGCTGTAGCCAAAATCCCATGAACAGACCCTATTCAATGCATTTATTAGGACAAATGCAACTTCAACTACTATCAAAGACTTCTTTTTCTCTTTTTAGAAAATTCAATTCAATTAATAAGCCAAATTTAATTTAGACACCTTTTCTTCCTTCTTAAAATTCTAATTTCTATAAATTTTTTATTCAGTTAAAAAAAAAAGGCTTTACCTTTAAAAATATGAAAATTCTCTTTCTTTTTAATGTTATTTAGATTTAAAAAAAAAAAAAGTCATCTCCTATTCTCACTAATATTATTAAAAGGTTATATCAATATTATATATTTAATCATTATAAAAATTAAAATTGTAGTGTCTCAACTCAATAGCTCAAAATAAAAAATGAAATATCACCAAATTTTTCAATAAAAATAAATAAGATAACTCGTGCTAAGCGTATAAGAAATATAATAAATTCAACTTTGACAAGTTCTTTTAATACCGAATTGGGAAGCTTTTGCTGAAGCACCTCCTCGAAAGCTGGATAATTTTCACCGACTTGGAGAAGAATTCCTGAACTTATTGTCTTGACGTTATCCATTGTTTTGTTTGAAGTTCCGAAGATGACACGTCTTCTCTTCCTCCTCCTCTTTTGGTATTGTGGTAATCAACACACCACATTAATTATTGAAAGGCATTCTTCCATGTGAAAAGTAAGCTTAAATCCCAAATCTTTCCTTAGTCCCAATTGAATATCACTCATTCAAAGCATTTCTTTGTTTGAAATGTCGACTCCCAGCTCTCGTGAGCTTGCTTTTGCAACAATCATTTGAATGGAACCTTTCTTTTGAACTCTTCTGTGCAACACTGCGAGTCATGGTAAACGGGAAAGCAAAGTGGGTGGCTCTGTCATGGTCCATAATTTTTTAAATTTCTTTTTAATAAATTTAGATTTATTGATATTTCCATATAATTGTTTTATTATCCTTCGTAGATTTTATTTTCAATGTTTCTATTAGTTTCAAATTATCATTGATCTCTCAAAAAGATATTTCTAGCAAGTAAATCAAGTTGATAGAATTGCACGGAATATGCGTAAAGCATTTGCACCATAAAAGTGAAATCAGCACAATCACAAAGTGGAGGTCATTTCATTTCAAATCAAAATCACCAAGGGCAGGAAGAGAAAGGATTTGGAAATCTAAACACCACCATCATATAAATGACATTGTTGATTACAGGAAACTAATGAGCCCAGGTGGACCAGGATTGCACTCTATCTACAAAATACCATCTCTTTATCATCTTGGGGCATTGAAAGGTGGAAGAACCACAAATTTTTTTTTCAATCTTTTCTATATCCTATTGAATCAACAAAGACATTGGGAAAAAAAAAATGAAAAAATGCATATTAACAATCAAAATCCTTCAACACTAGCCCTTCGAACAGCTGAAGATGATGATTTCTGGCTTTCCTGCCGTTCCAGTTCCTCGAATGAGAGGGTTGAGGAACAGGCACGTGGAGGAAGGGACGCAGACAAAGCAGGTGGTCTTGTGGGTGAAACACATGGCCGGGCTTTTGATGGTGGTGATGGTGAGAAACTTAACCTGGGTGCTGGGGTAACAATCCCGTTAAGACTTGGTGACCTAGACATCTGTTTTCCAGCAACTGCTGCTGGCTCTTGCAGTGGGAAGCGAGTGGAATATTTCATGTCTTGTATTACTTTAAGATGTTCTACGATAGTTCTCATAGTTGGTCTTTCCAATGGGTCCTTCTGAAGGCATCTGAGAGCAATATCAGCCACTGTCCGGGCTGCCTTCACTGGGAAACGACCTTTAAGTTGAGGATCCATAATTAGTGACAATCGACAGTCATCAACAAGGAAAGGCCGGCTCCACTTAACTAAGTTCCTCTCTTCCTTGGGGTGACGGTTATCAAGATTCTTCCGACCAGTAAGTAGTTCAAGCAGAACAATTCCAAAACTCCATACATTGCTCTTTGGAGTCAATAGCCCTCTCTCCAGTGTCTCCAAAGAGAGATTTGCCACAGCCTGCATAATAAGTAAATACAATGGAACACAATTAACCTCTCACAAACTGAGAACAATTAAACAAAAATAAAGGTAAAAAAAAACAAGTGTAAATATAATTAAGATTATGTCACACCATTATGAATTATAGAGATAGAAGAAACCGAAATCAATTTATGGGGAGCAAGAAGAAACATGAGGATGCAAGGCAAAAAGAAACTTACCACTGAACTATTCGAGATCTCAGTCTCAGGAATTTGACCAACACAACCATATCCTGACAGCTTTGCACTAAAATCTTTATCAATCTGTATATTGCCAGTAGAGAATTCATTGTACACTGCCTGCAAAGTTGAGGAAATGCTTTCAGAGAAAATGATAAACTTCAACAGTTGCCCCAAAAACTTCAACAGTCATCAAAAACCAACAAAGTTTTAGAGCATTGATATTTTAAAAAAATTTTTATTTGGAAATAATATAAGGAGTAAATGAGTCATTAACATTCTAGGAAAGGATGAGGGGAAAATTATCAGAAAATTTTTAACACGGTATTATCAACCTTGGGGGAATATTTAACCTATCTATTACTACATACAACATCCTTCATGCCTTGTATCATTATTAAGTTATAGTTACCTGAAAAGGCCCTTCTTCATGCAAAAAAGTAAGACCTTGTGCAGCACATAAAGCAATTTTCATTCTTGTATTCCAATCAATGGGAGGCCCATCTGATCTCCCATACAAAAGTCGATCCAAGCTTCCATGATAAAGCCTCTCGTAAACCAACATCCTCTGCTCCGACCCATCACGTGCATGGTATCCAAGCAATTTACATAGGTTTGGATGTCGCAAGGATGCAAAGGTGTTAACCTCATTTATAAATTCCTTCAAACCCTGTATGATCACATAGTGCAACTTTATTTCCAGATTTAGAGACATCTCAAATATTTCAAAAGAAGAAGATTCATGCACAGACACACACATACAAATATTCATGCCTGTACATAATATCTCTCATAAACTCCTCCAGACAAAAACCCATTTAGCAAGCAAATAAAGGAACACACTTGCTGGTTGCATTAATTTGGTAGAATTTACAGTGAAAGGTCAGGAATGCATGAATTTGTCAAGAACGTGTATATAATGCAATTCCAGACAAACCAGAAAGTTTAACCGATGGTAATGTAAGTTTAACAAATGGTCCTCTCTTTCTTGCATCCATGTGAATCTATTGCCAAAGTTATCAAAGAATCTTTCTAAACATAGTAAAAAGTATCAAAACTTATCAAATCCGTTGAAGTCTGAAAGATTAAATTCTTGAAGACATTCTCAAAGTGAGAATCTATGAACTTATTTGAAAGCTTAATTACATCTCAGGAACTAAAAACTGGAAAAAAAAATTCTGCAGACAAGAAAATATGTGTGCTGCGCCCATGCCCAGCATATAGGTGTGGCAAAAAGAAGAAAAATCCACAATTATGAATACCCCAAATTCAGATAAGAACACTGTCAACAGCAGACCATAAAAATAAAAATAAAAAATAAAAAAAACCCCACAATTTCTCCTAACTTACCTGAGAGGATGAATGAAGGCGAGTAACACTGGCTTCAAACTTCTTTGAACATGATGTGTCATCCCCAAAGGAAGCCCTGTATATGGTAGAGGAAAGACCTTCTGACACACATCGATCTGAGGAGAAACTGCGGCAAGCAGATACAATTTCTTCGTATGAGAAGTTCCTTAGTGTTCCACTGTGTGTTCCACAAGGAGGCAGTGGTAATGGCCCAGAAGCAAAGAGAGGGCCACTGCCATTTCCTGCTTTAAAACTACTAACAGTCTTCAGTGCAGAAGTAGGAAGAGGAAGAGGCTGTGGACTTGGATGGTCCCTTGGTAAACCAGTTCTGCTCTTTGACTCTTCATGCTCATCATATTCAACTGCTGCAAGTTCATCTTGTTCTGCAGCATCAAGGCTTTCTGGAGCTGACATTGCTCGTGCTCTACTGTTAGACACCCTGTTATCGGGTTGAACAGGTTTCACTCTTGTCCTAAAACTAGGGGGTGCTGACTGCAATGACCGAGTTGGGATCTGGGGCTCAGGTAGTATGGTTGGCGTTTGCTCCTTAGGACTTACACGTTTGATGGAAACCGATGGCTCGGGCTTTTTCTTCTTGCTCTTCAAGACTGTGAAACACCCCATCTTAGCACATATAATACTTCAAAACTGAAAGTGTCTTCTAACTTTCTGCCAAAATAAAATTTAATCAAGCTTAAAATCGGATAGTTTCTTAACTTCATTAATGCAGAGGCTCATGTGTAAAAAAACAAGTAACTATTTTTTATTATTCACACTGGACCAGAAAATCTTAACATTTAGAATAAAGACACTGAATTAACAACTTAAGTTGAAGGAAATTCCATTTCTAACAGTGACACTGACCCCAATTACCAATTAACAACTTAAGTTGAAGGAAATTCCATTTCTAACAGTGACACTGACCCCAATTACCAAGCAAGTAAACCATACTAGGATAATAAATTTGCAAATTGGCATCATGAATTTGATATATCCAAAGAGGCTTACATCCAGTAATAAATGGTTCAATAAAATTCAATCCTTTCAAAAGAAGAAGTCAAATTACACAATCGATCAATCAATTGGAACAGCCAATGATTTAAAAGTAAACCTATAAAGAAACTAAGTTACTTGACAGTTTAGAACACCTATCGATCACTATTAGGGTCAAATTCCACCAAAATTTTAAGTAATCTATGTGCACATAAAATGTTAATGAAATTTTCTACTATAAATTTCTTTCCCTAATCTAAAATGCCAGTTAGCAAATTACTAAAGGATCGAGATTTGAACGGCATGTTCAATAATGCGCTTCCAGAAGAAGACAAGAAACCCATAAATCAGCATCCCATGATTGGACCATAAAAACAAACTCAGATCCATAATCACCCAAATATTCCAAAACCAAGACCACCCAATTCCACACATCAACCAATCAGCTGGTTCAATTTTCTCATCATAAATTTCCCACAGGCAGACGATACCCACTAGAAAAAAATGAAAAAATAGAAGGATATAAAAGCAAATCAATCCACCAAAACAAACAAATCCCACAATTCTCCTGCGATAATTCCCTCCAACAAAATTCCAACTCCAAAAAAAAAAAAAAAACTGCCCCCCCAAATTTACGATAACAAATAATAATAATAATAATAATAATCATAATCTTACCTGAGGAAAAACAAAGACCCTGTTCATGCATAAGTTTCACTCAGAAGGACACGAATAAACGCAAAAATGGCGAAATGGGAAGCTGTATCCTTGATTTGATGAGATGAAAACCAAGAAGAAAAAAAAAGAAGAAAAACCCTTTACAAGTCAAAGAAAGCAAATGAGAAAAAGCGGAGAGAAGAGTGTCAAAGAGAGATTTTTATATAAGAGAGGCGAAAGGAATATTAGGATCGAAGAGAAGAAAGAGAGAGTGAATGAAGAATGGAGCCCAATGAACAGTGGTCAAACCTACCAAAACCCGGATTTAATTTTAACCCATTAATTTATGATTTTTTTCTTGTCTTCAAACCCACACAAGTGCATTTTTCATTCCTTTTTCTCTTTTTTGCCCTTCACTTTCTTCATATTTTCATTTCTTTGCCACTTACTTTACTACCCAATTTTATCGTTCAATATTTATTTTTTAAATAATTTTTAATTATTAATTCTAACCCGAAAATTAATTTTAAAAAAATTTTGAATACCCATATAATCAAACAAGAAGGGGCTAATTTTTATTTATATATATATTTATAATTTAAATCAATTTTTGAAATAAAAAATTTTTTAATAATACAGCATAATCTATTTTTCAATTTATATTTTGGACAGTGGAGGATAAAAGTGGAAAAGGAAAATTTTGAAAAATGGAAGCCCACAATCGTAAATTAATGAAGAACCTCGATTTTCAACGAAGAGCGCCTCGATTGAAGTGACAGCTCAATCAAAGTTTGGAAAATTATTTCTTTTTAATTTAAAAAGGCTTGCTCCCAGTGTGGTCAAAGAGACCTATCGAGAGAGGTCTTTGACTCTGAACATCCACCGTCAGATTTTCTCTGGCTGGAGCTATGGACGGCCGAGATTTCTCAATTCAAATCCTACATGGTACCCACTGGCATGAACAATTTTTTTTTATTATTATTTTTTATTGGGTCCTGATGTAAGTAGTAATATTAGGTAAGCAGTCGTTCACGCGCCAAGTACGAGTGGAAAGAATTTTCCAACATCAGCAGACAAGTTGGAATTAGTGGGACCCAGTGGAGCCCACGGCACTTGGGCTTTATACTGTTGATCTGAGACCGGAGTTTTATGATTTATCCGGCGTATACGTATTCAGTTTCCTAAAGACTCAATCAGAAGTGTCACTTTCTCCTCTGCCTTTACGAAGCTCAAATCAGAAGTGATTTAGGGCGTTCGATTTCTCTCGGATTTCCTCTTTCGCGACTTGATGTCGATTTTGAAGGTCTCTGCTAGTGCTTGTACTCATCTCCGTATTGTAAGGTGTCGCATCAAAACCCTAACCTTAATTTTACTTCTTTACTCGCTGGAAAACGACGCTGAAAGAACGAATATCAATTTTTATTACTTAAGCTTTCTTGGTTGGAATCCCAGGAATTAACTAATATCAATTTTCATTTCTCTTTGTTTGGAATTAGTTATGCTGATTATCATTATAATGAGTTAATTCTGTTACAGATTGTGAATGTTAGACCTTTGTAAGTTGCTGCTTCTGCTTTAATGGAAGATTGTGGCCTTCCTTGTTCAATTATGAATTTGTAGTACAATCGACCCAATTTCTCCAGCCAGGAATGAAATTTTTTTTTTCATGTAAATGGATCCTAGATCTTTGCTTGAGAAGCTTTTGAAACTATTGGTTTATTGTTCCTTTTCCCTGTTTGTTTGTGACTTTTCTTGAAATACATGTTTGACTGGCATAATTGATCATTATCAACTCGTGCATTTTGGTAGATAAATGGGTTAAATTTGAAAAAAAAATATATTGTTGGACTATATTTTTTTCTATAAATCATTATTCTTTTTCTTCAAAAATTGAATGTTGGGACTATTTTATTACAAAATATGTTCAGCCTGAAAATTTTCTGATTGATAATGAAGAGTTGATTTGTTTATATCAATGCAGTTATATGTTGGAAGCTATAGAACTTGGTGTTCGGTGTTCCTAGCAATTTTCAGGTAGTTCAGTATTAAAACTTGTCAATGTGCGTGCCCATTGGTAAATTAAACATTTGAGTGCTCATGATGAGCCAGTGGCATTGAATTGATAACATTTAGCAGTTCTTTTGAATAGAAATTATAGCCATTGATAGTTATGGAAAATTTCTAATCACTTGGGTAGGTTTCTTCATGAAGTTTGATGACATTGATAACATTCAACGGTTCTTTTTATCTTTTGGAAATTAGCTAGTACAGGGTTTAAAGATAAGTTGCTTTGTGTTTGTCCCTTTTGAGCTTGTTTTCTTATTACTTTTCCTTACAGGCTGGAAGGAATCCTTCTGTCATCATTGGTGATGATGAAGTGAAAATACGGAAAGCAGTTCCTAAATTCAAGATGCCTCACTTTCCAATTCAGTATTGTTCTTTGGAAAAACGTCTTCTTAACTAGGTTTAATTACAAAAGAACCCGAAGTTTTCCTTAAAATATGTCCTTGGTTGTTACACTTGGAAGCATTTATAACTTGACATTCGGTTGCAGCATATGTTGAGAATTTTAAGGACAGAATGAGTGCCTCAAAATATTTATTGTTGTTGAGCAATAAGCAGTCTAGCTTACAGCCCAAGTTGGCTCAACATCTGAATCAGAATAACAGTATCTACAGCACTCTACTGTTATAGCATCTGTCAAGTGGAAGCTTCTTTAATTTTTCCGCTGGTCAGTCTTCTTGTGCCACTGTTTATTTTTCTAACTGCGACTACTAATTTGTTCTTATTCTTATCAGGTTATTGTGCTTCTTTTCCTGGACAATCTGGTCTTCATACAAAAGCAAGTAACTAGCAAGCTTTCTTCTTGTGCCACATCCAATATGTTGTTTAGGGCATCTTCCATTGGTTTCTCACAAGGCTCTAATGAGATTTTCTAGCAACCAAATTACTTGGTCCCAGAATTTACTCCTTCAGTCACAGATTGGAAAAACTATGAGAAGATTACCTGAAAAAGAAAAGGTCATCTCGTAAGCTGATACGGAGCAGGAAACTCATGCGGGCTCCCAGAAGAGGCATCAATGTTGATTTTGTTTTATGTGATATTTTCTCTTCCCCAAAAACCATCAAAGTCAATTCAATTTGAATTTTCTGCAAATAAAGTGTTGAATGGTTAAGAATTGCGACCTTAAAACAAAGCATAAAAATCAAAGGAGCCTATGAATTGATTCTCTAAACTGAAACTTCTGATTGGTCACTTAAAGCTGTTCTTCTCATGTATCAATTTCCAACTTTTGATATTACAGTGAGACAATCAAGCTCTTGTCCCATGCATGGACATTGTTGAATCCAGATGAATGGTTGAAAGTCGAAACATGGGTCAGTGAGAAAAGGCTCAGGTACAACAAGCCCATCTCCATTTCAGTAAGAAGTGGCCTAAAAATGTTATTCAAGGTCCAAACTTGTTTCAATTACTTTGGACCAACCATAGAACTTTGAAATCCGAACTCACTCTTAATTTTTTTAAATTCATTTGAACAATTCAAAATTCATTTTAGAATTAAACATTAAAATTCAAATTTCACCCACGTCAATATGATTTAATTAAATGTCTAATAAAACAAATGATAAGAATATAATTCTCATTTCATTTTCATATTTAATAATAATAATAATAATAATAATAATAATAAATATTATCAGCTATGATGGTGATGATGGTGATTAAATAATTATGGTAGCAATAATTAAGTGGTAAAAGTAATCAATTGCTATCAAATTAGTTTTTGTATAAAGTTGGATTTATAGTAGCCACGCACTTAAAAGATATAAATAAAAATTTCAATAATTAATTTTTAATTAAATTTTTATACTTATATAATGGCAACTAAATAATTTTAATGCTTCAATTAAAATAATAAAATATAAATTATTAAAGACCAATAGAAAATTTAGGGTCTAATTAATAAAAAATAAATTAAAAATTTTTGCATTTATTTAATATTTTTTATAAATATTTACAAAGATTAATATAAATTTTTAGAGATTAATTTAAAAAAATAATTTTTATTATATATATTAAAATTATTTTAAAAATGTTTGGGAGCCAAGGACAACCATAAAGCTATGCATTATTCAGTTGTAATCAAAATGAACCGATAAAATTTAGTTATTTTAGTAACATTAATATTTTTTAATCTTCATAAAATAATATCTTACATGAAATTTAAATAATTTTAGTAATACATAAAATTTTTTATAATATATGTGGGATGCACCTACCACTACAGTATATCCATAGCTGCTAATCATTCATATATTTAATAATATGTAAAAATATATAATCTAACATCAAAGAAAAAAGATATATTTTAATACTTAGTTAATCAATATTTTAATTAAAAAATTAAAAATAAAATAATTACAAAAATAATATAATTTTTAAATTATTATATAAATTCAAAAACTAAATTAATTTTAATAAAAAAATAATACAAACCAACTATTGTAAAGTAACAAAACTATTATATAATAAATAATTAATCTTATTATTTTAAAAAATAAGTAATCTTATATTTATTAATTTAGTTGCGAGTTAGTGCGACATAATTATTGATAAATCATAAATAAGGTAAAGCAAACACGAATAAATTCAATTTAAAGCTCTTATTACGTGTTTATAATTTATATCTAAAAATATTATGAATAATAATTATTAAATTTATTTTTAAATAATATCAAATTTTTAATAAAATCAATAGGTCAAAACATGTTACAAATAATAAAATACATCAAATTAAATTAATACATCAACCCGTGATAAAACACCGCAGAATTGATATGAACATAAATAAACTTAATTCAAATTTTTTTTTTGTGTTAAATTCTTTTTTATATAAAATTGATTTTGCATTAAGTGTATGAGGTCAGAGTACTTTGAATCTAATTTCTTTTTTTTTTTTTCCTGGATTTTTTTACATAGAAGAGCAATCTATTGCTTTGATTTAGTAGAAAAAAAAAAATCATGTTAAGATTTTTCTTAATTATAATTTTTAATAAAATTTTATTTATTAAAAAAAAAATTTAACGGTGAGAAGCATGAATCCAAAATTCGTTGTCAGTCCTTCCAGTTGGTCCACCTCAAACATAAAGGACAAAATTTTCAATTTCTAAATTTTGCTAAGATGCTTGGTTTAGTGGATAGACACAATCATCTTTCTACATTGAGATGGTCCAAGAAAGTTGACAGAAAATCATCACTTTCCTTCAAAATTCTAAGTCCTTTTTTCTTTTTTGCTCTGTTTCTCCTATCTTTATGCTTCGTGTCTTAATTATGAAACTCATTTTTCTTCAATACAAAGCCTCTAGACGTATCTCTTTGCTAGATGAGGATTAGCTGCTGTGTCTATACGTGCAGGCACTTCCTAGTTGGCTTGCGTGAGGATTAGCTGCTCTTCAAATACGAGCAGGCACCTCCTAGTTGGCTTGTGTGTGGCAAAACCCAATTGGGATTTTGAGTAATTGAGGGGCAAATTGATTTTTCCTCCTTATCTAGGTTTTAAATCATAAAATGACCCCACCATCTCCATCAAGCAGGTGGAGGTCTCTTTCATGGGTGCTTTAAGTGTCGAAGTGCATATTTCAATCAATAAGTTGTCTGGCAAATAATTTTATTTCCAGTAGTGTAAACATATAATTTGTTTATTGGCTGAGACACCACAAAATTCAAGCTTTGATTTTCAATAGCGTGGGATGAGAATGGCGTTGGCACCAAGTAGGATGACATGATGTGCCTTCCTTGTCGTTAACTAGAGTAAATTCTGTTGTTCTAATTTGTGCAATTATTTGCCTTCATGATCTGCCAATTGAAAGGACTTTTGAGATCAAAATCCAAATTTGCTGCTGCTGCTCTGCGTATTATGCAATCGGCCATCGACAGAGCCCATCTATTTGACCAATGAAGAAAGAGGGAGTCGAGCATGTTTTGATATTTAAAGTTTTGAGCCTTCCGGATTAAGATGTGCAATTAAGACTTTAATCCAATGGACCCACCAAATAAGATGAGTAGTTTATTGGAGATAATTAGATGTGGGCGATTATTAAAAATAATAATAGGAAGCATATATTTCTAGGAAAGAAAAATTGCCTCCATTAAGATATTAGCAGGCTACCAGCATCACTACAAGGTCACAGAGTTGTGCTTTCTAGGATTTACAATAGATCAAAGAGGCCAGATCGGTAAATCCCTGAAGCTGAAGTTGCAGTAATGGACCGAGAGGAGCCCCAAGTCAAGTCTTGACCTCCCCAACCCATTGAGCACCTGCAATTTTTGTCACTTATCAGGATCAAAGGGGTTCAGCCTGCGGGCATTTCATAGAACGTTTTAATTATATGGTATGTTGGGCCTGGTCCACCTCAAACGTAAAGGACAGTTTTATGTGAGATTTTCTTTTCCCCCAAAACCATCGAAGTCGATTCAATCTGAAATTTCTGCAAATAAAGTGTTGAATGGTTAGGAATTGCGACCTTAAAACACAAACATAAAAATCAAAGAAACCTACGATGTGATTCTCTAAACTGAAACGTCTGATTGGTCACTTAAAGCTGTTCTTCTCATATATCAATTTCCAACTTTTGATATTACAGTGAGATAATCAAACTCTTGTCCCATGTATGGACATTGTCGCATCCAGATGAGTGGCTGAAAGTCGAAACATGGGTCAGTGAGAAAAGGCTCAGGCACAACAAACCCATCTCCATTTCAGTCAGAAGTGGCCTAAAAATGTTATTCAAGGTCCAACCTTGTTTCAATTACTTTGGACCAACCATCAAACATAAAGGACAATTTACAATTTAATCAAGCAGCGCATCACATCTTCAGTCTCAGTGGATGCGGAAGGTCATGGTCCCATCCCCAGACAGCGCATTCGCATTATAATTATAATACTAGGTGGTTGTTTGTTACACATTTTAATCAAGTGAATTGAGATATTCCATAAATGGGGCTAATAATTATAGTTAATTAATACGATACTCATCGATTATAACAGTTTGTATCAATTCTATTTTTATAATTATTTTTTTGGATGAATAACTTATTTAGTATGATTTTTTATTTAAATTATATAATTATTTTAAAATTTTTTTATTAATTATAAAATTTGTATGTCTTTAAAATTATTTTATATCAATAAATTATTTAAAATTATAATAAATAAAATAAATATAATATTTATTTTTATATATACTTAAAAATAATTATATTTATAATATATTATATTATAAATTAATAATTATATGTCTATTTCAATAATAAAATAAATAGTATAATAAATAATTTTATTAGTCATTTTATATCTAAGAGTAACAATTAAATATAATTTTATTAAATACTTATGATATATTACAGGTTATAACAATCAATTATTAGTTATCAGTTATTTGTTATTAGTATTATCTGTACCTAACTGCAAAAGCAATATGCAATGCTATTGAATGAGCCAAAAATAATGTTTTGTTTTTTCTATCAAAGAAAAATAATGTGTTTTCTTACTATACTCTCTCAATAATTGAATATTATATTCAATATGATTACTCCACTAACACATGAAATAATGAAGCCACAATCCTCACTACCAGAGTGTTCTAATATAAATCATCAACCAAAACATTACTTTTTCTATTTTCTAATTTTAAACTAGAGAATTTTTAAATTAATACTTTTGAAATTTTATTATAAAAAACCATTTATTTACTATTTCACTTAACTTCATGGAAAAGATTAAATATACACTCAGTGTATCTAAACAATGAAGTATCTTTTTACCCAAAAAAAAAAGATAAATAATGATTTTTATAATTGTTTTTAATATTTAAATTCAACAATTATTATTTCAACTGTTATATTTAATGATATAAAAGAAGTTGATCTAAAGAAGCAAATGAGAACTCAAGTTGATAATTTGAGATTGATGAATAAACTTTAATTTTGTGGTATACTGCTTTTTGCTTTTTGTATTACTGTTTTTGATATTGTGGCCACTTTTGTACTACTGTTGCTTTCAATTTAACTGCATTCATGATCTTTTACTATTTTTCTTAATTTAAAATATTAAGATATAATAAACAAATACTGTTTTTTTTTCTTAATACACTAAAAAAATATATTTATATTTATTTATTATGAAAAATAATATGGAGATATTGCAAATAATAATTATATAAATATTATAATGAAACTTATGAGAATATATTTTCCTAATAAATTTCTTGTGCATATAACAGTGAAATTTAATTCTACTCCAGTTAAATACATATTATTTAAACTCGAATAGTTAGTGTTTTAAATTTTTATTAAAAAAATAAAAGTATTTTTTTAATAGAGTCAAATAAATTTTATCAATTTAATTAATCTATTTAAGTCCTTAATAATTATTATTAGAGTTAAATAAGTTCTTGTCAATTTAATTCAGCTATTTAAATTATTGACAATTATCTTAGAATTAAATAAACCCTTATTAATTTAAATGATTTATTTAAGCCCCTCTATGAATCAAAATTTCATTTTTACAAGTTTCAACTTGATGTTATGTGTGCTCCATTAAATATAAGTTTAGTATGCAGTGCTACTGGGTCATACAGCGCCTGAAACTTCTCTTTTGTATCCAACATAGGACATGACAAAAAGTATTAAATTCAGTATTAGACATGCTAAATAATAAAAATAACACATAATATTTATATTTTTAATTATTTATCTTCTATTAATGAAATTAAGTCTCATCATTTATCTTCTATTAATAGAATTAAGTCTCAAAAAAAATTTGTAATTCTACATCAATTATAAAATATGCGTATATTTAAATTATATAAAAATAAAAATTATCTCAAAATAATAATTTTGAGATATAATTTATTTTTATCACTAATACAAGTGTGTGTGAAAGAAAAAAAAAAAATCTCGAGAAGAGAGAGAGAGAGAGAGAGAGAGAGAGAGAGAGTAAACAAGCAATAGAGTGTAATCGATAGAGACTTAAAAGGGCTTTTTGGAAAAAGAAAAAAGTGAAATTTGACAATTTGTATCTCAATTCTCAACCGTCCAAAATAAAACTCTCCTTAATTTGCAATTTCGCCTGTAAATTACACAAATAACTTCTAAAATAGAAACATTTCCATTTCCATCCTCCACCACCGCAATTACCGCATCTTTCTACAACCCACAAATATCAATTTGCTTATTCAACAACGACAACAACATTAGCTTGTCGTCGGCGATCATTCTCCGGCGCCCATGCTGCATTCTGTTGTTGTGGAGCTGCACCTGAACCGCCCGTCGTGTGTTCAAGCAACGAGAGCCGGCAATTGGGGCAGGAGGAGTGTGACAAAAGCCATGTGTCTATGCAACTCACATGGAATCCATGATTGCATTTAGGAAGCACCCGAATTTTTTCTCCATTAGCGAACTCCCCTAAGCAAATTGGGCACTCCGTTGCCGGAATATTCACCCCGGTCCCATAAACTGCCACTGGAATCTGGCGCAAATCCCGTTTCTTAAGCCCTGTGGCAGCCAAACGAGCTGCGGCTTGCTCTGGCGTCTCGAGATTAAAATTTCTGCTACAGCGCAAAGCGCAACGCACAATAGAGTTCAATCCTAAAGCACCAATCAGCGCACACAATAAAGCGGCCAATATAATCACCGTGCTCGCGTCGAAATTGGTATCGCTAATGTAAGAATCTCGTGTTCTGTTCTCATTGGCGGGTGCCACGCTTAGCTCTCCATCGAGCAGACGAGGATGCATATTCTTGGTAACACAGTTGAGGAGTTTTCCTTTGTCTTTTCTTTAACCACTAACGGCCAGAGGTTTTGAAGGGATTTGTGTGTTTGAATCGAGGCAGAAACAGAAATGTAGAGGTTTCTTTTGAGTTCAAAGAAATGTTGTAAAGATTCCAACTAGAAAAAGACACAGAAAGAGCATCTTCTTTGTCTCAAAGATAAGGAGAAAAGCAAGAAAAGAAACGGTAATATTGCTGTTATGGCAATTGGGGAACCGTTTTCTGCAGGATTCCAGCTTCTTGATATATCAGATAAATTTTCTCCCTACAAAAACCCCAAACCCTACTCAACAATAATAAATAAACCCATAAAAGGATAGATTGAGATTGCTACTTGCAGATACAGATATCAAGATTCTATCAGCCTCACCTGAGCTGATGAGCTTTTTCATCTTTCTTTATTATTCCTTCTTTGCTGCTGCGTCCACTTTGAAGAGCTACCCTTACCCTTGTCTTGTGGTCCGAAGAGGATGGAGTCTTTGGAGGGGTCAATACGCCAAAGAGACACAGGAAGATATTAAGTATATATGATGGTGAAATACGATACTTCTACTAGCAAAGTTCCAAAAATAGTAAAATTCTAACTGCTTTGCTAACCCTATCTAATCACGATCAAACAACTTTTATGCGAGGAAATTTAGAAAATTTAGTACCAAATCCAGTCCTGGCTGCCTCCTTAATTTAATTTTTACTGAAACTTTACTATTTCAAAGATCGATGATTTTTATTTTTATATAATTGAATTGAAAATTCATCATTCTTTTAACTATCCAGTTGTAACTCTGGCGTGGGCTAGGCCAATGACAAGCTAATGCTTTTATGTATGATATCTGCATACCAGTTAAAGATCTCTTTGAATGGGTTAGTGGGAAACTTTCTGCCACCATTTCATTTTATCTCTTGATCATCGACAATTTAAGACATGTTTTAAGGGTCGACAAGTACGATGATTATTAAGGAGTTAAAAAATAAAAAATCTTCCTCACTCAGCCCATAGAATATCGCCCCACTTTTTCCCACCGTAGGTGACTGATGACGCCCTTTTTGATGGGCATCTTACAGAAGTTGCTCATCTTGCTCCATTACATATCCATCTTTTCACTCCTTTAATTTATTACTAAAATTTGTGAGGAATCAGACACTGTATTATGCTTAAGGAACACGTTGATGGGTGTAATTTAAACACACTAGTTTTTTTAGATAAATTATAATTTTTTAAAGTAGTTAGTACATTAATTAGTGATGGTGATTGTGGGTAGTGTTGTCTTGCATGGAAATTCCATCAGAAGGGAAAGTTGAGTCGGTAGAACTACTTTCATAATCTGTGGAGTTAATTAAGAAATCTTATTGGCTGTTAGACCTGTTCCATTTTTTTTTAAATATATATATATATATATATATATATATATATATTAAAAGAGTGTTTGAGATTAATTTTTAAGTTTAATAAAAAAAGTTATTTATAAATTTTAATTTTAAGTTGATTCATTTATTTGAAAATTTTTTTAATTTTATAAATGAGGCTTATAAACTAAAAAAATAAAAAAAAAATTGAAAAGTAAGCTTTTTATTTTGATATTTATAAGTTAATTTATTAAAAGTAATTTGCTTACTAGTAAAATATTTAATTTAATCCCTATATTTGTTAGAGAAGTTCAATTTAGATTATTTTTAATATTTTACAATTCAAAAATTTTAATTTAATTTCGATTTAATTCAAAATTAAAATTTATAGACTAAATTTATTGATTTCTTGATTTAAATAAAAAATCAAGAAGTTCAATTTCTTAATTTTGAGACTAAATTTCTTAATTCTTAATTTAAACTTAAAAATTAAAAAGTTTAATTTTTTAATTTTTGAGTTAATTTGAGTTTAAATAAACTTCTAGCTAAATTGAATAAAAAATTAAAAATGTAATAAATTAAACTTCTTCAGTAAATATAAGGGTATAATTAAACTTTAAACCTTATACATATTCAATTTTAAAATTTCAACGTATATCTTATTTATTTTTAAAATAATTTAATTTTTTTTTTCAATCATTTTGTATGTTATCGTTTTTAATTATTATATAAAATCTTTATCAATTCGTTAAAGGATGATGATTTATAAGATACAATTCACTATATGGGAACAAAATTATCTAAAAAACCCTATCTAATTTTAGAAAGAAATCTAGAAAAGGCATTCGTAATGTGAAATTCATTTTTCCTTAAAGGAGCATGTAAAGTTTGCTTCATGAAGTTTTCCTTTGTCTTCTTTTCTGCACATCTTCAAGATGAACCAAAATGGTGAAAGAACAATTATCATAATTATGTACAAAAAAAATATATATATATATAGTAACATTATTTAACATATATTTAGCTCAAACTTGAAGGGATCATGTCTTGAATCCAACAGACACTCGAGAACAAATAGGTCCAAGCTTGCAGTGGCCCAATTTTTATCATTTGTTGACGGGTGTGTGTTCAAAGTTCAAACATATTATTTTTTGTGGCAAAACCTATAATTTGGGATGAAGTCATAGTGGCATTATAGGTATAGTCATTAGAAAACTTCCTATAATGGGTGTCAATCTGAAAGGGATGTGAGAACGAGATGATCGGAAAGAATTAGCCATAAAAATCAGAAGGAAAGTTTGGAGTGGGTGATTAGTTGGATATTTTGTGTCAAAGCTGCATCCTCCTTTTAGTAAATCATAATTGCAAGAAAAGAAGATGGAAATACAAGCAAAGATAAAATAGAATTAAGTAGCAATATGTATTGATAAATATGGATCTCATTTATGACGAAAGACCCGACACAAAGAACATCACAAGTAATTAACGACACAAACTAAGGGCCTCGCTAAAGTGGAGATCCATTCCAAAATGTACGACGCAAACAGAGCTGAGCCGGAGCCTTTATTTTCCTTCTCAAACTATTATATCTCAGGGGCCAAAATCGCCACTCTGTCTGCTTCACTTGACACTGCAGCACAAATTAAACAAGTTTTAATTAGAACAACGAATAGCTATTTCTAATAATTTAAACTTTGACATGAATATTATATATAGCTACTTACTTGGCGCAGTGTGTGGAGAGGCTGATCTTGTAAGGAATGTTAACTCCGCAGTTACGAGGGAGAGCCCCTGCGGTGTTGGGGTTGATCCCCTTGATGCAAGCACTGACAAGCGGCACGACGGTCGACGGTGGTTTTAGCAGCACCGTTGATGGTCCTCACCCCATTGCAGCATGGTCCTGGAGGGGAACCCCCAGTACTCTTGAGGTATCTAACACATGGGGCGAGGGCGCTTGTCACTTGACCACAAGTTATGGCTTGTGCAGTCATTGGAGCTGCCACCAACATGCACACAACAACAACAATGCTAACCATCTTAAGAGCGGCCATGCTTTTGTTTGTAAAGATCATTACTATTTCTTGCATCTTACAGAGATTTGAAGCCTTGGAGTGAGACTGAGCGTGAAGGTTACAGGGATGGTGTTATATAGAACTACTGGGAGTGTGTGAACACGACGACGAGCGTATAGCTCTTGGTTCCTGTGGGGCCCTATTTAATGCACATGACGCCTTTTATTGTCAAAGGTGAATTTCATTTTATACATTATATCTGGGAAATGTTCCACCATGAAATTCAGGAGACAAATATTTGGTTCTTGGTAAAAAGGCATGCTAGAAGTACTTGGAAGTTGGATAGATAGCCGCTGATCATCATGTTTTGTTTGGGTTATGATTTTGCATATTATGTTCTAAAGTTATAGATTAATTTGGTTTTGAAATTTTAAAGTAGTTGCCGACTGAAATCGGACACGGCGCCCCAGAAGAATGCAAAGATCCAAGCAAGATCGGACGTGTGCTCCATTATTGGCTTCTGACTATACTGACCGACCACCCGCTACTGGCTATTAATGGGGTGCACCGTTGCTAGCTAGCCATGCATAAAAATTAATTAAAACGATAAAATTAATTTAATTTAATTTAAATAAAAAATTTAATGAATAAATAAATTAAAATTTTTACATTGATTATATTTTAAATTGTTAATTTTAGATAAATTAATCATAATTTTTAAAATTAAAAAAAATTATTTAAAATTTAAAAATTAATTTAAAAATATATCATATTATATTTTATAATTTTTTTATTTAATTCATCTCTCTTCTTTTGTTATCTCTCTCTCAATAAAAAGGACAAAGATTTCGTATTAAGAAAGAGAGAGTGAATCAAATAAAAAAATTAAGAAATGTGAGGTGACATGCTACGTGATAATATATGTGTAAAGAGTCAAAATCTTTAAATTAATTTTTAAATTTTGAATAAAAATTTTTAATTTTAAAAAATTTATAATTAAATTATCTAAAATTAAAAATTTTGAATATAATAAATAATCAACTTAAAAGTTTGGATTTGTTTGACTAAAAGGCTAATAAAAATCATTTGTAAAATTTGATTTTTTTAAAAAATATAATTAAATAACAATTGTATTTGATTTTAAATTTCAAACATATAAGTAAAATCGAATAAAATAAAAAAATTATTTCAATATTACATTATTTTAAATTATATATAAATATTTTTCTATTTATTTACTTTTTTTTCTTGACAACAACATATAATAATTCTTGATTTGGATTGAAGTAAAATAGGAGAGAAAAGAAAGTGAGAGAGGAAAATAATGTGTGAAATATTTTCTTTTCTTGCTTTAATAAAAGGGGAAAATTATAAAAGAAAAGAAAAGAAAAGTTATTTTCCTTTTATACCATTCTCCCTATTTTAGAGATAAAATAAGGAGGGAGAAGAATTTACTATTAAGCTAAAAAATATTTATTATTCTTTATATTTTGAATTTCATTAAGAAATATGAAGGGTATAATTGTTAATTCATAAAATATATTTTTTTTCCACTTTATACTTTCTCCTCTTTTTATATAAGAGAAAATATAATTATTTTTCCTTCACCCCCTTTATTTTCCTTTAATCTAAAGAGAGGTAATTAATAAAGAAAAATTTTATTTTTTTTCCTTCTTATTTTTCTGTCCTTCCTCCTAAAACTGTTGCCAAACAGAGTGCAAGTCTAAGTAGCCGGGCAGACGTCCTCAAACTTAGGGTCTAAATTTAGGGGTGTAAATAAATTATACTTTTTGTGAGTTATTTTGAGGTTGGATTGATAAAATTTTGATTTGATTTCGTTTGTTTAATAAGTTGAGTTTAACTAATTAATTTTGAGGTTTATTTAATAAATGAGTTAAATTTAAATTTATTATTATTTAATTTACTTAAATTTATGAGTAGATTTATTTATTAGTTTATAAGTTAACTCATTTATAAATTTGTGAGTCAACTTGTTATGAGTTTGTGAGACAACTCATTTATATATTAATACATTAATTTTATTATATATATATATAGTTATTTAATTAAATTACAATAAATAATATTATTATAAAATAAAATATATAAATAAGTTATATATATATTATAATTTAATTAATGGCATCATTATAACTATTAATTTAAGTATTATGATTTATTGGGTCTTAATTAAGTTTGATGAGTTGAGTGTGAGAAGCTTATAATACAACAAATATTAACAAAAATTTTATAGCAACATTAATTTTGTATGACAATAACCAATTAGCAGAGGGCTAATAGCAGCAAAGAAGCTGAAGGTATGGGTACATTGGGTTGCGCAACACGCATAACGGATCAAGCAGAGCCATGGCCATCTAATACCTTGGAAGCCTTCTTTATAGATGGATTTTTGTCACTGTATTCATCGAGGTTGAGAAGCGAGTGGGTGAACGAGATAGGGGGAGGTGGGGGGTTGTGAAGGGAATGAGAATGACAAAGAACCATTAATTTATTAATTTTTTATTAAAGCATTTGATTTTGCATGTTGAATATATATAGACCATCTTAATTTATTTTATTTTTAATGGCTATTTGATAAACGTGATTATTTTTAAAATAAAGTGATTTTTATTGTCACGATTTAACTTATGAGCCGGACCGACACTAAGACTTAGGTTAACTTAAAGCCCCTGAGGCTCATAGTAAGTCTGACTATTTCTTAACCTAATTCTAAGACCAGCTTAAAACCCCTGAGGCCCCTGAGGCGCATATTGAGCTCAACTTCAAAAAATCAACCAGACAGAGTCCGACCATAATATGGACTATCCAACGGGGAGTTTTTTACTCATCCGACCTGTAAGCACAATATATAACAATTTGGAAAGCTCAGCTCACCCTCCACATACTCATCATGTCATAAAATCAAATGGGAGTTCAGCTCCCACATCCAATCCAATCATACATGCATTTGATAGATTTACGTATCCAACATGGCATTATATTACAGACCCAAATCAAATAAAATACTTCTAACATATGCAGAGTTTTAGAATTTAGTAAAATTATACAAAACATAATAAACATTACTAAATGACTTGCAAAGGAGAGAGATGAGTTAGAACTCAATAAAGGACCTCTGTAAAAAATAAGTGAATAAGAGGGAGCGTTCGACTCAGAGAGTAAAATACAGATTTTAAGTATAATTTCTATAGCAATCTACAGCTAATGTATCCTAAAGAGTGGAATGCAACACCTTCATAGTTTTCATACACAAATCACATCATAAACAACAAAAAGGTAATTTGGAGCACTCACACACCCATATAATATTCAAATAGTACATATATGGGAGCTGATCCCCTATACAGCTCTCTTAATTCAACATCTGCTAGCGAGTACATCTCAAGCCGGACTTTCACTTAATAGACTAAATGCAGGGGCCAGCGATATCATCTAAAGCCGTGCCTACCCCGACTTATCTATAAAAGGATCGGGTCCCAGCGAGTCAAGCTCTAGCCGCGTCTATCCGTCCTGTGCATATCCAATACTACACGCACGCCAACACACGCACACTGCTCAAAATTACTATAAAACAACATTCATAGCATTTCATTAATTAAGAATGCAATATAAAATTTGCCTAGTGTTTAACTACATAGATATATATTAATAAATGATGCATATGCATGCCTGAACATATAATAATATCGAAATTATAATTAAAATAAATATTTTACTCACAAACGTAAACCGATGTCAATGTGGTGGCTGGGCGGAGGAGGAAGGCTGACCCGGCTCACCTGATAATTACATTACATTTATTTAATATAATTGACTCAATATAACTTAAAAAGAACTAAAGACAACCTAAGCTGTGCCGAAAATCTGACAAAGTTTTCTCTATACATAAAACTTACTCAACCTGTAACAGGGCTCAAAAATATACTTTTATATCCACAAGTCACACAACTCAATCACATCACATGGCTCCTCCTAGGCCCATCCAAATAGTCAACACCCACAATTTTAAAAAATTATAATTTAGTCCTTACAACTAACACTTTTTGCAAAAACTACCAAAATGAGTTCTAAAAATTATAAAATTTTACCATGCGGTCCTTAGCAATATTACTAAGCTAATACAAAAAGAATTATAATTTTCTAACTGTCCACGAATATTTTATGAAATATTATTCTAAACCTAGCATTATAAAATTGAAGAAACTCGGAGTTCGAGTTTACCTATGCCAATTTTGACGCTTGAAACGCATCCGGGGAGTCTGAAAATGGTGGGGTAGCCTACAACTTTGACCCGGTTTCGAAGTGATTCCAGCAGCTTATTTGCTCAGCCCGAAATTGTAAATTCAGGCAACAGTCGCCACGAAACGAAAGTACCTATGCAAAGCCCACAACACTAAGGATTAGATTAAAATATTTATATTTATATATAAAATAATTATTTAAAAATTAAGAGTGTTATATTTATATTTATATTATGCAATGTAAATTAAAAAAATGCTGAATGTTAATTTATCCTCGTTTATTGATGACCAGGAAGCTTTTTGGTTTTTTCTCTTTAATTGCAAAGCAGTATTAAACAGTTAAAACAGTATCAGCAAATAAAGAGTAGGAATGACAATGAGACGGATCAGAAGCGGGGATCGTTCCTCCCATCTCTGCTCCAAAGAAGTTTGGGGTGGAGGTGGGGCATTTCCATCGGAGTGCGAGGTGGGGCAGATTTTCTTAAAGAATTTTTTTTATTTTTTATTTTAATTTATTAAAAAATAAAATATAATTAAAAATGTAAGATTTATATATTATTTTAATAATATATTTATATATTTTATTAAAATTATAATATTTAAATATATAAATATATAAAAATAGATATTTTTTAATAAAAGATAATAATATATTATTGGACACAATGAATTAAGGAGTTTTGAGATGGAAAGAAGGGCTAAGCTATGCGGGAGGGAGCAAAATCGAATTGCAAGTCAGCCTGTTCTTAAAAGCAAGTTTCCGAAATCGTAACGAGATTGGAGTTGCAGAGATGATGCATACGCGGCCTCAATTAGGAGAGTTTGGTGGGGTGGCGACTGGTGCCTGCGTCAGCAATTTAATGCATAGAATGGGACGACAAGACTAGAGAGATGGATGTAACGTGGCGGAAGTCACCAGAAGCCTGGCAGAGGTGTTATTCGCAAATGGAGTTTCTGGATAAGTTTCTGGCATGCATGTAAGTGTTCCATGCCAATGCCAGCAAGCATTGGAGACTGAAAAGTTTGTGTGTGCGTGTGTGACGGCATCGCACTCGCACTTCCCTTCCAGCTCCGTCGTCGGTGGGATAAGAGTCCAACCCACAGCCACTCGGATTTATGTAATTTCTTGATCAAATTTAAATGACTTACTGCTACTAAATTATTTTAATTAGGAATTAATTGGATAATTTAACATTTGAGACGATAAAATTCGATGGTACAATTAAACAAAACTTTTTTCAAATAATTAATAAAAACATTTTATAGTTTTAAAAAGACAGAAATTTTCAATTTAAAATGAATTTAATTATACAATCTTATAGGCTTAATTATCTAAAAATTTTTAAATTTTAATTAAATTTGACTGGAGTTTTTTAAAAGGATCATTCATTAAGCTTAACTGGGTAGATCAGCTGCTAATTAAAACATCTAATAATGATTGAGGGAAAATCCTATCCAGACAAGCTCTTTATGATGTTCGATTGGTTAGAGATTTTTTTTAATTAAGACAAAAAGATAATTCTCATTAAATAAATAAATAACCTTTAAATACTCTGAACTTCGAATGTCGAAGAAGAGACACCAAATGATTCGATTAGAAAATTTTTCCTGGAAGTTGAGTTGCCAAGAAGGACCCTAAAAGCATTGAAGCACATAGTCATAGCCAAGAGAAAGCTTTGAACCAAATGGATCCTGACAGGCGGTGAGATAGAGCTCTCTTAGCTCTTATGGCCTTTAAGAGACTGGATGCCATGGAGATAAGTCACCAGGAGACGTCTTTGAGAGGTGTCACGCCCACTAAAACATATCAACTTGTCAATCCAACTTTCAGTTTCAAGATAGCGAAAAACTCACTGCAAGTCCCTTGTTCCTAACACACATGAGGCAAATCAAAGAAACCCTCATTAAAATGCCCCACATCTACTACAAAAACATGCAAAAGTTATTTATGGACAATCCCAAAGGAAATGAGGAGGGCAACCCACATTCTGAGTAGGGGAGGAAAGTCCCCCTTGCCCAAAGGGGTAGGAAAGACCGCTCAATGGCAAAAGAAAGAGAGTCGGAGCCTCATGAAGAAGAAGCAAAAACGAGAGAAAAAAAGATGAGGGTCTTATGTGTTAATTGCCTCAAAACGGAGTACTTCTATTTTTACATATGTTGATTTTCATCTTCTTCTCCGTTTTAATTGAAGTAGGCTAAACCTTAACCCTTCGTTTGGATCGTTAGTTATGTAGAGGAAACGAGAGAAATTAAAGAGTAAAAATAAAGATAAAAAAAAATGATTTTCTTTCGTATATCTTGTGGACACTCTACTAAATAGAAGAGAAATGGAATTTCTCTTGTAATAAAATTGCTTAATTGTCATAAATTTTAATTTTATTTTTTTTATGATGTTAAGTGTATATAAGTAATTTTAATATAAATAATATTTAATTCTCAACTTTTTTTTTTCTACATTTTCACCCTAAATGAGAGAAAAAGGTCTAATAAAGAGAAATTGAAAAATACAATTTCCATTCATTTTTATTGATTTCTCTTACCTATTTACTATTCAAACAAAAAAAAATTGAGAGATGACATTTCCTTTCTTTTCTCTTCTTTCTCTTTAGCAAAGGGTAAAAGAGAAAGTGGTGAAATATTAACTAAGAATCTATGCAAGAAATGAAGAATTGTATAGCAAATCTCCATTTAGATCCTTCTTTTGTCTTACCTTAACAATGGCGGCTGGTGCAATCCTTCTTTCCAATATTTTGATTTGGCTGAGCCTACTTTCTTGCAATTTTATCAGTATTGAGCTTAAATTTTTCCTATACTCTTCAGAAGGTAATTTTACCATAGCGTAGTCGAATTCATACCTTAGTTCAATTCGACAACTCCAAGCTCTGTTGATAGTGCAGTAGCTAAAATTCCATTTCTTAACTTATTGTCAGCTAAATTCCCAATACTAAGTGAAACGGTGCATTTCACATGGATAAAGAGTTTTTAGCGAAACAGTGTGTTTTATGAACATGTAAGCCGCATTCAAGAAGAGTCTGTAAAAGATCAAAATGATTTGTTATTCAACACATGTAACAAACTCAAAGCAGTTACAGCAACTGTATTTGAGGCAGGAATTGGATGCTTAGCTGGCAGAGATACTTTACGGTTGTTAAGTAGTTAGTTTGTGCATATAATGAACAATAGAAAGAGCATGTAGTTTTTTGATTGAAAGCTTTCTATGGAAATCATATTCAGTTTCCACTAATGTTCTTTGTTACTTAGTTTTCTTTGATTTCAATTTTGTTCATGGCATTAGAGCCAAGATCACTTCCCTGTGATCATCTCCGAAGATACTGCTCATGTGATTCAGTTTTTTTTTTTTGGTTGATTGGGGAGTAACAATCATACACAAAATCATGTCACAAGGAAAGGAGAAAGGTCAAGATTATTTGATTTTGTGGAACTCAGATCAGCGTATCCTGAATCTTGAGATTCTGAAATTGATGAAAGGTAAACAAGTCAATGAGGCTGGATGTGTAGATCATATGGAATTTGTAGTAAAACACTAATCAGTTCTTTCAATAATTTGAGTACTGGAAGGCGGGTAATTTGGATTATAGATACTGGTGCAACTTGTTATATGTGTTCTGACCAAAACTTATTTCACACTCTTGAACCTTTACCTAACCCCAATTCAATTCTTCTACCTAATGGCACCACTAAACCTGTTAAGAAAATAGGTTCTGTAATTTTGCATCCAACTTTCACTTTGCAGAATGTATTACATGTCCCTGGTTTTAGATATCATTTACTCTCTATTAGCAAATTACTTTAAGATTCCAATTTAACTATAACTTTCTCTTCTAATAAATGCTATCTACAGAACCTCCAAACTAAAAGATTGGTGGCTATTGGTACACTGGATAAAGGTTTATACAAGTTAATAGCTAGTTCCTTTCATCCCACTTCCTCATCATCACAATTGGTGGCTCTATCTTAGATGTCAGTTTTCTAAATTCTTGCAATAATGTACACAATGTAAATAGTATTGGTATACCTTACTCTTTGTGGCATTCCAGGTTTGGACATGTCTTTAGTTCTAAGCTTGCACATCTCCCTTTCATCAATAATAAAGATTCTGTTTCTCAGTCCCATCTGTCCATTACCTAAATAGCATAGGATTCCTTTTCCCAAGAGTTCCATCACTAGCACATCATTTTTCAATTAATTCACATGGACTTGTGGGGTCCATATACTCTAAAGTCTTTAATGGTGCTTCATATTTTTTTACCATTATAAATGACTTTACTTGAACCACGTGGACATACCTTTTGGCATCATTCATCAGAAAACCAGTGTCTACACTCCATAACAAAATGAAGTAGTGGAAATCAAACATAAACACTTACTGTAAATAGCCAGGTCCTTGATGTTTCAATCTGGTTTACCCAGAAAATTTTGGGGTGATTCTATATTAAATGCTACCTACATTTTAAATAGACTACCTAGTTCTTTACTCAATTGGCAAACCCCATATAAATTGTTACATAAAAAGCCCCCTAATTTTTAGTTTTTGAAAAATTTTGGTTATCTATGCTATGCAACCAATGTCAAACCTCACAAAAATAAGTTTGATCCAAGAGGCCTGAAATGTTTTTACCTTGGTCATGCTGTAGGTCATAAAGCTTTCAAGCTCTTTGATTTAGACATTACTACTGTGTGCATTTCTAGAGATGTTATCTTCCATGAGCTCACATTTCCATTCCTTTCTCTACCTTCTTCTCCTTATACTCTGCCACTCCCATATCCTTTTCCTATTCCTGATGTTTCCAATCCTACCAGTCCCTCTAGTAGTCCTTCCTCTCTACCTTTTGCTTCATCAGTGCATCTTCTTATGACTCCCTTGATCCTTCCTTTACTCACACTGACACATCTTCACCTGTTGTTCCCACTGTTCCCTCTCCTCCTCCATTGAGAAGGAGCACTAGAATTTCTTCTGAACCATTATGCTCCAAGACTTTATTGCTAGTGTACATTTGTTAGATTCTGTTTCTGGTACCAATAGTGAGTCTACTTGTTCCGATGGTTCCATAAGTATTTCCAACACTTGTATTACTCTATCTGATTTAAGTTTCAGTCAGAATTACATTGATTTTGTTGCATCTGTTTTTATGATTAAAGAACCTACTTCTTATGCTCAAGCTAAGACAGATCCTAATTGGCTTCAAGCCATGACTCAAGAGTTGAAAGCTCTGGAAGATAACCAAACATGGGAATTGGTGCCTCATCCCACTTATAAGAAACCAATAGCTTCCAAATGGGTTTACAAAATTAAACACAGGCAAGATGGTACCACATATAGGTACAAGGCCAGGTTGGTTGCAAAGGGTTTTAATCAGCTGGAAGGCATGGATTACATTAACAGCTTTTCTTCTGTGGCCAAAATGGTTACTGCTAGGTTATTTTTAGCACTTGCTTCTAATAAACATTGGCCAATTCATCAATTAGACATTAATAATGCTTACTTACATGGTCTTATTGATGAAGAACTTTACATGCTCCCTCCCCAAAGTTATACTAAAGCTCAACCAAGCCAAGTATGTAGGTTACGAAAATCTCTCTATGGTCTTAAACAAGCAGGCAAACAATGGAACAAGGAGTTTACTTCTCAACATAAAGTTTTTGGTTTTTCTCAATCTGCTCATGACTATTGCTTATTTGTGAAATCATCTGGTTCTCACTTTCAGGCCCTTATTTTGTATATCATCCTCATTACCGGTGCTTGTGAGAGTGATGTTGTTGCTACTAAATCATATTTACATCAGAAGTTCATTATTAAAGACCTGGGATATGCTAAGTTTTTCCTAGGCTTAAAAATTGCACGATCTCCTACTGGTCTATTTCTCCGTCATTAGATATTCTCAAAAATACTGGTTTAATGTCTGCTAAACCAATTAAAGCTCCTTTATCTAGAAGACTTAAGCTTACTGCAGAAGTCGGTACTCCATTTCTTGAGCTTGAAAATTATAGAAGGTAAGTTGGGAAGCTTCTCTATTTGAATACGACTAGACCTGACGTTACTTTTACTGTACAACAACTTAGTCAATTTATGCAGCTTCCAAAGCAATCTCATTGGGATGCAGCTATTCATGTGCTTAAATACCTTAAGGGTTGTCCACATAAAGGCTTATTTTCTTCCCAGCTAACAACTCTTTGACCCTTTCTACTTATTGTGATGCAGATTGGGCATTTTGCACAAACACAAGGAAGTCAGTTACTGGATTTTGTATTTTTCTTGATTAGTTACTCATTTCTTGGAAATCAAAGAAGCAATCCACTATTAGTAGATCTTCTACAATCGCATAATATAAAAGCATGGCTTCTACTATTTGTGAACTCCAATGGTTGACTTATCTCCTTCATGACTTCCATTTATCAGTTCCTATGCCTATTCCTCTTCATTGTGACAATTAGGCAGCCTCACATATTGCTGCCAACCCTATTTTTCACGAAAGAACTAAACATTTGGACATAGATTGCCATTTGTTTCGAGATCAATTGCTGAAAGGGTTCATCAAACTAAAACATTTGTCTCCCAAAGCTCAACCTGCTGATGTGTTTACAATGTTTGGGTTGCCCTCTGTTTCCCTCTTTCATTTCCAAGTTGGGATTGGTGGAGTTCTCCCCACCTCTAGCTTAAGGGAGGGATGATAGTGCAGTAGCTAAAATTCTATTTCTTAACTTATAATCAGCTAAATTCCTGAAAGCAAGCGAAACAGTGCACTTCACACGGATTTAATGAAACGGTGTGTTTTACGAACATGTAAGCTGCATTCGAGATGAGTTTGTATAAGGTCAAAATGATTTGTTATTCAACACATGTAACAAACTCGAAGCAATTATAGCAGCTGTACTTTATGTGGGGATTGAATGCTTAGTTGGCAGGGATACTTTACAGTTGTTAAGTAGTTAGTTTGTGTATATAAAAAACAATAGACAGAGCATGTAGTTTTTGATCGAAAGTTTTCCATAGAAATCAGATTTAGTTTCTACTTGTTACATAGTTTTCTTTGATTTCAATTTTGTTCATCTATCACCTTTTTAATTGAATTCTAAGAAGAGAACAATCATGGACATGCATCTGTTGAAGGGTCCTTTTCATAGTCAAAAGTCAAAAATAAAAAATCACAGGCACTAGACGAAGTAAGTGGCTTAAGTTTGAATAAACTTGAAAATAGCATTAGATTGACAATATAATTCTCCTTCTTTAGCTTTGTCCTGTGAATTCTAAATTGTTGTGTTGTTTTCTGCAGGGCCCAATGTCTGAATAAAGGGCGATTAATGTTCACCATCAATGGTCACTCTCAATTCAACTTGGTAATTTATGTTTTATATTTTAAATATCAATTTCTCTTTGGAACGATGATTTCACATTGCAATATGAACTTTCAGCTAAGATATTTACACAGTTTCTGAACAATAATTGCAGTATCTCAAAGATCTCTGCTCAGAGTGACATGCTATCAGCCAAATCAAGCTCATTCTTTATGTTAGTTTACTGTTCAGGAATAGGCACCGCACATAGTACCTAAAAAAGACATGAAAACATTTCGGTTATCATATATAGAAGACTCAGAGAAATGCAATGGGGAACGCTTGGACGAAAAACAAGCTCGTGTCTCAACAAAAGAATTCTTAGTCTACATTATAAATATATGAACAATAACATTGAGAGGCAAACTCTACATCCTCTCTCATATCTTAACAACGGAAATTAAATTTCTCTACAAAATTCACAGATAACCAAGAAAACAGAATTGGCCTCTGAAATTGGGAGAAACCCCACTCCAAAAAACACCTACTTAAACGTCCTTTTTAGCCAGCTCACATACTTTCAGTGGTTCATATGGATGATAACACGAATCCGTATGCATCAAATGCACAGCCTCTTGTACAATATACCATATTGCACATCATCATACAAACCATGACTGTGAGCTCAGTAATTCAGCAACGAATATTTCAATCTCAAAACAATTTTACCTTTCTCCACACTGAGCTTTCCTCCGGTAACCAACCAATGGCCTGGAGGATCTTGTGGCCCCTTGCTCATCTCAGACATATCAACAAATTTTGCCAACTTCTTGCCCAGAGTGTTTTCTGTTGAACCTGAACTTGAGTCACCAGCGTTGGTATTTTTTACAGAAGGGACTTTCTTTGACTTGTCATCTGGGGCATGATCCCAAAGAGATCTTCGTATTGTGCAGCCAGGTAGTCTGGAATACAGGAATTTCATGTACAGAACGTTTCTTGACCCAAAATCCCACACTCCAAGTTGAGCTCCTGTGACTACATAGACTCCAGAGAAATCACCTATAAAGCTTTCAGGATTCTCAACTGGTGCAGTGCTTACATGAGAGAAATTCTTCCATTTCACTGGCTCAAACCATCGACTATCCTGCTCCTCAGGTCCCTGCCACTTGGGAGCACCAATTGAAACATGGGTGTCCCAATATGGAAGAAGGATTTTAGGAAGGGATGCCAAGTGTTGAATATGAATGCTTAGCCGATTCTGCTTGGCTCCTTCAAGAGATAATCGCATGCCTGTCACAGGTTTTTTTCCCACTGATACCTGCATCCAGTGATACGCCAAAATAACTACAGTTTTAATAGGGCATGCCAATTACCTTAGTAAGATTTCTTAGGTTATTTAATTTACAAAAGATTTACTTGCAGCTAAAGAAGCACAAGTCTTTTCCTGAACATATAATTTTTCATCAGAATGACTAATTACAGCACATCATAAAGTAGTTAAACCTTAAAACAAGAAACTTAGAATGTGCTAAAAACAGCATCCACAAATTTCGGATGCTACATCAAATGCAATGGAATAATTTGAATTTAATTTAGACAACCAAATGCTCACCGAATGACACAGAATGAACAACCAATCACTAAATTTTTATAATATTTCAAATATTAACTATTTATGGAAAATTTCATAGGCCTTGTAGCTGTTGGAGACTAGAGCAGCTCCAGCCTAATGAAATGAAAAACTCAAAACAAGTGGATAAGGATTGAATAAAGTTTTGTTGCTTAGTTTTCCCGTACATTCCCTTATTTGCTTCTAATCTGGTAGCA
The DNA here is from genome assembly GCF_030052815.1 of Hevea brasiliensis. Taxonomy (NCBI): domain Eukaryota; kingdom Viridiplantae; phylum Streptophyta; class Magnoliopsida; order Malpighiales; family Euphorbiaceae; genus Hevea; species Hevea brasiliensis. The sequence continues at coordinate 101,540,518 of NC_079495.1, read as the reverse complement.
TTTGTCTACTGTAAGCTAAATTTGTGAAGAAATGGAGAGAGAGAGAGAGATGCAGTTACACTCTGATCAACACCAGGGATATTCAAATGTTACGTATTTAGACAGGAAAACCAGGAACCTTGCAATTCCACCAAGGAAGACTCAACTGAATAAATCCAGATAAACGAGAGAGAAAATCAGTCAAAAGAACAATAAGCACAGCTCTTTTTATTTTTTTGCAAAAATGCGTTAGCTGAGAAAGGAATTCTTTTTTTCCATGTCCAAGCACTAAGCGATAGATCTTTAATCTTGTTATCCCAAAATCTTGTAAATAGTTGTTGGGATAACAAGATGAAAGTTCTATGGCTTAGTGCAAGGACTAAAAGTACAAAAAAAAAAAATGACACAAAAGAAGGCATACCTGCTCCTGGCTTACATAAAGCTTTGGCCCCATCATGCTGAATTGCAAAGATGGGCAAACAGGTTCCTTTCTTTGGTGGCCAGGAATATTTTCCTGCACAGGAGCCCATATTTGTGGAATCTGAAACTCCAGAAAATATCTCAGCTCTTCAATTGGGGGCTTGTCTGTTAAAAATTTCCAAGTCACAATCAGGAAGAATGCTTTAATATTAGCCACACAGCACATGAAAGGAGAACGATGCATGTATGCACAGATGTACCGAATCTTACATTCAAGATATAAACCAATTGCACGAGTCAGATGCTCTTTTCCAGGTGCCCCATTAAGGAGATCTGTGATAGGAACAAAAGTCATGTCAATGACATCTGGAGAGGATTTCACAGTTCTTTCCCAGCGGCTGTGGTTTTGCTCCAAATCATCGCCTCCCCTCCTCCGAAAAATGATTGTAACATCCTGTATTGATGAAGGATTTTAAAAAAGCTTATATTTAGTGCGCTATGTTTCAGCAATTGATGATAAGAAACAGTGTAAACAAATTTACACCTGCCTCTCATGCAATTTGCAAATACAAACTTGTAAGATGCATATTAAAAAGAAATGCAATGCCAGCCTCATCACTCTTCCACCATGTCAGCAATCTACAAGTAGATGGGGGATGTGAGGAGGAAGTTAGTCATAAGATTAAAGCCGGATGGTTGAAGTGGAGAGGTGCCACGAGAGTTTTATATGATCGCAAGATTCCCAATAAGTTGAAAGGAAAATTTTACCGTACAGTCATAAGATCGGCTACGTTATATGGTAATGAGTGTTGGGCACTGAATGAGTCGTATGCGTCTAAGATAAGAGTTGCGGAAATGATAATGTTAAGGTGGATGAGTGGCCATACTAAACTAGATAAAGTCCGTAATGAAAATATTAGAGAAAAGGTAGAAGTGGTGCCAATTGAGGATAAGTTGAGAGAAGGGAGATTGAGCTGGTTTGGTCATGTGAAGCGTAGACATACGGAGGCTCCAGTTAGACAAGTAGAGCACATTAGGTTAGAGGACAGAAAGGAAAAAAAAGGGGTAGACCTAAATTGACTTAGAGGATAGTAGTACAACATGACCTAAAAGCATTACACATTTCTGAGGATTTAACCCAAAATCGTTTAGAGTGGAGAAAGCGAATCCAGCCGACCCCAAATTTTTGGAAAAAATGTTTAGTTGAGTTGAGTTGAGTTGAGTTTAATGAGCAATGCCTTTGTGGTCAAAAGTCATTGAAACAGAAGTATTTGACTGACCAAAGTGCAAAAAAGGACCATAATGGAATAAAAGCAATAAAGTAAAATGCTTTTTCATATACTTCATTTTTGCAATAAGATAACTCATGCACGAATATTGAATGAAGTGCAGATGGAGGGACTGTTTTCAGTCTAGAATCTTGATATGCACTTTTGGTATACATATTTTAAGTTTACCATACGCTAATCTCTAGGCTGATATAATGTCAAGAATGAAAAACCTTCTATTCATAAAACAACAACATAACAATTTCAAAAGAAAAAAACAACAGAAAAATATATATCATCAAAATTTAAGTGAAACAGCAAACCCAAGAATATATATTGAATGACTGCTACATACTTCTTTCCCGGTAAGATATGGAGCACTTGTGGGTTGTGGATATATCCCTTGGCTGTTAAATATGCTAGAATCACCACCCTACAAAATTCAAGGACAATCTATTATAATGGCTATCTAGAACAGAAAGAGCACCAAGGAAGAAAAACAAACAAAGAAATATTCTGGACTAGCCTTATCCTTGATTTTCATAGGACCTGAACTTGTATGACTCTCTGTGTCAAAAAACCTCTGATTTCCAATATCCTGAACATAGTTTTTAACCTCCATGGTTGACAAAAGGGACGACTGATGTTGTTTAACATATATCATATCCTTACCACCAATAGTCACTGAAGTTATAACATGTGTTCCAAAATTTTCGATGAAGCTGTAAAAAAATGTAGGTCATAATTAATATTTGAAGCAATGAAGCCAATAATTCTCCTTAAATAATGAAATTCCATGCCTTGCCAAGGATGAAGGGTCCCAAAAATTTGGGACAGCCTGTTTAACATTATCCTGCAAGACTAATGGGGATTTCATAAGTTGGATCTTTGCAAGTGGAATATAAAATCCATCCATAGAGAGGGTCTTTGTAGATGCAGCATCGATATGCTTTGAACCAGTAAAGCTAAATGCAGAATTGAAGCTACCAAGTGGATAACCTCCGGATATATCAGCCTTTTGATTAAAGTACTCCACCATCTGCAGTGATCACCATGAGAAGCCAATTAGAACAACTTTAGGTGATACAATCACGTTTAAGAGCTACAAATGTGAAAATATCAATGTTATTCATTTAGCATTGGAATCTATGGCACCACATAAATTAGTGATTACTATTCCATTTTTGAAAATCTTCTTCTATAAGACCAAAAGCCCTTCATCGCCTCTTCAGGTTCTTAATCATCATGACTAACAACTCGAGATAGGTCAACCAACAAATCTGATTCTTTAATATTCAATTTGCAACTCTAGACACTGTTCAGCAATGAATACCTCAAACATTCTAAGATTTGAAGTTCTACTGTTCTACTCCTTTTGCAAGATGCTATATAAAATTCAAACAGAAGTATTTGTTGAATGTTCAATGTGTAATAATTAATACAAAATGAGAATTACTAAAAAAATCATCAAGTAAGATGGCAAGGACACATTTGATATAGCAAAGTACCCCAACTAATCAATGATGTAAAAGTGTAGTAACACCTGTGAAAACACACCAAGCCTAGCCTAGTTTTCACATGTTCAAGCCCGGACCGATTGAGCAGAATTAGACATCAAGTTTGCCAGGAGTTTGCGCTTGGCCCAAGCTCCACTATTCTAATTTAAGCCCCAGTAATGAGATCAGTGCCAGCTCAAGCAACTTCACAGGCTTCAATGAGCTGGGTCATCTATTACATTTATAAATGTGCCCAATGCCTACTCTTTAAAAGGTCTACAACCTTAGATCTTAATAAAGATATCTTCACTGCCAGTAAAACCAAATACTCAAACCTTCAATCCCAAACTCAGAGCTAGCAGGCTATCTCGCCCACTGAAACCCCACAACACATTGCAAGAACTAAAACATAAAACTAGACTACCAAAACATTAAAACCCCGGATTAGACAGGCCTACAGAAAAACACAAATAATTAGACAATTCAAGAAAGGAATATAGCATGGGTAGCATACCGTACCTCATAGAAAGTCAAAACACCAGAACTCTGGCGAATCTTAGGATCCGAAGTCTTGTTGATATCTCTGGAAATATTGGGCAGTTCAATATTATCATACAAAAAGAGATTTCTAGTATGTTCCTCGTCAATCTGGACCACTCTTGAACCCGCTACTCCTTTGCAGTATAGCAACCTCGTATCGAAGTTCACATCGAACCCTCTCCCCAGAGCTTGCACGGAATTCATTGCCGTGTGCAAAGCCGCCGCATTTCCAATTGCATTCTCCCCCATTCTCATCAGAAAATCGTCTTGCGATTTCCTTCGATCTCCCAAAAATCACAATTTCCCGATGCGATTATTCAGCCTCATCATGGACAAACTCAATCCCAACCCCAAACCCAAACCCTCCTGCAATTTTCCTCTTCCATCGAATTATCAATGGTTTTCCAAATTGAAGACCCCAAGAGATGCTAAGATGAAACCCATATCCCAAAACAACATCTTTCACAGTGGTTTTCGGAGAGAGAGAGAGAGAGAGAGGGCCCTCAAAGAAGATTCTGAATCGAAAAACGATAACGAGAGGTTGATGAATTAAATAATATAAAATCTGTATCTTCTATGGATCTTGAATCCCATGGAAGATTTATTATCTAATCTTCTTTGTTTCTTTCTACTGCTGTTGTTCTCTCAATTGCTGGGTAAAGTTGTTTCTTTCTTTACTTTCTCTGTGTCTTTGTGCACCTTTACTTCTCCTAGAGGCATTGACTTCCACTCTCTATTGTTTTTTTTCCCCCATTGAACGCAGTGATGTTTGAGTGAAAAATTGACCGTTGCATTCTTCTCGATTGCGACACGTGGATCTCAGTTCCATCCGACGGTAATGAGGCTTTAGGCCATGAAGGTTAGTCAATGCAGCCAATTCTGTACGTCTGAGGAGATTCATGGGATCACGCACGCTTGAGTTTTGTGTTGCAGGTTTTAATATTCTATGGAAGTGTAATTAAATATAGCATATTTTATGCTAACTTTATTTTTTTTTCTCAAAGTAATATTATTTTGTTATAAAAAAATAAAATAATTTAATAAAATTTTATATTTTATTTTATCATATTTTTATAAATTTATATTTTTTCATAAAATAGTTAAATTTTATAAATTAATATTTTTTTAGTAATTAATTACTTTAGAAAAATAATGATTTTATAAAAATTTCATAAAATAATTTGTAAATTTATGTTAAATTATCTCACTTTTTACAATAATATATATATATATATATATATGTGAGATTTTAATTTTATTTAAGATTTTATTTTATGTGTATATAAAAATTATTTATTATTTTTAAATGTTGATTTCCCTGATTGAATTCCATACAAACTTTTTTCACCTTTATTAATTTCATTTTTTATTATCTTTAACAACTCTCATTAAATAATTTATTTATTTTTTATTATTAAATTATTAAATTAAAATTATATTTTATTATTGGCCCTTAAAATAAATTTTGCTAATAAATAATATTTTAATATAAAAAAATTATGTATATATGAACAAAATGCAAACCCACAATCTAAATCAGCTTAAAAGCATATAATATTTACAATTTATTCAATAAAATGTATGAACTTTTTTTTTTACATATAAAGCTAGTAGCTAGTATTAGTTAAGAATAAATATTAAATGAACAAAATTTAAATTTTTATAATTACACAGTAACATGCATTTTGTAATAAAATTAATACTTAATAATATAAACTAAAAAAATCATCAAGTTAAAAAAAATTAAAATTTAAAATAATAAAATATTAAATTAAAAATATTAAAATCGTCATTAAAATTATAACTTCTAAAATTTAATAGAAATAAATTATACTAAAAAAAAAAATCAATAAACCTTACCTTGAAGCTAGCCCATTCCACACGGACTCCATCTCAATTAATGAATGTTTGGTGGAAATAAAATCCAAATACATGACTTTCCAAACTTCCAATAAATATCCTAAACATAAATGGCTTCCCTTGGCCACAATTCTCCAGCATTAATGTCCAAGAGAGTTTTATTGGCAGGATCAACAATTGCATCCATGCTGTATGCAGAAATCCTGAGTGAGACCCATTTCAGAAAAATAAAATAAAAATAAAACCCCATTTATTAATTTTCTCTAGTCAAAACTGAACATTTCAAAGTCTTAATTATAATTAATTAATGATTGGACCAAAATGTAATTTTTAGTTTTTTTTGTTTTTTCCTCCAGCAAATTGGGCAAGTGAATGGTAACCTCAATCCTTCATGACCAAGTCACGAAAGCTATGTAAAGTTGTACTCATACGTTACTTGATAATTTTGTAGAGCACACGACGACTTGCAGAGAGAAGGGCAAGTCTATTATTTAGCAGAAGTTGTCAGAGCTACGGACAGCTACTGGACCATGCAACACATTAAAGTTCCTTTTTTTTTTATTTTTTTTTTCCATCTCATCAACTCAAATTATCATTCATGGGATGTCAGGATGGAAACGGAGAGCTGCAATTAAGCAGCTGTTTCGTCAGTAAGTACCTTTTGTCAGCCCTGGAATAGTGTTGGTCATTACATGATCATTATTGAGAAGCGAAAGGTTCAATTCTTTTCATTTTTCTTGCTTGGAATATGTACCATTTCCTAACCCAACTATCAATTCCTCTGGTTTCCTTGGGACTATCAGTTTCGCCCCTCATTAGGTTAATATATGTTTTTAAATAAAATGGATGAAATTTTGTTAAAAATCAATTTTTATTATTAAATAAAAAATTAATTTATCATATTATGAAGCCCCAGTTTTTTTTTTTTTTTTTTAACACCATAAAAGATATTTCATTAAAGATTCATTAATACAAGGCTCTAAGTAAAAAAAAAAAATTACATCACTTTAATCCAAGCTTTTTTATATAGTTTAACATTTAATTATATGGAGCTCTAGATTTACAAACGGGTATCGGATCCGAAACCGAGTCTCCAACAACCATGGTGTGGCATTAGGATGACTTAACCAACTAGCAAAGAAACCCAACTATAGGAAACTGTAGAGAGGACATCAAAATATACGAAAAGGGAGAGTTTCTAGTTAGCCTTTAACCCTAACAGTAATGAGTGAGAGAAGTAGTAAACGGATGTTGCACGAAAATGATAAGCCATGTCAAACGAGCCAGGAGAAGCATGGCTACATGAAGGTGTTCAGCTGAGACTAACTCCATCACTTCTATTATCAACCAGCATGGAGACTTCTGTTAGTTCTGTAATCAGTTAGACCATTCACATGTAGATTGGTGCCCTCTCTCATCTTGAAGCACATATCTGCAAACCAACATAATCAAGACATTGCCCAATCGAGAGGGGAAAGGGAGAATAGCCTTCTAATTGGGAAAAGAAGACTAAGAACAACTTTAAAGACAAGGATAAAACTCCTTTCGTGCACTAAATTAGCCATACAAAAAGAAACACAGTTAAAATATCAAAAGAAAAAAAATTATAATTTCCTTCTTTAGAAAATAATCTCATATTTAATAATTTTTTTTACAATTAGCAAATGTATAAATTAGAATATATATATATATTGGTCAGATCAATAAATTAGATATCATATCGATCTAAATTTATAATTAAATTAAATAAAAGGGTGACTCGAAATGATATAATTGAGTTGATAATTAGATTAATGAACCGATTAATTCAGTTAATTCAATTAATCAATAAGAATAATTTAATTTTAAATAATTAAAATTAAATTATACATATATATATGTATTTATACTAATATATTGCTATAATTAATTTATATATATAATTAATTTTTAATAACTTACTGATTAAAACACTTATTTATCAATTCAATCTCTCAAATGAGTCAATTACTGGAGTGAGTTTAATAGCACCACGTAGGGGAGAGAGAAGATAAAAGAGAAGAATGAGAGTGTGTATTTTTGTGAGAAATGCATAGATATTTTAATTAAAAAAAAAGTTATAACAGGCACATAAATTTAAGGTACATACATAAATTACACAATTATACAGTGTAAAAAAAATAAAAAAACAATAACACAGAATTTAATGTGGTTTGATTATTAAGTTTACGTCAACTGATAAAACAAGAGAAAAAATTTCACTATAATGGAAAAGAGCAAGATATAGTCACTCAGAACTTTTAAATCCTAACCTCAGTGTATTTTTCTGTAACACCCCAAATTTTAAATGTATTATTTTGTGAGTAATATTAATATTTTTGTTTTATTTAAATTTTAGGAAATTATTTGAAATTTTTCAGATTTTCGAAATCGGATTTGATTTTCTGAAAATATAAAACTTTGATGATTTTTAAAAATTAATTTAAAGACGACGTGGCAAAACTAAAAATATATTTAGAGTTTACGAATTTTTCTGACTTTCTTATAATTTTTTCGTTTTTCGATCCCAAGACAGAGTAAAAATTCAAAATTTTGTATCCTAAATAGAACCGGCCGGATCGAACCGGACCGGCTCTTTTCTTTTTCTTCTTTCTTCTCCCTCGCGTGCCCGACCTCTCCTCCTTCCCTTCGCATTTTCTCTCTCCTCCCTCACCCCCAGGCCGCGCCGCCGCCACCCAGCCTTCCCCACCTCACCGGCGCACCGCCCCACCACCTTCCCACGGCCGGCTGACGCTCCAGGCGGTCGGAAAATGCTCGCGAAGACCACCAGACGTGCGTGCACTGTTTCGGCTTTCCTGCCAAAATCCGGCTGATCCGGCCACCAATTGGGCCAGGTCTTGTGTCAAACACCATTTACACTTTGATAGCTTTCCATAGACACCAAGAACACCAAAATCCATCAAGCGATTTGTCCAATTTTTGTCCGGGAAGTTTTAGTCCATTTTGAATTTTGGGCTAGATTTCTCGCAAACCGTGAACCCCACGAGAAAACCGAGAGTTCCAGAGCGCTTCACTTGTCGAGAGCTTCGCAGCAATATAAATTTCAAAATTTTCTGACACCGTTTTTCGGTGGGTCCCACAGAACTTCATAGTATTTTTTCGAGCATTAAATGAGCTTAAAAAATTTCGTAAAAATTACATACTAACCCCCGTGTTGTGGCCTTCGTGTAGGTACCTTCAATTCGCAGGAATTCGACAGTTGTACAGGTCTATAAATTTTCGGCCAGACAGACCAGCTACCGAAAAAGTTTTCGAATTAGATAGAAATTTTGGCTACCCCACCATTGTCAGACGCCCCGAGCGCGTTCCTAAGATCGGAATCGGTATAGGTAAACCCGAACCTTGCTTTTTTCATAATTTTTTTAGTACTTAAATGGGATTAAAAATTCATAAAATATTTGTGGTAGCTCAGAAAATTATGATTCTTTTTGCAATAGCTTGGTAATATTGCTAAGGACTGCGGGGCAAAGTTTTATAATTTTTAGAGTTTATTTGTGTAGTTTTTGCAGAAAAAAGGGTCAATTATAAGGACTAAATTGTAATTTTACATATTGTGATTGATGACTGTTTGGATAGGCCCAGGAGGGGCTGTGTGATATGATTGAGCTGTGGGTGCATGGTTGATGGATATAGAAGTGTGTTTTAAACCCTTTTGCAGGTTGGGTAAGTCCTAGGTATAGGGGAGATTCTGCCAGATTTTCTGCATGACTTAGGATGTCTTTGGTCTTTTTCTTAGTTTGTATGGAGTCAAATTTATTAAATGATTGTAATAAAATTATCAGGTGAGCCGGGACAGCCTTCTTCCTCCGCCCAGCCGCCACAATGACTGCTATCAAGTCTGTGAGTAAAATATTAATTTTAATTGTAATTTCTATATTATTATATGTTCAAGCACGCCCATGCATCACTTATATGTATATATCTATGTAGTTAAACTCTAAGCACGTTTTATGTTACATTCACAACTATTAAAGTGCCATGGATGTTGTTGTGATAATTTGGAGCAGTGTGCGTGTGTTGGCGTGCGTGTGATGTGGTGTTGGCTATAGACAGGACGGGTAGACACGGTTTGAGATCTTCGCTGGGACCCGGTCCTTCGGGGTAGACACGGCTTGAGTTCTTCATTGGAACCCTGATTTGGTTTATTAAGTGAAAGTCCGAGCTGAGTTCTTCGCTGGCACAGGTTGGAATAAGAGAGCTGTATAGGGGATCAGCTCTCATATATGTATTGTTTGACATTATCGGGTGTGTGAGTGCTCCAAATTACCTTTTTGCTGTTATGATGTGAAAATATTGCCGATATTGCATTTCACTCTACATGATGCATTAGCTTTAGATAGCTATAGAGATTATGATTAAAATTGATATTTTACTCTCTAAGTCGAACGCTCACTCCTGTTCATTATTTTTCAGGCTATAGGAGGATTATTGTTGTGGTTAACCTACTTTTCTCCTTCGCAGGTTGTTTAGTAATGTTTGTGTAATTTTGTTAACTCCTAGAATTTTTGCATGTGTTAGAAATATTCATTTGATTTGGGTCTATAATATAATTACCATGATGGGCCTGTAAACTTATTATTATATCCATGTTTGTTGGACTGGATGAGGGAGCTGAGCTCCTATTTGTTTATTTTTTGTTGTTATGAGTATGTGGAGGGTGAACTGAGCTCCCCAATTGATTATATATCATGTTTACAGGTCGGATGAGTCAAAAACTCCCCGTTGAAAGGTCCATTTTATGGCCGGACTTTGTCCGGTTGAATTCTTGAAATTGGGCCCAAATGGGCCTTAGAGTTGGGTTAAGGAATAGTTAGGCTTACTACGGGCCTCGGGGGCTTTAGGCTGGCCCAGGTCCTAGTGCCAGTCTGGCCCATAGGTTGGGTCGTGACAAATGTGGTATCAGAGCTTAGGCTCCAGATTCATAGGGCAAAATTGTTTAAAGTGTTGGGAAGAGTCTAATATGAGTCACATGCGAAAAATAGGGTCCACATTCGTCTTGTATTGTCATCTTTGCTTCTAGTTTCTGCTATATAAATTGTGTGTAATTATGAGTCTATAGAGCTGTGTAATATGTAGTTTTGAATTTTGCGGGCTAATGCTGCTGAATTTCAGGAAAATGCGTAGAAGCAGGAGATCTGCCATTGCACCAGAACCAGATGTGCCTGACAAGGTGTCAGCACAGGATGAGGCGCCTGCCCCGAAGAGGCGAGGTAGGAGGCCTAAAGCTGCTCAAGTAGAAGAGCAGCTGCCACCAGTTCAGGATCAGCCTTTTATGGCACAGGGTCCCATGGACCCAATGACAGCTACTCTAGCTGGGTTGCAGAGAACCATCGATATGATGGCACAGTAAATGGTCTACCCTCCATAGCAGCAGCAATCCACTGCACCAAGAGGGGAACCTTACAAACAGATAATCAATTTCAAAAAATTGGTGCCTAGTACTTATGATGTATCAGACGATGCATATCGGTTTTTGGATTCCTGCAGACAGGCAAGAACAGAGTTGCAGTTGACTGATAGAAGACTTATAGAGTGTATACAGCATGTCATGGGGCCTATGCCTAGACAATGGATGAATGACTACATATTACCTCGGATGGAGGGTTTGTCGTGGACTCAGTTTGTGGAGCTGTTTATCAACCAGTTTGTACCAAAAAGTTTCAGAGATCAAAAGCAGTGGGCCTTTGAGGCCTTAAGGCATAATGACAGGTCTGTAGATGAATATGCTACAAAATTTCTGGAACTGAGCAGGTATGCCCCTATAGCAGTAGCTACAGAAACTATGAAGGTGAAGAGGTTCCTAAAGGGGCTTGACAGGAGGTATGCAAACCTGGCCATGATGTTTGATCAGTCTTTTAATGTGGTAGTTGATCGAGCCAGACAGATTGAGATTAGCTATGCTGTGGATGATAGTGGAAGGGTAAAGAAAAATAGAGCAGAGGGTTCTTTAGGTGTTCCCCACATGGGTACTACGGATAGTGGTGGCCAAACTAATTACAGAGAAAGAAGCAGGAATAAGAGGAGTGATTTTAGACACAAATCTCGAGGATTCAGACTAGGGTACGGATCCAGCAGTGGTCACAGTTCAGGATACAGCAGTTCTAGGTCTAGTTCAGGATCCTCCTTGGCACCTTACGCACAGTGTAGAAGAGGACATTCAGGACCTTGTTTGATGGGTTCAGGAGTATGTTTCAGGTGTGGCCAACCAGGTCACTTTGCTAGGGAAATGCCCCGTGTTCAGCGAGCCACAAATGGGGTCACAGAGTTCTATTGCAAATGTTCCTCGTCAGTTGTATCCTGGTGCTTCTAGCATGGCAGGCAGTCAGTTCAGTAGCCAACAGGGCCGAGGACATGGAGGACGTGGATTTGGAGGCAGATCAGGAGGTAGAAGTCAGTATCAGGGTTTTGCCACCTAGGGTAGGGGTCAAGCTCGGGTTTTCACCCTGACCCATCAGGATGCTCAGGCTTCCAATACAGTTGTGGCAAGTATTCTTCTGGTCTATTCCTATGAGGCTCGTGTTTTAATAAATCCGGGTGCTATGCACTCATTTGTCTCCCCAGTGTTTGCCATGAGATTGGGTAGGAATCCTATAACTTTATAATGCCCTTTGTCTGTAGCTACCCCGCTTAGTGACAATATAGATGTAGATATGGTTTTTTCGGGTAACCCAGTAGTAGTGGATGGAAGAATCCTCCCAGTAGACTTGGTTTCCCTACCAGTAATGGATTTCGATATAATTCTGGGAATGGATTGGTTGGCAACTCATTATGCCACTTTAGACTGCAAGAATAAAAAGGTGTATTTCCACATACTTGGTGTGGAAGAGTTTAGTTTTGATGGTGACAGAAGAATAGCTCCATATAATTTGGTGTCAGCAATTGGTGCTAGAAAAATATTGAGGCGTGGATGTCATGGGTATTTGGCATTAGTGAGAGATACATCTGTAGAAGCTGTCAACATGGGAAATGTTCCTGTTGTCAGAGAATTCATGGACGTCATACCTCCGAGCACTTCACCCTGGGGTGCTCCTGTTCTATTTATGAGAAAGAAAGATGGGTCCTTGAGCTTGTGTATTGATTATAGATAGCTGAATAAGGTGACTGTGAAGAACAAGTATCCACTTCCTCGGATCGATGATCAGTTTGATCAGCTCCAAGGAGCTAGATTCTTTTCCAAGATAGACCTGTGATTAGGCTACCATTAGTTGAGAATCAGGAATGAGGATGTGTCCAAAACAGCATTCAGGACAAGATATAGTCATTATGAATTCTTGGTGATGTCTATTGGACTCACCAATGCACCATCAGCCTTCATGGACTTGATGAACAGAGTGTTCAGGCCATTCCTGGACCGTTTTGTCATCGTATTCATAGATGACATTTTGGTATACTCTCAGACCGAGGAAGAACACGTGTGGCACTTGAGGATGGTGTTACAGACTTTAAGGGAGCACCAGCTATATGCCAAATTTTCAAAATGTGAATTTTAGCTAGAAAGCATCTCATTTTTGGGACACATGGTTTCTAGTGAAGGCATTCAAGTGGATCCCAAGAAAATTAAGGCTGTTACTGATTGGCTTAGGCCTACAATAGTCACTGAGGTGTGAAGTTCTCTGGGCCTAGCTGGTTATTATAGGCGTTTTGTGCAGGATTTTTCCAGGATAGCTTCTCCCTTAACTAAGTTGACTCGGAAGAATGTTCTATTCATTTGGACAGATGACTGTGAAGAGAGTTTCCAGAAGCTTAAGGAGTGTCTAACCACTGCCCCTGTGTTGACACTACCGATGAGTGGTGAACGATATACCGTGTACTGTGACGCCTCTAGAATTAGCTTAGGGCGTGTTTTGATGCAGAATGGAAAAGTAGTGGCTTATGCCTCAAGACAGCTAAAGAGGCATGAGCAGAACTACCCCACCCATGATTTAGAAATGGCGGCTGTAGTCTTTGCACTAAAGATCTGGAGACACTACCTATATGGTGAAGTGTGTAAGATATACACCGACCATAAGAGTTTGAAGTACATTTAAACTTGAGACAGAGGAGATGGATGGAGCTTCTGAAGGACTATGATTGCACCATCCAGTACCACCCTAGGAAGGCCAATGTAGTAGCAGATGCTTTGAGCATAAAATCTTCTGGTAGCTTGGCGCACATATCAGCGAAGAAGAGACAGTTGATTTAGGAAGTACATGAGTTGATGGATCAAGGTTTAATCCTAGATCTTTCAGATGAGGGGGTATTGTTGGCCCATTTTTTAGTGAGGCCAGACTTGCGAGACAGAGTTAGAGTTTCCCAGCACAGAGACCAACAATTGATGAAGATCATAGAAATAGTACAACAGGGTGAAGATGGTGAGTTTAGATTTGCCAATGATGGCGCCCTTATGCAAGGTTCCAGGATATGTGTGCTCGATGTGGACAATCTCAGAAATAAAATCATGCAAGAGGCACACTATACACTGGATAATGTCCACCCAGGCTCCACAAAGATATACCATGATGTGAAAGATAGCTATTGGTGGAATGGCACGAAGAGAGACATAGCAGACTTTGTGTCCAAGTGCTTGACTTGTCAGAAGGTGAAGTTTGAACACCAGAGACTGTTAGGTAAGCTGCAAGAGCTCCTTATCCTATAATGGAAGTGGGAGATGATTACTATGGATTTTGTGACTGGGTTACCTCGTATCACTCGATGATATGATTCAATATGGGTAATTGTAGATCACCTGACTAAATTAGCTCACTTCTTGCCTGTGAAGACCATATATTCTGTTGCACAGTACACCCGGCTCTACATTCGAGAAATAGTCAGATTGCATGGAGTTCCTGCTTTCATAATATCTGACAGAGGGCCCCAATTCACTTATCGATTTTGGAGGAAGTTGCAGGAGGCACTTGGCATACAGTTGAACTTTAGTACCGCTTTCCACTCTCAGACAGACGGACAGTCCGAAAGGACAATCCAAACACTGAAAGACATGCTTCGCATGAGTGTTTTGGATTTTGGAGGTTAATGGGATAATCAGCTACCTTTGGTAGAGTTTGCCTACAATAACAGTTACCATTCCAGCATAGGGATGGCACCCTATGAGGCATTATATGAAAGAAAGTGTAGGTCTCCTCTGTGTTGGACGAAAATGGGAGAAGCGAAGGTGCATGATGTAGACCTAGTGCAGTACACTTCAGAGATAGTTCCTTTAATTAGGGAACGATTGAAAACAGATTTCAGTAGGCAGAAGAGTTATGCAGACCCCAGACGGAGGGATATAGAGTTTGCAGTAGGCGACTATCTAGCCCGTTTTGACTTTTGGGCTAGATTTCTCCAAACCGAGAGTACCACGAGAAAGTCGAGAGCTTCGCGGCAATATAAATTTCAAAATTTTCCGACATTGTTTTTCGGTGGATCTCAATGAATTTCGTAGTGTTTTTCCAAGCATTAAATGAGCTTAGAAAATTTCGTAAAAATTATATACTAACCCTCGTGTTGTGGGCTTCATGTAGGTACCTTCAATTCGCAGGAATTCGACAGTTGTCCGGATCTGTAAATTTCTGGTCAGACAGATGGGCTACCGAAAAAGTCTCTGAATTGGATCAAAATTTTGGCTATCCCACCATTGTCAAATGCCCTGAGCGCGGTCCCGAGATCGGAATTAGTATACATAAACCCGAACCTCACATTTTCATAATTTTTTTTAGTGCTTAAATGGGATTAAAAATCCATAAAATATTCATGGTAGCTCAGAAAATTATGATTCTTTTTGCAATAGCCTGGTAATATTGCTAAGGACCGCGGGGAAAAGTTTTAGAATTTTTAGAGTTTATTTGGGTAGTTTTTTGCAAAAAAAAAAAGGTCAATTATAAGGACTAAACTATAATTTTACATATTGTGATTGATGACTGTTTGAATGGGCCCAGGAGGGGCTGTGTGATATGATTGAGTTGTGGGTGTATGGTTGATGGATATAGAAGTGTGTTTTAAACCCATTTGCAGGTTGGGTAAGTCCTAGGTATAGGGGAGACTCTGCCGGATTTTCGACACGACTTAGGACGTCTTTGGTCTTTTTCTTAGTTTGTATGGAGTCAAATTTATTAAATGATTGTAATAAAATTGTCAAGTGAGCCGGGACAACCTTCTTCCTCCGCCCAGCCGCCACAGTGACTGCTGTCAAGTCTGTGAGTAAAATAATAATTTTAATTATAATTTCGATATTATTATATGTTCAAGCACGCATATGCATCACTTATATGTATATATCTATGCAGTTAAACTCTAGGCACATTTTATGTTGCATTCACAACTGTTAAAGTGCCATGGATGTTGTTGTGGTAATTTGGAGTAGTGTGCGTGTGTTGGCGTGCGTGTGATGTGGTGTTGGCTATAGACAGGACGGGTAGACACGGCTTGAGATCTTCGTTGGGACCCGGTCCTTCGGGGTAGACACGGCTTGAGTTCTTAGTTGGGACCTCGATTTGGTTTATTAAGTGAAAGTCTGAGCTGAGTTCTTCGCTGGCATAGGTTGGAATAAGAGAGCTGTATAGGGGATCAGCTCCCATATATGTATTGTTTGACATTATCGGGTGTGTGAGTGCTCCAAATTACCTTTTTGCTGTTATGAGGTGAAAGTATTGCCGATGTTGCATTTCACTCTACAGGGTGCATTAGCTTTAGATGGCTATAGAGATTATGATTAAAATTGATATTTTACTCTCTGAGTCGAACGCTCACTCCTGTTTATTATTTTTCAGGCTACAGGAGGATTATTATTGTGGTTAACCTACTTTTCTCTTTTGCAGGTTGTTTATTAATGTTTGTGTAATTTTGTTAACTCCTAGAATTTCCGCATGTGTTAGAAATATTCATTTGATTTGGGTTTGTAATATAATTACCATGATGAGCCTGTAAACTTATTATTATATGCATGTTTGTTGGACTAGATGAGGGAGCCGAGCTCCTATTTATTATTATTTTTTTGTTATGAGTATGTGGAGGGTGAGCTGAGCTCCCCAATTGATTATATATCATGTTTACAGGTCGGGTGAGTCAAAGACTCCCCGTTGAAAGATCCATTTTATGGCCGGACTCTGTCCGGTTGAATTCTTGAAATTGGGTCCAAATGGGCCTTAGAGTTGGATTAAGGAATAGTTAAGCTTACTATGGGCCTCAGGGGTTTTAGGCTGGCCCAGGTCCTAGTGCCGGTTCAGCCCATAGGTTAGGTCGTGACATTTTCGAATATCTCACAACTCTATCGCCTAATGCAGAATATTACAATATTTATGCTAGTCCATATTACGAGGGCAAGCCGAGCCCAAGCCCACTATTGATATTACTTTTTATTCCAATCGGATCGCAACGTGAAATTTTTAAGTCGGGTTAGAAACATATTCAAAATTTAAGTCACATAAAAAAAATAAAAAATTTAACCTTAAATTTATGAAATTAATTTTAAATTTAACCAAATCTAACAGGAATGATTTTAACTTTAAAATTTGTACTTACCAAAATTGAATCGAATTCTTTGTAAAATTCATTTCAAATCTTTCTCCTTTTATATGGATAATAGGTATTATAAATCTACAGGGTTGATTAAAATGTAATTTTTTTAATATATAAATTTATCTCTAAATTTTATCAAAAAATCTCATCACACCTTGATTTTTTTAATGCATCTCATGATACTCCTTTTTTTTTTTTTTTTCTTTTCAGAACATTGCATGATACTCTTAAAAACTGTAAAATAATTACAGAATTCGTTATATCGCCGTCTAGAATTTGTAGTTGTAAGCTCTCGAATTCGTGCACGCAAGAGAATTATTACAACACTTTTCGTGTTTGCAACGAAAGGGACGAAGCAAACATTGCTTTTAATCGCTTTTTGGTGGATATAATCATAGTACGTATACTGTATATGTAGAAATCGATGGATGTCTTTACGATTAGGCAATGCATTACGAAAGCAAACCACTCAATTTTGACAATTGCCATGTTTAATCAGTGTCAGAGTCAAAATTAAAATACATAATTTATTAATAAATTATTTATTTAAATATTAATAAAAAAAATTAATTAATAATAATAATCATTTTATGGTTATAAAATAAAATTTATATTAAATTATTATCAAAATTTATTTAAAATTATTAAAACTCTTAAGGTCTTATAATTATTAAAATTTAACATAAAAATAAAAAAATAATTTAAAAATTACTATTAAATCTTTTAAAATTTTAGGAGGCCCAAGACTCCCTTTAGCCCACTACTGGCTTCGTCTCGGTGTTCAACCATGTGCTCCCTCCAAACTCAATAAAAAATTTTGTCAAATTTTATACTTTAATGGATTAATATTATAATGAATTAAATACATACTTTTATTTAGTAACGGAGGCAGAAATTTTTTTTAAAAGTGTCTATTATATATAAAATTAAACGCATTTTAATTTATCATAAAGAATTGTGACTATAATTTTTTTAAAATTAATAACGAAAAATTATATTTTTATATTGATAAAGTTCAATTGAACACTATTTATTTATTTCTTTCAGTGACCTCAATTTTGACATAAAAAAAATTAAGAAATTTAGAAAGAATTTTGCAAAAAATTATATATTTCATAATTTGTAAATTTTTTACAAACTCGTTAAATTTGATTATTAAAAAAAATTATATAATAGAATATATAATAAATCTTAAAATAGAATTTCTTATTGATTTTTTTAAAGATTTTTTCCTAAATTTTTTAATTAAAATCTTAAGATTATGTTCGATGAAGTATAATATAATATAATTATTATATAATACAATCAAAATTTTAATATAATGTAATAATAATTTTTATTTTAATATTTAATTTATTTATTATATTAATAATAAATGATAATGATTACATTCATTAATAGCAAAGTGATAATAATAGTTAAATAATAGTAGTGATGACGATAATGATAGTTAGATGATGATGGTGGTAGCTTGGTAGTAATATAGGTGACAGTAACTAAGTATTGATAGCGGTAAACAAGTGGTGGTAGAAATAACAAAGTATGGGTAGTATCGATAGTAGAAATAGTAGCTAAGCAGTAGTAGTGGTAATATTAACAATAATTAAAAAAATTAAAATAAATAATTATAATTAAATTCATTTTTATAAATAATAATTATTAAATCACTTAAAATATAATTAATTACATGATATAATTGTCATTCTATTATATCAATTTTTTTTTTGTATTATTAAGTAGCATAATTAGATATGCAACGTAATCATAATCACGATAGAGAAATAAATTAAAATTTCTCTTTTAGAGATTGACAGACCTTAGTGAAATTTACATAAATACTTTGTATTTAAAAAATGAATTAAATTATTATTAAATGTAAAATTTAATCCTTTTATTACATTTTCACCCTTATTATTCAAGTCAAATATCTTAATTATATTTTTTTGGATAAATAATATTTTAGTCTTATCTTTTATTTTTCTCAAAATTAAAAATTAATTTTATTTAAAAAATTAAAGTCAAACACTATTTAAAACAAAATCTTAAAAATTAAAGTATATAATATTTTAATTGCATAAGTATATAATATAATATTGTTAACTCCATTGCGCTTTGCAAATATAGTTGGACTTCAAATAAGTTCCACGTAAAAACTAAGGGGGCTCATGGCTCAATTGGTTTTTTCTTTTTCTTTTCTTTTTTTTAAACCAAAACAACTACCCAGATTTCGCACTCTTCATATCATAAATTTCATAATTAGTATCAAATTAAACAAAAAAAAGAAGAAGCAAACAACATAAACGAGAATATATATATATATATATATATATAAAAGAAAAAGAAACAAATCTCAAGTCTCAACAACAGTAAATTCTTCAACTTTATTAAAATCTTAACACGTTATGTACTTACATATATCTTTATCAAACAAAAGCACTAGCAAAGCAATTTCTCCACCTTCAATCGTAAAAACTGAAAATGAAGAGTCAAGTTGCATCATAGTATTAGTAACTATCTGTGAAAATGGTAAGAAGGATATGGACTTAAAAGATTTTTCTAAATCCACGTATCTGCTTTACAACAAGGTCAGGAGACAATGCAAGTAAGTCCTCTAACCATCTTTTTATTTACGAGCCAACTTCCCTCATCAACATCATTTTCCAACATTTCGTTCCTTTGCTAATCATCATAATCTGATCAATTAACCAAACTCATTCACAATATATATCTCTATGACAGCACAAATTTCTTTGAGCTGGAACAAAACGATATATTCCAAAACTTACCCCTTCATTCAGAATTTCTAGTCTTCTTAGCTGTGAACAGTTGGCGAAGGAAAGCAAACTTTCCTCTTGCACGGGCAGAGAACTCGGTCATGATGCCATTACTTGATGCTGCTGTCTCATGGCTATCGGATTCTAGCACAGATGTTGATGGTGGAGAGATGGTAAAGAGGAAAGCATTGAGCATGCGGATGATCTGGCTGAAGCTGGGCCTCAAGTTAGGGTCTTCAACCCAACATGATTGAATGATAAATGCAAGCTCAGGGGACATGTCCTCTGGAAGACTGGGCCTCCCTTGCTGCATTCTCAATTGACAAGAGTTCAACAAGTTAGTAAATATAGAACTTAGTTGTGATTGCACTAGCACAATTTGTAACTTAGCAAGGATATTCCTTTAACAGCAGGACCAAACGGCACAAAAACAATAGTATCTTTCTTTCCATAAGACTGCATTTGGCTAAATGATCTTTCAATCTTAAGTTATAAATCCCAAATTAAATGAATATAAAACATTAACACATGTAATATCAGTAAAGACTGGCACTTTTTTCACCTTAAAAGCAGCTGCATAAGCAGCCTGCAAATTTGACATGCCTTCAAATGGCATGCGGTTGGTCAGCAACTCCCATAAGACAATTCCAAAGCTGTAGACATCAACCTTGTTATTGTAATGCTTCTTCTCTCCCTGCCGCAATGTCACAGTACTATACAACTGCAAAGCCATTGTTAATAAAAGAGCTGAACAATGAAGGCAAAAATTACATTCCCTCTAAGAAAATATATAAAGAGATCAATGAACAGTGCTAAAATTTAATTAGTCTAACCTAGCCATTTAACACCCACAAATCAACTGAAATCAAAGAACATCAGTGTTGTAACTTTGTTACCCAGTTAGTGCTTTGAGGTGTTGTGCTATGTCAAATTGTGATCTCAATAGGCAAAATTGTAAACAAGACTGATGAAACAAATTTAATCTAAGGAAAAAAAAAGTGTGATATATTTGTTTTAAAGATGAAATTTAAGTTAAAAAAACTTCCATTTATTTACCCCCAAAGGGGCTAATGAAGAGTGTACAAAATGAACTCTTGCCAAAATGGGAGAGGAAAAGAACCATTAAGTAAACTATTCTGTTACATAACGAGGTATTTACTGATATTTGCCTGCAAGTTACATGGTTGACAAGCCATTTTCTGTTACATCAGGTCATATCAAGCTAAAAACAATCAAATTATGTAAGCAAGGCACAAACCTCAGGAGCCATCCAGCGGTAAGTCCCAGTTTCAGCAGTCATCATTTCAGTCACTGATTCTTCTCTTGCAAGACCAAAATCTGCAAGCTTCAGAGACTTCTGATTTGAGGTAAGCAACAAATTATCTGCATTTAATGGTTAAATTTTGTACATCATTGGTGAAAGCATTGAAGACATGATCATAAACTGCACAGGAATGCCATCCATAAAATGGAATTCACTCTCCTTTTCCAATAGCACAGATTTGCATTGATCTTAACTATATTGTTAAACCCAACTCTAATTGCAATGACTGAGACATTTAGGACTACAGAATAAACTTAAATAGGAACTGAACTAACCCTCCATTAGCTGTTTCAATAATCTAATTGGATTATGCATAGAATGGTGCAATAGGACGAAAATGACACAAATATGACTCTTTCACAAACAATTACTAGTGAAAGATACTGTTAACTTCAGTGTCCATGTAGTCATAGAGATGGTATGAAAAGTTGAAGGACTCTAGATAGGCTTTCACTTTGATAATAGAGGAGATAGACAAATTAAAACACTATATTGTCTCTGGGGGCAGAGGTAGGATGCAGTCTATAGGGTCCACAACCCCACCTGGCTCACATAATCTCCAAGGACTTCTCCTCCCTCCTCCAGCACCCATGCCCCCCTCACTTGAAGTTCTGGATCCACCACTGATTGACCCCACAACAATTACCAAAACCAAAAGTATGAGCTTTGGATTTCAAAAAAAAATGATGCCTAAAACAGTAAGAATTCCTTCAGAATATTCTTTTAAATACCTGGTTTGAGATCTCTGTGTATAATCCCATTTGCATGCAGACAGTCCATCGCTCGAGCAGTGTCAAGGGCAAAATTCAAAGCCACATGAAGCTCTAATTGTTTTGGACGAATGCTATTCAAATACTTACGGAGTGACATCCCAGGTAATAGCTCAGTTACTATCACCATCAGTGGATCCTTACAAGCTCCAATAAACTGCAAGGCCGAGAAGCATACCATGCAAAGTTAAATGGAAATGAAATGGGCAGATGACAGATACAATATAGTAAAAACAGATAACTAACACCAGCAAAATAATAATAAAGGGAATCTCACAGACAGACGGTTAATTTCAATGGCCACCTTGACAAGATTCTCATGTTTTACTCGAGACATCATGTTAACTTCACGGGCAAAACGATTCTCCAATGCAGCTCTTTCTTCTGAACTACTCCCTCGACTAAGCACTTTGACAGCAACAATTTGATCACCATACCTGGAAAATATTTGACCGCACCTACATAACAAGGACACTAGCTGCCAGAAAAACTACTCTTGGACACTCGGTGCGAAGGCACAACTGTGCATTTTATTCAATGGAACAGGATATAGAAATAGTTTATACGACCAAACTTAGACAAAATTTAAATATGAAAAGCATACTTTAAAAATACATGTCATTTTACATGCCAATGAGGCCTTCAGACCTCAATTGCACATATTAAAAAATATTCCAACAATTATGAAGAATAGCATAGATTTCTAGCTTTTCATATAATGGATAATCAAATCAATTATCTTATACAAATTCGGTTGTCATTACACATCCATTATAACAAGGGGGAAAAAAAAAAAAGAAACTTTAAGGGGCAACACAGAATCCAGCCATGGCTAAAATTTGATTCCGAAGACTGGCTACCTCATCCTCACTACAGCAATATTTACCTCAAAAATTAAGAAAAAAAAAAAGAGGAAAATAATTGACGGGAAAAAAAAAAAAGACAATTTAAAACTAAAGCTAAATTAAACTTTGATTAATCATTGAACTAGCATTACATAGGTGTTGCATATACATAAACACATATGTAGAGGACACTGACCTTCCTTCATAAACCTTCCCATGGGCTCCCTCGCCAATTTTGGAGCCGATAAACAATAATTTGGGGTCAACGAGCAGACTTTCATCAATCGACAGTTCCGGCGCCGTTAGAGAACCATTTTGAGTGAGTGTTGCCGGTTCTACCTCGACGGACCTCGGCAAAAAAGGGTGCTGCTGCCGCTCATTTTCTGCCTCTGGCCCTCCGTTCTTGTCGCTGCTGCCGCTGCCGCAACTCATGTTGCAAACTTGGCAGCCTCAAATAATACCTGAATTTCTCATTTCTTCTCAGTCTCTTTGTCTTTATTATCTCTATATTTCCACAATCGAAATCATTATCCAAAATCCCCACAAGGTCAACTAATAATCAGCATTTTCTTATCTGACAATAATCAAATTTGAATTTGAATTCCTTCTGCCATAGAGCTTTGCTTTCGCTATAATTCCTCGCCAATTAATCCCGAGTATAATTTGAAAACGAAGTCGATTACCTTCTCTTGTTTTTTCAGGCTTGTCAGAATTTGACTTCAGCTGGAAGCCTCCTCTTGCTTGAAGTTTATAAAAAAGGAAACCCTAAGAACTACTTAAAGTCGACGCTAATAAAAAAAAAAAAAAAACACTGAAACTTGAAAACAACGTCGTCGTTTAAGCTATCAGAGAAACTCAGCACCCTAAACCTTACGCAGAAAAACAGAAAAAAGGATAGCTCCCCTTTGTCTCTTTCTCTTCTGTTTCTTTCTGGAACGGTGTGAGCGGTCAGAGGCGCTCCGATGAAGATATTCCGGGTATATGTTCCGACGAGGGTTTAAAAAGTTGGGGATAGAGAGAAAAACGAAAGGCGAGGAAAAAAGACAAGGAAAAGAAGAGGGAGTGGTGTAATGGAGAAATATGAAGGGCCAGTGACCGGATGCCACGTGGATTGAATGAGACCTTTGGCTTTGGGAAATTTATAGAATATTTTAGATATTCATACTTAAAAATTTAAAAAAATTATACATAAATAATAATTTCTAAAATTATAAAATTTTGATTTTTAATTTTGTAGTCAATTATTAAAAAAATTAAATAAAATTATATAAAAACCGTGGCCTCTCTCTAGTCTATTACTTCATGTTTGCCTCGTGCCCATTAAAGAATCAATTTTCCAAATCCCACCGCTCGGCTGCGATACAAACTAATCTTTTTCTTTATATCCTTTCACAACCAATGTATTTTGTTCACCTGTGATCGAATGCTTCCCTCCCCTCAATATTATTAGAAAAATAATTTAAAAAATAATTTTATTATTTTTATAATTAAAATATATTAAATTTAATTTTAAATTATTTTTTAATTAATATATTTAAAAATATGATTTAATAGTTGTGCACATAATATTTTTTAAATAATTAAAATTAAGATAATATTTCAATATTTTTTATTTTTATAGATTTTACATTCTCACTGTGCGGAAATTAATAATAATTAATATCACGTGCTTCGCGTGAATTAATTTAAAGTCAATTGTGATATTTCAAAAGTTGAGGGCCAGTTAACGCTGGTTGGATCAGTTCATATTTTATTTATAGTTAAATTTTTTTTTTAAAATTAACTCTTTTAAAAATATTTAAAATTATATATTTTTTAAAAATAAATAAAAACATAATCACAAATATGCTCAAAATAACATAAGTTGTGTTTTTTCATTTTATTCAAAATGTATAATGAAATTATAATTTTTTTTAAAAAGTACAAGTCATGTATAACATAAATATGATTTTCTAGACTTTCTTAATTAAAAAATATTAAAAAAAAAGAGAACTCCATTAATTGTTTTGGTAGTTTTTAATAATTACTTTGTATTATAATTTTTTTAATTAATTATACTATAATATTTTATAAAACTTTTGGCCTTTTAAGTTACAAACTTGGATAGGTCCTGATTTTATAAGATAATTTAGATTAGAGGGTCAAAATTATTTTTAAAAAAATATAAAATATTATTAAAAAAATAATTTAAAAATTATTTTATTATTTTTATAATTAAATTTTATTTTAATTTTAAATTATTTTTTAATTTTTTTAATTAATATATTTAAAAAAATAATTTTGTAACAATAATTTTAATCGTAATACCAATTTTAATAGTAATACCAAATAAGTTCTTCATTTCATTTTATATATTATTTGTTTGAAATATAATTCCAAGAGCTTTATTTAAAATAAAAAATAGCTGAAATGATTTAGGAAGGAGAAGGATGAGATATGTTTATGATAGTTTTATCTATATATGTTGTAATTTGATAGTAGATTAATTATATATTTCCATTTCTTACCATTAATTTGAGAATAGATAAGTGAAGAAATTTAAATTTGAGGCTTCCCCATCTTTTACACGTTAAAAATAAAATAAAACCAGTCAAATTATTTTTTAATTAGCTATCTCTGATTCTCATTAGTATTATATTTTCAGATAATTTTTAATGTTTTAGACTCGTTAATAATTGACTATTGTTTTAGATAATTTTGTTTTTTCAATAATAAAATAATGTTATGATTACATTATATGTAATAATATTAATATTCATTTTAATAACATTATAATATAATCGTATTTCTAATCACTGAATGATTGGATGCAATAAAATTAATTATCATCGTTGATCATAAATAATCGATTGTTAACCACTAATTAATCATTGTTATTTGCAAAAATCAATTATTACTTATAGTTAAAATCTACTTATGAATCTCACATATTTATATCTTAATTTACAATATTATAGATTTAGAAAATAAAAATCCTTAAACTATTAATTACATTTATCATTTAATTATATTTTAAGAAATATTTGCAAATTTATGAATATACTATTTTTATGTTGCATCAGTAAGCAGAGACATAGTGTGGTGTTAGCTAAGCGTCTCTGTTTACTGTGGCTTGCTGGATGCTGTGAAAGGGAAGAAGCAGAGTGCTGTTTGATGAAGATTTCAATAATATCCGCGATTTTGGATCTAGCCTAGTCTGAGGAATATTTCATTCCCATCTAATTGAAAAATGATATTTGTTTTTGGCTTGGAGGGATTGAGCTAACCCCTTTTGATTATGCTGATCGTTTTCTGAATTCAAGTTCAAATCCACTGGTAAGTGGTAAGCTAATAATATCTTCTCCTGACGTGAAAACTAAATGCAATCTTGTGACATTGTTGAGTTTTGGATTGATGTTTGGAATTTCTTATATGATGATACTTGTAACTCGTTTTATTCTTTAAGTGGTTGCTTCTGTTTTCACCTTCAATATTCAAATCGAAGGCTTACAAGCATCTGGGTGTTATCATACACTAGACAGCTTATGGTGGCTCGTTTCCAAGTTAAAATGTTTTGGATTGGTGTTTCTTAATCTATTTCTGCAGTCCACTCAACGCCTGTAGTTATATGTATTGCTCTGATGCTGTCCATGTTTGGATCAAGCATAGACTTTTGCACATAACCATTGGACAAATGGCTCATTGCGGTGTCTCCAATCCAGGATTCGAAAAGTCTGCTTGGGATCAGCTCCACCGCACGTATCCAACCACTTGTTAATAACTTTTACTGTTATTTATAATGCAACTTAATGGGTGTAATTGGGACATAATTTGATAGTTATTGTTATATTCATATTTCTTTTTGCCATTCCTTCCTCTACCTTTTATTATTTGCCTTTGTTTTTATTCAAATTTCTTGATTTTCCTATTTTACATTAATTATTTCCAGTCCGTTTTTATGCCAATTGCTGTTCTATGTTAAGTAGTAGTGTAATTTATCTCACTAATAGTAATTTTACTGTTTTACAGGTCATTTCAGAGCTGGAAGGGAAGAAACAGCATTTACTGTTTGTCAACAATCAGCATCGTACACATTAAATTTGCTTCCCAACACGAGTGTCAATTTCAAATTCTTTGCTAGCTTCACTTGAATGTTGTTTTATTGTGGTCTTACACTTGTGTTTTGTGTCATTAGTGGTTGCTGACACAGTTCATCTCCCTTTGCCTTAATTCTAGGTTTATTTGTGATGCTTCCCTACTTCTGAAAGGTGATAGTGATCTGACCTTCTCATAGAGGTAATATGCGAAGAGAATGGAATCGAAGTTAGACCCTGATAGGCATACATGAATCTTCTCTTGTTTGTTTGCTTATGTTAGTGATCATATCTCATTGGCAAGGTAAGGGCTTACATTCTACACATCTACAGATGGTTCAGGCTTTTATGGTCATGGACCTTATGCTGTTATTTTTGGGTGGGCATCTTCTTCTCTTGATTTTTACCCATATCATTTTTTCCTGCTTTAGTGGGTACCATGCTATAACAGGGAAACTGTGGTGATAAACTATCAGAAGCACTGATCATGCATTTTCTGAACCAAAGTGATATTTTTAGTTCATATATATATATATAGTCTAGTCCTGAATCTGCTAGAAGTTGCCTGTGGACAAGACTTGATTTTGGAGTGTCATTGATCGGTCATAAGTAAGCAATTTTCCAAATCATCCCTGTCACCTGCCACTGAAGTCAGCTCATCAGCTCTTTTAGCCTGGTGCTTCCAGTCAGTTTGAAATAAGGTATACAACATCTAGAAACACAGCTGATCTGTGCTGCAAGTAGCCCAAACCATAATCCCCGAAAACCCATTTTGAGTATGAAAGTTAGGTGAACTGCAACTGGCAATCCAACAAGGTAAAAGGCATATAAATTTATGCGAGCACCATCTTTAGGACGTGCAGTGCCTGTTAAGACTCCGCAGGCAGCCGTTTGGGGAGAGTTGCCAATTTCACATAATCCCAGTAATGGAAGTCCAGTCGATATCAAGTCAAGAATCTGTGGCTCATCAGTGTACATCCTTCCCCATACTGAGCTAAAGACGAATGTGAAAACAGTAGCCATGAGTCCGCATGCAAATCCCAGGATGATCCCAATTATGGCTGTCCATTGCGCGCGAGCTGGTTGTCCAGCACCTAGTGCGTGACCTACTCGTGTGCTTAAGCTGCAACCTAAGGAAAATGGAAATGAATATATTAAACCTGCTGTCTGGATAAGGATGCCCGTGGCTGCAACATTAGCCTTTGGATTTGTGAGCAAGCCGCAAAGAAACAGCATTATCTCATACCACCACCACTCCAAGCACACAGAGATGACGCTAGGCAAAGCTAGAGAAAGCAACGGCCTCCAGCCTTGGAAGATGGAGCTTGTTGTAATTCCATGCCAAGGTTTCAATGGCTTTTTGGATACAGCCACATAAACTAGCAAGCCTATGTTCATATTTATGGTGTTACAAGCGATGGCTAATGCAACTCCTTTCACCCCTAGCTTCAAATACATTGCAAAGAAGTAGTTGATTGGGGCATGGAGGATAACTGCACCAACAGCAGATATGGTAAGAGGAGTTGTTAAGCCTTGAGTTCTAAGAAAGGATCTCATTGGATGAAGCACTGCTTGAGCTATTAATTCAGGAATACAGAAGACAATGTAAACTTTGGCTACATTTATGATATCTGGATCCTGACCTAATCGTCGAAAGATGGGTTCTACGTTGAGCCATAACAAGCTAATGGGTAGGGCAACAAGTAAAAGGAGACACATAGTTCTCAGATAGGTTTGGCTGATAACTGACCATCTTTTCGCCCCATAGGCTTGGCCACAGATGGGATCCATACCCATGGCCAGGCCTTTCATTACAGAGAGACCTGTGATATTTGCAAACCCAAGTGCCAGTGAACCTCCTGCTAGCTCTATCTTCCCCATACGACTCAAGAAGAGCATCGAAATTACAGATCTCGAATATATGAGTACGGTCGTCAAAATTATTGGGCATGCAATCTTTCCTAAAGCAAGCACCTCTTCTCCCACCTGCATGGATTATATTACCCATTTAAACGCGCACCTTTCTAATATGTTGCTGTATAAACCAAAAATATTTCATCAATGAATTGACCAATGCAAAATTGATATTCAACTTACAAGCATAAGCATAATTATCAAATTGAGATTCGAATCACGAACTGAAATTTTCATTTTATAAGTCGAGAATTGAATTAAATCGTAAGGTTTAATAAAAATTAATTAAAAATAATATATATTTTAAAAAATATGTAAAAATAATATATTGCAATAACATATTTTAATATATATAAAATTATCATTTA
Organism: Hevea brasiliensis; assembly: GCF_030052815.1. Classification (NCBI taxonomy): domain Eukaryota; kingdom Viridiplantae; phylum Streptophyta; class Magnoliopsida; order Malpighiales; family Euphorbiaceae; genus Hevea; species Hevea brasiliensis. The sequence continues at coordinate 101,511,355 of NC_079495.1, read as the reverse complement.
GTTAATTAGAAGTAAGTTTTATAGTAGAATAATATATTCTTATTATGCTATATAAATTTATGTTATAAATTATGAATTCTTAAATCACAGACAATGATTATCATTATGCATTTATTAAAATTTTCATTTAAATTTGATTAAATAATTAAATAATAAAAAAAGTTGGCGGATTAAATTAAAAATTATAATATATTAATATGAAATGTCATAATTTGACAACTATAGTTAGAGGAGTAGATTAATTAAACAAAAGAAAAGAGAGGAAAAAAAATGGCTATTAGAAGAAAAATAGTTAGGGAAAAGTTTTATATATACTTTTCATAGTAAAGTGAAATTTTAAATTTTAAAACTTCAGGATTTAATAACCTTTTAATAAAAGAATCGATCAAATTAGTAGATTTATATTGATCTATCCAGATTCATTATCGAATCATAATTAAGATTCGATCATGATTCAAATATATTTGCGATTCACTCTATAAATTGAAATCATTAAAATAAAAAATTGAATCAAATTGTTCGAATTTAATCAAAAGATTCTAACAACAGTTATTATAACAAATGTTAAAATTAATGGTGCATAATAAAAGTTTATATAACAAATATATATATGAAATTTTATTAAGTATTTTAAAAGTATATACTGTTTCTCCCATAATAAAATGAGTTTACATCTCATAATTTCATAAAATAATTAAATTTTTATGAATATATGATACATTAAAATTTTGTATATAAGAATTATCTTTAATATATATATATATATATATATATATATATTTGTGTGTGGGGTGGGGTCCGATAAGTGTAAGCTCCTTTCTCTTTTAGGGCTTTTTATCGCGTGAAGTAATTTAAATTACTTGTTCGAAAAGCATGGAGCAAAAAGGTACTAACAAAAATTAATTCTAAAAAAATAATAAAAATTGTATACTCGACTTTATAAAGTAATTTTTAATTCTAAAAAAATAATAAAAATTGTATACTCGACTTTATAAAGTAATTTTTTTTTATAAATTAGAAGCGGCTTGACTGAGTGAGGAGAGCAACACAATTAACTCGGGATTTTTTTAAGAGTAAATTATAATTTAATTTTTAAAGTTGAATTAGAGTTACAATTTAATTCCTAAAATTTTAAAACTAATTAATTCTTGATATTTTAATAATTATACAATTTATTCTTTATTGTTAAAATTTTAATTAATTTATTATTAATTCTAGTAAAAATATTAAAATATTCTTAATTTTATTTTTAATTTGAAAACAATTTAGTCATTGAAGTTTTATTTTAGTATCAATTTAATTTTTGAGATTTAGTTAAATTTATAATTTAGTCATTATAATTTTAAAATAAGTAATTTAATTATTGATATTTTAATAAACATATTAAGTTACTGTAATTGGAATTATCGTTAATTCTTTATTAAATTTAATAAAAATATCAAATTTTTGTATTAGTTTAAAATAAAATAAAATAAAAAACTAAACTGTTTACCTAGTAATGCTGATTGTTTCTCTATCTTTAGAACCCCACCACCCACCAGAATATGCGGGTCTGCATTTGTAGGGGCATCTATAAAGGAAGCAGAGCATCTACCTCTGCTATAAGTGAGCTTCAAGGGATTAAAAAAGGGTTCCATTGCCCATTTTTTAGTTTTTACTTTTCTTATCCATGGTGGAATATCAAAAACAACTCTCAAAGCCTCACCTCAGAGTCTCGGACTCCACTTTGGTCAAAATGTGTTCTCTGCCTATCACATCAAATTGCATTGCCAATGCAAAGAAAGAAGACGAAAACACAAGTTTCAGAGAAGAGGAGATGAGATGAGAGTGTTCCAAAGCAAACTACCGAGTTTAATGAAGTTGAAACAATCAAGAAACGATAACCTTTTGACTCCTATATTTCACCTGGACTAGACCTGATATAACAAAATCAAAACCTACCATTCATGATTCAAGTATGCTGTTTGACACATCACTTTGACTTACCCAAAGCATTTAAAACTATTAATCAGTTTCCAATGGAAACTCCGTTGAATAAGAAGCTAAAAAATAGAACGGAAAGAGAGAGAGAGAGAGAGAGTGACCTCGTTTAGTGGTGGCCGTCCGAGATTGCCAGTGAGTGGTAAAAGTCCTTGGAAGAATTGGGCTTCTCCTCTGGCTTTCATTGTCTCTTCATTGTAGGCTCCATCTTTTGAAACCGAAATTTCACCATTTATAATTCCTTGAGATTCAGTATCAGGAGTACCAGGGCACATTTTCTTTTTCTTTTTTTTTTTTTTTTTTTATCCCAGTTTTGCTGTGGAGACAGAGAACCAAACCTAATAACAACAAAAATTGGACAAGTTCCAGAGATGGGTGGTGTTGTTCGTCGAATGCTGTCTTTTAATTAGAATGATTAAACAACTTCTGCAAATCCCAAGAAAAACGCACATGAGAACGTTTTACTACTAATAAAAATCAAACCATAACTCTCACTCTCTCACATTACAAATTAAATATCAGACCAAAACCTTAATATTTACGAAGCCGCGTTCAGAGGGATTGGGCAGCTGCTCAGTGCTCCTAGGCATTGTATGTCACTGGCGTCTGGCTAGTATTTGCTCGCAGGAAAGATCAAAAGAGCTTAAACTAAAATGGTGCATTGCATGGACCTACACAATCCCTATGCCTTATAATTTATATAAACACACGTACAATTTTATTTCTTTATTTATTTGAAATTTAAAATATAAAATATAAGATAAGACTCATCTGTTAAATACTTTCAGAATTTAGAGTCTATTAAAAGGGTATATATTTGATGCCATGTCCACGTAATTATTTTGCTTTATCAAGGAATGGTATCGGTACTACTAGTGCTAATAATTTGTGTCTTATGTCACATTATAGTAAATTTTTATTTAAATTTAATTTAAAATATAATATATATAATAAATTTTACATATAAAATAAATAAAATTTACATATTTATATTTTAAATTTATGGGAATTAAGTCAGTTTTCTATTTCATTAAAAACACAAATTGCTTAGAAAGAAACCATTGTTAGTGGATATGATTAACATATTGATCTTCAATTAGTATAATCTCGTGTTCCCATATGAGAATAAGTAGTACTCTTGACCCTCAAGACGAACAAAACAAAAAATAAAAAAAGTGAAAACAGCCAACGCACCCTTTAGTATTACCGGGGGCGGAACTAGGAGCTTAGGGAGGCCACAAACTTTTCAAAAGTAAATTTTAATATATATATTTTTTAAAATTACTGTTTATCTCTTTAAAATTTTTTAAAATTAAAATTTTTATCTATAAATTTTAGTATATTTTTTTAAAATTTTATTTTTCAATCTATAATTTTTATGGAAAATTTGTTCATATTTTTATATTATTTAATTTTAATCTCTTAATATTATATATTTTATTTTAATCTCCATATTTTTATTAAAATTTTATATAATTTCTTTTTAATATTCATTTTTAACCTTTAAAAATAAATTTTTAATTCCGCCTTTAAGGATTACTCATCGTCCAAACACATTTAATTTTAAAATTTTAATAAAATATATTAGTGCTGGTATGATAATTCTTTTTCTAAGGAATGAATTTTAATTTAATAGTTTTGAACTATTAAACTCAAAGAAAATGCCTGATGAATGGAGAAAGAGTATTTTAATACCTATTTTTAAAAATAAGGGAGACATGCAAAGTTGCTCAAACTATAGGGGAATTAAACTCATGAGCCATACTATGAAGTTGTGGGAGAGAGTTGTGGAGCATCAATTACGTCATGATACTTCTATCTCTCTCAATCAATTTGGTTTCATGCCCGGTCGTTCAACTATGGAAGCGATCTTTCTCATTAGAAGCTTGATGGAGAAATATAGAGATGTGAAGAAAGATCTATACATGGTTTTTATTGATTTGAAGAAGGCTTATGATAGTATTCCAAGAGAGGTCTTATGGAATGTATTAGAACAAAAGAGGGTATCTATTAGGTACATGCAAGTATTGAAAGATATGTATGAAGTAGTAACTACTATTGTGCGCACAGTGGGAGGAGACACAAGAGATTTTCTGATCTCAATTGGATTACACCAAAGATCAGCCATAAGCCCTTACCTTTTTACATTACTTTCAGATGAACTGACGAAATATATACAAGAGAGTATTCCTTGGTGTATGATGTTTGCGGATGATATTGTTCTGATAGATGAAACACGAGAAGGAGTCAATAGAAAGCTAGAACTTTGGAGAAGTACTCTAGAGTCATAGGGTTTTAAGTTAGTTTGAATGGAGTGATACTGCCCCAAAGTAATCACTTTAAATATCTAGGCTCAGTCCTTCAAGTAGATGGGGGATGTGACGAGGATGTTAGTCATAGGATTAAAGCCGGATGGTTGAAGTGGAGAAGTGCAACGGGAGTTTTATGTGATCGTAATATTCCCAATAAATTGAAAGGAAAATTTTACCGTACAACCATACGACTGGCTATGTTATATGGTAGTGAGTGTTGGGCACTAAAAGAGTCGTATGCATCTAAGATAAGAGTTGCAGAGATGAGAATATTAAGGTGGAAGAGTGGCCATACTAGACTAGATAAAGTCCATAATGAGAGTATTAGAGAAAAGGTAAGAGTGGTGCCAATTGAAGATAAGTTGAGAGAAGGGAGATTGAGGTGGTTTGATCATGTAAAGCGTAGACATAAGGAGGCTCCAGTTAGACAAGTAGAGCACATTAGGTTAGATGATAGAAAGAAAAAAAAGGGGTAAACCTAAATTGACTTGGAGAAGAGTAGTATAACATGACCTAGAAGCATTACACATTTCTGAGGATTTAACCCAAAATCGTTCAGAGTGGATAAAGTGAATCCATATAGCCGACCCTAAATATAATCTTGTATATACAAACACTCACACACTTGTAGTCCTTTTTCCTTTAATGTGCAATGTTTAGCTTTACAGGCTTGAAGGACTACCCTTGTGGTCCATTTTATAATTTAAATTTAATTTAAATTTATTAAAAATTAATTAGTGACTAATCGTTAAGTAATATATAGTTTATTTCAAGTTTAATGATAAAATAATTTAAATATTCAATTCTTTTGATTTTATTAACCTTTTTTTTAATTTTAAAAATTAGTTATAAATTTATTTACTATAAAAAATTAAAATTAGAATTGCTTACATGCTAGTTGTTTAGGATGAAAATATATATTTTTTAATTATGAGATCTATGCATTATAATAAATATAGGCTCCAACGGTAATTTTTTTTAACATTATTTTGCACATGATATCAAAGTAATAAATAACATTAAGATAACATATTTAGATATCAAGATAAGACATAAGGTAATAAATATTATATACAATATTATACACAAAAGTATTATAAATTAATATAAAAGTATTATTAAAAATTATAGTTTATGAGATTTATATACACTATGTGATTGTTAATAATTCTTATTAATAATATATTTTAAATTATGTTGTTAAAATTTAAATTTATTTTAGTGATGTATATGAATCATAATTTTTAAAAAATAATATTAAAATTGTAATTATGTGGCTCATTAAAGAAATAATATTTTAATTTGTCAGTTGGGATAGAAGCACTCCAACTTTAATTTTGATCATTAGACAATTTATAATTAATCTTTAAAATTGAGACAATAATTGTTCCACATATAAAATTTGAGCTATTTCATATAAGAATGGAATAATTATTGTATCTATTATTCTATATTATTGCATAAGCTAAACAAAATTTGGATATTAATATTGATATTTTATGGAACATTCCTTTCATAATTATAATTAAATAAATTAAAAGTTAACTATATTACTTTAAGGATTTTTTTTTTTTACCTAGGTCGGTTTATCATAAATATAAAACATAATATGTATAGTAGGATCTATCCATTAAATATATAAATGTCACACCTTACCCCTCTGTAAGGCATAACATGATCCCGTAGAATACCTAATGAACTACCGAACTTCACCTACCGATAACTCATTGAGTACCCTACAAGGGATTTTAAAACAATTTTCTTATCTTTGACAAGTGGTGAGCATTTCTAATAAGTATTTAAAACATTTAGTTAAAATTAAAACTAGTTAATATTTTTGGTCCATTTTAGTTTTCCGCAAATTCTGTAAAAATTTTGACAGAGTTTCCTCTGTATTTTGAGAAAACCGTTCTTCGAATACCTGTAAAAAGCACTTCTAAAAGTTTTTCTCAACCACTACTTCAAATTCATACTCAATCTCAACCAATTCTCAAAATTCACAAGTTCAAAAATTCTCAAAATACTGTCCATCAATATCATTTATTCATATTCCATTCAAGATAAACAATTTATATATTCATCATACTAAAATTTACATTCAAAAAGTCCAAATTAAAATTTATTACAACTTTTATACAAACTTTGTACAAGCTGCTCAAGACCCATGTACATGTCCATACATTTATGTGCAATATATACATCAAAAGAAATATTTACAGTTAGGGTATAAATTATACCCGAAAACTTTAGGCTGGTAGCTTCTCACACCTCAGCAGCTCAGTCTGCTGCTCCTCTAGTCTCTCAGATTCATGACAAAGAATAAAGCTATCACGAGTACTAGGATTCATTGGTGCACAATATACTAAAATAATCTTTATGCAAAACTTAAAGCACATTAATTCAAAAATTTGACTAAACATGAAAATTAAATACAATCATGCATTGTAAGATTTTACATGTAAACCAAGTTTATTTCAAAGTATCAAAACACATTTCATAAAACCCACAGTTAGATCATGCCATTCGAAACAAATGGAATCTCAATAGCCAGAGGCTAAAGAGAAATCATATCACAAGGCTAGCTAGCTCAAATATATGGATATCCATTCACATCCTCTTCTACTGGCACACCTCAACACTTCTCCAGAGAAGGAATCAAAATTCAAAACAAATTACCCCCACTAGTCGTGCTAGTGAGGTGTTCAAATATATGGTCATGATACTGTGGTTTCAAAACTTATCTTAACAATTTGCTAAACATTGTTATTTCAAATATACATAATAAATTTCAATAATTTAGATCAAACATCATAAGAATGCCATAATCCAATATTTCACATTATTCAAAACGATATGCAAAAGATGATTATAAAAGTATATGTTGTGCACAAACCTCAAACGAGTCGCCTGTTGGCCTTGACTCGACTCCTCGGGTTCTGTCTCGGTATTTTTTTCCACTGAAACACGAAATTTTCTAATGTTTCAGTACTAAAACTTAAAATAAATCCAAAATAAACTTAACTTCACATTTACCTAGCTCTAACGTGTTAAATTCGACGTTCTCGAAATTTTGTGTTTCGGGTTACTATTCACTGCACTATTCAAGTCAAATTATTGACTTTCTAAGGCTTAATGGGTATGGAAACTCCAACTTCACCCACATACCACATTTTGGTCACCAAACTTGTTGGTTTTGGTCATTTGTTTAAAGCTTAGGTCATTTTGGCAAAATTGCCAATTTTCGGTTTTGGTTCTCCGAAGTTGTACTGTTCCATTGGTCGATCTACTGTTGGAATTTGACAAAACTTCCTTCATAGAAAATGTTCCTTATTGTCTTAAGTGTATTCTCATTTTTGGATCACCCCAATCGGAGTTTTTTAGCTCAAGTTATGGCCAAAATAAGTTTACTGTTCATATGTACTGTTCATACTGAGATTTTAGTGCTGGCAGATTTTTGGTCCAAGTTAAGTTCATAATTTGACCAAGTTAAGTTCATAATTTGGTCTCACTTTCTTCATATGAAATGTTGTACTATGTCTTAGGTTTCCATCGGTTCAAGAATCGCCTAAATCCGAGTTTTCTAGAGAGAGTTATAGCCATCCAAACATTGCTGCTCAATGAAAATTCTGCAGAATCTCAGTACAGTAAATTTAACTTTGCTCAATGATTTGAATGAGTTAATGGCCTAATTTGGGTTGGTGTTCTTCATGAAAGTTTTAGGTCTATATCATACCTAATTGCTAGTAAAATTTCAGGTCAATTTGACCTACCTAGCTCGAGTTATGACCAAATGAACAGTTACTGTTCATTTGGTCAGTTTGGTGCAGTGGCAGCCAGCAATCAATTCACTTTGGTCAATTGTTTCACCAAGTTTTGGTCAGTTTTTGGCCATGGTTCCTTAATGAAAATTGTGCTCTTTTATGTCTATTTTCATCTCCAATTGGTGGCATATCAATTGGACTTGTAAAATTTGAGTTTTGGTCCTTCAAAGTGGGTTTGGCCATGCTGCCAGCAGCATGACCATTTACCTCCGAATTTAGTTTTCATTCCTATCATTCCCACACAAGTTATTTGGTCATAATTGACCATTATTTCACTTCACAATAGGTCCAACATGTCATTTATGCATTTCTCCAAATTTTGGTTCATAAACCCTAGCATTGAAACCCTAATCTCACTAACTCTTGCATTTAACTACTTCTAATGATTTTAATGTTAATCATTTAACTAAGTAAGGTTTCTAAACTCATTCAATTGCATCATATTCATGCAAACCATACTCCTCTCAAGCTGCCCCAAAATTCAGTTTGTTCTTCCCCACATTTTTTTTTTCATTTTAAGGTTATTTACAAGCTCTTAATGCCATATAAACACTAATTAAACAAAGAAAAATTAAGGCTTGTATTACCAACCTTGAGCAGAATTTTCTTCTTCCTTTTCTTCAAATTTTCCTTCTTTCTTTCTTGCTCAATCCTCTTCTCAAGTTGCCTAGATAAGCTTTAATTATGGTGGCTAATTTTTCTATGGTGAAATTAGGGATTTGATCAAGCTCAAAATGAGCTTTAATGGAGGTTTTGGGTGAGGGAGAGGGCGAGGGAGAGAGAGTCACGTTTTTGATGAAGAAGATGACTTTATTATATTTTTTTTTTTCTTTTCTTTTCTTTTCTTTTATGTCTTAGGAAGACCAAAATTCCCAAATTAATAAAATAATCAATTAAGCCTTTATGACATCATGCATGATGTCATCACTTTGACTTTTCCATATTCTTTCTTTTTTTTTATTTATTTTTCTATTAGTTCTTTAATTTAATTCTCAATTCCGAAATTTTCTTTTCTCCGATTTTATTTGTGATTAGGTCGAGTCACTCGGGTCAATTGACCAAATCGCCTCGCGGCTCATCCCGCTTGCAAATAATCCAATATTTCTTTCGGCTCCCGACCTAATTATTTGACCGACTTAACAGCTTCTTTTTGTGATTTTCTTTTCCATCAGTGTCCATAAGGGTCCTAAGGACCGCAGCGTCACTTTTGCGATTCAAAATTTGAGTTTAAAATGACTTCATAGCTGCTCCGAGGAGGTCACTAATCGCCGTGACTCTACTCGCTTAACCTCTTATGTTCTGCTTTTTCTTATTTATAGTTAACTAATTAAACATTACTAATTATTTGTGTTTATGGCTTCTCATGTTGTCTTAAGTGTGGCCCTAATCCCATTAATTGTCCGACCGACACCGGCCAATGAATGATGAAATCTACTGGCTATGCAACGGGTGTTACAATTCTCCCCTTAAATAAATTTCGCCTCAAATTTTTACCGTATCAATCTCTGAACAATTGTGGGTGTTGTCTCCTCATGTCCTCCTCTCGCTCCCAAGTAGCTTCTTGGCCCGAATGATGGTTCCACAAAGACTTTTACCAATGGTATCCGCTTATTCCGTAGTCGCTTCACCTCATAAGTTTAATCTTTATGGGTTCTTCTTCATATGTGAGGTCTGGATTCACTTCTATTTCTTCTACTGGTAGTACATGAGATGGGTCTAATCGGTACCTCCTCAACATGGACACATGGAAGACATTATGTATCTTCTCCAACTCTAGAGGTAGTGCCAACCGATATGCCAAAGGACCCACTCTTTCCAGAACCTCATATGGCCCGATAAAACGAGGACTTAGTTTCCTTTCTACTAATCTCATAATCCTCTTCCAAGGAGAAACCTTGAGGAAAACTTTCTCACCCATCGCATACTCAATATCCCTTCTCTTCAGATCAATGTAGGACTTCGACGATCCGATGCACTTTAAGTCGATCTCTCGATCACCCGGATTTTCTTCATCATGGAACAATTTCGGTCCGATCATCTTTCTTTCACCCACGTCATCCCAACACAATGGGGTTCTACATTTCCTGCCATACAAAGCTTCATATGGAGGCATTCCAATGCTTGATTGGTAGCTGTTGTTGTAAGCAAACTCAATCAAAGGCAAGTGTGTATCCCAACTACCCTCAAACTCAATCACACAAGCCCGTAGCATGTCCTCCAAGATCTGAATTACCCTCTCGATCGCCATCCGTCTGCGGGGTGGAATGCGATCAAGTTCAATCTAGTTCCTAGGGCTCTCTCAAGACTACCCTAATCTAGAAGTGAACCTAGGATCTGTCTCGACACGATGGATACCGGCACTCCATGCAATCTCACAATCTCATCGATGTATAACTTGGCCAATCTTTCTAAATCGTAGTCCATCCGAATCGGCGTAAAATGAGCAGATTTAGTCATCACAACAATGACCCAAATCGCATCATGACTCTTCCGTGTCCTCAAGTCCCATCACAAAATCCATCGTTATTCTTTCCCATTTCCATTCCGGTATTGGTAGTGGATGTAACAACCCAAATGGTACTTGATGTTCTCGCTTTACTTGTCGACAAGTTAGGCATTTGGATACAAACTCGCCACATCTCTTTTCATAGCCATCCACCAAGAATGCTCCTTTAGCCCTCTATACATTTTTGTGCCACTGTGGTGCATGGCAAAGGAGACTCATGTGCTTCCTTCAAAATGATCCGCCTCAAATCAACATCATTAGGAACACATATTCTCGCTCGGTGTAATAGTAAACCATCATCTCCGATTGAGAATTTCGTTTCTTGCCCCGTCGGACTTCTTCCATCAACTTCGATACTTCGATCATTACGAGCAGCCATTCTAATATGATCAATCAACACCGGCCGTACATGCCATGCAATCGTTGTCCGCCTCATCATTAATCTCTAAACCGCATGTAATGATCTCAACTCATGTACCAAAGACAAAGGAGTAACTCAGAGACTTGCCATAGTCTTGCGACTTAAGGCGCCACCACAACATTAGCTTTCTCGATCGATAGTCTATCGCATAATCATAGTCTTTTATCAACTCTAACCATCTCCTCTGTCTCAAATTCAGCTCTTTTGGGTGCCCAAATACTTTAAACTCTTATGATCCGTGTAGATGTAACACTTTTCCCATACAAATAGTGTCTCCGCATCTTAAGAGCAAACACAATGGTCGTAAGCTCCAAATCATGTGTCGGATAATTCCTCTCATGCGGTTTTAGTGGCGTGATGCATAGGCAATGACATTTCGATCTTGCATCAACACACAACCTAACCTGCTGTGAGAAGCATCAGAATCGTATATTCTTTACCCTGTGGGTAAAGTTAGGACTGAGCTTCACCAAACATCTCTTCAATTCATCAAAACTCACTGCATTTATCCGTCCACCAAATTTTACATCTTTTCTAAGCAACTTGGTCAATGGAGATGCCAACATGGAGAATCCTTCACAAATCTACTAGTATCCAACTAAACCTAAAACTACGAATCTACGTGACATTTCGGGTGGCCTCCAATTAAGGACAGCTTCAATCTTACTTGGATCTACCTTAATGCCCTCTTCCGATACTACATGCCCCAAAAAGGATATCTCCTTCACCAAAATTCACACTTTGAAAATTTGGCATATAGTCGCTTTCTCCTCAAAGTCTCAGCATAATCCGCAGATGTCTATCATGCTCTTCGCATTCCTCGAATAGACCAATATATCATCAATGAATACCACAACAAACTGGTCGAGGTATGGTATGAAGATAGTGTTCATCGATCCATAAAAGCAAATGAGCATTAGTTAACCCAAATGGCATAACTAGGAACTCATAATGGCCATAGCGGTTCTCAAGGCGCTTTAGGAATACTTTGCTCTTGTACTTTCAAATTGATAATAACTCGATCTCGTGTCAATTTTGGAGAACATACACTGCACCCTCAACCGATCAAACAAGTCATCAATGCGGGCAATGGATATCTATTCTTTATTGTCACCTTATTCAATCGCCGATAATCAACACAAGCGGAGAGTGCCATCTTTCTTCTTTACAAACAACACCGGCGCTCCCAAGGTGACACACTAGGCGGATAAAGCCCTTGTCAAGCAATTCTTGCAATTGCACTTTCAACTCTTTCAATTCTACAGGTGCCATTCTATATGGCGTTATGGAGATTGGATCCACACCAGGCATAACATCAATTTCAAAATGCACCTCTCTTTCTGGAGGTAATCCTGGCAATTCATCAGGAAACACATCCGGAAAATCACATACAGGGGATGTCCCTTAGTGCCGACTCCCACTTGGGTGTCTATCACATGTGCCAAGTATGCTTCACACCCTTTCTCGATCATCTTTCCGCTAGTGCAAATTAAATGATGTTTGATGGCAGAAATGCCTCTCCCCATGTATGACCACATCACCGCATAAAGGAGACCAAAAGTGATCTTTCGCCATACAATCAATCATAGCATGATGCCCGCTAACCAATCCATGCCTAAGATAATATCATACTCTCGAAGGGCATCTCAATCAAGTCCGACAGAAAACATGTCCTTGGATCACCAAAGGGCAGTCTCTATAAATTCTGTTGACCCGGACCTCTTGTCCTAATGGACTAGTTACTAGCACTTCAAAACCCATTTGCACACATGGGACAGCAAGTGAACTGACTATGCTAGCACTAACATATGAATGGGTTGAACCCGATCAAACAATACAAATACATCTTGACCAGAGATAGAGAATGTACCAGCTACCACATCAGAAGTTTCAGCCTCTTCTCGCTGTTTCATTGCGTAGATTCTGGTCGAAGCACTTCCTTGTCCCGATCGACCAACTGCGTTCTCGATCGTCAAGTAGTGCCTCTACCTCGCCTCTTCCTCGCTAACCGATCGTGGAACCTGGGAGCAGGACTCAATAGATCCTTCAGCAGAGTAGGAGCCGGACCATATCTCTGAGCACTAGTACGCTCTTTAGCTATATGGCCCTTGCCTCCACAGCTTAAAACAGCTCCAGTGGCCCAATAGCATTCCCTCATGAATCTTGCCACAAGTCTCACAGGGCGTAATGTGAACTCGCTGATCACGACTGCACCTAGGGGTCTCGACTGTAAAATCTACCTCTGCCAAATTGCCACCTCGACCCTCCGGGTCCACTAAACTTCTTTTTCTTTCCAGAGGTAGCACCGTAACTCGCTCAACTGATTTGTCCCCTTGTCTTTTTCTAATTTCTCAGCTTTTTCCTTCACTGGGGTTGCTTCTGCTTCAACTCTCCAGTTCAAGTGCTTGAGACATAAGTTCTGAGAAGTTGCTGTGTCGAAATCCCATAACTTGCATCCTTATGCTGGGCTTCAAACCCGTCTCAAATCTCTTGCATCTTGCTTTATTGGTAGTAAGGAGACTCTCCGCATAGTGACTCAAAGTGAGAACTCCCTCTCATACTCGCCATCGATCGATTTCCTTGTTTCAAACTCAAAAATTCTTGCAATTTCGATCAACATATGCATCCGGGATGTATTTACCGAACTCTCGATGAAGTCATCCTGTGTTAGCACCGTGGTTCTCGCTAAGCCGTGGGGGATGGTCTTCCACCAATCATATGCATCCCTTGCAGAGGCATACGTAATATTCGAACTTCAACTCATCCGGCAAAGCAATTTCTTAAACACTGGCCCATTCTTTCAAGCCATTGCTCGCCTCTAAAGGGTCCATCGCACTTTAAATTCTGCAGCCCCATACTTCAGTAATTTATCATATTGTCTGGCTGGAGGCAATGGTTGTGCCACAGGTGCTTGTGGTGGAGTTTGAACGGGCATACCCCCAGCCATTTGTTAAAACATCGCAGCCATCTGCTGTGCAAATTGTGCAGGAATCATGCATTTGTGGGGTGCTATCGACCCATCGACATTCGGTAAAGCCGGGCTTCCTTGTGCCTCGGCCTTCAACAGATCGCTCAACCGAGCGATCCTTCTTCCATTTCAGTGAAGCTAGGGTATCTCTGAACAAGTAACATAAGGAGATTTCTCCGTTAGTTCACATTCATGATGTAATGCAATCGTATGTAGCAATTATGGACATTGAGCAGTTGTACTTAACAAAGAAAAGACACAAATTCACAATTTAAAACATAATTCAAAAATTTGCTCTGATACCACTAAAACATGTCACACCTTACCCCTCTGTAAGGCATAACATGATCCCGTAGAATACCTAATGAACTACCGAACTTCACCTACCGATAACTCATTAAGTACCCTACAAGGGATTTTAAAACAATTTTCTTATCTTTGATAAGTGGTGAGCATTTCTAATAAGTATTTAAAACATTTAGTTAAAATTAAAACTAGTTAATATTTTTGGTCCATTTTAGTTTTCCGCAAATTCTGTAAAAATTTTGACAGAGTTTCCTCTGTATTTTGAGAAAACCGTTCTTCGAATACCTGTAAAAAGCACTTCTAAAAGTTTTTCTCAACCACTACTTCAAATTCATACTCAATCTCAACCAATTCTCAAAATTCACAAGTTCAAAAATTCTCAAAATACTGTCCATCAATATCATTTATTCATATTCCATTCAAGATAAACAATTTATATATTCATCATACTAAAATTTACATTCAAAAAGTCCAAATTAAAATTTATTACAACTTTTATACAAACTTTGTACAAGTTGCTCAAGACCCATGTACATGTCCATACATTTATGTGCAATATATACATCAAAAGAAATATTTACAGTTAGGGTATAAATTATACCCGAAAACTTTAGGCTGGTAGCTTCTCACACCTCAAGAAATACCACGCTTCCTCTAGTCTCTCAGATATCTGCAGAATAAAGCTATCACGAGTACTAGGACTCAGTGGTGCACAATATACTAAAATAATCTTTATGCAAAACTTAAAGCACATTAATTCAAAAATTTGACTAAACATGAAAATTAAATACAATCATGCATTGTAAGATTTTACATGTAAACCAAGTTTATTTCAAAGTATCAAAACACATTTCATAAAACCCACAGTTAGATCATGCCATTCGAAACAAATG
The DNA here is from genome assembly GCF_030052815.1 of Hevea brasiliensis. Taxonomy (NCBI): domain Eukaryota; kingdom Viridiplantae; phylum Streptophyta; class Magnoliopsida; order Malpighiales; family Euphorbiaceae; genus Hevea; species Hevea brasiliensis. Next base: position 101,496,148 of record NC_079495.1, on the reverse strand, counting down.
GAATCTCAATAGCCAGAGGCTAAAGAGAAATCATATCACAAGGCTAGCTAGCTCAAATATATGGATATCCATTCACATCCTCTTCTACTGGCACACCTCAATACTTCTCCAGAGAAGGAATCAAAATTCAAAACAAATTACCCCCACGAGTCGTGCTAGTGAGGTGTTCAAATATATGGTCATGATACTGTGGTTTCAAAACTTATCTTAACAATTTGCTTAACATTGTCATTTCAAATATACATAATAAATTTCAACAATTTAGATCAAACATCATAAGAATGCCATAATCCAATATTTCACATTATTCAAAACGATATGCAAAAGATGATTATAAAAGTATATGTTGTGCACAAACCTCAAACGAGTCGCCTGTTGGCCTTGACTCGACTCCTCGGGTTCTGTCCCGGTATTTTTTCCACTGAAACACGAAATTTTCTAATGTTTCAGTACTAAAAATTAAAATAAATCCAAAATAAACTTAACTTCACATTTACCTAGCTCTAACGTGTTAAATTCGACGTTCTCGAAATTTTGTGTTTCGGGTTACTATTCACTGCACTATTCAAGTCAAATTATTGACTTTCTAAGGCTTAATGGGTATGGGAACTCCAACTTCACCCACATACCACATTTTGGTCACCAAACTTGTTGGTTTTGGTCATTTGTTTAAAGCTTAGGTCATTTTGGCAAAATTGCCAATTTTCGATTTGGTTCTCCGGGTTGTACTGTTCCATTGGTCGATCTACTGTTGGAATTTGACAAAACTTCCTTCATAGAAAATGTTCCTTATTGTCTTAAGTGTATTCTCATTTTTGGATCACCCCAATCGGAGTTTTGTAGCTCAAGTTATGGCCAAAATAAGTTTACTGTTCATATGTACTGTTCATACTGAGATTTTAGTGCTGGCAGATTTTTGGTCCAACTTTGGTTAATAATTTGACCAAGTTAAGTTCATAATTTGGTCTCACTTTCTTCATATGAAATGTTGTACTATGTCTTAGGTTTCCATCGGTTCAAGAATCGCCTAAATCCGAGTTTTCTAGAGAGAGTTATAGCCATCCAAACATTGCTGCTCAATGAAAATTCTGCAGAATCTCAGTACAGTAAATTTAACTTTGCTCAATGATTTGAATGAGTTAATGGCCTAATTTGGGTTGGTGTTCTTCATGAAAGTTTTATGTCTATATCATATCTAATTGTTGGTAAAATTTCAGGTCAATTTGACCTACCTAGCTCGAGTTATGACCAAATGAACAGTTACTGTTCATTTGGTCAGTTTGGTGCAGTGGCAGCCAGCAATCAATTCACTTTGGTCAATTGTTTCACCAAGTTTTGGTCAGTTTTTGGCCATGGTTCCTTAATGAAAATTGTGCTCTTTTATGTCTATTTTCATCTCCAATTGGTGGCATATCAATTGGACTTGTAAAATTTGAGTTTTGGTCCTTCAAAGTGGGTTTGGTCATGCTGCCAGCAGCATGACCATTTACCTCCGAATTTAGTTTTCATTCCTATCATTCCCACACAAGTTATTTGGTCATAATTGACCATTATTTCACTTCACAATAGGTCCAACATGTCATTTATGTATTTCTCCAAATTTTGGTTCATAAACCCTAGCATTGAAACCCTAATCTCACTAACTCTTGCATTTAACTACTTCTAATGATTTTAATGTTAATCATTTAACTAAGTAAGGTTTCTAAACTCATTCAATTGCATCATATTCATGCAAACCATACTCCTCTCAAGCTGCCCCAAAATTCAGTTTGTTCTTCCCCACATTTTTTTTTCATTTTAAGGTTATTTACAAGCTCTTAATGCCATATAAACACTAATTAAACAAAGAAAAATTAAGGCTTGTATTACCAACCTTGAGCAGAATTTTCTTCCTCCTTTTCTTCAAATTTTCCTTCTTTCTTTCTTGCTCAATCCTCTTCTTAAGTTGCCTAGATAAGCTTTAATTATGGTGGCTAATTTTTCTATGGTGAAATTAGGGATTTGATCAAGCTCAAAATGAGCTTTAATGGAGGTTTTGGGTGAGGGAGAGGGTGAGGGAGAGAGAGTCACGTTTTTTATGAAGAAGATGACTTTATTATATTTTTTTTTTCTTTTCTTTTCTTTTCTTTTATGTCTTAGGAAGACCAAAATTCCCAAATTAATAAAATAAATCAATTAAGCCTTTATGACATCATGCATGATGTCATCACTTTGACTTTTCCATCTTCTTTCTTTTTTTTTATTTATTTTTCTATTAGTTCTTTAATTTAATTCTCAATTCCGAAATTTTCTTTTCTCCGATTTTATTTGTGATTAGGTCGAGTCACTCTGGGTCAATTGACCAAATCGCCCCTCGGCTTTATCCGGTTTGCAAATAATCCAATATTTCTTCCGGCTCCCTGACCTAATTATTTGACTGACTTAACAGTTCTTTTTTGTGATTTTCTCTTTTCCACTGTGTCCATAAGGGTCCTAAGGACCGCAGCGTCACTTTTTACGATTCAAAATTTGAGTTTAAAACGACTTCGCAGTCGTTCCCGAGGAGATCACTCATCGCTGTGACTCTCGGCTTGTTTAACCTCTTATGTTCTGTTTTTCTTATTTATAGTTAACTAATTAAACATTACTAATTATTTGTGTTTATGGCTTCTCATGTTGTCTTAAGTGTGGCCCTAATCCCATTAATTGTCCGGACCGACACCGGTCACCGGAACAGTGAAATCTACCAGGCTATGCAACGGGGGTGTTACAATAAATCTCACATATTTATATTTTAGATTCATAATAAATTGATATATAAAAAATTTTCTTTACTATAATCTATGGGATGGAGAGAGGAGGAATATATATTAATATTTAGTAAAAGAAAAAGAGATAAAAGTGAGGAAAAATTACTATTTCACTTTATGTTTGGTGAGATATATATATATATATATATATATATATATATATATATATATATATATATATATATATATATATTTAGTTATGGACTGTCACATCTTACCCTTTCGTAAGGTACAACATGATCCCGTAGTATACCTAATAGATTACCGAACTTCGCCTACCGTTAACTTATTAAATACACTATAAGATATTTTAAACCATTTTCCTTTTAATTTAAAATGGTGGTTCATATTTCTTAATTATTAAAATCCTCAAATTGGAACTTATCTCAAAATCAAAATTTTTGATTAATTTAAAATCTTCGTAATTTTTGTAAAAATTTCGGCAGAGTGCCGTCTGTAATTTGAAAAAACAGTTCTTCCAAAACCTGTAAAAGCACTCTCAATATATTTATCTCAACCCCAAACTCCAATATAATTCAACTCAACTCAATTTCAAAAATACAATTCAATATCATTTCTAGCAATTTATAAAAACAAACCTCAATATAATTGAGCATTTCATAAATTGAAATAAGAAGTTTATGTTACAACATTTTTACAGATCAAAATAATTTACAATTTTATTATACAACTGCTCAAGATCAATTACAGTACATAAATACAATTCATATACATTAAAATAAAAAGTTTACAAGGGGTATAATCTATATACCCGGCAAAATCCAAAAGTGCAGTCACTTCTAGCCACAAGCAGCCTACTCTGCTGCTTTGTCTGTATCTCTACCTGTACTAGCAATGAAAATTCATCGCTTAGTTATTGTCTCAGTGGTACAAAACATTAAGAGAATGATAATTTAAACAATAAATAAATCACAAGTAAACCACTTGATGTGGTAACACATAAAATTATGCTTAATTTCAAAAGGTAGAAAATTTCTTAAAGAAATCAAATTTCATTACATAATTTACCAAATAATATTTTTGATGAGTCACACAGCTTAATTATGACACCAATGTTCAATTCGTCCCAATAGCCAAAAGCTAATGAGGAATACCATAGCTAGCTACCAAAATATATGAGTGCTCATCCTATTCGTCCTCAACTAGCACATACCTCAACACTTCAGCCAGAGAAGGAATTCAAAACCAATTCATCCCACTAGACAGGCTAGTGAGGAATTCAATCACATATCATGATCACTGCAGTTTCAAACCAATTTACAATTTCTAAGCATCAAAGCATTCATCAAGTTTACATTCAAATAAATCTTTCAACATTTAGGCCAATAATAAACAATTGGTGTTATTCAAAATTTTCGATAGCAATTAAATTCATAAATTAATCAAATCAAAAAGTCAATTGAAAATCAACAAGAATTAATTATTATACACAAATCTTTTATGAGTCGCCTCTTGGCCTTAACTCACTTTCTCTTTGTCCTTCCCAGTGTCTTTTTCTACTGAAACACATAATTTAAAGTGTTTCAGTACTCATTTAAATCATTTCTAATAAGAAATTTTAACAATTAAATTTTGTAGACTTAATTTACTCAATACAGTTTATAAATTTGGGTCATTTACATTTTTGTTTATGGAGGTGCTATTCATTGCACTATTCAAGTCAAAATATTGACTTTTTCATCTTTAATAGGTATGTTAGTCCTAAATGCACTCATATACCACATTTTGAGTGTCAAATTTGTTAATATTGATTGTCATTCTAAATTCAAAGTTTCCTAGGAGAATTTGTAAATTTTAAGTTTTGGGTCATTATATTCTACTGTTTTATTGGACTTTTTACAGTGGAAATTTGGCTAAGTGTCCTTCATCAAAGTTGTTCTTTATTATGTCTAATTTAATTCCCTTTTTGAATCACTCCATTTGAAATTTTGTGGCTCCAGTTATGGCCATTTAACCATAACTGGTCGGATTGGTTACAACCCAAAAATTCTGGGTAATTTAGGATTCTGGTAGATTTAAGGACCTAACTTTGGTTGGGAAATTGACTTGGTTCTGGTCAGAATTTGGGTTTGTTTTCTTCATGAAAGTTGTTCTATTATGTCATAGCTTTCCAATTCCACAAAAATCAAGTCATTTGGACATTTCTACACTAAGTTAAGACTATTTAAACATGTACTATTCATATGGTTAATTCTGTACAGGGATAGGGTGCCTAATCCGGATTCAACTCAATTTTACACTAGCTTATGGTCATTTTCAGGGCAAGGTTTCTACATGAAAATTGTAGCTTTGAGTCTTAGTTTCTATCTTCAATTAGCCTCACACCAATTGGAGTAACAGAATTTCAATTATGGTCTTTTAAGTGGACCATAGTCAGGCTGTCCAGATTAGATAGTACACATTCACCATTAAATTTTAATTTCATGCATCCATTCACACTCCAAATGACACCAATTGACCAATTTAAACTTCAATTAGGTCAATTGGTAACAATTTATCAAATTCCCAAAATTTTCCCCAAAACTCTAAGGGTTAAGAACCCTAATTTCACTAAAGAGCACAATTGATGAAATTAAAGTGTATAATCACTTCCACTACCTCAATTATGTAACACCCTTAATTTTTAAATTTATTATTTTTAGGTAAATATTGATATTTTATTTTATTCGAATTTTAGGAAATTATTTGAAATTTTTCGTATTTTAAAAATCGGGTTCGATTTTTCGAAAATATAAACTTTGATGATTTTTAAAAATTAATTTAAAGACCACGTGGCAAACTAAAAATATATTTGGAGTCTACGTATTTTTCTGAGTTTTCTGAAATTTTTTCAGAATTTTTGGACCTCGTTTTCGGTCCCAAGGCAGAGTAAAAATTCAAAATTTTGTATTCTGAATCGAACCGGCCGAATCGAACTGGATCGAATCGGACCGATCGAATCGGACTGGCTTCTTCCTTTTTCTTCCTCCCCGCGCGCGTCCCGATCCCTCTCTCTTTCTCTCCCGTTTTCTCTCTCCTCCCTCCTCCCCTTGCTGCGCCGCCGCCTACCCAGCCACCCCAGCCCGCCGGCGCGCCTCCCCAGTCACCTCCTCTCGCCGGCCACTGCCTGGAACGCCAGCAAAAGGCGCACGAAGCGACGCGACCGGTAAGCGCACCGCTTCGTCTTCCCGGCCGAAATCCAGTCGATCCGACCACCAATCGGACCAAGTCTTATATCTAAATCCATCTACTCGTCGAGAGCTTTCCATAGACACCAAGAATACTGAAATCCATCGAGCGATTTATCCAATTTTTGCTCGGGAAGTTTTAGCCCATTTTGACTTTTGGGCTAGATTTCTCGCAAACCATGAACCCCACGAGAAAACCGAGAGTACCAGAGCGCTCCACTAGTCGAGAGTTTCGCGGTGATATAAATTTCAAATTTTTCTGACACCGTTTTTCGATGGGTCCCACATAACTTCGTAGTATTTTTTCTGAGCATTAAATGAGCTTAGAAAATTTCGTAAAATTTATGTACTAACCCCCGTGTTGTGGGCTTCGTGTAGGTATCTTCAATTCGCGGAAATTCAACAGTTGTCCGGGTCTGTGAATTTCCGGCCAGACAGACCGATTACTGAAAAAGTCTCCGAATTGGATCAAGGTTTTGGCTACCCCACCATTGTCAAACGTCGCGAGGGCGTCTCCGAAGTTGGAATCGGCATAGGTAAACCCGAACCTTACTTTTTCGTAATTTTCTAGTGCTTAAATGAGATTAAAAATCCGTAAAATATTCGTGGTAGCTCAGAAAATTATGATTCTTTTTGTAATAGCCTATTAATATTGCTAAGGACCGCGAGGCAAAGTTTTAGAATTTTTAGAGCTTATTTGGGTAGTTTTTGCAAAAATAATCAATTATAAGGACTAAACTATAAATTTATATATTGTGATTGATGACTGTTTGGATAGGCCCAGGAGGGGCTGTATGATGTGATTGAGTTGTGGATATATGGATTGTGAATATAGAAGTGCATTTTGAGCCGTTTTGTAGGTTGGGTAGGTCCTAGGTATAAGGGAGACTCTGCCGGATTTTCGGCACGACTTAGGACGTATTTGGTCTTTTCTTAAGTTTGTATTGAGCCAAATTTATTAAATAATTGTAATAAAATTGTCAGGTGAGCCGGGACAGCCTTCTTCCTCCGCCCAGCCGCCACAGTGACCGCTGTCAAGTCTGTGAGTAAAATATTAATTTTAATTATAATTTCGATATTATTATATGTTCAAGCATGCCCAAGCATCACTTATATGTATATATCTATGTAGTTAAACTCTAGGCATGTTCTATATTGCATTCACAACTATTAAAGTGCCATGGATGTTGTTGTGGTAATTTGGAGCAGTGTGCGTGCGTTGGCGTGCGTGTGATGTGGTGTGGACTATGGATAGGACGGGTAGACACGGCTTAAGATCTTCGCTGGGACTTGGTCCTTCGGGATAGACACGGCTTGAGTTCTTTACTGGGAACCCGATTTCGTTATTAAGTGGAAGTCCGAGCTGAGTTCTTCGCTGGCACAGGTTGAATTTAAGAGGCTGTATAGGGGATCAGCTCCCATATATTATGATTGATATTACTGGGTGTGTGAGTGCTCCAAATTACCTTTTTGATGCTATGATGTGAAATTATTGCTAATGTTGCATTTCACTCTACAGGGTGCATTAGCTTTAGATAGTTATAGAGATTATGTTTAAAATTGATATTTTACTCTCTGAGTCGAACGCTCACTCCTATTCAATATTTTTTCAGGCCACAGGAGGATATTTTTGAGGTTAACCTGCTTTTTTCCCTCGCAGGTCGTCTATTCATGTTTGTGTAATTCTATAAACTTTTAGAATTTCCGCATGTGTTAGAAATATTTAATTGATTTGGGTCTGTAATATAAATTGTTATTTTAGACCTGTAAAATTTTTATCACATGCATGTTTGATGGACTGGCTGAGGGAGCTGAGCTCTATTTATTTTTATGTTGATATGAGTATGTGGAGGGTGAGCTGAGCTCCCCAATTGATTATTTATTGTGTTTACAGGTCGGGTGAGTCAAAAACTCCCCGTTGAAAGGTCCATTTTATGGCCGGACTCTGTCCGGTTGATTTCTTAAAATTGGGCCCAAATGGGCCTTAGAGTTGAGTTAAGGAATAGTTAGGCTTACTACGGGCCTCAGGGGCTTTAGGCTGGCCCAGGTCCTAGTGCCGGTCCGGCCCATAGGTTGGGTCGTGACAAATTAACTTGCACACCTGATCAATTGAAGGAAAACACATCATCCTCACCAACATCCTATGGTTGCCGAATTCCCACTATGCCCCTTAACATGTTGTTTTTGTTTCATTTCCCTCAATTTCTAATTTACTTCAAGTGCCTATTCATGAATATAAAGAGAAAGTGGAAGATTTATAACTAACCTCTTTATGTAGCTTTTCTTCTTCAATTTTCTACCTTTTTCTTGAGTTTTTCTTTCTTCAATCTTCTTACCAAGATGCAAAAGTAAGATTTACTTAAAGGAACTAGGGAATTTATGATAAATTTTAGGGTTTACAAAAGCTTTGAATTGAGTTTCAATGTAGGTTTGTGAGAGAAATGAGAGAGATGAGAGAGAAGGAGGGTCGGCCAAATGAAGAAGAAAGGAGAAAAAAATTTATTTCTTTTTTTCTAATTTGTCATTTTATGTAACATTATCTCTACTTTTTAAATTTTAAAATTTAGGATTTATTGTGTCATGCATACCTCACTTTGATAATGTCGTAATGTTTTTTTCCTTTTTGAATTTTTCATTTTCATTTTCTTTTCTTTCCATAACCTCTTCACTTTAAATCTAATCTTTATAAATATAATTTCCTATTGCAGTTGTCACACCTTACCCCTCCGTAGGCATAATATGATCCTGTAGAATACTTAATAAACTACCGAACTTCACCTACCGATAACTGATTAAGTACCCTACAAGGGATTTTAAAACAATTTTCTTACATTTTGGAAGTGGTGAGCATTTTAGTGAGAATTAAAAACCATTTATTCAAAGCTTAAGGACTAGTAAAAATTTTTGTCCATTTAATTTTTGCCGCAAATTTTATAAAAATTTTGACAGAGTTCCCTCTGTATTTTGAGAAACCAGTTCTTCAAAGACCTGAAAAAAACACTTCCAAAATATTTCACAACTCCCAACCACCAATAATTCTCAAATCAACTCAATACAAGGCACTTCAAATAATTTCACAATACAAATCAAGATTTCTCATCTCAAAATATTTAATATCTTCATTAACAAAACATAAAGTAGTAAATTCATATGTACAAATATTAAATTTACAGAAGAAAATCAAAAAAATATTATTACAATTTATTTACAACTGCTCAATTTACATTGATACTTATGACATTACAGTATTTACATCAAAATAACCATAAGGGTATAAAACAATACCCGTACAAAAGGGATCAAGAAGTTCTTGTCAATCCATGACTCACTCTTTGCTTTCTCCTTGTTCTTATCTCATGATAAGAATTAAACTATCACGAGTGTAAACATACTCAGTGGTGCACAATAAAAATTTAAAATGCGATACATAAATCATTTATTGATGAAACATAATTTGAATACTTCACAATCACATTTCACAAATATCAAAGCTCATAACAACTCATTTTGTCAAATAATATATTAAACACAGTTTAGTCAAACAATTTCATAAACACAGTGTTGCCAAAATCATACACAGCTTAAGCCATGACACAAAATTTCCGATCAATGCCGTGTTGTACACCACGACAAAGCAATCTATAACCCCATTAATCGAAATCAATGAGGGAGGTGGCTAGCTAGCTAATGAGTACTCATCCGATCTACAACCTCAACTGGCAAGCCAGAGAGGGAGGAAAATAAACGATCTCAACCCCATAAATGGAGGAGGAAATGTGATACAGTCATGCTAAGTGTGAATCCAAAATCAATTTAAAACAATTATTTTCAATAATTTATGAGAGATCCCAAACAATTTTCAAAGACATTTTTGTATTCACAAAGTGGCAACACAATTCATAAATAACACAACGATTTCATAAAGTATAGCAACTCAAATTTTCAATTGAAAAACAATTACATAAATTTATTGTGCACAAACCTGACTAGAGTCACCTCTAGGCCTTGACTCAGTCTATCCGAGCTTCCAAGTCTTTTTCAGCTGAAACACATAATTTCATAGTGTTTCAGTACCATAACTTAACATAAGTCCAAAAATAAATTTAACTTCACTTTAACTAGCTCTATTGCGTTAAATTCGACGTTCTCAAAGTTTTTGTGTTTTGGGTTACTATTCACTACACTATTCAAGTCAAATTGTTGACTTTTTAAGGATTAATAGGTATGGGAACTCCAACTTCACCCACATACCACATTTTGGTCACCAAACTTGTTGGTTTTGGTCATTTTTTCAAAGCGTAGGTCATTTTGGCAAAATTGCCAATTTTTGGTTTTAGAGCTCCGAAGTTGCACTGTTCCATTGGTCGATCTACTGTTGAAATTTGACAAAACTTCCTTCATAGAAAATGTTCCTTATTATCTTAAGTGTATTCTCATTTTTGGATCACCTCAATCGGAGTTTTGTAGCTCAAGTTATGGCCAAAATAAGTTTACTATTCACGCAATCGCTCATACTGGTATCTTGGGTTCTGGCAGATTTTGATCCAACTTTGGTCAGTAATTTGATCAAGTTAAGTTCATAATTTGGTCTAACTTTCTTCATATGAAATGTTCTACTATGTCTTAGGTTTCCATTGGTTCAAGAATCGCCTAAATCCGAGTTTTCTAGAGAGAGTTATAGCCATTGGAACTTTACTGCTCAATGGCAATTCTGTAGAATCGCAGGTACAGTAACTCCACTTTGCTCAATAATTTGACTAGGTTAATGGCATAATTTGGGATGATGTTCTTCATGAAAGTTTTAGGTCTATATCTTATCTAATTTCAGGTAAAATTTCAGGTCAATTTGACCTTCCTAGCTCGAGTTATGACCAAATGAACAGTTACTGTTCATTTGGTCAGTTTGTGCAGTGGCAGCCTGCTCTCATTTCACTTTGGTCAATTGGTTCACTAAGTTTTGGTCAGTTTTTGGCCATGGTTCCTTAATGAAAATTGTGCTATTTTATGTCTATTTTCATCCCCAATTGGTGGCATATCAATTGGACTTGTAAAATTTGAGTTTTGGTCCTTCAAAGTAGGTTTGGTCATGCTGCCAGCAGCATGACCATTTACCTCCGAATTTAACTTAATTTCCTATCATTCCCACACAACTTATTTGGTCATAATTGACCATTATTTCACTTCACAATAGGTCAAACATGTCATTTATGCATTTCTCCAAATTTTGGTTCACAAACCCTAACCTTCAAACCCTAACTCACTTAATTGTTACAATTAATCACATTTATGCATTTCCATCTTACTACTACACTCATGTAAGTTTACTAACACCTTTAAATCACTCCTAACACATCAAATTCTCATACATCCATGGGTGGCTGAAATTCACTAAAAGTCCCCCAACAATTGTTTCCTTTGAGTTTTTTGATTAAAATCTAAGTTAAATTAACTTAATACATGTGAATCAAAACCAAAATTTCAAAGTAAATTACTTACCTTTACTTGAATTCCAATTCTTCAATTTCACTCCCTTTTTCCTTTTCTTTTCTTCAAGTTTTTCTTCTCCTTTTTACTCCCAAGTGATGTATCTAGGTCTAAGAGTGTGATTTTGTGTTGGAGTTTAAGAAATTTATGGGAAGAAACTAGAGAAAAGCAAGCTTTCTAAATTCAAAAATGGTGGAAATGAAGAGAAAATGAGAGAGAGAAATGGGAGAGAGGGAGTGACGGGAATGGAGAAGTAAAAATTTTTTTTTTCTTTTATATATTTTGGTTTATGGAAGACTACAAAAACCTAATTAATTAATTAAATTAATTAATTTATTTATGGCATCATGCATGAGGTCATGCATGATGTCATCACCTTTTTACCTTTTTCATTTTTCTCTTTTTTTTTTCTATTTTTCTATTAGTTCTTTAATTTAATTCTCGATTCCGAAATTTTCTTTTCTCCGATTTTATTTGACAGTTAGGTCAGGAGTCAGCTCTCGGGGTCAATTGACTAAATTGCCCATCGCCGGTTCAACCCGATTTGTAAATAATCCAATATTTCTTCCGGCTCCCTGACCTAATTATTTGACTAACTTACAGTTCTTTTTCGTGATTTTCTCTTTTCCACTGTGTTCATAAGGGTCCTAAGGACCGCAGCGTCACTTTTTACGGTTCGAAATTTGAGTTTAAAATGACTTCGCAGTCGTTCCCGAGGAGGTCACTCATCGCTGTGACTCTCGGCTCGTTTAACTTCTTATGTTCTGTTTTTCTTATTTATACTTAACTAATTGGAAATCACTAATTATTGGTGTTTATGGTTTCTCTAGTTGTCTTAAGTATGGTTCTAATCCCCTTAATTGTCCGGACCGACACCGGTCACCTGAACAGTGAAATATACCAGGCTATACCAATAGGGGTGTTACAATTCTCCCCCCCTTAAATAAATTTCGTCTCGAAATTTTACCTGGTGTCAATCTCAGAACAATTGTGGGTGTTGTCTCCTCATGTCCTCCTCTCGTTCCCAAGTAGCTTCTTGGCCCGAATGATGGTTCCACAGCACTTTTACCAATGGTATCTGCTTGTTCCGTAGCTGCTTCACCTCATAAGCCAGAATCTTTATGGGTTCTTCTTCATATGTGAGGTCTGGATTTACTTCAATTTTCTCTACTGGTAGTATATGAGATGGGTCTGATCGATACCTCCTCAACATAGACACATGGAAGACATTATGTATCTTCTCCAACTCTAGAGGTAGTGCCAAACGATATGCCAAAGGACCCACTCTTTCCAATACCTCATATGGCCCGATAAAACGAGGACTTAGTTTCCCCTTCCTGTCGAATCTCATAATCCTTTTCCAAGGAGAAACCTTGAGGAAAACTTTCTCACCCACTGCATACTCAATATCCCTTCTTTTCAAATCAACATAGGACTTTTGTCAGTCTAATGCAGCTTTAAGTCGACCCCTGATCACCCTGATTTTCTCTTCAGTCTGTTGAACAATTTCGGGTCCAATCATTTTTCTTTCACCCACGTCATCCCAACACAACGGGGTTCTACATTTTCTGCCATACAAAGCTTCATATGAAGGCATCCCAATGCTTGATTGGTAGCTGTCGTTGTAAGCAAACTCAATCAAAGGCAAGTGTGTATCCCAACTACCCTCAAACTCAATCACACAAGCCCGTAGCATGTCCTCCAAAATTTGAATCACCCTCTCAGACTGGCCATCTGTCTGTGGGTGAAATGCCGTACTGAAGCTCAATCTAGTTCCTAGGGCTCTCTGAAGACTACCCCATAATCTAGAAGTGAACCTAGGATCTCTGTCTGATACGATAGATACTGGCACTCCATGAAGTCTCACAATCTCATCGATGTATAATCCGCCAATCGCCTAAATCGTAGTCCATTCGATCGCAGAAATGAGCAGACTTAGTCAGTCTGTCAACAATGACTCATACTGCATCATGACTCTTCTGTGTCCTCGGAAGTCCCATTACAAAATCCATAGTTATTCTTTCCCATTTCCATTCTGGCACTGACAGTGGATGTAATAACCCAGTTGGTACTTGATGCTCTGCCTTTACTTGCTGACAAGTTAGGCATTTTGACACAAACTCTGCCACGTCTCTTTTTAAACCCATCCACCAGTAATGCTCCTTTAGCCCTCTATACATTTTTGTACCACCAGGGTGCATAGCAAAAGGAGACTCATGTGCTTCCTTCAAAATGATCTGCCTCAAATCAACATCATTAGGAACACACATTCTGCCTTGGTGTAGCAGTAAACCATCTCTGATTGAGAACTCTAGTTTCTTACCCTGCTGGACTTCTTCCATCAGCTTCTGATACTTCTTATCATTCTGAGCAGCCATTCTAATCTGATCAATCAACACTGGCTGTACATGCCATGCAACTGTTGTCTGCTCCTCATCATTAATCTCTAAACTGGCATGTAATGATCTCAACTCATGTATCAAAGACAAAGGAGTAACTTATAGACTTGCCATAGTCTTGCGACTTAGGGCGTCAGCCACAATATTAGCTTTCCCTGGCTGATAGTCTATCAGACAATCATAGTCTTTTATCAACTCTAACCACCTCCTCTGTCTCAAATTTAACTCTTTCTGGGTGTCCAAATACTTCAAACTCTTATGATCTGTGTAGATGTAACACTTCTCCCCATACAAATAATGTCTCCAGATCTTAAGAGCAAACACAATGGCTGCAAGCTCCAAGTCATGTGTTGGATAATTCCTGTCATGCGGTTTCAGCTGGCGTGATGCATAGGCAATGACATTTCGATCTTGCATCAACACACAACCTAACCCATTGTGAGAAGCATCACAGAATCGTATATTCTTTACCCTGTGGGTAAAGTCGACTGGAGCCTCACAAACATCTTTTCAATTCATCAAAACTTTGCTGGCATTTGTCCGTCCACTGAAATTTCACATCCTTTCTAAGCAGCTTGGTCAATGGAGATGCCAACATGGAGAATCCCTTTACAAATTTACGGTAATATCCAGCTAAACCCAGAAAACTGCGAATTTCTGTGACATTTCTGGGTGGCCTCCAATTAAGGACAGCTTCAATCTTACTTGGATCTACCTTAATGCCCTCTTCTGATACTACATGCCCCAAGAAAGATATTTCCTTCAGCCAAAATTCACACTTCGACAATTTGGCATATAGTTGTTTCTCTCTCAAAGTCTGCAGTACAATCCGCAGATGTCTATCATGCTCTTCTGCATCCCTCGAATAGACCAATATATCATCTATGAATACCACAACAAACTGGTCGAGGTATGGTCTGAAGATAGTGTTCATCAGATCCATAAAAGCAGCCGGAGCATTAGTTACACCGAATGGCATAACCAAAAACTCATAATGGCCATAGCGGGTTCTGAAGGCAGTTTTAGAAATACTCTGCTCATGTACTTTCAGCTGATAATAACCTGATCTCAGGTCAATTTTGGAGAACACAACTGCACCCCTCAACTGATCAAACAAGTCATCAATGCAGGGCAATGGATATCTGTTCTTTATTGTCACCTTATTCAACTTCCGATAGTCAATGCATAACCGGAGAGTGCCATCCTTCTTCTTTACAAACAATACCGGCGCTCCCCAAGGTGACACACTAGGGCGGATGAAGCCCTTGTCAAGCAATTCTTGCAACTGTACTTTCAATTCTTTTAGTTCTGCTGGTGCCATTCTGTATGGTGTTATGGAGATTGGGTCCACACCAGGCATAACATCAATTTCAAACTGCACTTCTCTTTCTGGAGGTAATCCTGGCAATTCTTCAGGAAATACATCCGGAAAGTCACATACAGTAGGAATGTCCCTCAGTGCTGGACTCCCCACTTGGGTGTCTATCACATGTGCCAAGTACGCCTCACACCCTTTTCTAATCATTTTTCTGGCCAGTGCAGCTGAAATGATGTTTGAAGGCAATAACTGCCTCTCCCCATGTATTACTACATCACCATACTGAGGAAGACCAAAAGTGACTGTCTTCAGTCTACAGTCAATCATGGCGTGATGCCTGGCTAACCAATCCATGCCCAAGATAATGTCATAATCTCTGAAGGGCATTTCAATTAAATCAGACAGAAAAGTGTGTCATTGGATCACCAAAGGACAATCTCTATATAGCCTATTTACCCTGACCTCTTGGCCTAATGGACTAGTTACTAACACATCATAGTCCATTGGTACACACGGAATAGCAGTAGAACACTTCACACTAGCACTAACATACGAATGTGTGGAGCCAGGATCAAATAACACATACACATCTTGGTCAAGGATAGAGAAAATACCAGCTACAACATCTGATGTTTCAGCCTCTTCCCTCTGACGCATGGTATACACTCTAACTGGTGCGCCACTAGATGCCGGGCTGTTAACAAGACTCGACTTCCGTGAGTGTTACGGGACCCCTACCTCTGCCTCTACCTCTAGCAGCTGACTGTGACCCTCTGGGTGCAGAGACTTGGGCTGATCCTTCAGATGTGGCAAAAAACCCAGACCGGCGCGGACTAGTGCAATCCTTAGCGAAATGTCCGCTTCCTCCACAGTTAAAACATGCACCAGTAGCCTTGAAACAAACCCCACCATGAGTTCTACCACACGTTTCACACTGCCGGACCGATAGAGATCCTCGAGAAGCTTGTTGGGTCAGCTAACCAGACCGAGGTGGTCTTTGGCCAGAAAATCTGCCTCTGCCTCTACAGGAGCTAGATCCCCCAAACTGTTTCCTCTTGCCAGAACCACTTTCAGATGCTTGTCCAGTAGTCTTTTCAGTCTTCTCTTTCTCTTGTGAACCCTTCTTCACTGCCCCTTCAGATTCTATCCTTTCTAATTCTAAGGCTTGTGAGATCAATTCAGCAAAATTCTGATGTCTGAAACCCACTACTTGTATTCTCAAATTCTGCCTTAGTCCAGACTCAAACCTCTTGCATCTGTCTCTGGGGGTGGAGACTAAGCTTCCAGCATAGTGGCTTAGCCTTGAGAAATCTCTCTCATATTCTGCTACAGTTCGGTTCCCTTGTTTCAAACTCAAGAATTCTTGCAACTTCATGTCCACATATGCATCGGGAACCCATTTCGCCGGAACTCCTCAAAAGTCTGGCCCATGTCAAGACAGTGGCTCAACCAGGCTGTGGGGGATGGTCTTCCACCATTCATATGCATCCCCTTGGAGAAGAGATACTGAATACTCAAACTTCATCTCTTCGTAATCGCAGCTTTTCAGAAACCTGTTCCATTCTTTCCAACCACTGTTCTGCCTCCAGTGGATCCACAGTGCCTTTAAACTCAGTAGCCCCAAATTTCATCAACTTTTCATATTGCCGAGCTGAGGGCTGTGGTTGTGCTGCAGGTACTGGCATCTGAGCTTGGGGTGGCACATTACCCGCCATTTGCTGGAAGAAGGCAGCCATCTGCTGCATAAATTGAGCAGGAAATCGCGGTCTTTGGAGCAGAGTGGAGTGGTCGACCCACTCACATTCTGGAGGTCGGGCTTCCTTGAACCTCAGCCTCAACAGATTGTTCTTCGGAATGATCTCCTCCTTCCATTCCATTTTTCACAATTTTCTACTTCCTGAGATCAAACACAAGGAGGTTGACCTCCGTTAGTGCATATTCATGATGTAAATATGTCATATGTATCAATTAAAGACACTTGAGCAGTTGTACTTATCAAAGAAATATTCATACATATAGTCAAAATTTATTGAAAAACCATGCTCTGATGCCACTAAAACATGTCACACCTTACCCCTCCGTAAGGCATAACATGATCCCGTAGAATACTTAATGAACTACCGAACTTTACCTACCGATAACTCATTAAGTACCCTACAAGGGATTTTAAAACAATTTTCTTACATTTTGGAAGTGGTGAGCATTTTAGTGAGAATTAAAAACCATTTATTCAAAGCTTAAGGACTAGTAAAAATTTTTGTCCATTTAATTTTTGCCACAAATTTTATAAAAATTTTGACAGAGTTCCCTCTGTATTTTGAGAAACCAGTTCTTCAAAGACCTGAAAAAAACACTTTCAAAAAAGTTCACAACTCCCAACCACCAATAATTCTCAAATCAACTCAATACAATGCAGTTCAAATAATTTCACAATACAAATCAAGATTTCTCATCTCAAAATATTTAATATCTTCATTAACAAAACATAAAGTAGTAAATTCATATGTACAAATATTAGATTTACAGAAGAAAATCAAAGAAAAATATTATTACAATTTATTTACAACTGCTCAATTTACATTGATACTTATGACATTACAGTATTTACATCAAAATAACCATAAGGGTATAAAACAATACCCGTACAAAAGGGATCAAGAAGTTCTTGTCAATCTCGCAGCTCACTCTGCTGCTTTCTCCTTGTTCTTATCTGCGACAGTAAATTAAACTATCGCTGAGTATAAACATACTCAGTGGTGCACAATAAAAATTTAAAATGCGATACATAAATCATTTATTGATTAAACATAATTTGAATACTTCACAATCATATTTCACAAATATCAAAGCTCATAACAACTCATTTTGTCAAATAATATATTAAACACAGTTTAGTCAAACAATTTCATAAACACAGTGTTGCCAAAATCATACACAGCTTAAGCCATGACACAAAATTTCCGATCAATGCCGTGTTGTACACCACGACAAAGCAATCTACAACCCCATTAATCGAAATCAATGAGGGAGGTGGCTAGCTAGCTAATGAGTACTCATCCGATCTACAACCTCAACTGGCAAGCCAGAGAGGGAGGAAAATAAACGATCTCAACCCCATAAATGGAGGAGGAAATGTGATACTGTCATGCTAAGTGTGAATCCAAAATCAATTTAAAACAATTATTTTCAATAATTTATGAGAGATCCCAAACAATTTTCAAAGTCATTTTTGTATTCACAAAGTGGCAACACAATTCATAAATAACACAGCGATTTCATAAAGTATAGCAACTCAAATTTTCAATTGGAAAACAATTACATAAATTTATTGTGCACAAACCTGACTAGAGTCGCCTCTAGGCCTTGACTCAGTCTCTCCGAGCTTCCAAGTCTTTTTCAGCTGAAACACACAATTTCATAGTGTTTCAGTACCATAACTTAACATAAGTCCAAAAATAAATTTAACTTCACTTTAACTAGCTCTATTGCGTTAAATTCGACGTTCTCAAAGTTTTTGTGTTTCGGGTTACTATTCACTACACTATTCAAGTCAAATTGTTGACTTTTTAAGGATTAATAGGTATGGGAACTCCAACTTCACCCACATACCACATTTTGGTCACCAAACTTGTTGGTTTTGGTCATTTTTTCAAAGCGTAGGTCATTTTGGCAAAATTGCCAATTTTCGGTTTTGGAGCTCCGAAGTTGCACTGTTCCATTGGTCGATCTACTGTTTGAATTTGACAAAACTTCCTTCATAGAAAATGTTCCTTATTGTCTTAAGTGTATTCTCATTTTTGGATCACCTCAATCGGAGTTTTGTAGCTCAAGTAATGGCCAAAATAAGTTTACTGTTCATGTGCACTGTTCATACTGGTATCTTGGGTTCTAACAGATTTTGATCCAACTTTGGTCAGTAATTTGATCAAGTTAAGTTCATAATTTGGTCTAACTTTCTTCATATGAAATGTTCTACTATGTCTTAGGTTTCCATCGGTTCAAGAATCGCCTAAATCCGAGTTTTCTAGAGAGAGTTATAGCCATTGGAACTTTACTGCTCAATGGCAATTCTGCAGAATTGTAGGTACAGTAACTCCACTTTGCTCAATAATTTGACTAGGTTAATGGCATAATTTGGGATGGTGTTCTTCATGAAAATTTTAGGTCTATATCTTATCTAATTTCTGGTAAAATTTCAGGTCAATTTGACCTTCCTAGCTCGAGTTATGACCAAATGAACAGTTACTGTTCATTTGGTCAGTTTGTGCAGTGGCAGCCTGCTCTCATTTCACTTTGGTCAATTGGTTCACTAAGTTTTGGTCAGTTTTTGGCCATGGTTCCTTAATGAAAATTGTGCTATTTTATGTCTATTTTCATTCCCAATTGGTGGCATATCAATTGGACTTGTAAAATTTGAGTTTTGGTCCTTCAAAGTAGGTTTGGTCATGCTGCCAGCAGCATGACCATTTACCTCCGAATTTAACTTAATTTCCTATCATTCCCACACAACTTATTTGGTCATAATTGACCATTATTTCACTTCACAATAGGTCAAACATGTCATTTATGCATTTCTCCAAATTTTGGTTCACAAACCCTAACCTTCAAACCCTAACTCACTTAATTGTTACAATTAATCACATTTATGCATTTCCATCTTACTACTACACTCATGTAAGTTTACTAACACCTTTAATTCACTCCTAACACATCAAATTCTCATACATCCATGGGTGGCTGAAATTCACTAAAAGTCCCCCAACAATTGTTTCCTTTGATTTTTTTGATTAAAATCTAAGTTAAATTAACTTAATACATGTGAATCAAAACCAAAATTTCAAAGTAAATTACTTACCTTCACTTGAATTCCAATTCTTCAATTTCACTCCCTTTTTCCTTTTCTTTTCTTCAAGTTTTTTCTTCTCCTTTTTACTCCCAAGTGATGTATCTAGGTCTAAGAGTGTGATTTTGTGTTGGAGTTTAAGAAATTTATGGGAAGAAACTAGAGAAAAGCAAGCTTTCTAAGTTCAAAAATGGTGGAAATGAAGAGAAAATGAGAGAGAGAAATGGGAGAGAGGGAGTGACGGGAATGGAGAAGTAAAAAAATTTTTTTTTTTCTTTTATTTATTTTGGTTTATGGAAGACTACAAAAACCTAATTAATTAATTAAATTAATTAATTTATTTATGGCATCATGCATGAGGTCATGCATGATGTCATCACCTTTTTACCTTTTTCATTTTTCTCTTTTTTTTTCTATTTTTCTATTAGTTCTTTAATTTAATTCTCGATTCCGAAATTTTCTTTTCTCCGATTTTATTTGACAGTTAGGTCAGGAGTCAGCTCTCGGGGTCAATTGACTAAATTGCCTCTCGCAAGTTCAACCCGGTTTGTAAATAATCCAATATTTCTTTCGGCTCCCTGACCTAATTATTTGACTGACTTAACAGTTCTTTTTCATGATTTTCTCTTTTCCACTGTGTTCATAAGGGTCCTAAGGACCTCAGCGTCACTTTTTACGGTTCGAAATTTGAGTTTAAAATGACTTCGCAGTTGTTCCCGAGGAGGTCACTCATCGCTGTGACTCTCGGCTCGTTTAACTTCTTATGTTCTATTTTTCTTATTTATACTTAACTAATTGGAAATCACTAATTATTGGTGTTTATGGTTTCTCTAGTTGTCTTAAGTATGGTTCTAATCCCCTTAATTGTCCGGACCGACACCAGTCACCGGAACAGTGAAATATACCAGGCTATACCAATAGGGGTGTTACAGCAGTAGTCTTATAATATTGTTAAGGACCGCGGGACAGGCTTATAGAATTTTTAAAGTTAGTTTGGATAGTTTTTGAAAAATATTAGTTTTGAAGTCTTATAATTGAGTTGTCTGATGTTGTGATTATTGCTTAGTTTGGAGGGCCCAAGAGGGGCCATATAATGATGATGAGATATGGGTTGAGTTTATAAGTGTTATTTGAACCATTTTGCAGGTTGGGTAGGTCATAGGTATAGGGGAGACTCTGCCAGATTTTCAGCACAACTTAGGGTGTTTTTGGTCTTTTCTAAACTTGTATTGAGTCAAATATATTAAATAATTGCAATGAAATTGTCAGGTGAGCCGGGATAGCCTTCCTCCTCTGCCCAACCGCCGCAGTGACCTCGGTTCAAGTTTGTGAGTAAAATATTAATTTTAATTGTAATTTCGATATTATTATATGTTCAAGCATGCCCATGCATCACTTATAAATATGTATCTATGTAGTTAAATACTAGGCACATTTTATATTGCATTCATAATTGTTGAAGTGCCATGGATGTTGTTTGTGATAATTTGGAGCAGTGTGTGTGTTTGCCGTGCGTGTAGTATGGTATTGGATATGGACAGGACGGGTAGACACGGCTTGAGAGACACTCACTGGGACTCGGTCCTTCGGCGTAGACACAGCTTCAGAGACACTCTTTGAGACCCCGCATTTGGTTTATTAAGCGAAAGTCTAGCTTGAGAGACACTCGCTGGCAAAGGTTGGATTAAGAGGGTTGTATGGGGGATCAGCTCCCATATATGTATTGCTTGACAATAGTGGGTGTGTGAGTGCTCTAAATTGCCTTTTTGCTGTTATGATGTAAAAATTATGACGATGTTGCATTTTACTCCACAGGGTGCATTAGCTTTAGATAGCTATAGAGATTATGATTAAAATTAATATTTTACTCTCTGAGTCGAACGCTCATTCCTGTTCATCTATTTTTCCAGGCTACGGGAGGATTATTTGTTGTGACTAACCTGCTCTTCTTCTTCACAGGTCCATTAATAGTATTTAATGTATTTTGTATAATTGAGTTAAATTTTACACTCCGCTTGTGTTAGAAGCACTTATTTTTATTTTGGGTCTGTATTATAAAAGTTATGTTGGACCTATAAAATTATTAACTATATGCATGATGAGATTGGATAAAGGAGCTGAGCTCCCATTTGAGTTATGACATTTTGATTATGTGGAGGTTGAGCTGAGCTGAGCTCCTCAATTTATTATATATTGTGTTTATAGGTCGGGCGAGTCAAAAACTCCCTGTTGAATGGTCCATTTTATGGCCAGACTCTGTCCGATTGAATTCTTTAAATTAGGCCCAAATGGGCCTTAGGATTGGGTTAAGGAATAGTTAGGCTTACTACGGGTCTCGGGGGTTTTAGGTTGGCCCAGGTCCTAGTGCCGGTCCGGCCCATAGGTTGAGTCGTGACAAGAGAGAGAGAGAGAGAGAGAGAGAGAGAGAGAGAGAAAGAGAGAGAGAGAGAGAAGGCTTTTGTGAGATTTAAACTATGAAATCAACTTTTAGATAATTTTAGTTTTACCAATTTATTGTGCTGAGAAATGAAAATGAAAAATTTGCATTAGTAAATACAAATAGGGAAAAATATTATATTTTTAAAATGCACAAACATATTTTATTTTTAAAAATATATAAATATAATATTGTAACAAATTTTAAGCTAATTATTTTGTTTGATTTTCGGATAATAAATTATCTTTTTTTAGGAATTAATGAATGCTTATAATATTTTGATTGGATTTTTTTATTTCTTTTTTTTTATAATAGAGGTAATATACGTATTTAAAAATGTTTAATGTATATCACCATTTATTAAATAAAGTCTAAATTCTAAATAAATTTCTCTTTATATATATATATATATATATATATATATATATATATATATATATATATATATATTATAATTAACTCTAATTAAAATTTAAATTCAAGACTTCACAATTTTAAAAATAATTCTATTAAATAAAAGCTAATTGATAAAATTTTCTTCATATATTAGCATACAAATTTACTTATTAACTTTTATGTGAAAACTTTTCTTTTCTAATTAAGAATGATGTTTTTATAATTTTTTTATTATTGTTACAAAATTTTTAAACTTTTATTTTATGAAATAAGCACTTATGCCTTCATAATCCAACCTTTCCTCTTAGGAATGCGAATCTCAATCCCATCAAGTCACATTCGAAATCACACTATACACAGTTTTTGGCATAGAGAGTATGAGCCACTTTGGGAGCCTCAAATTGGAGCTATTCTTCCAATTCTAAATTGTTTTTCTGATAATGAGTTCAACACTTTTATTTTAGAATGTATTTAATATAAATTTAATTTTATGTAAAAATAAATTTAATAATTATTAAAATAAATATTTTTATTAAAATTTTTATATAATTAATTAAAAATATATATATATAATAAATACACAAATTTAAATATAAATATTTAATTTAATAATTATTAAACTTGTTTTTATATAACACCCTTTATTTTATCACTCCATTATGGAAATTAGACATGCCATCATCCTTTTTTTGACTTCGAACAAATGGAATGTGATCCTTGGAAAAACAATTTTATTTAATTGTTTGATATAGGTTTTTTTTTTTTTTCATTTGAATTACTTTGATTTAATAAAAATAAAGTTAGTATCGGGTATAACCTTTAAAATTAATTTCAAAGAAAAATTAATAAAAAATTGTAGTGGTTAAAGTGTCATCAGTGCCATTCAAGCATTTTATTAATTTGATTGCATTTCATATAAGCTCGTGCTTATATGAAGACAAATTTAATAATTATTGTCACTCCTTACTCCTCTGTAAAACATAACATGATCCCATAGTATAGTTAACGAATCATCAAACTTCGTTTATCGATAATTCATTAAATACACTACAATGAATTTAAAACCATTTCAATTCATTTTAATTAGTAAAATAATATTAAATCATAATTTAAAAACCTTTAATTGGAGTTTAAATAATACGTGAGAAATTTAATAAATTTTATTTTCCGTAAATTTTATAAAAATTTCTGCAAAGTACCGTCTATAATTGGGAAAAACAGTTTTTTTAACACTTGTAAATACACTTCTA
Source organism: Hevea brasiliensis (assembly GCF_030052815.1). NCBI lineage: Eukaryota > Viridiplantae > Streptophyta > Magnoliopsida > Malpighiales > Euphorbiaceae > Hevea > Hevea brasiliensis. Next base: position 101,472,044 of record NC_079495.1, on the reverse strand, counting down.
ATAAATTTATTTCAACCCCAAACTCCAATATAATCTCATTTCAACATAATTCAACACAATCTCAAGACAGTTTAGTAAAACTCATCATCATTTCATTTAACTTAATTTACATAAATAAGTCTTCATTTAAAAATAGAAAATAAAAAATAATATTATTATAGACTTTAATGTACAACTGCTCAATTATAGATACATATGAACAAAACAATATTTACATTAACTAATTTACAAGGGTATAAAGCAATACCCGTACAAAAATCTTCAAAGTAGCTCCCTTAACAACTTAGCAGCTCACTCTACTGCCTTATCCTTTCCCTTATCTGCGACAGCAAATAAAAGCTATCGCTGAGTAATGATTACTCAGTGGTGCACAATAAAAATTTAAAAATATTGAATATCAAAACATACATCCATAAACACAAATTTAAACCATTGCACAATATAATTCATAAAGTTTAAGTCAACTTTTGTAATACCATTTTGTCAAAATAATTTATAAATCACAGTGTTGCCAATCCATACACATTTTAGGTCATGACACAAAATTTTCGATCAATGCTGTATTGTACACCACGACAAAGCAATCTCAACCCCACTAATCGAAATCAATGAGGGAGGTGGCTAGCTAGCTATATGAGTACTCATCCGATCTCAACCTCAATTGGCAAGCCAGAGATGGAGGAATATAGTCGATCTCAACCCCGTAAACGAAGGAGGAATACAGTGATACTATCATACTAAGTATGAATCCAAAACCAATTTAAAATTAAGTTATTCAAATATTTCCTTCAAACATTAAGTAAATTCCCATTTCAAATTTCACTTCACAAAGTGGGCAACACAGCATTTCTCAAGTCATTATTCAGTATAAATTATGTCAAAATATATTCAAATAAATTTTCTTATAGCAAATCAAAATTGAAAAGGTATTGTATACAAACCTTGTATGAGTAGCCTCTAGGTCTTAACTCACTTTTCCTTAACTTTCTTCCCAGCCTCTTTTTCAACTGAAATACACAATTTACAGTATTTCAGTATCATGTTTCATAATTAATCCAACAATTAATTTCATACATACTTGATTGTACCCCTAAATTTTCTTAAAATATAATTCTTTGTATTTGGCATTTTGGGATTATTATTCATTGCACTATTCAAATCAAAATATTGACTTTTTCAAGCTTAACAGGTATGTTAGTCCTAAATGTACTCGCATACTACATTTTAAGTGTCAAATTTGTGCCATTCTAATTTCAAAGCTTCCTAAAAAAATTGTAAATTTTTAGTTTTGGATCACTGTTTTCTACTGTTCCATTGGTCTTATTACAGTGGGAATTTAGCTAAATGTCCTTCATAAAAGTTGTTCCTTATTGTGTCTAGTTTACTTTCCTTTTTGAATTACTCTATTTGGATTTTTGTAGCTCAAGTTATATCTTTTTTTCCAGGGCTGGCCGGATTATTTACAACCCAGAAATTCTGGGCAATTATTGGTTCTGGTAGTTTTGAGCAACTAACTTTGGTTGACAAATTGACTTGATTATGGGCAGAATTTGAGTTTGTGCTCTTCATGAAAGTTGTAGTACTATGTCATATCTTTCCAATGGTATAAAAAATAGGTTATTTGGACTTTTCTACACCAAGTTATGACCATTTGAACAAGTACTATTTATATAGTTATTTCTATACAGTGGCAGTGTGCCTAATTCGGATTTAACCTAATTTTTCACTAACTTAAGGTCATTTTCAGGGAAGGGTTTCTGCATAAAACTTGTAGCTTTGGGTCTTAGTTTTCATCTCTAATAGGCCCCATACCAATTGGAGTAGCAGAATTTCAATTTTGATCCTTTAAGTGGACCATGGTCAGGCTATCCAGAATTGGACCCTTATCAATCAGCATTTTCTTTCAATTCTCACCATTCAAACACACTCTAATTCCCACCAGTTGACCAAATTGAGTCTCAATTAGGTCAACAAAAACCCTTAAATTTTTCTCCAAGGTCAAGAACTCTAATTCTTCAATTGGTTCAATTCATGCAATTAAGATGTATAATTCACTTCTACATACTTAATTGAACTTGCACACATAATTAATTGAAGGAAAACACATCAATTTCATAGACCTCCATGGCTGGCCGAATTTCCTTCTTGAAGGTTCACACATAATTTCTTTAATTTTTGACTCAATTCATACATCTCTCAACATAACTTCAAGGATTAATGAAGAAATAAAACTAAAATTGAACTAACCTTGGGTGAAGTTTTTCTATCTCTTTAATTCTTCAAATTTTTCTTCTACTTTCCCCTTCAATCTTCTTCTTGATGTTTAATTTGGGGTTTCTACTATTTTTCACAAAGGATTTATGGTATAATTTAGGGTTTTGAAAACTTAATAATAAGCTTTAATGGTGGAAAATATAAGAGAGGGAGAGGTGAGAGAAAGGTCACAGCAACAAGGAGGAAGAAGGGGTAATTTTTTTCTTTTAAATTCAATTTTTGGCTTTTATGCTTTAATTATCCACACTTTAATAATTATGAAATTATATTATTTTTTAAGGTCATGCTTACATCACTTAAGTGATGTAATAATGCATTTTCTTTATGAATTTGTTTTCTCTTTTTCATTTTCTTTCCATACCCTATTCAATTTAAATCTATATTTTAAAATTTTAATTTCTTACATTTTATTAGACATTTAGGCAAAGAGTCACCTTTAAGGGTGAATTGACCAATTTGCCCATCGTCGATCTTATCCGGTTTACCAATAATACTGTATTTCTTCCTGAACCCTGATTTAATTATTTGACCTGATTCTCAACTATTTTCTATGGTTTTCTCATTTCCACTAGCTTCGCAAAAATTTTTAGGACTGCGGTGTCACAATGTCCCATACGAAATTAGAGTTATAACTGACCTCGCAATCACTTCCTGGTACGGTCACCTATCGCTGTGACCCCCGACTCATTTAACCTTTTATGTTTTGTTTTCTAAATTTTCATTTCATCATCACATAATGGCTATTTATTTTCATTCATAACTTTTCTAGATGACTTAAACATGATCCCAATACTCTTAATAGTCCAGACCAACACCGGTCACCGGAACAGTGAAATGCACAAGATTATGAATGTTGAGGTGTTACAATTATTAAATTAAATATTTATATTAATATATGTACAAAATTAATTAAAGTGTATATAAAAAGTATACGAATTTAAATACAAATATGTAATCTAATGATTGTTAATCTCATTTTTATATAAACTCGAACATGCAGTAATTACATTTATTAATTTTAAGAAAAAATTGAAATGACCATATTGATGAATATATTCATCTAATTAAAAAAAAAAAAAAACTAAAAACAACAACTTTGTTATATGCTAACTAAGGCCTGCAGGCTATTATAAATTCAATCTCAACCTCAAATTATAAATTTTAACAAGTCTATGAGTAGGTTATATGAAATAAAAAAATATATATATTTTAGTTATTTATTTCCACATTATTGGTGTACAATAAATAATTCAAAGAAAATATACTATTAGCTCCTCTCCAAAAAAGGAATAAAAATTAAAAGGTTTAAACTATTAAAAAAAGGTCTCATTAATGAAAAAATATATAATATTATTAATGAAATAATATTTTTTTACATGAATAATTAATTTTATTTATCTAAAAATATAATATGCTTTTTACTCAATTTTTAATTAATGAAATATTTTTCTCATTTATATTAAAAAAATGACTTTTTCTATTTAATTCACACCAGATACCACACCAAAATTAAATTTAAAATCAGACAAAATTTCCAGGAGATTAGAATATTCCTTGTTATGTTTTGATTAATTAAAACCGTGACAAGACTTGAGTGGAGATTATGAAAGTAGTTTTTCTCCAATAACCTTGCATAATGTACACTACTTTCTTCATCCTTTACCTTTAATTAATTTGCATGTATCAGTACTTTAACTTAATTACAGTCAAATTAATGATGCACTCCACTATGGGGCAGCAGTTTATACCTAACTTAAAATGCTGTTGCGAATTACCCCTAAAAGAAGAAACCCTAATCAATATTTTAACAGCTAGTGGAAGGTTTCTCTCTCTGCTGGTCCACCATGATATTGCTGCAAACTTTTCCACAAGTTAAAATAAAATGAAACCCAGAAATTAATAATTAATAAACTCTATATTATTAGTCTGAGCCTTTTTAGCTAAAATCAGTTCACATATGGACATGTTAAAAAGATGAAAAGTAATTAAGCATTGGTTGCTGAGCCTGAGTGTAGCTACTTTCCAAGTTGGCTCTTCCATTACATTACCCCGTAGCCACAGCTGGGCATCGAATCCTTTGGTTTTTATAGGCCTTAATTAGCTGGACTGAGTTCGGTTCTCATGGCTCCATTTCTCTACTCATCACCAAAACTGGAAAAACAAAGAATATTTTCTTCTTTTTGTGATTTAAACATTATGGCTGCTGTGACATAAAATTGGTAGGTGGACGAGGAACGATTCTTTTTCAATTTCTTAATGCCTTTTTAGCCTTCTAATTAATTTTAATTAAGTTCCAATCATATGATTGGCACTTTTTGCATAAGTTTATTTTATTATCAAGATCACAAAAATATTAGTATTTTCTTGCTAATCACTTAGTCCTTTACACATAGGATTGTTTGCTTTGTCAGAGCATTAAGTGTTAATAGCAATTAAATTAGCAAAAAAATTGGTCCATATGATATGAGGGTCAAGTCCATGTTTTTCTTTTCTTAAAAGAAAAAGATTATAAGCAAATAATGGGCTTATGGAGACTAATATTATATATGTATATATAAAGGGTTGCCCCCCAAGTCTAAATTTTCTTTTCATTGGTGTAATCACTTCAATTTCATGAGTTTTGCAAAAAGCACGGTGATGAATAGTCATGCCTACGTCTCCTTTTCCCCAAACCAGCACCTCATTCTTAACTTCAATCAGGCACTTACTCTTCTCCACCTTAATGATTGCCTTATGTAAGACAATTTCCCTTCATTTGTTAACATCCCCCATGTAACTTATTATAGTAGCACCCAACTAACTGTTAATCGAATCAAATCAAACACCACAAACATATAACCTTCATTAACATCTTTCGTACGTGTTTCCATGCCATCCAGATATATAGATTGTCAAGTGTCAACAATTAACCTTGTTGTAGCCTGGATGTCCACAGAGATTGTCAAACAATTTGCATGCATATGTCGTCTATAGGAATTTTTATAATTAAGCAAATAATTGTCATTAAATCAGGGCATAGTACACAGGAACGCCGGATGAAATTTTAACCACTCGATTTGTGTAACACCCTTCCTATAGCAATTCCGTACATTCTACTGTTCCGATGACCAGTGTCAGTCCGGATAGATAGAACATCTAGAAAAATATTTAAACTAAAGTAAAGAACCATAATTAACTCAAATATTAATAAGAAAAATTTAGAAAAAAATTTTAGAAATAAAATACAACCAAGTTAAATGAGTAGTGCCTAGCGGGTAACTTGATGGGAAGTTGCGGTTCTCGCAACTAGGAGCCCTAGACTCGAGGAAAAATTCATAAAATAATTTTTGGGACTCCAGAGAAGGGTCATTGAGGTTCCTATGGCATTAGAATGCCAAGAAAATGCTTAGAAAAATTTTTCAATCGGTACAGACAATTTTGGTCTGTTAAGCCAAACGGAGGGCATTTTGGTCATTTCGCCCTCAGAGGTGATTTTTGGCCGACTTGTCCAGTTAAGTAAATAATTATTATGACATAAAATATGAATAAATATTGCTAAAAATTAAATTGAAAATGAGTAGCAAAGAAAAGAAAAGAAAATGAATTAAAATTGTAATTTTGACCTCATGCTTATGTCACTAAGTACTCTCACCCAATCACATTGTGACACATGTCCATAAGCCACTTAAAATGAGTTAAATGGGCAGAAAATTGAAATGAAAAAACTGCACTCTTCTTCTTTATTTCCCGTCCACCATAGCCAAGAAGCTCTCTCTCCATTTTCTCTTTTAAGGCTTAATTTTCCTAAGCTTCCTCTCCACAAAATCCTAAACTCACTTCACTAAAAATCATTCTCACATCTTGGAGAAGCTAGTTGTAGCAAAAAGAAGAGAAATGATTGAAGTTTTGTTACCTAAAAATTCTGCTCAAAGAGGTTAGTGTCCAATCTCCTATCTCTTTTACTTAATTCATGTTTATTGGCATGAGATAAGTGGAAAAGTGTAAGAAAAATAAAATAAGACTTATGTATATTCATGCCTACAGTTTGGGCAGCCTAGGGATGGTTAGGGTTTGATGAATTTACTTAAAGTAAAGTGTTTATAAGCTGCCCATAGCATGAGATGAGTGATTGAACATATAAGAGTAAGTGAAATGCAAGTGTGATGCATGAATGAACCTTGAAAATGTGGACACTTGAACAACATTAGGGTTTGCTCATGTGATAGTTTATTAACCTTGTAATGGTCAATTAGTGACCATTTGAATGTGTATGATGAGGATATGAAGTGAGTTGAGGCTTGGCATTTGAGTGTGGGTGAGCTGCCTTGGCTGACCTGCAGGACTGAGCATGAGTCCAGCAGGTTTGGGTAGTTATAAATGGAGTTGTAGAGGTTCAATTGGTACAAGGCCAATTGGACATGAAACTAGACACATAATGGCACAACTTTGGTATAGAAACCCTACCCAGAAAACCAAACCAAGTTGACCTAAAAATTACCCTAATCCGGGTGACTTGCATTCTGCCTGGGCAAAATGACCAAATGAACAGTGTCTATTCATTTGGTCATAACTCAGTGTAGCAAGGTCCAATTGACCTGAAATTTTACTAGCAGAAAGCTGAGATATAGACCTACAACTGTCATGAAGAAACCTAACCCAAATTTTGATCATAACATGTTCAAAAAGTGACTTGCAGTCACTGCATAAAACACTGTAGATTTGGTCAGTCCAAAAAATCTGGAAAGTTTGCAATCCTGCCAGTTATGGTGTTTAGGCCATAACTTGAGCTATAAAACTCCAAATGGAGTGATTCAAAAAAAAAATGTAACTAGACACAATAAAGAACAACTTTCATGTTGACAACTTTATCAAATTCCTACTGTAAAAATGACCAATGGAATAGTAAACACAAGGCTTAAAATCTAAAAATTTTGAACAACTAGCACTAAGCTTGGAAATGGTATTGGCAACCAATACCAACAACTTTAGAATGCAAAATGTGGTATGTTGGGAGTATTAGAACCAATGTACCTATTGCCTATGCAAAAGTCAATATTTTAGTTGACTAATGAAATGAATAGTAATACCTAAACTTAAATTTCAAGAATTATACAATTTAAAAGTGTAACATGCCCTAGTACACCTAGCAAGGTTGGTTTGGATAGGTTGGCATGCCAATAGGGTTCAGTTAGCAGTACTGCATATGACATTATGTCATTCTATGATTTTATGGCTTTTAGTCATTCTGACATTGTGATGATTCTTGGCCTTGTGCCTAATATTTATTACAGCTCATTAGCTGTTCTGTTGCACACCGGGAGATACATATATGACCGATGGTGTGATGGCCCGAGGTACTTGATACCCAGTGCCAGTTTACCCGTTTATCCAGTCCAATCATCCAGTATAGGTTACTTGGGCAACTAAAAATGGAAGTGGATAAATTTAATAAAATTATGAATATAACAAGTACAAAATAAATAAGATTACCAATAATGATAAAAAAATTGTCTGCATAAGACATCAAAATATGTACTGCATATTTATTTTCTGTTATTTCTTTTTATTTTATTATTGGCACCACTAAGCATTATTGCTTAGCGCGTTGCTTTTGCCACGCGTAGGTTCTGGAGAGACCGACCGAGAGCCCAATAGACCACAGACTGAGTGAGACCTTCTACAGCTCTGCAAGTCTCCGTGTCGCCTCACCGACATCAGTGCATTGGTAGGACACTAGGTTTCATTTTGGGTATTTTATAATTAACTTTTATTTTCTCATGTGAAATTAAGACTTATATAATGTATTTTGGTATTGATGTAAATAGTGGAAATTGTGCTTCTGAATGAAAAAGTGAATATTTATTTATGACTTTTACATAAATATCATATGAAATGAATGATTGAGAAATAGAAATATTGTTGAAAAATATTGAGATTTTGTTGATGGAATGAAGTTTGGGATTGATTGATTGAAAATTTTGAAAGTGTTTTCATAGGTTCCGAAGAACTGTTTTCTCCATTTTTAGCCGGTACTCTGTCGGATTTTCTATAAAATTTGCGGAACCTCAAATAAATTGATGTTTTCCATAAATAACTTAAATAAATTATACTTCACCAATTGTACTTCATAGCTATGATAAAAATAAATAAGGAAGGATAAAAAGGATTAAAATAAAATAGGGTGTTCCGGTACACTGTGTGACATATCTTACTTAGCTATACTGTAAACGGGTAAGGGGTGTGACATTTAGTGGTATCAGAGTATGGTTTAAGCGTTTCTAGGTCTTAATCGAGTCCATACCATGCATTGCATTTGTAAGAGTCAAGGTGACACTAATGCAGATCTGTTTGTCTTTGTTATTTTGAATAGGATATGGACCCTACATCATAGAGGGCAGTTGAGGAGGAAGTGGAGAGTCATGCTCCACCTGCAGCAGTTGAGACTGGGGGTAGGGGAGAACCTACTCCGCCAGCTCCAGCAGAGCCTGCTCAGCCTCCACAGGCCATGTTCCAGCAAATAGTCGAGTTTTTCAGACAAATGGCTGGGGTAATGCCACCACCTCCACAGCAAAAATCACATCTGGAAAGATTGAGAAAATTTGGAGCAGTGGTTTTCTTTGGCAAGAGAGAAGATGATTCTGTTGCAGCCGAAAACTAGTTAAACAAAACAGGCAGAGTTTTAAAACAACTCCACTGCACTCCAAAGCAAAACCTAGAAGCTATTGTATCTCTGTTGTAAGATGATGCCTACCAATGGTGGGATACAGTGTCTAGTAAAGTGCAGCCAGAACTAATAACCTGGGAATTCTTCCTCTCAGAATTCAAGAAGAAGTATATGGGTAGTGTATACCTGGAAAAGAGAAAAAGAGAGTTCATTAATCTGAGGCAGAGACAGCTGACAGTGGCAGAGTATGAAAAGGAATTTGTCAGACTGAGCCGCTACGGGAGGGAGATAGTCCCTAATGAGGCCGAAAGGTGTAAGAGATTTGAAGAGGGATTAAATGATAATATAAAGATCATGATCACTGCCTTGGGAATCACAGACTTCACCAAGTTAGTGGAAGCTACAATAAAAGTTGAAAAGGTTAGAATAAGTGAGCAGACCAGAAGGGAGAGACAGCAGAAGAGGAGCCTGGGTCAGTCTAGTTCATCTCCTGCACTTGGGAAGAAGTTCAAAGGTCCACCTGCACAGAGTTCAGGTCAACCACAAGGTCAGGGTCATTCTCAGGGGCCTAGGCCACAATTCACCCCTAGGAGAGGTCAGTCCATACCATTAGTGGGCAGCTCTCTAGGGACGGGATTTAGGGGACCAGCCCCAACATCTTCTGCATGTCTGCATTGCCTGAAGTGGCATAAGGGGGAGTGTTGGAGAGTAACGGGTGCCTGCTTAAGGTGTGGGTCAACAGAGCATCAGTTAAGGAACTATCCACGCAGAACTACTACAGTTGCTCCAACACAAACAGATAGACCTGCTCCTGCACCACAAAGGGGTAAGAAATCTGGTAAATCTGAGGCAGTGGGACCATCATAGAGACCTACATCTGAGCCAGCAGAGAGGCTAGAGGCCAGAGCACCTGCCAGAGCCTATGCCATAAGAGCTCAGGAGGAGCAAGATGCCCTGAACGTCATCAGGAGTACGTTCTCCCTCTACAATACATCTGTGCATGCATTGGTGGATCTAGAATCCACTCATTCATACATCTGCATCAACCTACCAGTAGAAAGGGGAATATTAGTTAGAGAGAGTGATCAAGACATTCTGGTCACTAATCCATTGAGCCACTGTGTAGTGGTGAACAAAGTATACAAGGGTTGCCCATTAAGGATTCAGGGGTATGAATTCTTGGCAGACCTAATTGAGTTGCCTTTCCATGAGTTTGACGTGATTTTGGGAATGGACTAGTTGTCACGTCATCAAGCAATGATTGATTGTAAACTGAAAAGGATTTCTTTAAAAACTCCTGAAGGTAATAAGATTACAGTTATGGGAGAAAGGACAGATTTCTTATCCAATGTCATCTCAGCTACAGTTGCAAGAAAACTGATAAAAAAAGCTATGGAGCCTACCTAGCACATGTGGTGGATGCTAGGCAGGCTAAGCCAAATTTGTGTGACATACCCACAGTAAGAGACTTCCCAGATGTGTTCCATGAAGAATTGCCTAGCTTGCCACCAGAAAGGGAAGTCGAGTTTGCTATTGAGATACTGCCGGATACAGCACCAATCTCTATTGCTCCTTATCGAATAGCACCCACAGAATTGAAGGAACTGAAAATCCAGTTACAGGAGTTGCTGGATAAGGGGTTCATACACCCTAGTGTGTCACCATGGAGAGCTCCAATGCTGTTTGTGAAGAAGAAGGATGGGACTTTAAGGTTATGCATTGATTATCGGCAGTTGAATAAAGTGACTGTGAAGAACAAATATTCATTGCCTAGAATTGACAATCTATTTGATCAGTTGAAGGAAGCAGGAGTATTTTCCAAAATTGATCTCAGATCAGGGTATCATCAGTTAAGGGTAAAGGATGCAGATGTGCCAAAGACTGCATTCAGGACCCGGTATGGGCATTATGAGTTCCTGGTGATGCCCTTTGGCCTAACAAATGCACCAACGACATTTATGGACCTTATGAACTGTATCTTCCATCCATACCTAGATCGGTTCGTAGTGGTCTTTATTGATGATATTTTGGTGTATTCCAAGACTAGGGAAGAACATGATGAGCATTTGAGGATTGTTCTGCAAACCCTAAGAGAAAAGAAGCTGTATGCTAAGTTGTCCAAGTGTGACTTCTGGTTGAATGAGATTGCATTCCTTGGACACATAGTGTCAGCTGATGGGATTAGGGTGGATCCCAAGAAAATAGAAGCAGTGATGGAATGAAAGCCTCCCAGAAATACAACTGAGATCAGAAGTTTCTTGGGGCTAGCTGGGTATTACAGAAGATTTATGAAGGGATTTTCTTTAATAGCTACTCCAATGACCAAGTTGTTACACAAGAATGTCAGATTTGACTGGAATGACAAATGTCATGCCAGTTTTGAGAAGTTGAAGGCTATATTGATAGAGGCACCAGTGTTAACACAGCCAGTGTCGGGAAAGGACTTTGTGGTCTACAGTGATGCCTCTCATAATGGGTTAGGGTGTGTATTAATGCAAGAGGGGAAGGTGGTCGCCTATGCTTCCAGGCAGCTAAGGCCATATGAACAGAATTACCCTACCCATGATCTAGAACTTGCAGCAATTATCTTCGCACTAAATATATGGAGGCACTACTTGTATGGTGAAAAGTGCTCCATTTACATGGACCACAAAAGTTTGAAATACTTGCCAACCCATAAGGAGCTCAACCTCAGACAGAGGTGATGGATTGAGTTCCTGAAGGACTATGATTGTATGATTGATTACCATCCTGGGAAGGCAAATGTAATTGTTAATGCTTTGAGCAGAAAATCCATCACAGCTTTGAGATCATTGAATGCCCGTCTATCCTTGGCTCGAGATGGATCTATTTTGGCTGAGTTGCAAGTGAGGCCAAACTTGCTATAGCAGATTTTAGATGGGTAAAAGTCAGATGAGAAGCTAAAGGCTATTTTGAGTAAAATTTCAGAAGGGAAGGCAATTGACTATGAGGTGAAAGCAGATGGGTGTCTGTACTACAAAGAAAGACTGTGTGTACCAGATGATGACGAATTGAAAGTCAGCATTCTGAAAGAGGCACATACCAGTGTTTATGCTATACACCCAGGAACCACAAAAATGTATCATGACTTGAAGCTTCAGTATTAGTAGCCTGGTATGAAGAAGGACATAGCTGACTATGTGACTAAATGCTTGACATGTCAGCAAGTCAAGGCAGAACATCAAGTTCCATCAGGTTTGCTACAGCTTATACGCATACCTGAATGGAAATGAGATCGGGTCACCATGGATTTTGTAAGTGGTCTACCTCTCACCCAGAAGAAGCATGATGCAGTATGGGTGATAGTAGATAAATTGACGAAGTCAGCACACTTTCTGTCAGTTAGGACTGACTACTCACTGGAGAAGTTAGCAGAATTGTATATCAGTGAGATAGTTAGACTGCATGGAATTCCACTTTCCATTATATCTGATAGAGACCCAAGGTTTACATCGAGATTTTGGAAGAAGTTGCATGAATCCTTAGATACACAACTCCACTTCAGCACAGCTTTCCATTCTCAGACGGATGGGCAATCAGAAAGAGTAATCCAGGTAAACAATTGAAACTAATTAAACTAATACAAATATTGAACTGAAATGATAATAATAACATGAAATATATGTTAGGTCCTTGAGGATATGCTGAGAAGCTATGTCATTGAGTTTGAGGGAAGTTGGGATAGATACCTCCCACTAGTAGAATTTGCATACAACAATAGCTACCAAGCTAACATCCAAATGGCCCCGTATGAAGCACTGTATGGGAGGAAATGTAGAACTCCAGTGTGTTGGAATGAATTGGGCGAAGATAAACTGGTAGGGCCAGACCTGGTGAAACAGACTGAGGAGAAGGTAAAGCTAATCAAAGCCAATCTGAAGGTTACCTCAGACAGACAAAAATCCTATGATGACCTGAAGAGAAAAGAAATAGAATATACGGTTGGCGACGAAGTATTTCTCAAGGTGTCACCATAGAAGAAGGTACTAAGGTTTGGAAGAAAAGATAAGTTAAGCCCTAGGTTCATTGGCCCATATGAAGTCATTGAATGTGTGGGTCCAGTGGCCTACAAGCTAGCTTTACTACCAGAGCCCTAGACTCGAGGAAAAATTCATAAAATAATTTTTAGGACTCCAGAGAAGGGTCATTGAGGTTCCTATAGCATTAGAATGCCAAGAAAATGCTTAGAAAAATTTTTCAATCGGTACAGACAATTTTGGTCTGTTAAGCCAAACGGAGGGCATTTTGGTCATTTCGCCCTCAGAGGTGATTTTTGGCCGACTTGTCCAGTTAAGTAAATAATTATTATGACATAAAATATGAATAAATATTGCTAAAAATTAAATTGAAAATGAATAGCAAAGAAAAGAAAATAAATTAAATTTGTAATTTTGACCTCATGCTTATGTCACTAAGCACTCTCACCCAATCACATTGTAACACATGTCCATAAGCCACTTAAAATGAGTTAAATGGGCAGAAAATTGAAATGAAAAAACTGCACTCTTCTTCCTCATTTCCCGTCCACCATAGCCAAGAAGCTCTCTCTCCATTTTCTCTTTTAAAGCTTGATTTTCCTAAGCTTCCTCTCCACAAAACCCTAAACTCACTTCACTAAAAATCATTCCCACATCTTGGAGAAGCTAGTTGTAGCAAAAAGAAGAGAAATGATTGAAGTTTTGTTACCTAGAAATTCTGCTCAAAGAGGTTAGTGTCCAATCTCCTATCTCTTTTACTTAATTCATGTTTATTGGCATGAGATAAATAGAAAAGTGTAAAAAAATAAAATAAGACTTATGTATATTCATGCCTACAGTTTGGGTAGCCTAGGGATGGTTAGGGTTTGATGAATTTACTTGAAGTAAAGTGTTTATGAGCTGCCCATAGCATGAGATGAGTGATTGAACATGTAAGAGTAAGTGAAATGCAAGTGTGATGCATGAATGAACCTTGAAAATGTGGACACTTGAACAACATTAGGGTTCGCTCATATGATAGTTCATTAACCTTGTAATGGTTAATTAGTGACCATTTGAATGTGTATGATGAGGAAATGGAGTTGAGGCTTGGCATTTGAGTGTGGGTGGGCTGCCTTGGCTAACCTGCAGGACTGAGCATGAGTCCAACAGGTTTGGGCAGTTATAAATGGAGTTGTAGAGGTTCAATTGGTGCAAGGCCAATTGGACATGAAACTAGACACATAATGGCACAACTTTGGTATAGAAACCCTGCCCAGAAAACTAAACTAAGTTGACCTAAAAATTGCCCTAATCCGGGTGACTTGCATTCTGCCTGGGCAAAATGACCAAATGAACAGTGTCTATTCATTTGGTCATAACTCAGTGTAGAAATGTCCAATTGACCTGAAATTTTACTAGTAGAAAGCTGAGATATAGACCTACAACTTTCATGAAGAAACCTAACCCAAATTTTGACCATAACATGTTCAAAAAGTGACCTGCAGTCACTGTACAAAACACTATAGATTTGGTCAGTCCAGAAAATCTGGAAAGTTTGCAATCCTGCTAGTTATGGTATTTAGGCCATAACTTGAGCTACAAAACTCGAAATGGAGTGATTCAAAAAAAGAAATGTAACTAGACACAATAAGGAACAACTTTCATGTTGACAACATTGTCAAATTCCTACTGTAAAAATGACTAATGGAATAGTAAACACAAGGCTTAAAATCTAAAAATTTTGAACAACTAGCACTAAGCTTAGAAATGGTATTGGCAACCAATACCAACAACTTTAGAATGCAAAATGTGGTATGTTGGGCGTATTAGAACCAATGTACCTATTGCCTATGCAAAAGTCAATATTTTAGTTGACTAATGAAATGAATAGTAACACCTAAACTTAAATTTCAAGAATTGTACAATTTAAAAGTGTAACATGCCCTAGTACACCTAGCAAGGTTGGTTTGGATAGGTTGGCATGTCAATAGGGTTCAGTTAGCAGTACTGCACATGGCATTATGCCATTTTGTGATTTTATGGCTTTTAGCCATTCTGACATTGTGATGATACTTGGCCTTGTGCTTAATATTTATTACAGCTCATTAGCTATTCTGTTGCACAACGAGAGATACATATGTGACCGATGGTATGATGGCCCGAGGTACTTGATACCCAGTGCCAATTTACCCGTTTATCTAGTATAGTCATCTAGTATAGGTTACTTGGCCAACTAAAAATGGAAGTGGATAAATTTAACGAAATTATGAATATAACAAGTACAAAATAAATAAGATTACCAATAATGATCGAAAAATTATCTACATAGGACATCAGAACATACACTGCATATTTATTTTCTGTTATTTCTTTTTATTTTATTATTGGCACCACTAAGCATTATTGCTTAGCGCGTTGCTTTTGCCACGCGTAGGTTCTAGAGAGACCAACCGAGAGCCCAGTAGACCACAGACTGGGTGAGACCTTCTGCAGCTTTGCATAGTATCCGTGTCACCTCACTAACATCAATGCATTGGTAGGACACTAGGTTTCATTTTGGGTATTTTGTAATTAACTTTTATTTTCTCATGTGAAATTAAGACTTATGTAATGTATTTTGGTATTGATGTAAATAGTGGAAATTATGCTTCTGAATGAAAAAGTGAATATTTATTTATGACTTTTACATAAATATCATATGAAATGAATGATTGAGAAATGAAAATGTTGTTGAAAAATATTGAGATTTTGTTGATGGAATGAAGTTTGGGATTGATTGATTGAAAATTTTGGAAGTGTTTTCACAGGTTCCGAAGAACTGTTCTCTCCATTTTTAGCCCAGTAGACCACAGACTGGGTGAGACCTTCTGCAGCTTTGCATAGTGTCCGTGTCACCTCACTGACATCAGTGCATTGGTACGACACTAGGTTTCATTTTGGGTATTTTGTAATTAACTTTTATTTTCTCATGTGAAATTAAGACTTATGTAATGTATTTTGGTATTTATGTAAATAGTGGAAATTATGCTTCTGAATGAAAAAGTGAATATTTATTTATGACTTTTACATAAATATCATATGAAATGAATGATTGAGAAATGGAAATGTTGTTGAAAAATATTGAGATTTTGTTGATGGAATGAAGTTTGGGATTGATTGATTGAAAATTTTGGAAGTGTTTTCACAGGTTCCGAAGAACTGTTTTCTCCATTTTTAGCCGGTACTCTGCCGGATTTTCTATAAAATTTACGAAACCTCAAATAAATTGATGTTTTCCATAAATGACTTAAATAAATTATACTTCAACAATTGTACTTCATAGCTATGATAAAAATAAATAAGGAAGGATAGAAAGGATTAAAATAAAATAGGGTGTTCCGGTACACTGTATGACATATCTTACTCGACTATACTGTAGACGGGTAAGGGGTGTCACAATTTGTTAATTGAATTGGATTAAATTTGCTTATCATGTATCTATATAGATTGCCAACAACTTGCATCTTGCTGTTTTTATATGCAAGTTGAAGCTTGAATCTGCAGTTTTTGACATGAGTCTCACTTTTGGTCTTAGCTATGAGGGACATGCAAACTAAAGGGAAATCTTGTCAGAGTCCACCAGTTTGTCCCGATGAGAACTCTCTAACACTCAAATTAGAGGTGTCTATTTTCTTGTGAGAATGTAAAGATAGAGAGAGGGTGTGTAAAGAGAATATTCTATAGTATATTCTACGAAATATAATATATTTGTAAACATATTTTTATAAATATGAGTATATTCTTTTATCTATTTATTTAATATTGTATTAGAGGGACAATTACCTTTTTCATTGTATCACAATTAGTCATTATCAATAAACAATGCCTCCTTTTATATACAATTACTTGCGTCTGTAATTTTTTTCTTCTTTTTATATATGTAAAAAAAAAAAAAAAAGTTTCTTTACTAGATAAGATAGTTTATTGTTCACAAAAATGGAGGGTGAGTTCACGGGTTAACATACGAGAGGTAATCATTATTAGTCAACTTTAAGTTTAGGCTGGTAGATCCACGTAAATCAAAGTTAAATATATAAGGGCATTTGAAATTTATCTTATTTTTTCAATTCAGTTTAACTCAGTTTGATTTGATTTATATTTTTTTATAATTTTTTAGTTCAGATTTCAAATTGAATCAACTAGTTGCCCACTCTTATTCATATGTATTCAATCTGGTCCAAAAAGAAAGGAAAGGGAAGCCTCCATAACTTTATGGAAGATACCAACTCCAGCCAACCAATGCTTCGGCATATGCACTTGGCAGTTGTGAAAGAAGTAGTTTCCTACTTGTTTAATCCTTTCTACCAATGTTTAAAAATTCATTTTTATCTTTTCATAAACTAAATTTCTTTCGCTTTGCTTCCATTCCTTAGCCTGAGAAAAGATGAGAAAATTTATTTATATTATCACATCGCATGTGAGATACATAAAAACTCAATGAGTAAGCTTATTGCTTCTGCCTTTAGGTTTGATGAATTTTCTGTTTGAATAATGCTTCTTTTCTTATTCTTTATAGTGATAATAAAACCCAATTGCAGCATTTACACATCACCCTTTTAACGCACTTAAATTAATGCCCATCATCCTACTCACAATAATAATAATAATGCCCATCACATGCATGGCTACTTTGCCCTAACCATCTTCTTCTCAATCTGTTTTATATGTATCTAATTTTCCTTTTTTTTTTTTTTTTATACTGGCAAACTACCGTGAATCCCACGTAGTGGGGACCAACCAATCCTCCAATGTGTTGCCATTTACATATAATTAGAGCAAATATAGGGTTAGGGTTATAATTCCTGTCCCCCATAACCCTGTGATTAGTGGGTTCTCACTTTTAGGTTCAAAACTCCCAAAAAGAAATGGTTTTTATATAGCAAATGTAGGTGCTGCTACCAACTTATGTTGCTTTTGTCAACCCAAAGCCAGGGGCTGCCTTCAACCATCACAGCAACACCTGTCCTTGTCAATATAATGGTAGCAAGAAACTGTTACTTATGTGGGCTCCTTCTCACAAGAAATTACAGAGTGCATCGCTTATTTTATATAGAACAGCCTATATAAAATGTCAAATTATATATATATATATATATATATATGTAAAATTATAAAATAACCCTGAACAATTAAACCCTATACTATTAAAGATTACACAATTATACTTTAATTATATCAACTATCAAAATCCATCACACAATCACAAAATAAAAACCATTATATTTACTTCTCAAGTTTTGCATACAAAAAATCTAAGTATTGGATTCCCGATTGTCCATGATATACATGAGGCAACTCTTGTCTTGTGTCTACAAAGAACGATCGCTTTAGATGTCACTTCCTGTCTTTGAATAAGAAAGACATCACTCACAGACATGAAAGACATTTTTTCTTGTAAGTTTTGAATCAAAGAAAGGTAAAAGTAAATTGGTTGGAGAAGCAGCTGATACGTAATGGTAGGAAAAAAAAAATCTCAATCTTTGGGACTGGGATTAAAAATCGAAAGCTGATTTTTAATAAATAGGCAATTTTGTTTTAATTTAAGGAGGAATTGGACAATCTCAATAGTTTAAGATTTAATTTATAATTTTTTAATTTACAATAAAATTATAAATTTTTTAAAAGTTTATTTTTTTTATTCATAATTACCCCTATGTATAAATGGGATTTAATTTTTTTTTTATAAGTAATAATTATATTTATAAATGTATTTATGTCATTCTATATAATACACTCTCCCTTCTGACACTTGCTCATCCTCCCAGTCGTTTATTGCACCGACCATAATTATTCTTTGCCATTCTAATTATAATAACCTATCTATTATTAGCTTCTTCTGTCTGGAGTGGTTAGTAGACCCATAAATATTTACTTATTCAATTTTTTTATTTGTAGTATTGTTTTTTTATGCACAGAATGACGTCTAGCTTCCTAATCAAATCCTAATCATGTATTAGGCAAGAAAAAGAGTTGAAATCCACAGACAAATTCATGGAACAGCATTTTAATCTTTCGCTCACTTGTCAACAATGACAAAATTTCACGGAGAAGAAAGATAGGCCACGAAATATATAATATATTATCATATTGTAAAAGGTTGATGTTTTCATATAATTTAGGGTAAATGAAAAAAACGACTTTAGTCATTTCTCTTAAAATTATCAATAAAAATTAAAATTGGCAGCAGTTAATGGGCGGGACTATCTGCCTTAATAAGCGTACATTGTATACTATAGACAAGAAATTTTTTGTTCATTTTTGCAAGAGCCTTGGGATTTTGGATGAAGAAGACACATTGATACAAGAGCAGAAAACAATTATCCATGTTTAACAACATGGAATTGGATAGGGTTGTTTACTAAGAGGATTAACCTGGAAATTCAGAATGCATGATCTTCATTACTGATACTTGCTGCACATCTCATCAGCTAAGAGGGAGAAATATATTATTGAAGCCTAAGATGCTTCAGCAAACTTTAAGCCAGCGAAAACTACAGCAAGTTTTTTGTGCATGAGAACACAATCATTCTATGAGAGTGCAAAACTTACTTGATACCAATCAAATTCCGGGTGCATTTAAACAATTTCATGGGCACAATATGCATTCACCTATTTAACATATACTATGATAACCAAGCTACCCCGCTAATAGCCTAATGTGTCAATTTCATCAACTTGTAAGTTTCCTTGAAGTCCAGAGGATTTAAAGCTCTCCGCATAAATATTCAGATTTCAGGAGGAACTGATTGAGTGAATAAATCCTTGCAAGTAAAAAACCTGTATTTGCACATGCAATGCATTGAAACTTTTGAAAATTCCTTATTCAACTTTAGCGACTCCTCCAGCAGGAATGTTGCTTTCTGCAACGGTCTCCCTTACAAACCTTTAAAAAATAATTTAAAAAATCACAAAACGCTAATCAGGAAAACACATGGAAGGTAAGAAAGAATAAAGTATCTGAACTAAGCGTAGTTGAGAAGCTCAGAATCTGAAGCCCTTCAGTTTTTACTTTTTAGTCTAAAAAAGGGTAGAGCTTCCCAATAGCATGGTTAAAAAAATACCTTGCTAATTTTTCTCTTGATGACTGCAAGATATAGATTGAGAGAATGAAGGACAGCATCAACCCTGTTTTCACACACATTTTAACTTCAGATTGCATAAAAAAAACTCTTGTTTTCACGAAGCATTTACTCATGCAAGCAGGGGAAAATGAAACTAGTCAGCATAATTACAACAAACCTACTGCTTTCAATTTTAGCAGATATAATTACCTGACCCAAATAACACATAGAATCCAGAAGTAACATCAATATCTGATTGTTCCTCCCTGTCAAATGTCAGAGCAAAGAATCAAAAAAAGTTGATTATAATTTTGAGCTGCTTATAGTTCTCACTTCCAAGGCAAATCACATCATAGAATAGAACACAAAAAAGGATGATGTACGCCCTTCACTTCATATAGGATAAAATAACTCAATTAGACCTTTAGGAAACAGGAAATAAAGCATACAACCACACATGACTCTTGAACCTTTGCGCAGGGAGTTTGGGAGATTTTTTAAGATAACATTTTAATGTGCAAACAGAAGTATTAGAAAGGCAAACACAAGTACACAACCAGGTCTAAATTCAATTTTCCATGCCACCCATCAGTGAGAAGACACAGCTAGGGAAGTGCTCAAACAGTAGACAGGTTGTCCAATGACTGGCAGGTTGATTATTATGTCCTATAAAGATTTCAATAAAGGTCCACTACACTTGAAACCTGACAGGTGAAAAGTTAACAGAAACCCTCAGCTTAAACCCAGGAAGGAAACCAACTAATCAATTCCAGTTTCCATATAGTCAAAATAATAGATCGTATATCTGTGGCAATATAATGGCCTCCACAAAGAAAAACTAATGCAACGGCTCAATAACCATGCTATTCATGGATATCCTGTTAACTGTTAATCTGTAAGCATAATCCTCTCATCAAACCTCAGATAGTACATGTAAAACTCCTACATGAAAGTTGAAGAGGGAGAATTGATAGAAACATAAATAGTTCTTTTGCTTCAGGGTATACATACTTGCAGAAGCATCACTATTCTTCATAACTAAGGATCAAACTAAAAGTATGCATGCCAAACGAATTAAACCAAAGAAGTTCATTTCTAACGTAATGATACATTACTTACCAGGTGTATCTTACAAGAACATGCTTAGGCCAATGTTGAGGGTCCCAGAATTGCTTGCGAATATTTGGATGGATTTCAATATCTGTTTAAGTCAAGCCCAATTAAATGCAATCAGACCCGTCATAATAGAACAAAATGTGCATTTACAACTTAATTAAAAACACATTATATGATATTATCTATTTAAGATTCAATCAGACCAGTCATAATAGAACAAAGTGTGCATTTCAAAATTCATTTTTGAGGCAGCAATTCCTCTCACATTTCAGAAGGTAACCCAAACCAACATCCAGCTTTGTTCAAATTTACATAAAGCACTATCAGATAGAGAGAATAATAATAATAACAATAATAATAATAATAATAATAATAATAATAATAGGACAGCAATCCATCCCAGCCATATGTATTTAGACCTTAGAAGACTTTAACTAGGGTTTAAAATAAGAACAACCAAGAAAGAGTAAAGAATTTGAAATAATTAAATTAATAATAGCAAACAATATGGGGAAAAAATTGAATGAGTAAAATTGTATTCACTATATAGAAAACTTTTTTTAAAAAAATGTAGAAATTAGAATGCCCTAGTGGGACTTATTTCAAACGTGGGCCAAGGTTCACGTTTTACTGCAAATTTACAAGACTAACTTCTGACAATAAAATTTCATCAGGCTATAACTTCTGATACAAAATCTCGGGATAGATACAATAACTGTTTTTTGGACCATAAATGACCATCAAGATACCTTACAAGAAAAAAAGGAAATAATGCAATGAAAAACTAGAACCAAACTAATTGGGGATTTAAAGAAGTTAGATCGTGTATTATGAGAATTCATGCCCATGCCGAGTATTTTATGGCTTAAGATGGGAGTCTACAGGGACACAGTTTACAACATGGGTCCTACTCCTAAGGGAGAAAGAAGATAAAAGGAATAATAACAACAAAGCACATGCTTTATATAGAGCTTGTAAAGATCAATAAACTTCATAGAGAACAAGAGGCAAGAAACGAATGAAGTTTTATTGTTTTACTGCCAGGATAATGATAATCTACGTGTTGCATTGCATATTTGCATGCCTAACAGACTCAAGCAGAAAACAACCATAAACAAAATAATATCACATACAGTGGTGAGGCATGTCTACAACTTTTGCAGTGACCCCGTGTAGATCGCTTCCTGAGTATCTCTATGCCACATAAAAGCCAACAACCATCATTAGTCAGATCACACAATATACAACAAAGAAAAAAATTACAAAAACTATTATCTCCAGATTGGTGAAAACTAAAAACAGTTGCAATCTGCAAAAATGACCCAAGAAGATACAAAAATATGATAAATTTGAAAAAAGAACAATGGCATCAAGAAAATGCAATCCTTACCAAATGCACATCAATCATCGGAACCTCAGAACTTTTGCGATTTATCACAAACAACCACGGAATTAGAAACTTTTCTCTTCCAACTTGAAATGATCTGCAAATAAAATCAATTTTGTGAAAATGGGTTGCTTTACAGCTTAACAAATAACAATGTTGAAAAAGTAGTTCAACATTTGAATCCCCAACTAACATCAAAATTGAAAGACAGCCTAATCCAAAAGCAAATATCAACTTTTAAATCATACAATTAACAGATGTGAATACGGATGCTTACATTCAGGTAATAATGCAAGTATTAGAAAAGTGAAAACATAGTTTGTTTAATTATGAAGATCAAAAACAAAATATAAAGCTACACCAACAAATAATTTTCTACTTTTTAATTGACCTAAGTTAGAATATAGATTTAAAACACAATGGAACTAATTTCAAAGACACCAATAGGATTCTTGCTTACCAAAAATATCAATAAAAGATATTTCAAAGTTAGAAATTCTATAAACAAAAAAAATTTTAAAAAAAAACATGTTTCTTACATTTTGTAGGGATCAGCGCCCGTGTAACCTGTTGGTTTTGGTATAGGAATCAACACCTACAAATCATACACCCAAAAAAATAACACAATTGAAAACACGCACCAACCCCTCCGCGGCCCAAAAGAAACATAAAGATGGAAGCATAATTGAAATTTTGACAAAAAGGTACCTCGCGATTAACAGCAAATATAGGGCAATGTTTACCGATCACGTCTTGCCACAGAGTTCTCGACTGAAATCACAAGTCAAATAGAACCTTAGCAACAAGAATTGAAAGAAATAACTGGAATTGAATTGTGCGAGCGTGGAAAAGCGATATTTAGTATATAGAAAGAGAGAATGGGAAGAGAAATTGAGTACGGACCGAGTGGTATTGACCCATCTTACTCATGGGAACGATGTCTCCAGGCCTGTAAGCAAGAGAAATCGATGGCAATGATAGTAACAAGTAGAATAACATTGAAGCAAATTTTCTACTTCCATTCGCAGCCATTCTGCAATCCCGATTTCGCCGATTCCAGATTCTCGTTTCCAAACTTAACAATGAGCTCCTCATTCCATCGTCGCTTTACTCGTCTTTCGCAGTAGAACGGCCCAGCAAGATTTGTCGATTCGAATCTTAGTTATGATTGATTATAGGCCCAAGTCAAGTGGGCTTATACGTTGAGTTACAAAGGAGGCCCATGCTCTATTTTCCTTTTTCCTTTTAAATGAAAATGCTAAATTTGTTAGGTTTTTTTTGTTAATTTATTTTTATCATATTATTTAAGATTTTAAATTAATTTTTATTTTATTACTTATTGAATATTTTTATAAATTTTATTTTTAATGTATATTTTATATTTTTTTTATTAAGTGTATTTAGGAAACACTTGAGCTTTTCATTAATTGAATTCCATTTTAGCAATATCAAATATAAAATCATGAATTAAATAATTATAATTTTTTAAAATAAATTATTTATTATAGTTTAATTTAAAATCAATTACTAAATCATGTAATTAAATGAAATAGGTCAAGAGCCTAGGCTTTGAGTATGTATCTTTTTTCCCTGGTAATAATCATAATTATATGATAAAAAAAAAAGAGAGAGAGAAAAGTACACACAAAAGAAAAAAAAAAAAAAAAAAAAAAAAAACAAGCCTTAATATTTGCATTATGGGTGGCACTCTAAAAAATGGTAATGATATTACTATTTCATATTAAGATGGAATAAGAAATTCCATAAAAAAAAAAATAATGAAATAGGAAATTATTGTTGGAGTACAGAGGAGATGTGTGCGTTTTGTGATTTGGTTGAATTAAAATAATAATAATAAGATGAATAAAAGGAAATTAAATTATTGTATATAGGAGCAATTAACAAGCAAAACCTCATGAAAATGGAGATTTTTTTTTTAAGTAGAAAATGGAGATGAAAATTTAATTTAAAAAGAAAATGAAATATTAAATAAACAATCATAAAGAAATTAAAATATCTTTAAGTAAATTTTTTTTACAAATAAAAAATATTTAAATTTAATTTAAAATAACTCTCCATATTAAGAGCATATATTATCTTTTATTTCTATTTTTAGATAAAAAATAAAAATTCCTTTATTTTCTTTTTTTTAAAAAGTTATGCACATTATAATTTTTTTAAAAATATTTTTTTAATAATATAAAGTCTATCTTTATTAATTTGTGACTTTTTTTTTGGACAAATAACTTGTGAGACATAAATTGACTTGGAGGAGAGTAGTATAACATGACTTAGAAGCATTACACATTTCTGAGGATTTAACCTAAAATCGTTCAGAGTGAAAAAAGCGAATCCATATAGCCGACCTCAAATTTTTGGGATAAAGGCTTAGTTGAGTTGAGTTGAGTTGACAAATAACTTGTGACTTATTAACGAAGTATATATATACATATTTTGAATGGACAGTTAATTAGTGTCTTAATTGCTCCATTTATATATGTTTATGAAAAGTCGTTAAGAATATGTTAATTTCTTGAACCAAAGTGTAATATATAATTATTTATTATTTATTTGAATATTTAAAAATTTCATCAATTTAATTTTTTTTAAAACATCATTTTTAATGTATTATTCTATAATTGTTTGCTTGTGAATAATTAGAAATTTATTATTATTAAAAAAATTATATATAAAATAATGAGTGAATAATGCATACCTCGGTAAGAGTGTATCGCTAACATTTTTTTAAAATAATCATATTATGTTTTAATAAGTTATTTAATGATAGTTAATAATGATAATTTAAATAAAAAGGTATAATTTATTTATAGAATTATTAATTTGTCAAGAATAAATGTGTAAAATATTTTCTTTTATAAGTTTCACGGTTTTTTAATTTAATTAATTATATAAAAATGGTAATAATTTTAAATAAAATTGCCATTTTTTTTACTTTATTATTAAACAACAAATATCAAAGGGTTTTTTAATTCATTTCTTATTTTAGTTATGATCCTATCATATAAAATTGTGAAAATATACACTCCCTTTATGAATTCAACAATGAATTTGTAATTTTTTTTTTCTCTGATATATAACTCTATACTGATTCTTGCCTACACTCAGATGTGGGTACTTATCTAATTAAAAATTAATATATTAATAAAATAGTAATGGGTCATATTATAAAATATAATATATCTCTTTATAAAATATAATTTTTTAATTTTTAATTATTAAATATATAAAATAATTTATGCACCTCAGTATATTTAAGAATTTTCCAAGCTCATAAATAAATTAAGATTAATTAATATTCCCATAACCACATTTGATTCCTAACATTCGCAACACGACTGTGTTCTTTTACAATTATAATCTTCTTTTGAATGAGTTGACATAAGGTGAATTGACCATTACAGAGTGAAATTTTCTTTTATATAGTGAAATTTTCTTTTATATCTTTTACATAAATAAATAAATTCAATCTAATTAGTGAGATAAGAGTTTTTTTTTCTAATATAGTAAAAATTTCATCACGTTAAAAATATAATTTAATATACTCCAAATGCATGAGATGACAGGGATTCATTTTCCCTTAACTAATTGTCTCGGATTCAAACTCTGAGTATGAAGCACTTTTAAAACTTGAGAGAAAGCTCTTGCTCCCATTTGTGAGCCTGCCATACATGAATCTGGATTAGCCAAGCTAGTAAATTTCAGATACAGGTGGCTTTTAAAAAACAAAAACCAATTCAAGATTATTTATTATGCATGAAGTCAATGAATAAAATTGAAAATAAAAAAAAATCTCAATGCATTAAAATTGATTTGAATATTTTTGATGGTAAATATAAAAATAATGTTTATTAGACAATAAATATAAAAAATACATGAGATATAAAGTCATGAAAAGCATTTATAAGCATCAATCTTAAAGAACATTTATGTTTGCATTATATTAGTATTTTTTTATATTATATTTTATTTTATTTTAATTAAAATTAAAATTTATAATATTAGTATAATTGAAATATATAATTTTAATATTATTAAAATAAAGAGTTATTAATATTGTTTTATCTTAAAATTTATATCCGATATCTTAAGGGCTTATGTGATAGTTTAATTATTAAATATAATTGCTAACTAATAACCGATTGTAACTTATATATTTTAAGAATTTGACAAAATTATATTTATAATTATTGTTATTGATATATAAAATAACTAATAATATTGTATATCATACTAGTTATTTTATTATTAAAGTCGACATTCCATAAAGAAATATATAATTATTAACATATCATACAACACATATAAAATAAAAAATATAATTTTAAAAATATAATTATTCTTAATGTGTGTGTGTATATATATATATATACATATTTTTTTATTATAGAAGAGTGAAGATTATAATTAGTTTAATTATTATTTATAATATTTTTATATTTATCTATTATTTTCATAATTATAAATATTTTATTGACACAATTTTTTTAATTAATAAATTTTAAAATGGTAATATAGTTTAAATAAAAAAAGAAAACCTCAAATGAACAATGAAAGGATGAGAAAAAAACACTACAAATGAAGTTGAGAATTGTTACAAACTGTAAATATCTATCAACTATCGACTATAGTTTTAATTAATAGAAGATTTATAAAATTCTTTTTATGAGATCAATATAAAAAAAATAAGTATATTAAAAATATAATTTTCATTTCAAAATCTATATAGGATAAAATTGAGTTGATATTAAAAGGGGTTTGAAATTTTCTTTTTTGCACATAAGGTTTGTGGTCCAATACCGTTAACACTTACAGAACAAAATGACTAATAATATTATATATTTATTAACATGATAGGCATGTAATGATATGACAATAACGTTGTATTACACAAACACCACATCAATGACAAGTTAGCGTCACATCGTCATTGTCGTCGTCATATTCATTATTATTATTAGGTGTAAAAGGATGAAAGCATATATACCTTAAATGCTAAAAAAATGAAAAATCGATTATTGAGTATTAAAAGTTTGATTGTACATGATATGTAAGTGTATTTTACTTTTAATTTACATTATTTTAACTCTCTTCTTATTTAAGTCTCTCTCCATTTCTATCTCTCTCTTTTTAAGAGAGAAAAATATGAGTAAAAAGATTATAAATAATTATAATATTTAAGAATTTATTTATTAAAATATAAAAACTTATTTACAAATTAGAGCATAAAATACATTTAAATATCATAAACTTTTAAACTTTTAACATTTAAATGATAAATATTTTTTTTAATATTTAAATGATAGATATTTTTAGCCTTCTATACTTAAATTTCAAAATAAATAATAATAAAATTACTGATGTGGCACTGAAATGGGGTTGATGTTATGCCACGTCAGCATTGCATTTGCATTGTCATCTTCATGTCAACGTATACTTAATATACCAACAAATATCTAATACGTTAATTACTTTGTTGCATAAGTGTTAACATTATTAGACCACATGCTCTTGCATGTAAAAAAAAAAAAATCTCAAACCCACTTTAATAAAATGTGTAAATCACATAGTATTTAATCGTATTTTTTTATGTTAAAAAAGATAATTAAATTTAAAAAAGTTATACAAATAAGTAATTTAATTTTTATTTTTATTAAAATAATGAAATAATTAAAATTGTGAGTATTAATTTAGGTGTGCATACACATATACATAAATAAAAAATAATCAATCTCTCATTTTTTATTTGATTTCGCCACTAATTTTAATAAACTTATTAAATAAATTAATTCAATTATTTAGATATCTATTAGCAGAATCAGACTACTAAAACAATTAACCTTAAATATCCTAAAATTTATTGTAATGATAATTTTGTTGCTTGATCTTCAACTAGCAAAGTTATATTCCATAATTTTTCCCTCTGTTAAAAAAAAAAAAAATTCCGAAGTTAGGGTAAGCTTCTGCTGGACTCCGTGGGAAAGGGGAACGCTTGTCTGAAGTGGTACGGTAAAAAAGGAAATTGAGAAACAAATAAATAAATACGGGCAGAGCAGGGGAAAAAAAAAACATAAAACAAAGAAAAGGAGAAGACAGATTAGCGTCTTTTTTGGCAAAAGTTTTTGCTATATCCATACCACTTCGGATCCTTCCTTCAAAGCCACCTGTTTTCTAAAATCTCCCCATATTTTCAAATTTCTTCTGGTTTTTAACTTGCCGTTTGCTTCCTTTCTACCTGTCGTTTTTCAAAATTTCCTCCGTTCACACTTACCAAAACCTGATCGATCGCATATCAATCTTCATTCACTTCTCGATTCCAATTCCGATTCTCAAGAACTCCGGCTAATAGAATCTGCGATGTTCATTTCGTCTAATTTCGTTTCGGCGGATGAGGAAACCGTCGTCTTCGTGGCTTTTACTTTGTGATAGATTCTGATTTTTATATTTTGGTGCTTGAATGGGCGACCTTCAAGCTTCGTCACCTGAGTTAAACGGCGCGGTCTTAGAGGAAAGGCCACCGCCGCTTTCTCTGTCAAACCAAGCAGGCATTAGTGCCGAGTCCTGGCAAAGAGCCGAAGCCGTGACGCAGGGGATAATAGCCCAGGTTCAGCCATCCTTTGTCTCCGAGGAGAGGAGGAAAGCGGTTATTGATTATGTGCAGAGGCTAATTAGGAATTCTGTTGGCTGTGAGGTGATATAAATATTTGCATTTACCCTTTTTTTTATATGCTTACATTATAAATGCATGGAATGATATAGAGCAAAGAAGATATGTATATATGTAATAGAACTCAGTAGATGTGGGAACTTATGCGTATTTTTGCTGAAAAGAGAGTGTTAGATGGTGTGAATTTGAATGGTACTACTCTTTTGGAGGGTATTATTTTGCTATTGGTTCAGGTTTGTCCATTTGCAAATGTATTAAAAGAATTGGCGTTATATTCTGCTAGAAATTGTTTTCAGCTTCATGCATTGTTTATGCTGAGGGAAAATCAACCGTAAATGCAGTCAAGCTTATGGCCACTGTTTTTTTAATGGCTGACCTATTGATCAGTTGAATCCAACAAAAACAAAGGAAAAGTTGGCGGTTGGATTTGAAATTCAATGCCCATAAGCGCAAGTGCCTAAATATGACATTTTCAAGGCCCATAGGCGCAAGTGAATTACTCAGAATCTTGCATTTGAGCTCATCAAAGACCAACCTTTGTACAGAGATCATGTCATAAAATATAATAAACAAGGAGTCAATTATTTTGATCGATCACTTTTCTTTTCTTTTCTGAGGTGCGTGTTTGAAGTAAAACCAAAATTTTAGCTTGGTTTTAGATTACATTCAAGACCCATTCAAGTACTCATTCTCAATTACCTATGTTTTAGATTACTCTAATTGCAAACTATCTCTATAGATTACTCATTCTTATACGCATGGTTTGCATAGAGATTGAACTATATAATCTATGATTTGAATCTTGATTTGAGTTAAAACTAGATTAGCTTCTAAGTCATGTTCCTCACAGGTATTTCCATTTGGATCGGTTCCACTGAAAACCTATCTTCCTGATGGAGATATTGATTTGACAGCATTTGGTGGTATGAATAGTGAGGAAACACTGGCCAATGATGTCTGCTCTGTCCTTGAAAGGGAAGATCAGAACAGGACTGCTGAGTTTGTCGTGAAGGATGTTCAGTTAATCAGAGCAGAGGTTTTTATATTGAACCATTTTTATTGATGATCCTTGCTTGTCTCAAATTAAGATCGTATTTGTATATGCACAAATAGTTGTATATGCTCACACATACTGACACAAACATGATGCACACATGAAGATATATTTCAATGTGAGATGAAAATGTAGCGACCATATGGACATCAGTACAACTTGCTTGCTTATTGTTTGATGATAGGCATAATGCAATATTAGTTTTAAGGGTGTGGATTGAATCAAATAAAAAAAGGATAAAATAGCATTTACTTTGAAGGGAGGACAACAGTATTTTGTTGTTGAGCAGCTGAAAAGACGGTTTGATTTGAAATTAGATTTGTATCTAGTAATCTTATGTCGCTGAAGTGCTTATCTGTTGAGCACCACAAAGGTTCACATATGTAGATTATCTCAAAGATAATCTTTATTGTTAGTCATTTCTTGAAGTTGATCATTTATTTTTTAATCCTCCAAGAACATACTACCTGCTTGTGACCTGGGCTTTTTTTTTCCCCACCTTTCTTTCTCATTTCACTAGGCCAGAAGTATTTATTTTAGGTATTTTAATTTTGGGCATTACTTTTAAACTTTTAACCAACCAACCATTACGAGGGACTTCAGTATGTTTTCCTCCCTTTTTCCTTCTTTTGGAATTCTTAAAGGTTGCTTTTCTTTTAAGCTCCAAACTTTTCTGTGGTATTCAGCAGTCCCTTAATTCCTTCTCAGAGGCTGTGGTGTGTTTTACAACTTCTTAGCATTGGGTACCATTTTTATCTAAGTATATTGTTGGATGAACATCTGTTTTCATAGCCTTCTGATCAGTTACATTAGATGCATGCACAATTGTTTAAGAATTCGTTTTTTTTTTTTTTTTTTTTTTTTTAATTTTCACTGGATTATTGTCTTTATAAGACAACTGCATCACATATTTTTATCGATGGCTTGTTAGATATCATTTAACTGATTTTATAGTTATCCTCTTTTTTAAATCTATTCAACCTACAGCTGGATCCAGTTTTGTCATCCAGGACCTTAATGGTTAACTTGTTTGAATAATAATTTTTATTGAAGAAAAGCATGTTATTTGCTACTCTTTTCAGAGTTGTAATTGCTTTCAATGTGGGATTTTCAACATAAACTTCAGCATTTTTTTTTCTCCAGTTAAAACTTTGTGCTAAAATGGTCTTCATTTGACTCCATGCTTTGGTATTCAAAAGATTTTTTCTTCTTGATGCAGGTTAAGCTTGTAAAGTGTCTGGTACAGAACATTGTAGTAGATATCTCCTTCAATCAGTTAGGAGGGCTTTGTACGTTATGCTTTCTTGAGCAGGTACCTTTCCTTGTCATAGTCCATATTTAATTGTGCCTCATGCTCCAAATGGAGGATACTTTCTTTTTGAATCTTTTATTTTTCTTTTGAATAAAAATAAATTATTATCTCTCATATTCTTTGATGCTGAGTTGTGAACTAGTGAGATTAATGTTAGCTATATAAATTTTGATTATTTCAACATCCAAGCAAGAAAGGTTGGATCACCAGTGATGTCCACAATTCTTAGCTCAATCTAGTTTAGACGCTCTTCCTTTCCAGAGGCACTACTGTTTATTTTGTTTTTCACCAGAAAGAGTTAAAATTCTTATTACATTTGCTGGTAGACGAAGTTTATATTTTTCATTTTTTATTCTAATTTTTTGGGGGCATATGTCATAGGAAGTTAATGTTGTAGAAATTCCTATCTTCTCTTTTATTTTTTTTTTTTTTTTTGAGGGTTGCAGAAATTCCTATCTTCTCTCCCTTATACATGTGTGCACACACCATGTGCACTCACATATCAATTAACCCTTTTGTTTTTTTTGGGTATGGCTGGGCAAGTTATGCAGATTCATCTTGTGTATGAATTGCAGTCAGAAGTCAAAATATCTGTGTAGAATGTACTAGATCTGCTATGCTATTGATCTGCTTAAGTTGATGTCCCTTGTGCTGTGATTATTTGCAGGTTGATCGCCTAATTGGCAAAAACCATCTTTTCAAATGCAGTATTATACTGATTAAGGCTTGGTGCTACTATGAGAGCCGTATTCTTGGTGCTCATCATGGCTTGATATCTACCTATGCTTTGGAGACTTTGGTTCTATATATATTCCATCTCTTCCATTCATCGTTAAATGGTCCTTTGGCTGTAAGTCCTGTAACGATTTGTCAGTTTGCTGCACTGTTTTGGAATGAATTTAACCCATTTGTCATGCTTACTTTATAGGTTCTCTATAAATTTTTAGACTACTTCAGTAAATTTGATTGGGACAACTACTGCATCAGTTTGAATGGTCCAATCCGAATATCTTCACTGCCAGAAGTTGTGGGTGAGCAAATGTCATTTCAATATATTTGTGTTCATCTTGCTTGACTGAGACTCTTTATATTCCTTGCCTCTTTTGCAGTTGAGGCACCTGAAAATGGAGGATTTGATCTATTGCTTAGTAATGATTTTCTCAAGGGATGTGTGGAAATGTTCTCAGTTCCTGCAAGAGCGTACGAGACAAACTCACGAACATTTCCCCCAAAGCATCTTAATATAGTTGATCCATTGAAAGAAAATAACAACCTTGGTCGGAGCGTAAGCAAAGGTATAACTGCTTCCTTCTACTCTGGTGGAGCACACCACCCCCCACCACCCACCCCTCCCCCTTTACCTTTTCCCACCTTTTCCTAAATTGAAAGCAATATTAAGCGATTTTTTAAGTATTGAGCTACTGATACAAAATTTGATAGTCTTCTTTAAAATCTTATCTTGTTGAAACATATAAGTTATCAAAATATTTCATACAATTGTGTTACATATTGATTCAAGTAGTTTATCATTTGAAAGTGATCAATGAATATACCTAGTAAAATTCAAAACCATGTTTAGTCTAGTACTTGGTAAGAGAATATAGCAGCAAAATGTTCATAGTAAATTTTCCGTATTTAAAATAAAAAAGAGGACCACTTCCTAGTAAACTTTACCAAATGTCAATGGTGTTTCTGCATTTCTAGAACCCTTTAGATTTTCTCTCTCCTACTTATACATGAAGTTGTTAATGTAAGACATCCTAACATCTCTTCATGTCTTAACAATGCAATAAGAATCCCTGCAAACTTTAAGGGCCAATTTACTTGTGGAAAATAGTGAAAAATTTTTCATTTTCTAAGGGAACTCCACTTCTCATTTTCCATGGAAAACAAGCGACAGCATGTTTACCTGTCAATAATATAAAACAATTTTCTAATTCACAAATAAAAAAAATCATATCTTTCATAGTTAAAAAATAAATCATTATAATATATATTTAAAAACTTATTTTATTTTAAAATTTTTTTAATATGTGCTATTTATTTTGTAATAATATGATTATTTTTTTATTATTATAAATGAGTATTTTTCTAAATAATTATTCAATTTTAGTAATGGAAAAGTTGTATAGTTTTGATTATAGAAAAGTCATTGTTTTCCATTTGGAAAACAAGACTTTTGTTATAAAGGGAAATAATGGAAAACATCTTAAAACTGTCTTTCAAATCTTAGTGATGCTGTTGTGAGCTTCTGAAGACCAGTCAACGTGCCAAATGAGCATGTAAAAGAAAGCAATAGTGAGGTCGGTAGCCTTTTGACTAACCACTTCGATGCTCAAGTTAGTGTTGTGTATTAAGAGTAGAAAATAGTGATAGTAAGAGTTCTGTAGAAATTTTAGCAGAGTAAGCGTACCTGATTAATTGTTGTTATCATATTTATACTTTTATAGACAAAAGGACAAATAACCGTTTGTAGCTATCTGCATGAATTATATGAGTCTCGGATATTAGGTTAATATCTTGAGATTCCCTCCTGAAAATCCAGCCTTATCATTAGCTGGTGCTACTATCACTTGGTAGAGTTGATGCTTGGCTTATCCGACGAGCGTTGTCATTGCTCTTCTTTCTTAGCGGACTCCTGTTCAGTCTAGGCTCTGCTTGGTCCAAGTTTCTTGAGCACTGTTCTGCTCAGTCTAGATTGTCCCAGCATTCTTCTGTCCGGTTTGACTATTTGACTGAGCATTGATACTTTGACTGTCACGTTGGATATTTTGTCTAAGCGCTGACTGTTTGACTTGGTTTTAGGCGGATAATATCACTTAGTTAAATTTTGAAAATTGAAAACTAGTTTTTGAGTTATTCATTTGGAAAATTGACACATTAAACACGAAACTCTGTTTTTCAGTTCTTTAAGAAAAGTTTTCTTGAAAACTACCTGAGTTTCCACAAGTGAATATGCCCGAAGCTTCTTTAAATTCTCTATATGCTCCTAATTAATTCTAAGAAGAAACATATACTAAACAATGGATAGTTCTTGGTACCTGCAGTATAGAAGCAAATGACTTTTTGATTCCTTATGCTTTGGAAAGCAAAATATCTATCAAGCCTTTTCTTTGTTAGCCCTCTTTCTCAACAAGCTACTCATGTTCCCGTGCAAAAGAAAAGGACATTTTTTTGATGCAATTTTGACCTCCAAATAGCTATCTATCTATGTGACACCTATCAAGTTTATTCGTAGCATGCCACATGTACAAGGAACTGATTTAATTCATAAGTGCCTCTATCTCTCAATCACTTGACCTCCAAGTGGTTGAAAATAATTGATAACCAAATCTATCTTACTTGAAATGATGGGGAAAAAATCTGGAATCAGTTGTTAGAGGAGATTTTTTTTTCCATCAATAATTTATTGCAAAAATAAATAGAAGACTCATCACCCACCTAAAGAAAAAAGACACCACTCTTATTTAGTTTTATATTTTGATCCCAAAGAAAGAAAAAAAATGGAAATGGGAAAAGAAAAGGAAATGGGAAGTATTCCACATGCCAGTTGCCACCTTATGCCCCAAAATCTAACAAGAAATTGAATATCCACCCTCGTCCCATGTGAACTTTTCTGTATCTTATTTTTAGCTCTGGTATTTCTTCAAAACCAAGAGAAATACATTAAGAATTTGGTTAGCATAAATGCTGTGAGAAATTAAGGAATTATCAGAAAAAAAAGGGTTGAGAAGCCTGAACAAACTCTCTATGCAACCTAGCAACCTGAAACCCCCTTTGCATATCTTGCCTGAGTGACATTTTCCAGCATCTTATTAGAAACTCCCTAATCAAGGTGAACAAAATGGGAGGATGTTGCCTTAGTCCTCTTCTGGTCAGAAAAAAGCCAGACAAATTGCTAGTACGGAAATCTAGGCAAGGAAATGTATTCTTTCATCCATGTTCTTCTCCACTTACCAAAGTCTCATAATCTCAAGAATATTAGTAAGAGACTTCAATCATAAGCTTTATCAATGTCCAATTTGCAAATCATTCTTCAAATTACCTCCTTGAGCATTTGAATCCACTAATTTGTTGGTGATAAAAGGAGCATATACCCTGCACAAAAAGAATGCTGATTTTTTCCTAACCCCCTAACTTTTCTAGGCTCTCCCATAAGCACCAACTAAGCAAACAAGCCATTGGGCAAGTAGTCTTATGGTCAAGTGCTTATCTCGTAGCACAAGGTTGGGAATTTCAAACCCTGCATCCTCCTCCCTCCTTACCTTGACTTAAGAAAAAAGAAAAACAAAGAAAGGAAAAAAATTTAATGTAGCCCACAACTCGTAAACATTGCTGATATTTCTATACGTCTAAATGTTTGGCATTAGTGTGTAGAGTTGCATTTAAATTGAAAACAAGCCATCCTTTTACAAGGAGTTCCTATAATAGAGACAAAATATCCTTTGTTGGAACATCGCAATTATTTTGGAAAGAGTCTATAGTCATGCATTATATGGCTAGCATTTTATCTTCATTTTTCTTAAGTTCTCATTATATATGTGATGCAGTATTGGAAGAAGAATCAACTTACGATACTTGGGAATTTTATTCATTGATAAGAATTCTATTATTAGGTTTATTATTATTTTTCTGGTTTATTTTATTTAGGATTTCTAATTAGAATTGAATTAGAAATTCTAAATCCTAATGTGATTGGGTTGCAAAAACTCTATAAATAGGTCCTAGAGTCACTACATATTTACAGATTTTATTATGATTATTGACTATTGATTTTGAGCAAATAAATGGAGAATTTGTTTCTCTCCTATTTGAGAATTTGTTCTCACTCCAAATCCCCTAATACCTATTGGTTATGCATCAATATGCTAGTCACCTTAAAAGTCTTAAACTTTGGGCTAACTTGCAATTATGGCCTGAACTACAAAAATAGGCATAGCCAGTGTAGGTTAATCTGTAAATATGAGTTACAATTATGGCCAATTGTGGCCACCACAGCTTAATGATCTGAAGATAAGCTCGCCTTGTATTCCACTCATAAGCCTTTTTTTCTTTTCCAGTAGAGACAATTGCATAAATGAAAAGCATTCTGATCTCTTAATGTTACTTGTATTCAAACCTATTTCATTTTCATGGGTGATAAGATGTATTTCTAGGCATTGATCCCTCTTCATGCTTGACTGACCTGTTGAACTAAAGCCCAATGACAAAATGAAAGGTCCCTGTTCCTGCAATGAATAATATCAGACATTGTTGTTCCATGTTTTCTAGAAACAGCTGGTATGTGGAAGACTATGAATGCTACATAAATGGCAAACATGTTTGCAATTTTTAAAATTCTTTTGACTTGGAATTATTGAAGAGGGAAGAAAAGAAAATTGTAGGGAATAATTAACAATCATCTACCTAATTTATGCAGGAAACTTTTACCGAATAAAGAGTGCTTTCACATATGGGGCTCGAAAGCTTGGTCGCATCCTTTCTCAGCCAGAAGAAAGCATAACCGAGGAACTTTCTAAATTTTTTTCGAACACTTTAGATAGACATGGAAGTGGACAGAGACCTGATGTTCAAGATCCTGCAACTTCAGATGGACAGCATGGGTTTACTGGCAGACCGACATTTCCAGGTGCAGAGTCATATGAAGACAATCATACAATTTGTGAATCAGAATCTTCTAATTCAAGTGGCATAACTGGAGAATGTAGATTGAATCATGAGCAACCTTTGCATCCGGGCAATGTTAAGGTATCAGGTAAGAAAACAAATTTTAGTGGAACAATTAATGAAGTGCAAAATTCTGCAAATGGGCCTGCTGTTTCAGAAAATCGTCTTTCTGGTGATGCAAAAGACCTTGCTACTTCCATACTGCAAAGTCTCTCAATTGCAAATGATGCTAGTAAATCTTCCGCTCCAAGTGCTGAAGAGAATGAATCTCCAATGGGCAAAGCGCATCATGCACCCCATCTCTATTTTTCTTCCTCAGTCATGGGAAATGGGGAAATGAGAAATGGGAATCCAGAATGGAAACATCAAGAAAGTTCTGGCTTTATGGTGAAGAGAGTGCCTTCTGGGATTATGCTAGCTCCCACTGAGGATATGATCCATTCTGTCTGTAATGACACAGATGACAAGCATTTGGTTACTAAACCTGAGGTTCTATCCCCAGCGGGTTCAACATATCATCCATTACTCTTCAGTTCAGTGGCTTGGTCCTCTGAAGATCTTTATCCTAGCCATTCCAACAATCGTGCCTCTGCTAGTACTGCTGGAAATCCTGAAGGCTTCAAGTCCTTGTCAGATCTTAGTGGGGATTATGAGAGTCACCTAAACAGTTTGCAACATGGTCGATTGTGGTATGAGTACGCATTTACTACATCCCTTCCTTCTGTGTCTCCACAGCTGCATACTCAGTTCCAGAGCAAGAATTCATGGGATGTAATAAGACGGTCGGTGCAGTTTAGGCAGGATGTGTTCTCCCAGATGAATGTCAATGGTGTTGTCCCAAGACCAGTTTTCTACCCCATTAACCCACCTATGCTGCCTGGTGGAGCCTTTGGTATGGAAGAAATGCCAAAGCCACGAGGAACAGGGACATATTTTCCCAACACGGTATACCCATCCTTAGCCTTAAGATATTTGGGCATTTGAAATTTATGTTGAAAATTTGATACTCAGTGGGGTGCCAGCTTGGTTGTTCTTGGTGTCATTTGGCAGCTTCTGTTGTTTTATTAATTTTTCAGGTGGTAGGCCTTGTCTTCTCAAAGTGGTTTTATGATTAAATTTTTGCAGAACCATTACAGGGATAGGACTTTGACAGCTAGGGGTAGGAGTCAAGCACCAGCAAGGTCTCCTCGATCCAATGGTCGCACTTCCCAGGAGAAAAATTTGCCAGAAAGAAACTGCCGAGACCGTGAGCTGTCACAAGCACAGTTTCACATCCACCTAAGTGGTGGAAAGTTCAGATCTTCAGATCTTTGCTACACTGGTTCTCCTGAAAACAAACATTGTTCCAGTGTAAATGGTTCAATGCATCTGTCAGAGAGCATGGTAGAATTTGGGTCATTTGGGCATCCACCACATGGTGTCTCCGCAACAGAAGGTGGTAGGCATCCAAACCCAGGTTCTGCACCAGCTCACAACTCTAGTGTGAGCCAAGCAATACCAGGGATGCAAGGGCCAAAACCTGTTTTGGCCATGGATCAAGATAGGTAAATATATCTCATAATAATTCTTTTCAGTGGGGATGGACTAATGCAGAACTCTAGCTAAACTTTTTTCTCTTTGTTTTGGACATGTAGGATTGGGATACAATCATACCAATTGAAAGATGAAGGTGATTTTCCCCCTTTATCTGACTCCAGCGGGAAGGGATTGTCTATCTGTATGGTTAAGAAGCTTGAAAGATCAGTGCAGTAAATTCTAACAAACCAGCCTGTGCCAGGTTTTTTCTGCCACTATGGCTCCTTGACAACCACCTTGATGATCTGTTCATGTAGTCCTTTGTTTTGCTTATGGTTTGAGTGCCTTTTGTACATTCTACTAATGATTACTTAGCTATCTTTGTTTCTGTATAGGATTTTTGAGTTATGATTTTGGCTCATGTTTTGTTGTCACTGTCATCCCTTGTAGGTATAAGGTATAGATACAAATATAGTTGTTGCTCATCTCTGATGTAACTTAAAT
Source organism: Hevea brasiliensis (assembly GCF_030052815.1). Lineage (NCBI taxonomy): Eukaryota > Viridiplantae > Streptophyta > Magnoliopsida > Malpighiales > Euphorbiaceae > Hevea > Hevea brasiliensis. The sequence continues at coordinate 101,432,807 of NC_079495.1, read as the reverse complement.
TGGAAAATAATGTTATTTTGCCGCTGTAATGAGAGAACCATTGCCAAAGGATTTTTTTTTGGGGTGTTTATGTAATTTTAGGGGGGTTCAACTTCTTACATTGGTTTGGTGTATATCAAGAAATCTAATGTCCAAATACTTTGATACTCCTCCAAATGCAGTCTAGTGTTCCTCTGCAGTGCAGTGACGATGTTCGTGATGTCAGCTGTGGGTTACTTGATTCTGTGCTGCAGCTGCTAGATGACACTCAGCATTCAGCAGGATAATCATGATAGAATCTTGTGATAAAAATCTATCTTGACATTGAATAGAATTGCCACAGGATAAATTTTTGGTTGATCCTTGTATTGCTGTAGTGGAGGAAACTGTTTGGGGGACAGGAAGGACTCTGATTACATCCTGGAAATTGGTTTGTTGGACACTGACATTTTTTCTTAACCTTGTGTCTGTTTTATAGCAATTTGCCGCCATCCATCAGAGGTTAACCAATTGAAGTTGACCTAAAAATGAGACAAAAGATTAATATTACTATTCCTTTTAACAAAAAAAAAAGGGGCATAGTTCTAAAATTTCATCTTGGATTAAATTGGAAATTGATTTTTGATCATACATAGATACGCATGTTGTCCTCCTTATGTTTGGCTCAATTAACTTAGGATTTTTGAACATGCTACATTGAGAATTCTTTTATAAATCCAGACGTGTATAAAAATGTACTTTTAAGAATTCTTTATCTTTAATTTTTATGAAACTAATTAAATTTAGTCAATTTTTTTTATCAAATTTAATAGAATTTGCAACACAATATAATTGTTTAACTTATAATAAATTTTTGTCAAATTTAGTCAATATAATTGTCTAACTTATAAGTCAATTTAGAAATAAGTAGTTCAAATATTTAATTAAAAAGTAGTTAAAAGTAATTTAATTTATTAAAATGATAAAAAAAGTATACATAATTAAATATTGTGATTATTAAAATAAATATAGTGTTAATATTTTTAAAAAATTATTAGAATTTTGTAACTTTTACTTAATTAAATAATAAATTTAAAATAAATAAATAAGTTATAAATAAAATAATTTATAATTTATTTTAAGTCTTTTTTTTCTTTATAAGTGAAATCAAATATTAATTTATTTACTATTATAAGTTAAATTAAATAATTATTAAATATTAAATATATTTATAAATAATTTTTATTAATAAATCAAATGAATTAGGTATTTATACAAGCGATCCCCGTTTAGAAATCAAGAAAGAATCGATTTGTGCCTCATCAACTCTCAATTATTGCCAATGGGTCAACTAAATATAATCATAGTTAATTTGCAAGTCAGAGACACTGTGACTGCAGCAACAATTTTCTATAATCAATAAACCAAATAGTTGGAATCGTATTTAGTCGAAGTTCAATTTTTCTCCGAGTCCAATAAAAAATTTACTAATTGATTTATAATTTTCATCTAAATATTAATTATAGTCATCTTTACTTAATTAATTATATTCACTTATTTTAACATCTATTTATAACTATTTATATAATAAATCTAAAAATTAATAAAATACATTCAATTGAAAATTCTTTAAATATGCTTTATTTGTTAATGTGTATGTATATATATGTGTATATAGAGATGGCAACGAGTTAAATTTTTATGGGTATTCTGTAACACTTATAATTTTTAAATTTATTAATTTATGGGTAATTATTTATATTTTGTTTTATTTAAATTTTGAGAAATTATTTGAAATTTTTTGAATTTTAGAAATCGGGTTTGATTTTTCAAAAATATAAAACTTTGATGATTTTTAAAAATTAATTTAAAGACCACGTGGTAAAATTAAAAATATATTTAGACTCTACGAATTTTTTTGAGTTTTCTAAAATTTTTTCAAAATTTTTGGGCCTCGTTTTGGTCCTAAGGCAGAGTAAAAATTTAAATTTTTGTATCCTAAATCGGATTTGCCGAATCAAACCGAACCGGACCAGATCAGACCGGCCCTCTTCCTCTTTTTCTTTCCTCTTCGCGCGTCCCTGACGTCTTCTCTCTCTCTCTCTCTCTCTCTCTCTCTCTCTCTCTCTCTCTCTCTCTCTCCCATTTTCTCTCTCCTCCTTCCGCCTCTCGACGCCCCAACCTCCCTAGCTCGCTGGCGCACCACTTCAGTCCTTCCCCCTTGCCGACCGCCACCTGGAATGCCGGAAAAAAGCGCCTAGAGGCGCTTACACGTTAGCCACGCCGTTTCATTTTCCCGGGACAATTTCGGCTAATCCGGCCACCAACCGGACCGGGTTACTTCTACACCTCGAGAGCTTTCCATAGACACTAAGAATACCAAAATCCATTAAGTGGTTTGCCCAATTTTTGTCCGGGAAGTTTTAATCCATTTTGATTTTGGGTTAAATTTCTCGCAAACCGTGAACTCCACAAGAAAATCGAAAGTACCGGAGTGCTCTACTCGTCGAGAGCTTCACGGCAAGACAAATTTCATAATTTTTCGACACTGTTTTTTGGTGGATCCCGTGAAACTTCATAGTATTTTTTCAAGTACTAAATAAGTTTAAAAAATTCTGTAAAAATTATGTACTAACCCCCGTGTTGTGAGCTTTGTGTAGGTACCTTCAATTCTCGAAAATTCAATGGTTGCCCAGGTCCATAAATTTCGAGCAAGGAAGAAAGGCTAGAAAAAAAGCCTCGGAATTGGGTCGAAATTTTGGCAATCCCACCGTTGTCAGATGTCCCGAACGCGTTCCTAGGGTCGGAATCGGCATAGGTAAACCCGAACTTTACTTTTTCTTAATTATCTAGTGCTTGAATTTGATTAAAAATCTATAAAATATTCATGTAGCTTAGAAAATTATAATTCCTTTTGCATTAGCTTAGTAATATTGCTAAGGACCGCGGACCAAAGTTTTAGAATTTTTAGAGCTCATATGGGTAATTTTTGCAAAAGGGGTTAATTATAAGGACTAAACTGTAATTTTTTACATTGTGATTGTTGATTATTTGGATGGGCCCAGGAGGGGCCATGTGATGTGATTGAGTTGTTGATGTGTGATTTGTGGATATATAAGTGTATTTTGAACCATTTTGCAGGTTGGGTAGGTCTTAGGTATAGGGGAAACTCTGCCGGATTTTCGATACGACCTAGGGTGTCTTTGGTCTTTTCCAAACTTGTATCGAGTCAAATATATTAAATAATTGCTATGAAATTGTCAAGTGAGCCGAGACAGCTTTCCTCCTCTGCCCAGCCATCGCACTGACTTCGGTTAAGTCTGTAAGTAAAATATTAATTTTAATTGTAATTTCGATATTATTATATGTTTAAGCATGCCCATACATCACTTATAAGTATATATCTATGTAGTTAAATATTAGGCATGATTTATGTTACATTTTAAATTGATGAAATGTTATGGATGTTATTTGTGATAATTTGGAGCAGTGTGTGTGCGTTGGCGTGCATGTGGTATGGTATTGGGTATGGACAGGACGGGTAGACACGACATGAGAAACATTCACTGGGACTCGGTCATTTATGGATAAGTCGGGATAGACAGGACTTGAGAGACACTCGCTGGGACCTCGCACTTGGTTTATTAAGCGAAAGTCTGGCTTGATAAACACTCGCTGGCAGAGGTTGGATTAAGAGGGCTGTATAGGGGATCAGCTCCCATTTATGTATTGCTTGACAGTGTTGGGTGTGTGAGTGCTCTAAATTGCCTTTTTTCTGTTATGATATGAATTGTATGAAAATTATGAGGATGTTGCATATCACTCCACAGGGTGTATTAACTTTAGATAGCTATAGAGATTATGATTAAAATTGGTATTTTACTCTCTGAGTCGAACGCTCACTCCTATTCATCTATTTTTCAAGGCTACAGGAGGATTATTTGTTTTGGCTAACCTGCTCTTCTTCTTCGCAGGTCCATTAATAGTATTTAATAAATTTTGTACAATTGAGTTAAATTTTAGACTCCGCATGTGTTAGAAGCACTTATTTTTATTTTGGACCTGTATTATAAAAGTTATGTTGGACCTGTAAAATTATTAACTGTATGCATGATGTGTCACGACCCAACCTATGGGCCGGACCGGCACTAGGACCTGGGCCAGCCTAAAGCCCCCGAGGCCCGTAGTAAGCCTAACTGTTCATTAACCCAACTCTAAGGCCCATTGGGCCCAAATTCAAGAAAACAAACGGACAGAGTCCGGCCATAAAATGGACTTTCCAACGGGGAGTTTTCGACTCACCCGACCTGTAAACACAATATATAGTCAATTGGGGAGCTCAGCTCACCCTCCACATACTCATCAACATAATAATAAATGGGAGCTCAGCTCCCTCATCCAATCCATCAAACATGCTTAAAATATTAAGTTTACAGGTCCAACATGAATATAATATTACAGACCAATTTCAAATAATTACTGCTAACACATGCGGAAATTCTAGGAGTAATTAAAATTACACAATATTGATAAACAACCTGCGAGGTAAAAAGGCAGGTTAACCCAGAACAAAATATCCTCCTGTGGCCTGTAAAAATTTTTGAACAGGAGTGAGCGTTCGACTCAGAGAGTAAAATATCAATCTTAACTATAATCTCTATAACTATCTGAAACTAATGCAACCTGTAGAGTGAAATGCAACATACACAACATTTTCACATCATAACATCAAAAAGGTAATTTGGAGCACTCACACACCCTGTAGTATCAATCATAACATATGGGAGCTGATCCTATACGACTCTCTTAAATCCAACCCGGTGCCGGTAATTACTCAAGCTCGGACTTCCACTTAATAACCAAATCGAGGGTCCCAGCGAATTACTCAAGCCGTGACTACCCCTCGAAGGAACGGGTCCCAGCGAATTACTCAAGCCGTGACTACCCCGTCCTATCCATAGTCCACACCACATCACACGCACGCCAACGCACGCACACTGCTCCAAATTACCACAACAACATCCATGGTACATCAACAGTTATGAATGCAACATAAATCGTGCCTAGAGTTTAACTATATAAATATATGCATATAAGTGATGCATGGGCATCTTGAACATATAATAATATCGAAATTATAATTAAAATTAATATTTTACTCACGGACTTGACGACAAATTACTGTGGCGGTGGCGGAGGAAGAAGGCTCGGCTCACTGACAATCATATTACATTTATTTAATACAATCGACTCAATACAAATAAAGAAAAGACCAATTACGTCCTAAGTCGTGCGAAAATCGGCAGAGTCTCCCTATACCTAGGACCTACCCAACTGCAAAAGGGCTAAAAACGCACTTCTATACTCACAATCCATACATCAGTTCAATCATATCACACGCCCCTCTTGGGCCCATCAAATCAATCATCCATCACAATACGCAAAATTTCAATTTAGTCCTTATTATTGATCATTTTTGCAAAAGCGCCCAAACAAGCTCTAAAAATTATAAAACTTTGCCCATGTCCTTAGCAATATTACTAAGCTATTGCAAAAAGAATCGTAATTTTCTAAGCTACCACGAATATTTTATGAATTTTTAATCCTATTTAAGCACTAGAAAATTACGTAAAAACTAGGTTCGGGTTTACCTTTGCCGATTCCGACTTCGGGGACGACCTCGGGACGACTGACAATGTGGGGATAGCCAAAACCTCGGCCCAATTTGGAGACTTTTCAGATCACGGGTCTTTCTGTCCAGAAATTTTCAGACCCGGTCAACTGTCGAATTTCCGCGAATCGAGGATACCTACACGAAGCCCATAACACGGGGGTTAGCACATAAATTTTTCAGAATTTTCTAAGCTCATTTAATGCTCGAAATTACACTGCGAAGTTCCGTGGGACCCACTGAAAAACGATGTCGGAAAAATTCGAAATTTATGTCGTTGCGAAGCTCTCGACGAATGGAGCGTGCTGGTGGCCTCGGTTTCCTCGTGGGATTCACGGTTTTCGAGAAATCTAGCCCAAAAGTCGAAATGGGCTAAAATCTTCCCGAGCAAAAATCGGACAAACCGCTCGATGGATTTCGGCGTTCTTGGTGTCTATGGAAAGCTCTCGCCGAGTAGATGATTTTAGACACAAGACCCGGTCCAATTGGTGGCAGGATCGGCCAGATTTGGCCGGAGAAACTGGAGCGACGCGCGCAGGGGAGGGGAGGAGAGAGAAAAGAAAGAGAAAAGAGAGGGACGACGCGCGCGGGAGAAGAAAAAGGAAAGGGAGCCGGTTCGATTCGACCGGTCCGATCCGGTCCGATTCGATTCGGCCGGTTCGATTCGAAATACAAAATTTTGAATTTTTATCGCCTCGGACCAAAACGAGGTCCAAAATTTCGAAAAAATTCCGTAAAACTCAGAAAAATACGTAGACTCCAAATATATTTTTAGTTTTGCCACGTGGTCTTTAAATTAATTTTTAAAAATCATCAAAGTTTATATTTTCTGAAAATCGAACCCGATTTTTAAAATACGAAAAATCTCAAAAAAATTCATAAAATTTAAATAAAATTAAAATATCAAAAATACTCATAAATAATAAAATTTGGGGTGTTACATTCTTCCCCCCTTACAGAAAATTTGTCCTAGAATTTTTACACAAGGCAGAATAAAACACATGATTATGCATTGAACAAGTAATTGTACTTGCTAAGCATGTCCCGCTCTCGACTCCAGTGCACTCTTCCACCGATCGACTCCTCCACAAAACCTTAACCATAGGGATCTGCTTTGGATCTCACTGTCTCACTTGGTAGTCCACTATGGCTACAGTCGCTCCTCAAATGTCAAGTTCTCTTTAGCTCTATCACATCCTGCGAGTACATGAGAAGGATCAGAATGTATTTCTGAGCATGGAGATGTGAAACACGGATGAACGTGAGAAAGGTTGGGTGGTAGCTCCAACCGTAGAGGCAATCGCTCCACTCTATCAAGTAACCTCAAAAGGTCCGATATACCGAGGTGCCAACTTGCCCTTCTTTCCAAATCTCATGACTCCTTCATTGGAGAAACCTTCAGAATACATAGTCGCCATCGCAAACTCCACATCCTCCGTCTGGGTCCGTGCATAACTCTTACGCCATCGAAAGTTGCTGTCGTTCTCGATTAAGGGAACCATCTCTGAAGTGTACTGCACTAGGTCTACATCATGCACTTTCGCTTCCCCCATTTCTGTCCAACATAGAGGAGACCTACACTTTCTACCATATAATGCCTCATAGGGTGCCAACCCTATGCTGGAGTGATAATTGTTGTTGTAGGCAAACTCCACCAGAGCTAGCTGCTCATCCCACTGACCTCCAAAATCCAAGACACTCATGCGAAGCATGTCTTCCAGTGTTTGGATCGTCCTTTCAGACTGTCCGTCTGTCTGAGGGTGGAAGGCTGTACTGAAGTTCAACTGTGTGCCAAGTGCCTCCTGCAACTTTCTCCAAAACCGAGAAGTGAACTGGGGCCCTCTGTCAGATATTATGGAAGCCGGAACTCCATACAATCTGACTATTTCTCGAATGTAGAGCCGGGCATACTGTGCCACAGAGTATTTAGTCTTTACAGGTAAGAAGTGAGCTGATTTGGTCAAGCGGTCTACAATTACCCATATCGAGTCATATCCTCGCGTGGTACGAGGCAACCCAGTCACAAAATCCATAGTAATCATTTCCCACTTCCATTCTGGGATATCGAGCTCTTGCAGCTTCCCGACGGTCTCTCGGTGTTCAAACTTCACCTTCGACAAGTTAAGCACTTGGACACAAAGTCCGCTATGTCTCTCTTCATGCCATTCCACCGTAAGAGCTATCTTTCACATCATGGTACATCTTGGTGGAACTCGTGGATCTTGCATGATGTATAGTGTGCATCTTGCATGTTTTTATTGCTGAGGTTGTCTACCTCGGGCACACATATCCTAGAACCTTGCACTAGGGCGCCATCATTGGCAAATCCAAACTCACCACCTTCACCTTGTACTCTTTCTATGATCTTCATCAATTGTTGGTCTCGTGGCCGGGAAACTCTAACTCTGTCCCTCAAGTCCGGCCTCACCGAAAAGTGAGCCAACAATACCCCTCATCCGAAAGATCTAGGATTAGACCTTGATCCATCAACTCATGTACTTCGAATCAATGGTCTTTTCTCACTGAATGTGCGCCAAACTTCCGTAAGATTTTCTCGCTCAAGGCATCCGCCACAACATTGGCCTTCCTGTGGTGGTACTGGATGGTGCAATCATAGTCTTCGTAAGCTCCATCCATCTCCTCTGTCTCAAGTTTAAATCCTCTCGTTGGAAGATGTACTTTAAACTCTTGTGGTCGGTGTATATCTCGCACACTTCACCGCATGTAGTGCCTCCGATTTTAAGTGCAAAGACGACACCGCCATTTCCAAATCATGGGTGGGGTAGTTCGCTCATGCCTCTTCACCGCCTTGAAGCATAAGCCACTACCTTTCCATTCTGCATCAAAACACACCCTAGGCCAATTCTGGAGGCGTCACAGTACACGGCGTATCCTTCACCACTCACAGGTAGTGTCAACACAGGGGCAGTGGTTAGACACTCCTTGAGCTTCTGGAAACTCACCTCACAGTCATCTGTCCAAATGAATGGAACATTCTTCCTGGTCAACTTAGTTAGGGGAGCCGCTATCCTGGAGAAATCTTGCACAAAACGCTCAGAGTAGCTAAACCTAAAAACTTCGCACCTCGTGGATTGTAGGCCTAAGCCAATCGGGCCATACTTCAATTTTCTTGGGATCCACTTGAATACCGTCACTTGAAACCACGTGTCCCAAGAATGAGATGCTTTCTAGCCAAAATTCACATTTCGAAAATTTGGCGTATAGCTGGTGCTCCCTCAAAGTCTGCAACACCATCCTCAAGTGCCACACGTGTTCTTCCTCGGTCCGAGAGTATACCAGAATGTCATCTATGAATACGATGACAAAACGGTCCAAAAATGGCTTGAACACCCTGTTCATCAAGTCCATGAAGGCTGCTGGTGCATTAGTGAGTCCAAAAGACATCACCAAGAACTCATAATGACCATATCTTGTCACGAAGCCGCTTTTGGACACGTCCTCATTCCCGATTCTCAATTGATGGTAGCCCGACCGCAGTCTATCTTGAAAAGAATCTAGCTCCTTGGAGCTGATCAAACAAATCATCGATCAGAGGAAGTGGATACTTGTTCTTCACAGTCACCTTGTTCAGCTGTCTGTAGTCGATACACAACCTCAATGACCCATCCTTCTTTCTCACAAATAGAACAGGAGCACCCCAGGGTGAAGTGCTCGGACGTATGAAACCCTTGTCCAAGAGCTCCTGTAGTTGCTCCTTCAGCTCTTTCAATTCTGCTGGTGCCATCCTGTAAGGTGGCATCGATATGGGGTTTGTACCCGGAATAACATCAATGCAGAACTCTATTCCCCTTTCTGGTGGCAACCCTGGAAGCTCTTCAGGGAAGACATCCATGAATTCTCTGACAACAGGAACATTTTCCATGCTGACACCTTCTACAGATGTATCTCTCACCAATGCCAAATACCCTTGGCATCCACGCCTCAACATTTTTCTGGCACTAATTGCTGACACCAAATTATATGGAGCCACGCTCCTGTCACCATCAAAGCTAAACTCTTCCACACCAGGTATGTGGAAATACACCTTTTTGTTCCTGCAGTCTAAGGTGGCATAATGAGTTGCCAACCAATCCATCCCCAGGATTATATCAAAATCCATTACTGGTAGAGGAACCAAGTCTGCTGGGAGGATCTTTCCATCCACTACCACTGGGCTACCAGGAAAAATCATATCTACATCTATGTTGTCACTAAGCGGGGTAGCTACTGATAAAGGGCACTCTAAAGTTGTAGGGTTTCTACCCAACCTCATGGCAAACACAGGGGAGACAAATGAGTGCGTAGCACCCGGATCTATCAAAACACGAGCCTCATAAGAACAGACCAGAAGAATACCTGCCACAACTGCATTTGAAGCTTGAGCATCCTGGTGGGTCGGTGAAAACCCGAGCTTGACCCCTACCCTGAGTGGCGTAACTCGACATCGACTTCTACCTCGACCGCCTCCAAATCCACGCCCCCTTGTCCTCGTAGCCATCGAATCGATCACTGCCATGTTGGAAGCGCCCGGATACAACTGTCGAGGAACATTCGCAACAGAACCCTGTGAACCCATCTGTGGCTCGCTGAACATGGGGCATTCTCTAGCAAAGTGACCCGGTTGGCCACACACAAGCATACTCGATCCCATCAAACAAGGTCTGAATGTCCTCTTCCACACTGTGCACAAGGTGCCAAGGAGGATCTGAACCAAACCTAACTATCAGATTTCGAATCTGCTACCACCGCTGGATCCGCACTCGGTGCGAATCCTCGTGGTCGGTGTCTGAAACCACTTCTCTTGCTTCTACCCTTTCCTCTGTAATTACCCTGGCCACCACTGTCCGGAGTACCCATGGAAGGGACACCTGAGGAACCCTCTGCTCTGTTTTTCTTTGCTCTTCCGCTGTCATCCACAGCATAGCTAATCTCAATCTGTCTGGCTCGATCAACCACCACATCAAAAGATTGATCCGACATCATGGCCAGGTTCGCATACCTCCTGTCAAGCCCCTTTAGGAATCTTTTCACCTTCATAGTCTCTCAGAGATATCTTTGTAGGGGTATATCCGCTCAATTCCGAAATTGCAGAGCATATTCATCTACAGACCTGCCATTCTGTCTTAAGGCCTCAAAGGCCCACTGCTTCTGATCTCTGAAACTTTCTGGCACAAACCGGTTGATAAAAAGTTCCACAAACTGAGCCCATGTCAAACCCTCCATCCAGGATAACACGTAGTCATTCATCCATTGTCTAGGCATGGGCCCCATGAAGTGCTGCATACACTCTATCAATCTTCTATCAGTCAATCAGACTGCTTCTCGCCTGTCTGCAGGAATCCAAAAATCGATATGCATCGTCTGACACATCATAGGTACCAGGCACCAACTTCTTAAAATTTATGATCTGTTTGTAAGGTTCCCCTCTTGGTGCGGTGGATCAGCTGCTGTGGAGGGTGGACCATATCTCGCGCCATCATGTCGATGGTTCTCTGCATCAGCTAGAGTAGCCGCCATGGGGTCCATGGGACCTGTGCCATGAAAGACTGTTTGAGCTGTGGTAGCCGCTCTTCTACTTGAGCAGCTCTAGGCCTCCTACCCCGCCTCCTGGCGGCGCCTCATCTGTCCGACACCTCGTCAGCACATCCAGTTCAGTGCGTGCAGCTCTCCGCTTCTACGCATTTTCTGAAATTCAGCAAAGATTAGCCCACAAAATTCAAAATTGCACATTGCACAGCTCTATAGACTCATATTTACACACAATATATGAAGCAGAAACTAGAAGCAAAGACGACAATGCAAGACGAATATGGACCCTATTTTTCCGCATGTGACTCCTATTAGACTTTTCCCAACACTTTAGACAACTTTTCCCTAGGAATCTGGAGCCTAAGCTCTGATACCACATCTGTCACGACCCAACCTATGGGCCGGACTGGCACTAGGACCTGGGCCAGCCTAAAGCCCCCGAGGCCCGTAGTAAGCCTAACTGTTCATTAACCCAACTCTAAGGCCCATTGGGCCCAAATTCAAGAAAACAAACGGACAGAGTCCGGCCATAAAATGGACTTTCCAACGGGGAGTTTTCGACTCACCCGACCTGTAAACACAATATATAGTCAATTGGGGAGCTCAGCTCACCCTCCACATACTCATCAACATAATAATAAATGGGAGCTCAGCTCCCTCATCCAATCCATCAAACATGCTTAAAATATTAAGTTTACAGGTCCAACATGAATATAATATTACAGACCAATTTCAAATAATTACTGCTAACACATGCGAAAATTCTAGGAGTAATTAAAATTACACAATATTGATAAACAACCTGCGAGGTAAAAAGGCAGGTTAACCCAGAACAAAATATCCTCCTGTGGCCTGTAAAAATTTTTGAACAGGAGTGAGCGTTCGACTCAGAGAGTAAAATATCAATCTTAACTATAATCTCTATAACTATCTGAAACTAATGCAACCTGTAGAGTGAAATGCAACATACACAACATTTTCACATCATAACATCAAAAAGGTAATTTGGAGCACTCACACACCCTGTAGTATCAATCATAACATATGGGAGCTGATCCCCTATACAGCTCTCTTAAATCCAACCTGGTGCCAGCGAATTACTCAAGCTCGGACTTCCACTTAATAACCAAATCGAGGGTCCCAGCGAATTACTCAAGCCGTGACTACCCCTCGAAGGAACGGGTCCCAGCGAATTACTCAAGCCGTGACTACCCCGTCCTATCCATAGTCCACACCACATCACACGAACGCCAACGCACGACACCGCTCCAAATTACCAAAACAACCTCCTTGGTACATCAACGATTATGAATGCAACATAAATCGTGCCTAGAGTTTAACTACATAAATATATGCATATAAGTGATGCATGGGCATCTTGAACATATAATAATATCGAAATTATAATTAAAATTAATATTTTACTCACGACTTTGACGACAAATTATCGTGGCGCGGGCGGAGGAAGAAGGTCGTCCCGCTCACTGACAATCATATTACATTTATTTAATACAATCTGACTCAATACAAATAAAGAAAAAGACCAATTACGTCCTAAGTCGTGCCGAAAATCCGGCAGAGTCTCCCCTATACCTAGGACCTACCCAACCTGCAAAAGGGCTAAAACGCACTTCTATACTCACAATCCATACATCAACAGTTCAATCATATCACACAGCCCCTCCTGGGCCCATCAAATCAATCATCCATCACAATACGCAAAATTTCAATTTAGTCCTTATTATTGATCATTTTTGCAAAAACTGCCCAAACAAGCTCTAAAAATTATAAAACTTTGCCCCGCGGTCCTTAGCAATATTACTAAGCTATTGCAAAAAGAATCGTAATTTTCTAAGCTACCACGAATATTTTATGGATTTTTAATCCTATTTAAGCACTAGAAAATTACGTAAAAACTAGGTTCGGGTTTACCTTTGCCGATTCCGACTTCGGGGACGCGCTCGGGACGTCTGACAATGGGGGGCTAGCCAAAACCTCGGCCCAATTCGGAGACTTTTCCGGTCACGTCCGTTCGCCCGAAATTTGCGATCTTGGTCAATCGCCGAATTTCCGCGAATCGAGGATACCTACACGAAGCCCATAACACGGGGGTTAGCACATAAATTTTTCAGAATTTTCTAAGCTCATTTAATGCTCGAAATTACACTGCGAAGTTCCGTGGGACCCACCGAAAAACGGTGTCGAAAAAATTCGAAATTTATGTCGTTGCGAAGCTCTCGACGAATGGAGCGTGCTGGTGGCCTCGGTTTCCTCGTGGGATTCACGGTTTTCGAGAAATCTAGCCCAAAAGTCGAAATGGGCTAAAATCTTCCCGAGCAAAAATCGGACAAACCGCTCGATGGATTTCGGCGTTCTTGGTGTCTATGGAAAGCTCTCGCCGAGTAGATGATTTTAGACACAAGACCCGGTCCAATCGGTGGCCGGATCGGCCGGATTTGGCCGGAGAAACTGGAGCGACGCGCGCGCGCAGGGGAGGGGAGGAGAGAGAAAAGAAAGAGAAAAGAGAGGGACGACGCGCGCGGGAGAAGAAAAAGGAAAGGGAGCCGGTTCGATTCGACCGGTCCGATCCGGTCCGGTTCGATTCGGCCGGTTCGATTCGAAATACAAAATTTTGAATTTTTACTCGGACCAAAACGAGGTCCAAAATTCAAAAAATTCCGTAACACTCATAAAAATACGTAGACTCCAAATATATTTTTAGTTTTGCCACGTGGTCTTTAAATTAATTTTTAAAAATCATCAAAGTTTATATTTTCGGAAAATCGAACCCGATTTTTAAAATCCGAAAAATCTCAAAAAAATTCCTAAAATTTAAATAAAATTAAAATATCAAAAATACTCATAAATAATAAAATTTGGGGTGTTACATGATGGGATTGGATGAGGGAGTTGAGCTCCCATTTGAGTTATAATGTTTTGATTATATGGAGGGTGAGCTGAGCTCCTCAATTTATTATATATTGTGTTTACAGGTCAGACGAGTCAAAAACTCTCCATTGAATGGTCCATTTTATGGCTGGACTTTGTCCGGTTGAATTCTTGAAATTGGGCCCAAATGGGCCTTAGAGTTGGGTTGAGAAATAGTTAGACTTACTACGAGCCTCGGAGGCTTTTGCCCAGATCCTAGTGCCGATCCAGCCCATAGGTTGGGTCGTGACATATTCGATCCAATCGAATCTTAATAAGGGATTTGAATAATATATAATCGGATTTGTAATGTCTTTGGATTTGAATAATAATATCTATGATGAATTTAGGTTTTATTTATTGAGTATTTATTACCCTAATCTATTTATATAAATATTTAATTAAATATAGAATATATATTTTTATAATAATATCTATAAATTTTCATATATTTTATTTTATATAAAATAGAATTTAAATATTTTATGGTATAATTAAAATTTTAAAATATAAATTAATAATAATAATTTTTTTATGTAAATTATTAATTAAAAATATAAAATTAAATGGATTTGAGTATTTTCCATGTAATAATAATTGGATAGGAAATGAGTTTGGGTAATTGGGAAACAATTTTAATCAGTTTTAGATGGGTTCAAGTTTTGAAAATATTAATCAAATTTAAGTTCAAGTGGAGTAATTTTTGCGAATAACCTACTTATTGCATGTATATATATATATATATATATATATATATATATATATATATATATATATAATCTATTACGTTTTATAAAGGTAAAAAAATTATTTCTAAACAAAAAATTAAATTATTATTTTTTTTTTTTGAAAATACTATTACAAGCAAGTTAACTATTGTCACCCATCATTTTTTAATATAATAAAAATATCTTAAATTTTTTTAACATTTTATTTTAACCCTTATCATAAGCTATACACAAAAATTTAAATAAAAAAATATTATTCTCAATTAATTATTTTTTAATAATGTAAATTAATTTATAATATTACTATTTTAAATTACCTGCGTAGTTTTTCGTCAATTACGGAAACTATACATGATATGTGTGTGCATATGTGCATAAAATGGAAGAGAGTATGAAAAAAATTAATTTCTTTTTCAAATAATTATTTTTGAAAATAATAATTGGCATTTTAACATCAGTATATACTCTAAAAAGCATCAACAGAGAGAGATGTAAAATTGATGAATAATAATAATAATAATAATAATAATAATAATAATAATAATAATAATAATAATAATAATCACATAAAAGTTGATATATTTTAATTGTAACTTTTAATTTTTTTAATAATTTATTCTAAGAAAAACTTGAGAAAGAAATAATTATTGAAGAATGAAATAATAGAAGATTTCTTCCTTGACTTCGTGTGGTGTGACTAACTTCTCAAAGAGGTAAATTAATATATTTCTGCCAAAAAAAAAAGTATAATTATCCACATATCTTAAATCTTATTGATTATTTCAACATCAAAAGCCAAATTTCTCAATTTTTTTATAAAAAAAAATAAAAAAATTAAATGGGTATTATTCAAATTGAGTTGGAAAGTGAAGAAGCCATTGTTGCATACGTCATGGCAGCAGCTACCACAAGAAGACATTATCAGTCTGTGTGTGAAGCTGAACACAATATATAATATATAAACTTGTTACGGTAATGTGAAATTGACATCTGAATCAATCTATGAGTATAAAATTTTGAATTACGATCGATTGGCAGATAAAAATTTAATGTATATTATCATAAATAATTTAGTGCATTAACAAGTTGTACATAGTCAAGATTAACATATATAATTTTAAATTAAAGAGGTTTTATTTATTTATTTATTTTACTATGAGTGAAATTCGAATTTAAAATCTCATTTAAAATAAATAATTTTTATATAATATTATATATTTTTTGTGACTTATATTTTACAAACTAATCATTGAATTTTTTTATTCTAATATTCATGTAAGTTATTACGTATGTCAAATTTTAAGATAATTTTAAATTATATTTAATAAGTTTGAATTTCAAGAGGTATTTAGATAATAATATTTAATTATTTGATTTAAAGTTAATATAAATAATAAAAAAGACTGATTAACATAATAAATCTAATTTCATTTGTAAAAGAATAAATCGCATAAAATGATTAAAAAAATCTATAAAATCATATAAAAAGGTTTTTACACATATAAATTATTTTTTATTAAAGAAAAAAAATAAAAACTTTCATTTTAACGAAAAAATATTGTACAAATCATAGGTATAATATTTTATTTTAATTAGTATTTTGAGCACGTGTTACGTATTAAATAATTTATAATATATAATTATTTTTTTTATAAAAATAATAAAATATAATTTTACTAAAAATTCAAACTTATTATGCTGATTTACGTTTTAATTCAAATATTTCAATTTTGATAATTTAGGTGAAATTGAGTGTAATATTATCAAGCTAATCAAATTGATTTAAAAAATAATAGTTTATTCATTAATATTGTATTTTTCTATCTCCTATGTATTATTTTCTTCTCCTTATTTATCATTTATCGTATGAAAAGTCTCTACTCAGGAAACTTTGAAGTAAGATTTTTCACCCATTATTACAAATTAACATGGATTGACAAATACTAAATCAAAATATTATAGTCACCCATCATGAATCTATCGAGAACTTTAATGAATTTGTCTATAAAGATGAAGAGTTAAACACATATCAATTGAATATTTAGATGTTTGGAACCTCCAAACTTGTGGTTCTCCTCTTTTACCACAAGATATAGAGAATGGATAGTGTGATTTACTGGCAGTTATTGTATAACTTATTTCAACTTAGTTTGTTACTGTTTGTTAGGTAGCTCAGCTGTAGTTCAGTTAGCTTAATTGAGAAGTTGTTATTTCCCGCTACTCTAGTTGGTTAACTTAACTTCTTGTATATAAGACTTTGAGCTCAGCTCCTTGATTCGATTGATTCAATTTTCTCTTTCATACAAATCTAATATGGTATCAGAGCTTTCTTTTCTTTAATCTTCTTTCTCAATTTTCTCTGCATTTTTTTTTCCTTCAAAATGACAAATATAGCAAATGATTACCTCCAAAATCCATCGAATCCTTTTTTTCTTCATCCAAATGAAAATCCAGTATTATTTCTAGTTTCTCCAGTTCTCACAGGAAAGAATTATCATTCTTAGGCTAGGGCAATGAGAATGTCACTACTCTCGAAGAACAAAATCAAGTTCATTGATGGCACAATGATTGTTCCTCCTGTTACAGATCTGATGTATCCAGCCTGGGAAAGGTGTAATATGATGGTTTTATCTTGGATTACAAGATCATTGTCACCAGCTATTGCATAAAGCATTTATGGATCGATAAAGCTTCTGATGTTTGGAAAGATCTGAAGGAAAGGTTTTCACAGGGAGATATCTTCCGAATTTCAGATCTGCAAGAGGAGATCTATGGATTCAAGAAAGGTGATTTGTCTGTCACTAAATATTTCACAGAACTCAAGATTCTTTGGGAGGAATTGTTGAATTTTCAACCTATTCCTGTCTGTTCATGCCCTAATCCATGTTCTTGTGGTGCAATTGGTATTTTTGAGACTTATCAAAGAAATGATTATGTGATTCATTTTCTTAAGGGATTAAATGACAGATTTGCTAATGTAGGATCTCAGATCATGCTTCTGGATTCTCTACCTTCTATTAATAAGGTTTTCTCATTGATTGTTCAACAAGAGAGACAAATGGATCTTGGGGAGGATTTTAGTTCTAAAGCATTGGTTAATACTAAAGTAATGAGTAATGATTTCGCTGATAATGGATTTCAGAATGGAAGTGGTTATAGCTATGGCAAGGGTCAAAATATTACAAATTAGTATCAGTTTAATAAGAATTTTTCTGGCAATTCTAGTAATGTGAAGGTGTGTACCTATTGTGGAAAACAAAGGCATACAGTAGATACATGCTATAAGAAGCATGGATTTCCTCCTGGATACAAATTTAAGAATTCTGGCTCCTCTACTAATCAAGTTACTGTTGAAGATCAGCCTCTGGAAATACAGATAATACACCAATCCAAGTTAATTCACCAAGTATTCAAAGTGTGCCTTTTACTCAAGAGCAGATTCAGCAGTTATTGGCTTTAATCCAACGTCCAAATTTAACAACTATTCATGCCTCTAACCAAGGTACAACTGGTAATACTTTAGCTTCTTCATCTCCAGGTAATTCTCTTGTCCTTGGTTGCATATCTAGGTCTGATATGTGGATCCTTGACACAGGAGCCACAGATCACATATGTTTTTCATTGTCCTCCTTTACTTTGTATAAGAAAATTAACCCAATTTTTATGAAACTTCTAAATGGAACCCAACTTGTTGCTAATTACTCAGGAACTATACATTTTACCAAAGATTTTCTTTTGCATGATGTTCTCTATATTCCTCAGTTCACTTTCAATTTAATTTCTGTCACAAAACTCACTTCTTCCCTTGCTTGTTAATTTGTCAAAATACTCATTGTTTTATCCAAGAAATGAATACTTGGAGGACGATTGGTATAGCTGAGGCAAAGGAAGGCTTGTATATCCTAGTCAATCCTGACATCACATCTACTTTTTCTACTACAATTGCTGTCAACACTACAAATACCAACTTTAACATCTGGTACTATAGACTTGGGCATCCATTTGGCTCAAGGCTATCTGTTCTTCATTCTTCTTGTCCTTTTATTAGTGTTTCTAATAATAATTGTCATGCCTGTGATATTTTTCATTTGGCAAAGCAAAGGAAATTATCATTTCCAGTTAGTGACTCTAAGTCTCTTAAGCCTTTTGAGCTTGTTCATGTAGAAATCTGGGGACCTTTCGCTATTGTTTCAATAAATGGATTTAAATACTTTCTCACTTTAGTTGATGATTATAGTAGATACACATGGGTTTTTTTTATGAAATCCAAATCTGAAACCAGACATCATTTACAGTCTTTCATTCAAATGGAAAAAAACTCAATTTGATGCCAAAGTTAAAGCCATTAGGAGTGACAATGGTTCTGAATTCTTAATGTCTGATTTTTATGCTAAAAAAGGAATTTTGCATCAAACTACATGTGTTGAAACACCTCAACAGAATGCTATTGTTGAAAGAAAACATCAACATATTTTGAATGTTGCTAGGGCTTTGCTGTTTCAATCTAAACTGCCCAAACTTTTTTTGTCCTATTCCATTCTTCATGCAGTGTTTCCTATCAATAGGTTACCTAAACCTCTCCTACAAAATAAAACACCTTTTCATCTTTTATATCTTGTTTCACCTGATTATCTTTAGCTTAGAGTCTTTGGTTCATTATGTTATGCATCTACTCTTCTTGCAAGCAGAACTAAGTTTGATCCTAGAGCTAGAAAATGTATATTTCTTGGCTACAAATAAGGCACTAAGGGTTTTCTTCTTATGGATCTCAAAAATAAAGAAATTTTCTTATCTAGGAATGTTATTTTTAAAGAAAATGTTTTTCCTTATGATTCTCATATTACAAATCTGTCTACTATTCCTCATATGAATTCTCTTGCTGATATGGACTATTCATCACCATATACTCTAATTCAATTTTCTCAATCCTCTCCACCTATAATAGAACCTTCTGATCCTCAACCTCTTTCTTCTTCTCAACCTACTAGACATTCTACAAGATCAAAAAGACCACCTACATATTTACAGGATTATCACTGTAGCCTTGCTTCCTCAACAACTACCAATGCTCATGATTCCACAGGTATTCTTTATCCTTTGTCCTCTGTTTTGTCTTATTATTCTTTGTCTTCTGCTCATTTTCACTTTACTTTATCCATTTCCACCAATTTTGAGCCTAAAACATATACACAAGCTGTTAAATTAGATGTTTGGAAAGAGGCTATGGCTAATGAAATCTCAGCTTTAGAGCAAAATCATACTTGGAAGCTTGTTGATTTGCCTCCTGGAAAGGTACCTATTGGCTGTAAATGGGTTTACAGGATTAAATATAAAGCAGATGGTACTATAGAGAGATACAAGGCTAGGCTTATAGCAAAGGGATATACTCAGATTGAAGGAATTGATTTCTTTGATACCTTTAGTACTGTTGCGAAAATGACTACAATCAGAATTCTTCTAGCTCTTGTTGCAATTAATGGTTGCCACTTGCAACGACTTGATGTTAATAATGCTTTTCTTCATGGAGATTTGCATGAGGAGGTGTATATGGTGTTGCCACCTAGTTTCCAATCTCCTAAACCTAATCAAGTTTGCCAATTACAAAAATCTCTATATGGTTTAAAACAAGCTAGCCGTCAGTGGTTTTCCAAACTTTCACATGCTCTCCTTTCTTGTGGTTACTTGCAATCCAAATCTGATCACTCTCTCTTTGTAAAGGCAATTGGTGACTCTTTTACTGCTATTTTGGTCTATGTTGATGATCTTATTCTTGCAGGGAACAACATGGCATAAATCAATTCCCTAAAAAGCTTTCTAGTTAAAGATCATGGAAATCTTAAATATTTTTTAGGGTTAGAAATACCAAGGACAACAGAAGGCATCTCTCTTTGTCAACGAAAGTATGCTCTAGAATTGCTTTCTGATACTGGATATTTGGCTGCTAAGCCAGCTAAAACCCCAATAGATTCTGCCACTAAGCTATCAAAAGATAAAGGGACTCCATTGTTTGATATTGCTTCTGATAGATGCTCAGTTGGAAAGCTATTATACCTAACCACTATAAGACCTAACTTGTCTTTTGCTACACATCAAATTAGTCAGTTCTTGTCTGCTCCTATAGATTTACATGAGAAGGCTTTGCACAAAGTTCTTAGATACATTAAAGCCTCTCCTGGTCAAGGTCTTTTCTTTCCTTCTAAATCTAAAATTAAACTCAAAGCTTTTAGTGACCCAGATTGGGGTAGTTGTGAGGATACTAGGCGCTCAATTACTGGCTATAATGTGTATCTTGGTGATTCTTTAGTAAGTTGCAAATCCAAGAAACAGAATACTGTTTCAAGGTCATCTTTTGAGGCAGAATACAGGGCACTTGCTTCTACAACTTGTGAGCAACAATTGATACTTTACATTCTGAATGATTTTTGTGTTTCTCATCTTCAGCCAGCTATCATTTACTGTGATAATCAATCTGCCCGTCACATAACTACTAATCCAACATTTCATGAAATGACAAAACATATTGAGCTAAATTGTCATTTGGTTCGAGAGAAGGTTCAGCAGGGTCTCATCAAACTTCTGCCTATTTCATCTACTGCTCAATTAGCTAACATTCACACCAAACCTTTAGGTGTTGCTCCTTTTCATGCTATCATGCTCAAGCTCAGAATGCTCAATATACATTCTCTAGCTTGCGGGGGGGTTTTACCACAAGATATAAAGAATGGATAGTGTGATTTATTGGCAGTTATTGTATAACTTATTTCAGCTTTGTTTGTTACGGTTTGTTAGGTAGCTCAGTTATAGTTCAGTTAGTTTAGTTGAGAAGTTGTTATTTCCCGCTACTCTAGTTGGTTAGCTTAACTTCTTGTATATAAAACTTTGAGCTCAGCTCCTTAATTCGATTGATTCAGTTTTCTCTTCCATACAAATCTAATATCTTCCTTCATGTACATCATTATTACTTCAAAAAATCCCCTGTAAAGAGGGAGTAGCTGTGGCCATATTAAGAGACAACTAGTTATGACTATAACGAAAGGGGAGTGATTATGACAATAGCATTGAGAAAAAACAAGACTTGTAGGGTTTGTAAGCTTGGGACAGAGGGTGACTCGTGAAAAGACTAATTAAGAAGAAAGCAGGATAGCGTCGCAAGAATAAAATATTTTATTTTATTTTTTAACTAATAATAATATCCATGATATGCATAATAATATTTATATTTTAAATATTTATTATAATATTAATATTTTCTCATGAGTGATAAAAATTATTTATAATCATATGTAGATTAAAATTTACGAAATGTTGTCTTTCTTATTATTCTCAAAATATTTTTCTATATTAATAAATAAATGTTTTTCTATTTAAATTAAAAATTAAAATTAAATTTTAAATTCATATAATAAAAAATTTATATGAATAAAGAAAAAGGTTTCAATTTGAATAGATTTAAAATTTAATATATAAAAAATATAATTTCACAATTATAAGTATTTTATAAACATATAAATTTAATTACATATTTTTTTAATCAATTCATAAGTTTTTGCACTATCCATATTTTTATTTTATTTTTTAAATAATAAAATAAAAATATGGATAGTGCAAAAACTAATATTTATATTTTAAATATTACTTGCAATATTAATATTTTCTTATAATTTTTTAAAAATTATTTATAATTTTGTGTAGATTAAATTTGACGAAATGTGGTATTCATTTCTTATTATTCTCAAAATAATTTTTATTAATAATTAACTATTTTCCTATTTGTATTACAAACTACTACTAATATACTTATTAGATAAATTTTCAAAACTTATGAAAGTATTTCTCTTGGTTCGAGTATTTTATAATAGCGAATTTTTCAATTTATAATTTTAAATATCATATCATATTTTATAACTATGATTTTTTATTGAATGAATTTTCATTTTCTTTATAGACTATTTTTTTTAATTAATATAGTCATGTGGCATAGGTTTAGAGTGAGAATTTTATTAGAATTAGAATTATATAATTTTAATTACTTCTGGTTATGTGTTCCTCAATTAATATGGATTAAAATCTATATATGATATATGATTTACTTTTTTTAATATGTAATACAAATTTAAATTTTTTAAAAACTTATATAATTTATTTTGAAAAATAATTATTTTTATCATATTGATATGATAAAATTTTTTAAAAAATTAATCACAACTAAATGATGATTAGTCATTAATTACGTAACTAATTAATTAGTTAATAATATCGGCATAGAAACAAGCAAAATAACAAAGAAAATTTTAATTTACAGAAAAAAATTATATATTTTGATGTATTGCAATCTTAACTTTATAAATACAGCATTAATTTCTAATAATATAAAAGTGAATTAAACTTAAATAATTTTAATAAGATTTAAATTCAATGATAATTTTAATTAATTAGTCTAACTGATTTTACTTGCTAAATTCAATGATAATAATATATAAATTTTTGGCAATCAATTATATTTTAGTTATTTAATAAGTTGCTAGTAGTAATAATATTTTTTTATTAAAAATTTTAAAATTTAATTAATTTATCAATGAATTCGATTATATGTTACTATTTACAATAAATCTATTTACAATAAATCATATTGTAATCGATTAAATAAATTACAAAATCGATTATTAATAATATAACACACATAAAATAAAATTAGTATCATAGGAATATTTTTTTTTCTACAATTTGTATATTCCGATATATAACACACATGTGATTTAACAATTATAATTTTATAAATACATAATAATAATAATAATTATTATTATTAGAAAATAAATTATATATGATTAATGAACAATTAATAATATAATCTGATATCATTTCTGATGCGAAAGAGAAACACCTACAGTAGATGGGAAGCATTTCTCATACGAATAAAGCTTATCCAAATGTGTTGACAATTGACATCTGCATCAAATTTTATTTAATAGAAAATATTATAATTAATCATAATAAATGAATTAATTACAGACCAAAACAAAAATTAATAAATAACAAAGTAAATTTGATCTTAAATAAAAAATATTTTATCAATTTCAAATTTATTTAATTTAATTTAATATATTTAATTAAAAAATAAATATGTAAATTTTAATATGACTATTTGTATATTAAACTTTATAACCGTTGAAGAGCTCGAATTAAACCTCTGCATCTGAGCACCTCATCAGACTCCTCTCTCATTCCAATGTATACACAGTTAAATTTGTAATAAATTTCTCATTAATTGGACACTTGCGTCACCTTTTTTCTATTTTATAATCTACCGGAGGACTTGCAAGCAGAGGAACATTTCTCTTCTGTGACCTTGCACCCACTACCACCACCACCTTCTATATTCACCACCACCACCACCAGCATCATCACCACCACCTTCTGTATTATTCTCCTCTAGCTTTTGTTGTTTTGCTTTTCCAATTTCTCCAAGACTAATTTCATAGCCTTTTCTCTCCTACCCTTTTCAGATTTTCCTTTTCTTGAGCTATCACATCCACAAATGGTGCTATCAAAATTTCGTGGCCATAGGTTTTTCAAGTTCAGAAGCAGTCCAGTTCATAATTCTTCTTCTTTTGGATTATTACTTGATGTATAATCTCAAAAAATCCTCTCCACAACCATATTCCAGCAATTAGCCTTTTATTAATCTATACATCTATCTCTCTATTGGTTCACAAAAAGCTAACTCTTCTCTTCTCTAGTCTCTTCCACCTATCAAATACTGTTCTTGCATAGGTCTCTCAGATTCTTATCTCTTAAAATATCTGCACAGCTTTTTTTAAATATTGATCTTTTCTGGGTTTAATTCAGAGACTGATGTTTGCCAAGGACTACGAGTTTGCACGTGGAGTTCTTGTTGAAATGACTTGGATTATGCTATGTGTGGATTACTCGAGGCTTTTTTGGTTATTGTTTGGTGTTTTTTCCTACGAAAATCATGAGGGAAAGCCTCGGATAATCTAGCACAAGCTCTACATCCATATCCACTCTCCATCTTCAATAATTTCTATAGATTGTAGTGTTTGACAACAAATATCATATATAAAGTATATTTTTAGCTGATACAAACACGTATTTAAGAGGGCTGCAACTAAAAAATTCTCTGCTGGTGTGGGTTTCTCATCATCCATGTACAGGACGCGATTAGGAGGTTGCGTTGACGGAGCCAAGGCACATCTTGGATATGTTGAAACCGATCCTTCTGGTCGATATGGGCGTGTAAGTTCCATGATCTTTTCTGATCATTCTCTGCTGTTAATTATCATTTGCCTTGTCTAACATGCAATTATAGTTAAATTCATCTCTATGAAAGAATCGCACAGTTGAATGATCAATCCATCAACCATCGAATGTAAAATCTTTCGCATAGTTTTGATGCATGGATTGGGAACCAATGCAAAGCCCAGTGACCTAATTTCATCTAACCCATTTTGATTTTCTTGAATTAGCAAAATTTAACCATATTCATCTTCAAAGGAAAATTTATTTATTACTTTATTTTTTTTAAATTGCCATGCCATTCTTTGTTTACATGTTGGGTAATTAAAAAAATGTCAAGTTGAAGACATGAAATGACCTGGGAAAGTCTGAACATTGAACATGTGTACTATATCAAATCATATTGCAAACCTTAAATAAGATTAAACTTGTGATTAGTTATAAATGAATTACACATTTTAAGTTGGATGATCATGTTTCTTTCTCTTAATTTCTTTATTTTCATTTTAATTTTTTAAATCCCACAACCAACATAAATTAATGTAATTACAGAACTTCCATCTACTCTATTGAGGTATAGTATCAACCTTCGTGGGATTTTTGGCCTTTGCCTTCTGAAGGATGAGACGCCCAACACTAAAATTCTAAGCCAAAACTCAAAAGCCTGTCTCTCCAGTGTGCTGATGAGACGCTTTTAATTTGCATCCTTAGCACTGGAAAAAAGTTCAATCCTTGGCTTTCTGGATTCATTAATTATTGATGCTACAGAATGCTGACGGTCTTTATCCATATTTTGTGTGCAGCTCAGAGAAGTTCTAGGCAAAGGAGCCATGAAGACTGTGTATAAGGCTTTTGATGAGGTTCTTGGAATGGAGGTTGCCTGGAATCAAGTGAAACTTAATGATGTTTTACGTTCACCAGAGGAGTTGCAGCGGCTATACTTAGAGGTTCATCTCCTTAAGAACCTCAATCATGACTTCATCATAAAATTCTACGCATCTTGGATTGATATTCATCGAAGAACCTTCAACTTCATCACCGAAATGTTAACCTCAGGAACCCTAAGAGAGTAATGAAAACCACAAAACACCTAATATATTATTCCACAACCCTTAATCCTAAAATTAGTTATTAAAGTGAAAGATTTGGAATTTAATGTGCCTTGCAGGTACAGAAAGAAGTACCAGCGAGTGGATATTCGAGCAATCAAGAACTGGGCACGCCAAATCCTCCATGGACTTGCTTATCTTCATGGCCATGATCCTCCTGTGATTCATAGAGATCTCAAGTGCGATAATATTTTTGTCAATGGCCATCTTGGGCAAGTCAAGATTGGTGATCTAGGCCTAGCAGCTATTCTTCGTGAGTCACAACATGCTCGCAGTGTCATAGGCAATTTCTCTTCCCCTCTTTTCTTTATTACATATATAACACGTAATTTTGATCCCTCGATGTGTTTCCTTTGCGCTTCTGATTGGAATTCATCAGGAACCCCTGAATTTATGGCGCCAGAATTATATGAAGAGGAATATAATGAACTGGTGGATATTTATTCCTTTGGGATGTGTGTGTTAGAAATGCTCACTTCTGATTACCCATACAGTGAGTGCTCGAATCCTGCCCAAATATACAAGAAAGTGACTTCGGTTAGTTGTTCATTCATCAATGCTATGTAATATTTTCACCGATAAAAGAGCGTGAGAGGTAAGTATTTGATGTGCTGCTTTCTCGCTTGCCAGGGAAAGTTGCCAGAGGCTTTCCACAGGATTAAAGATGTTGAAGCCCAGAAATTTGTGGGGAAATGTTTGGAGACTGCTTCAAAGAGATTGCCTGCGCGGGAGCTCTTGTTGGACCCTTTTCTTGCATCTGATGAACCCAAATTGCTGCCCGTCCCAAAAATCCCATTTCAAATGTCTTCTCCTAATGGAACAGAGGAGATCAATCCATCTTTGTTGGCTGATCCAACCAAGGCCACAGATATGACAATTACAGGAACTATGAATCCTGAAGATGACACAATTTTCCTCAAAGTGCAAATTTCTGACAACGATGGTATGCAAATGCTCATTGACATTACAGGATTGAATCAAATTTGCAAAAGTTTTAAGCACCTACTGACAATTCATCAAACCATGTTTTGATTGGTACAATTTTTCTTTAATTGATCTAATTTTGCTAAACTTAGGTCGCACAAGGAACATATACTTTCCCTTTGACACCATGAACGACACTGCAATTGACGTTGCATCAGAGATGGTGAAAGAATTGGAGATCACTGACTGGGAACCAATGGAGATTGCTAAAATGATAGAGGAGCAAATAACATCTTTAATTCCAAGCTGGAAACAGTGGGTCTTCTCCCAAGTCTATCAGCAGCACAGCTTTAACTATGATGATGGTGATGGTGATGGTGATGATGATGATGAAGAGGACGGAACCAGTCATCCTTTCCACTCCATCTCCTCGCGTTCTTCTTCCCAGGCTTCTCTTTTGGCTTTAAACTCTTCCTATGAGAAGCAGCATCAACATGGAAGCAACCAAGACTGGCTTCAAGGTAGATATATCGCATATTCTTGAAATCTTGATTGCCATTTAGAGCTTTTCAAGCAAAAAAAGCTAATAAACACGTGGTTAATGCAGAAGCAGCATTTATGAATGATGATGCAAGTTCTCAAAGTTCGTTCGACTACTCGACTTTCAATTACGGCTCAGGCAATGAAGATGACATCGAGAACAGAGGAGAGCCTCACTGCTTTACGAGGACCCATAAGTCTACAAGATTCTGTCCTGCAGACAGCTTGTGTGCGAAACAATTTAGACAAAGCAATTGGCATTTGGATTCTTGGGAATGCAGTAGTTCAAATCCCCAACGAAAACTAAGCAGGATCCGGTCACTTGTTGATGTTCGTAGTCAGTTGTTGCATCGCTCACTGCTGGAGGAGATTCACAAAAGGAGATTGTTCAAGACTGTGGGAGATGTTGAGAATATTGGATTTCAAAAGTCTGGGTTTACAGATGATGAAAAGCAAAGATTTAAACGGTGAGAAAAAAAGAGAGGAACATCCCATTTAATGTTCTTTTAATTAGTTGATGGATAGCTTTGTCTTGTAAGGTAGCTTTGCAGTGTGTTTTTCTATGCTATGCTTGTAAAAACTGACAACACCTTCAACGGGTTTTGGGTTTTGTTGAATCAAATAAACCATTGTCCTGATCCTGGACAAATCATATCAGATGCATACGATATCTCTTTAATTGGATATCGTTTATGAAATAATTTATCAGATCCTGGCGTGAAATTTTTGCTCTTCTTTTCTCAGTCTTCCAGTCAATAAACTCCCGAAGTGTTGACGTAGTACATACTACATAGCCAGAGGCCTTCCCATTCCAATTTGCAATTTTTTTAATAGATTCCTTTTAATTTTCTTGGCAAAAAAGAAAAGCATCGAAGGGAACTTAAAGCAATAACACTTGAATCAATATATGTAAATTATAAATTAAAAAAAAATTCAAAATTTTGCTCAATATTTTGATCTTTACTATTTCTAAATGTGAATGCATATATTTATTTAAAAAAAGTTTAATGATGTTCTTAATTTTAAAAATGACTCATCTTACCTCGCTTCTAAATTTTAATAATTTAACCAATTAAAAAAATTAAATTTATAAATTAACTATTAACTTTTATTAAAAAAATTTAATGACACCCTCAATTAGCTGAATTTCATCTCCAATTTTGATGTTGATTAGCAACGCAAATTTATATGAAATTTACTTTTAAATTTTGAGATATAAGATGAGACGTTTTTAAATGTACTAGTGATTAAATTACTTAATCGGATATCATAAAAATTAAAATTACTAATATTGAAATTAAACTATATGCTCATTTTGCATTGAGGTTAAAGAGTCAAAATGACATTTCGAGATAAAAAAGTCATTTTAAATACTATTAAAAAAATTATTTTAATATTTTTATGATTAAAATTTATTAGATTTGATATTAAATTAATTTTTAATATCACTAATGAATATATTTAAAAAAATAATTTTCTCAATATCAATTTCAACATCAACACTAAATATATCTTACATCAGTTGAAAAAGGAAAAGTCAAACAAAAAATAATTGCCTCCACGATTATTAGGAGTGGGCATGGGCTCGATCAGACCAGCTCTTGGTTAAAGCCCAAGGCCTCAATCCAGGTCTTTCCAAGCCCAAAGGAGTGCTCAAAACCTTATGCCCAAGCCCGGCCTTGGGAAGGGCTTGAGTCAGCCCGAATTTTCAATAATATATTTTTTATAAAAAGTTTTATTTAATATTATTTATAAAAATTACAAAAGATTTTATATTGTGGTGTTGGATGATAATTTTCAAGCAGCCTTATGGCTTGAGTTTTGTTGAAGCAATATCTGATGATTATATATATATATATATATATATATATATATATATATATATATATATATATATATATATATATATTAAATTCTTTGTCTCTCCCCTACACCAACCTTCACTGATTTGAGTCATTTGACCTCGTCCACAGCCTCACTCCCACTCACCCAATGGCTTTACTCAGTAATCACCTCCAAAAAAGAGAGAATATTATCGTTACAATGCTTAGTTAATTATGTCAAAATTCATTCTGAATTAATTGATTCCACATGTACCAACTTTTCAATAATCACCTGAATTCTCCATTATGATCACAACGATCCTATAATCTAAAAAATCCTATATTACACTTCAAAAATTACTCAATTTACTAATGGAAATTAACAACAGATTAGAAATTGAATTTCTGTAGTAGATTTAACGACAAATTAGAAAGAAAAATTAGTAAAGGAAAAAATTTCGTTATTATTTGTGAGAAAAAAAATTGACACATATTTTGATAATGAATTAACAACGGAATAATAATTAAATTTGTCCATTGCTAATTTAAATTTCGAAAAGTTAACATATAATTTAGCAATAGATTAACAATAAATTCAAATTAGAAATGACTTTAGAATATGTTGCTAATGTATCGATGGAATTAGCAACATCTTTTTTATAGAGAGAAAATAACTTTTCCTAATTATTCTCATAATTTTTAGGGAACTCATGTTTAAGCTTTGCTTTTTAAGATTTATATATATATATATATATTATTTTTATGATTATTAATTCGAATTTGTAAAAAGACATTGAATTGAATAGTAATTATAAATTATTACTGAGTGTACTTTTCACCATTTAGTTAATTCAAATTCTCTGTAATAAGACGGGTATTTATATATTTAATTTATAAGAGTTGTGTGGAATTTGTCCAAAAATTCAATATGGTAAAAAGTATTATATCTCTTTTTTTTTTCATTCAATGAAAACTTTTAATTTTCCTTTTAATCATAATTTGAAAATTGCACTTTTATTATTATTGAATGCATTGAGGTCTACATAAGTTGCTAGAACCATTACGCTCTATTTTGGTGGGATGAAGAAAGGATAAATAAGGATGATGATGGGTAAATAACTATTATACTCTTGTTTGAAAAGAGATGAGTTAGTAAAGAGTAAAGTTAAGTAAATATAAAGTTTACTATCAAATTTTAATTTTTCTTACACCCAAAATTGAGGTATAAATAAGGGGAGGTGGGAGTTGAAAATTATTTTATTTTTTATTTTTTTATTATTTTTTATTATTTTTATTAAAAATCTAATTACATCCATTAAAAATAAACCTAGCGTACCACTACAAATAAATGTTTTCTTTATCAAGTGGCCATACATATTTTCTCTGCTCTCAATTATTTATTCTTTCAATAATTTGATGCAATTATTATGCTTCAATTATTATTTTTTTTATTTATTATTTTAATAATTTACTGTAATTATTATACTTCAATTATTATTTTTTTTCTAAATAATCAATTATTTATTCAATCTTTATTAGATTTGTGTATTATTGTTTTGATTTATTAATTTTATGATTCATTCATGGTGGACCATTATTATTTGTAAATTTAAAATTTATCATGATAAATTTACTATTTAATAAATTATCTAATAGAACAGAATATTTTTATATTTCTAATAATTATTTATCTTTCTTTCACCTCTTTCCAAATATAAAGAATATATTACCTCTCCTTACTTTTGCATTAATTCACCCATTTCTTAATAAGAGATTTTTTTAATTGTAACCATCTTCATCTTTCCTCATCTTTATTCTCTCTTACTCTTTCATTAATTACTCTTTTCTCGCTCCATCTAAACAGAACCTTAGGTATCTCTCTGGTCTAAAGTCCAAAAGCCCAATTCACAAATTCCACATATGTTTTGGGGCCCGTCTATTGAAAATCCCAAATGAGGTGCCAAAATCATAGAAATTGGGAAGTTTGAAGGATGTGCCTGGCGCCTCCATCTGATCTCCATGGCAAACGTAGACGTGCCGACCACGCCAAACGTGCATACCCAATGGGCCCATTACGAAGCTTTCAAAACTGCCTTTACAACTAACCAAGCCCACCACCTTCTACCACCAAAATCATTCTTCTCCTTCGCAGAGCCATGTCTCTTGTACGCACCGGTAGTGAATTACACCTCTCTGCGCCACCTCCATCTCCGATCCCCACCGCAAAAGGATCTCGCTCCGCTGCAAATGAAATCTTATGCGACTACCTTGCCAAGTCCTTAAATGTCCCTGAACTTTCTCTCCCTGATCCTCACCTTCCGCTCAATGACGCTCATCAGATTCCCGCAGAAATCGATTACCGATGCTTAGAATTGAGTGATTATGAGACCATTGACCGCCTCTTGATGTCGGCCAGGGAATTCGGTGCTTTCAGGATCACATCCCACGGGATTTTTGATGACGAGTTGCGATCGTTGGTCAGTGAAGTCGATCAGGTTTTTCGAGATTTAGAACAGGCAGATGTGGGATTTCGAGGGAAGTCTTTTAAGCGGATCCAGAATAAGGAGCAGATTGAGTGGTCTCGTTCCAGGAAGGGAAGAATTAAATGCGCCCCAGACTACTTCGTGCCGGAAAGATATCGGGATTTTAGGTAAACTTTCTTTTCCGCTTCAATGATCCTATATTCCTATTCATCCGGTGTATTACTGGCTTCATCAGTTCGTCAATTGATTTTCTTGATCAGTAGCGTTCAGTTGCTAATCGAGCCTTTATGAATGTAGCCCATGGTCCTATGTGTTTTGGGCCTGAATTTATATTGATATATACCCCTTCTCTGTTGCCTTGTAGAAGCGGTATTGGACCAACACAAGTATTTCTGGTTCAAGCATAAGCTTTGCTCTGGTGAAAGTTTGTTGAGAATTTTAATCCAAGTTCCACACTAGTTGATTGCATTTTAGAGTTTAGCTCGAGTGTCGTATGGTTTAAGTTCAAAACTTACCTGATAAAATTTGATATTGATAATCAATGGCGAATTAATTAATTGATTCATAATTTGGTTTTAACAAAGACCACGAAGGTAAATGTTTTTCTTTTCCTAATATGAAATAATGAATGATTGTGATAAAAAAAAGGCCTAACAGATAAGACAATCTACTTAAAACTAAGCTTGAGCATAGTATAAAAAAATTTTTTAAAAATAGTTTATTTGCTGATATTAATAATGAACAATCTTGCTAAGAGATTGTATGATGTTTATACTTGTTTCAATTTTTGGCTGTCTGGAGTCTAGAATAACATTAACATCACTCTGTTGGTAAGGGAGCACTTAATTTAGTTACTGATCAGCAGCATTTTGATTATGGAATAAGGATTATGTGGCCAAACAATCGATAATTAATTTATAGTTTTCCAAATTGCAGTGAAAAAATGGAGAATATTGCTAGCAAACTTGATGCAATTGCCGAGTTGTTGGGCAAAATTTTCGTGGAAAACATCGCTAGAATGCAATTTGGAAAGAGAATCCAAGGGAAAGAGTCTTCTCTCAGCATATATAAATACAACCACAAGGATAATTATATGATACGAAATCCATCTTCCTCTAGTGAGAGAAACAGCAAAACTTGTGACCATATTTTCTGCCTTCACCTACCTGCAACACCATCTAGATTTTTTCTCCGCTCAGCGCAAGGTCCTTTGTCTTTTGATGCAGGGCCCGACACCATCGTTGTCATTGTAGGACACCGTATTGAGGTAACTCGGGTTTCGTTGTACTCTCTTTTATTATTATTATTATTATTATTATTATTATTATTATTATTATTTTTGTTTTCTTATTTTTCGTGGGGTTGGGGTTTTAGGTTGAATTTGCATATCACTAGTTTTGAATTGTGTATTTGCGGTTGTTATATCTAATGGTGGATCAGTGACCATGACGGGCTCTAGATAAGAACCTGAGAATTGTACTTGGAGTTCCGTACCAGTTCTATGATTGTATACTTTACAAAACTCGTACAGAGAAAATGTTCAAAAAGTAAATAATTTTTGTACTCATGACACAGGAATGGAGCATGGGGGATTTCATATGTGTCTGTGAGGAAGTAATCTGTGTGCCTCGCTTCCAAGGAAGCCAAGCTCCTATCTCTATAGAGCTCAAGTGCTTGTCTTTAAATTTTGACCCTAATTCCAACAAAAATTGTAACACAATCTCCATTAGGGATCAAATCCTGTTTGTGCTAGTCATTGCTCTCTTATACAAAACTTTTGTTTTTCTATTTTCATGATTTGCAAGAATAGAAGCACGTCCGGAGCATCATAGTCAGATGATAATGCTTTTATTTGGTGAAAATTCTGTGAATTTTTTTACACAAGTCTTTTTGATGTACCTATAATTTGGAAAGCATGTTTTGAATAATGGGTGTAAGTTTGATGTGAGGGAATGTTATACACAAGTCATAGTGTGCAAAAATAAACCCAAAAGAAAAAAGCTTGTAATACTCTTTTTATTTGAATAAATGAGCATATGTTTGCTGTCATATATTCTGTTGTAAAGTAGAAATCTTATTTATGAATGAATATATATACTTTTTTAAGCTCCTATGCTCCGAGAGGTTCTAGCGTTTCAAAAGATAAGCAATTCGTGCTCTTCTTTCTTTGTTTCTTTTTACGTAAGTTTTAGGCCAAAAGAATCTTTTGGCTTCTAATTTTGTATGAAAAGTTATTTAATATTTTATTTTTAATTCATATTTGATACATAAATTTTATAAAAATATAAATTTTTAATTTTTGCGATTAATAAATACGCGAACGTAACTTCTTGTATGAAATATAAATAAATGTGAGTGTCAATTGATTTATTGGGCAAACTTCAAAGGATAAAATTTGTATTTACCTAAAGTTTTAAAAGATAGAATGCATACTTTTGTGAGACAAGATAAGTAATGGTAGTAAAATTTGATCTGATTTATAAATTTAATTTAAAATGATTCATAGTCAATTTCAATTTACACAACACTCAATAATTTATAAAATTAAGAATGTAATGGAGGGTGAATTCGTTTATTTTTATGACTTAGCTTGAAGTAAATTTATTCGATTAAAACTTTTTAAATTGAAAAATTAATAAATAAAGTAATTTTTAAAAATTAATATTATAATTTAAAATAATTTAATTCAAACTCATTTAAAAAAATAATATTTAAAATAATCCATAATAACCCAATATGAATCCATTTGTAAGAAAGAAATTTTCTCTGTCTTTATTTTGTGTCGAAGGGAATTCACCTTTTGAGTGTAATTGATAATTCATAAATATTTAAACAGGTAAATCAAAGTATTTGATAAATATATCTGATAGTCAATAAGCAATCGGTAGAATACTCATTAGCTACAGTTTATATCAGCTCTATTTTTAAAGTTATTTCTAATCAGCTGATAATTGATTTGATTTTTTTATTTAAACCATATTATCCTTTTAAAAAAATTATTAATTATAAAATTTTTGCATCTTAAAAATAATTTTTGTATACCAATAGATTAATTAAAATTATAATAAATAAATATAAAATATTATAAATATAATAATTATAATATTACTTTTATATATACTCTAAAAATAATTATATTTTCAATATGATCATAAATTAATAGTTTTATGCCTATTTCAATTATAAAATAAATAATATAATATATATTACAACTATCAATTACATTCAACAATTAAACAAAATATAAATATACCTCTTATCTAGGTAGAGGAGGCCTCCTCCCGACCGTCTCCCTCTCCATCTGTATTCCCAGTGCCAGTACTCCAACTGTTCTTGAGGTGTGATTGTTCTGATGGATTGTTATTGTGATATGAACTGTTCAGTGCCATAAGTCGCTAAAATTGTAACATGTGAAGATAGATAACTTAAGTAAGACTCACCTTTAAGAACTGACTTACAAGGGAAATGTACCTAGAAACTTAATTAACCTTTTCGCCAAGTTATTCTTTAGCAATGAAGATCACAACATGCTGGTGCTGGGTTTTCCTTTTTGAGTAGCGATTTCTTGGTACTAGGTCCTGGGATGGTTGGCGAAAACTCTTAAGAGTTATTGTCCACCTTGACAATGACTGAGTCTTTAAAACTAGATGAAGCTGAAGAGCTCTGCGTCATCCTTTTTGCTTTCTAGCTAGCTCCCTAACACCCCCCTGGCTCCACGCGTGTTTTTGCTTTGGTGGCTCAAGGCTCGATTCACCATTGTTTTTGGGGTTATTTTTTTAGGTTCCTTTTTCTGGCTACAGCCCACATGGACCTCCTGCTCTACTTGGAGTCCAAAAACCCCTGGAGATTATCCACTAGTTAGCGGTGGCAATCTTCCATTCTAGCGACTGCCTTCTTGTTGCTCGTTTGTTTTCCTGCCATAGCTAGGGTTAGGGAATGGGTTGGACTTTGGTATGTAGGGTGTTTGGGCCTTTCTTTTGAATTATGAGTTTGGAAGTGATTTGTGAGCTATAACTTCATTAGATTAGTGCATGCCAATTCAAGCCTTGTTTTAGCTTTTCTAACAAAGCTCAGCCTAGATGATGATTTTGGCAATTCTAATGAAATATCTATCTTTTGAAAAAAAAAAAAAAGAGGCATTCCGCTATGGACTAATTAGAATCGTAGAAGGTAGGCCCTGAAAATGTGAAGATTTCGATGAAGGTGGTGGAAAATAAATTGGGAGTGGGCAATATGGCATGAGGCTGGACAAAGCTGCCCCTTGGGCCCAAGTGTGCTGTACATAAACCCACAGAAAGTCCTCCAGGGACCTGCTAATCGTGGCAAATATTTCAGAATTTTGTCATAAGGCTGCAGATTTCGAGTTCAGATGGGAGTTGGCATTGGGATAGCAAGAAAATCTACAAGAACAGAAAGAGCTATTTTTATTAAATGGTGACGAACATGGGAAAACAAATCCTACTGAAATGGCTTCTGTGACATAAGCTACACACAGACAAAATATTTTTTGAGCTATTTTGGCATATATTTAAGATATTCGACTGCAATGCTTTCCAGACACTACCATAATCCCAACTCAATCCAAGCAGATTCGGACATGATGCGTGCATTATTGGAGTATGTGAATGTTTGTTAAAACTAGAAGGAAGAGAAGATATCACACTGTTATATGAAAGAAGACAAACTAATAATTCACCCAGAATAAAATGAAGTATGAATATATACAGATTATGTTTGGAACCAAAAAAGAACAAAAATCTTTATATTGTAGTCTGAGAAGTAGAACATAAATTAAGGGGCCGAGGGTCTTAAACAAAATTATCTCTCAAAGATTTTGTGTAAGTATTTGATTAGACAAGATATATTTTAGTGTTGGACAGCAAGAAGCCCCATTCATCACTCAAAAAATTTTACTACAGGGGTGAGGAAGTTTCACGTTAGTTAGTTGAGATATCACTTTTTGAGGCCCCATATGAAATCCACTGAAATAACAACTTAAGATTTCTCATTTCTCTTACTGTGTGCATATATATATATATATATATATATATATATATATATAAGGAAGTAGAATGTCAAGTAGCTTGTACCAATGGGAAAAGAAAGAATCCTACCAAATAATCCTTATAAAAGATTTTGGGCAGTCACATTTTCATCTGCCACCTCCTTTTATCTGCATATCACCAACTTTTTGCCCCAAAAGTCTTACCCAATTTATGGGATGGTCGGTGCTTTCTTCCATGTATTTTTGTACTTGTATTTTCCATGCATCTCCAGCAGGGTTTTGGACCTAAGCTTAAAATCCTCAATTATTGAATCCACGAGTTGCTCTTTGTGATACAAGTCTATGATTAAATAAATGAGCTTTTTTGGCTTTTTGGGTGATCAACTCTTCTTTCATTATAGGGATTAGCTAACACAGTATAAAATATGTATATGTGAAGTTGATTCTTCAAATTGTTGAGAGTGAGAGTTTGCATTTTGTCAAAAATGCCACTAAAATTTGTAGCTCAAACATTAAGAATGTTTCTTTCTTTTCTTCTATACTTTTTTTGAAGTGCTATTTAGCCTCTTGATCCACATAATAATAAGTAATAATAAGATAATACCTCGCTCATCATAAAATATATGCAAAATGTATAATGAAATTCACATATTAAATATACATAAACTTTTAAATTCATAACAAACTTCACGGTTTTAAAAATAACCATAATATTATAATCTAAAATTTATAAATTAAATTGGAATTATAGTTAATACTTCAAAATCTTGAAATAATTATTACACCCTTATATAACATCTCAAAATAACAAGTGCCCTTCTATTTTATCCTCGGCACAGGGAGAGAGTTATTCTATTTTAAAGAGAGATGATGAAATTGAACGTTTTGAAAAATATGGGAAGTAAAGTAATCTCAGATAAAGACGAAAGTGTTAAAAGGTGAAGTTTTGTGATGAGATGAAAAAGAAGAAGAAAAAGAAAAGAAGATAAATATAAAAAATGGATTTGGCGTTTTAGAATTGGCATTTTGCAGGAACATGCAACAATTTGGAATAACGACAATACATATATATATATATATTTAGATTTCTCTAGAGTTTGATTCCCCACACGTGCACCCTTCCCATTCACCACTAATAATATTTCTTTTTTTTTTATACATAAAAAAATAAACCAATAATTTCTCTTTTACTGCTTCTCGAGCACTCTCCATATCAAAGGGCAAAATTTATATGGAATATTACAATTAAAAATTTAAAAAATAATAATGGATAATGTCGCAACCAAGTGTTACTGTATTTAAAAATTTAAGTTCGGAGTCAGACATTAAAAAATTATAAAAAATTAAAAAAAAAATATATATATATATATAAATAAGGAGGAAATCAAATCTAATTGATTTAAGTTTTGGATAGAGGTAAAGGATGCTCAACAAAATCTTGCCGAGCCTTCAGTACTCTTTGGTCAAAGAGCAAATTTTACCGTTGTCCTTTGGCAGCCATCCTCCTCGGCGTGACAACATTCTCACTCCTCCTTGGCATCACACCTTGTCGCCCTCACTTTGATGCCGTGGTTGCTCCCTTTCTCTTTTTGCTTCGCTTCGCTACAAAAGATTCTTAGTTGTCTTCCATCCTCTACTGTTGTTTGGGAAACATTTCAGTTTATAGAAGCTTCCTCAACGAAAAACATTATTGTTTTTTTTTTTATTATTGAAATTGTTGGATTAATTTTACTTGATTGTATAAATTTTTGAGTTCTATATTGTTAAAATTGTTAGATTGTGCATTGTTTACTTGTTAAAATTATTGAGTTTTATATTATTTATTTGTTAAAATCGACAGATTTTAACTTTTTAATTTTCTTTATTAATTAAAAAATAATTTCAAAGGAAAATCTATAAATTTTTAATATTAATTTGAGTTTATAATATAAGTAAATTATAAAAAATAAAATAAAATTATAATATAAGTAAATGATGGTCCCGGCAGCCAAGCCATTGTTTGTAAGACTGGTTATGACATGTATGGATTGTGACTAATCAGATGTGCAATAATTTGAAACGACAAAGATGGCAAACAGGGACAAACCTCTTTTTCTTTTTTTTTTTTCTTTTTTTTTTTTTTTTATAAAAGGACATTCATTGAAGTGATGCCAAACATTAAAAGATTAACACTGGTGACACACGTGCAAGGATTTAGGTTACTAGGGGATGTCGTGCAATAATTGAGGCTTATTATTTCATCTCTAGATACAATCCAATGTGTTTCTCCCACAATAAAATAAAACTTTAATTTGAACACTCATAATCTAAGCCTATGATATAATGACCCATATCCAACCATATAAGAGTCCTAGATCTAATCAGGTTGTGACATGAAACTTCATTTTTAGCCGCTAGCAGAGACGACTCTATCTTGTATTGAAGATCGTCAGCTATCAAACAAAGAGTTTCATAAAAATATAGGAAATAATAAAGCAGATGGAAACTCAACAGCAACTAGGGGAGAATAAGCGTCCTTTCCGGAAAACTAGTCGAGTTTCTCAGAATA
This sequence comes from Hevea brasiliensis, assembly GCF_030052815.1. NCBI lineage: Eukaryota > Viridiplantae > Streptophyta > Magnoliopsida > Malpighiales > Euphorbiaceae > Hevea > Hevea brasiliensis. The sequence continues at coordinate 101,393,304 of NC_079495.1, read as the reverse complement.
ACAACAATTTTCTCTTAAGAGGAAATGTCATGACTCAACTTATGGGCCGAACTGACACTAGGACCTGGGCCAACCTAAAGCCTCCGAGGCTCGTAGTAAGTCTAACTATTCCTTAACCAAACTCTAAGGCTCATTTGGATCCAATTTTAAGAATTTAACCAGACAGAGTCCGGCAATAAAATGAACCTTTTAACGGGGAGTTTTTGACTCACCCTACCTGTAAACACAATATATAATCAATTGGGGAGCTCAGCTCACCCTTCACATACTCAAATGTCATAAAATAAATTGGAGCTCAGCTACCTCATCTAGTCCATCAACATGCATAAAATAATAAGTTTACAGGTCCAAAATAATAATTTATATTACAGACCAAAATCAAAAAATTGTTTCTAATACACGCAGAAATTCTAGAGTTAATAGGTTTATACAAACAATAATAAACGACCTGCGAGGGAGAAAAGCAGGTTAATCTCAAAAATATCCTCCTGTGGCTTGGAAAAATATTGAACAGGAGTGAGCGTTCGACTCAGAGAGTAAAATATTAATTTTAACCATAATCTCTATAACTATCTAAAGCTAATGCACCCTGTAGAGTAAAATGCAACATCAGCAATATTTTCACATCATAACAGCAAAAAGGTAATTTGGAGCACTCACACACCCAGCAATATCAATCATAATATATGGGAGCTGATTCCCTATACAGCTCTCTTAAATCCAACCTGTGCCAGAGAAGAACTCAAGCTAGACTTTCGCTTAATAAACCAAATCGGGGTCCCAGCGAAGAACTCAAGCCGTGACTACCCCGAAGGACTGGGTCCCAGTGAAGATCTTAAGCCGTGACTACCCATCCTATCCATAGCCAACACCACATCACACTCACGCCAACGCACGCACACTGCTCCAAATTACCACAACAACATCCATGGCACTTTAACAGTTGTGAATGCAATATAAAACGTGCCTAGAGTTTAACTACATAAATATATACATATAAGTGATGCATGGGCATGCTTGAACATATAATAATAATGAAATTACAATTAAAATGAATATTTTACTCACAGACTTGACAGGGTCACTGTGGCGGCTGGGCAGAGAAAGAAGGCTGTCCCGGCTCACCTGACAATTTTATTACAATCATTTAGTAAATTTGACTCAATAAAACTAAGAAAAAGACCAAAGACGTCCTAAGTCGTGCCGAAAATCCAGCAGAGTCTCCCGATACGTAGGATCTACCCAACCTGCAAAAGGGCTCAAAACGCACTTCTATATTCACAAATCATACACTTACAACTCAATCACATGACACAGCCCCTCCTGGGCCCATCCATACAGTCCTTAATCACAATATGTAAATTTACAGTTTAGTCCTTATAATTGATCATTTTTGTAAAAACTGCCCAAATAAGCTCTAAAAATTCTAAAACTTTGTCTCGCGGTCCTTAGCAATATTACTAGGCTATTGCAAAAAGAATCATAATTTTCTGAGCTACCACGAATATTTTATGAATTTTTTAATCCCATTTAAGTACTAGAAAATTGTGAAAAAGCAAGGTTCGAGTTTACCTATGCCGATTCCGACTTCGGGGACGCGCTCGGGACATTTGAAAATGGTGGGGTAGCCGAAACCTCGATCCAATTCGGAGACTTTTTTGGTAGCTGATCTGTCTGGACGGAAATTCACAGACCTGGACAACTGTCGAATTTCCGCTAATTGAAGATACCTATACGAAGCCCACAACACAGGAGTTAGTACATAAATTTTACAGAATTTTCTAAGCTCATTTAATGCTCAGAAAAACACTACGAAGTTCTGTGGGACCCACTGAAAAACGGTGTCGAAAAAATTTGAAATTTATATTGCCGCGAAGCTCTCGATTGTGGAGCGCTCTGGTACTCTCGGTTTTCTCTTGGAGTTTATGGTTTGCGAGAAATCTAGCCCAAAAGTCAAAATGGGTTAAAACTTCCCGGACAAAAATTGAACAAACCGCTGGATGGATTTTGGTGTTCTTGGTGTCTATGGAAAGCTCTCGACGAGTAGATGTTGTTTGACACAAGACCGGACCCAATCGATGGGCGGATCGGCCATGAAGACGAAGCGTCACGCGCGCACAGGGGAGCCGTTCGCGCGCGTTTTCCGGCCGCCTGGGGCGTTGGCCGGCCGTGGGAAGGTGGTGGAGCGGCGCGCCGGCGAGCTGGAGTGGCTGGGGAGGCGGCGGCGCGGCGAGGGGAGGAGGGAGGAGAGAGAAAATGGGAGAGAGAGAGAGAGAGAGAGAGAGGGAGGAGAACGCGCACGGGAAGAGGAGGAGAAGAAGAAAAAGGAGCCGGCCCGATTCGACCGGTCCAATCTGGTCGATTCGGTCGATTCGATTCAGGATACAAAATTTTGAATTTTTACTTTGCCTTGGGACCAAAAACGAGATCCAAAAATTTCGAAAAAATTCTAGAAAACTCAGAAAAATTCGTAGACTCCAAATATATTTTTAGTTTTGCCACATGGTCTTTAAATTAAATTTTAAAAAAATCATCAAAGTTTTTATTTTTGAAAAATCGAACCCGATTTTTAAAATCCGAAAAAAATTTCAAATAATTTCCTAAAATTTAAATAAAATAAAATATCAATATTTACCCAAAAATAATAAATTTAAAAATTAGGGGTGTTACAGTAAATGGGAATAGGAGAGTTATGTAGCAAACATAAGATAACTCAAGGTTAGGAACAAGTGCTAGAATAAATTGGGAAAAGGTTTGGCAAAAGCAAGAATCTCTTTCTTATACAGCCCAGATGGGGATGGAGTTGGTGACCAAGTGATACCAATATTGCCATAGATGCCAATCGATGAGGACAATCCCCAAAATTAGAGATTGAACAGTTAAGTCGATCTCCACAAAATCCACACGTTGAAGCACAGAACTATTTGACCAACAAAATGAAGGAACGGAAGCGTGAAAAACACAAGATTATACCATTGAATTCAAAAATTTTCACCTAGGGTCACATGCACCATGCAAGATTTATTTTTATCTATTTGATTTCAATGATAAACAACATATTAAAACTCTTTTAATATGTTTTTGGATCTGTATTTGCCATTTAAGATTTTAAAATTAATCAGATTAATTTTAGAACCCTAGATTAAATCAAGAACGATTACACTAACCTCTTGATGTCTTTGCAGCGTATGCGCCTTTGAGATTCGTCTTGAGGACACCGGATGTTGTCCCTCTAGCTTGTCCACCCCAAGAACACCTATGGCAGCCCTTGAACAGCTTCTAAAGCCTTTTCTATTAATTAGAAATTCAAGTTCTGCCTTTTAAGAGATTAGAGATGCAAACAGGACACTAGAAACAATTTCTAGTGTTCTTAATTCAAGAGATTGATGGCTAATCTCTTTGAATTAATGAGAGATGAAGAGAAATAGCTGGAGAGGCTCAAAGTGGCGTGACATATGAGAGGAGAGGCTGCTGGTTATGTTTTCCTTTCATAACCACACTTAAATAGCTAGGTTAACACATTAAACCCTAGCCACATGTCACCTTTTGATTAGCTCTAGGTTTAAGTGACCCAATCACATTGTGCCAAGTGTCAAACCTATATTTAATCTTGATTTTAATCATCTTACATGATTAAAAATATTTGGCAAGCTTATGTGTTATGCCACGTGTCACCATCTCATGGTGCCACGTGTCACACTGCAAAATGACCAAAATACCCCTGTGTCTTAATTTTGAGTTCTTAACCCAAAATAATTATTTTCTTCTTCTAATTAATTTATATCAAATATAAATTAATTAATTAATCTCTATTAATTAATTTCTCATCAATTAAATTCATATTTAAACACTTTAAATATAAATTTAATTTATACTACACATCCAATAATCTAGATTTGGTTTCAAGTCATGCTAGGGACTTTGCAATTTAATTGCAAACCAAATCTATTTAATTAATCAATTAAACTCTTTAATTAATTAATTAAATCATATTTAAATAGGTGATAACTTGTGTATGTGTGTGACTTACTAGGCTCATCACTAATTGGCAATGAGACATGATATCAACTCTTAATATCATCGAACTCTTTCTTACCATAAATGATTTCTCTAAATCATTTTATGAACCTCATAGACCATGGTTAACACCTAGCATAGCATGCCATGGCCACCCAATTAGTAATAAGGTTTACCTTAAATGAACCTATAATCATATGTTACCATGCACTAGAATCTCTCTGTTACAAAATCCCAACTCAAGCCGAGTCATGGTTTATGTCAAACTCCATTTGCTATGAATATTATGTTCTCTTTTAATTCCAGTTCTTGATTAAAAGATTTTCTCATCGAAACTCTTTTACGAATAAATCTATCTGTCTGGCAGAACTTGAAACATCAAGAACAATTAAATGAACATAGGATTTTATCTCTATTTACTTAGAGGCAGATTCCTTCTTGATCAACACCTACCTCCATATATAACTAGCGAGAGCCAACACATGCCCATATACCCATACATAGTACAAGTATGAAAGCAGTATCAAACTCAAACTACCTATATACAAGATAACTGTGCTATCTCAGTCTAAAGATTATATGCACGATATGATTTATGACAAAACATTGACAAGAGTAAACTCCATGTGCTTGTCATAAGTGTCACCGTTCGGCCTACTTATCATGTATAAGTGCCTATCATGTTTGTTATATGGCATGAGACTCACCATTCCATCTTATTTATATCTCATATAAATAACTTGGGAACAAACATGAATACAATCTTTACGGATAAGTCATGTCCTTATTATGAAGTATCCTCGATTGTGAACCTATTTATGATACTTTGTGCTAGAAATATTGTCACTCATATTCTTAACAACTTAAGAATAATATTTCTAACAAAATATCAATGGACCTTTTCTATTACACATAAATATATTATGTAAGCGGAAAAGTGGAAATGCCTTTTATTAATAAAATTATATACAAGATACATACTAAATGATATGCTCTAGGGCATACTACTAACAATCTCCCACTAGCACTAGAGCCATTCATTACAATACCTTAGACCCATCTTCTCAAGATGTCAGTCTAAGCGAGCTTGTGACAAAGGCTTAGTGAATGGATCAATTTGAATTTTTGGTGATGTTATTTTCTGCATGGCTATATCGCCTTTGCCCAACTATATGTCCGATAATGTAGTAGTGCCTTTCTATGTGTTTGGATTTTGGTGAGACCTTAGTTCCTTAGCTCAGTATGATTGCTCCATTATTGTCACGATGTAGTGGAACTGGCGACTCAATGGAAGGAACTCTTGTAAGTTCTCACGAACTTCTTTATCCAAACGACTTCCTTTGCAAAGATTCGATGCAACAATATACTCGACTCGATGAGTGGAATCTACTGATCGTGCTCTGTTTGGAACTCTTCCAACCGATCGCACCTCCATTACAAATGAACACATATCTAGAGGTAGACTTTCTATCATCGATATCGATTGGAAATCGAATCAGTATAACCATCCAATTGCAAGTCTCCACCTCCATAAATCAAGAATAAATCCTTAGTTCTTCTCAAGTACTTAAGGATATTCTTGACAGCTATCCAGTGTTCCAAACCTGGATTGGATTGATACCTGCTAGTCAAACTAACAGCATATGCGATATCCGGCCTAGTACACAACATTGCATACATTAAACTTCCAATAGCCAAGCATATGGAATCTGGCCATCTTATCTCTTTCTTGGTGTCTTTGGAGACATCTCTTTAGAAAGGTGGATACCATGTCTCACTGGTAACAATCCTCTCTTGGAATCAAGCATGTTAAACCTCTTTAACACCTTTTCCAAGTATAGACTTTGGGATAAACCAATTATTCTTTTAGCTCTATCTCTATAGATGCGAATCCCAAGAATATAGGTTGCCTCCCCTAAGTCTTTCATGGAGAATGTATTTGACAACCATACCTTTATAGTTGTCAACATACCTGTGTCATTACCCATCAACAGTATGTCATCCACATATAAGACAAGGAAAGTGATAGCACTGTCACTAACCTTCTTATATACACATGGCTCATCCTCATTTTTGATAAAACCAAAAGATTTAATGGCTTTATCAAAACGGATGTTCCAACTCCTCGAAGCTTGTTTCAACCCATAAATGGATCGCTTTAGCTTGCATACCTTGGAACCATCTTGGGATTCAAATCCCTTAGGTTGTTCCATGAAAATGTTTTCTTCAATGTATCCATTAAGAAAAATTTGTTTTGACATCCATCCGCCAAATCTCATAATCATAGTATGCAGCTATTGCTAATAAAATCCTAATTGATTTAAGCATGGCAACAAAGTAGAAAGTCTCCTCATAGTCTATTCCTTGCCTTTGGCGAAACCCTTTCGCTACTAGCCTTGCCTTATAGGTCTCTACCTTTCCATCAGAACCAATTTTCTTCTTGAAAACCCATTTGTTCCCTATAGGTACAATACCTTTAGGTGGGTCAACAAGATCCCAAACTTGATTCTTATATATGGAATCAATCTCGGATTTCATAGCATCAATCCATTTTGAAGAGTCTATATCTGATATAGCTTCTTCATAGGTAAGTGGATCATCTCCATGATCTACTTCTTCATGAGTAGACAACTCTTGTTCTTCTTCATGAAGAAAATCATATCTCACCGGTGGGTGAGATACCCTGGTTGTTCTACGAGGAACAGATGTAGATGTTTCATCAATGGGTATAGGTTGACTAGATGGATCTATATCCATCTGATCTGTTGGTTGGTCAGAATTCTCCAATTCTAACTCTATTTGCCTTCCTTTGCCTCCTTCTTGAACAAACTGTTGTTCAAGAAATGTGGCATCTCTACTTATCACAACCTTTTGTGAAGTAGGCAAATAAAAATAATATCCAAAACTATCTTTTGGATATCCAACAAATCGACCTTTTACGATCGGTCTCCAATTTATCGGTGTTGACTTTTTGATATAAGTGGACAACCCCAAATCTTAACATGCTTAAGACTTGGTTTTCTTCCATGCCATATCTCATAAGGTGTGGAAGAAACTGATTTTGATGGAATCCTATTCAGAATATACAAAGCTGATTCTACTGCAAATCCCCAAAAGGAGATTGGCATATCAGTATAGCTCATCATACTACGTACCATATCCAATAGGGTACGATTTCTCCTTTCAGATACACCATTCAGCTGTGGCGTTCCTGGAGGAGTCAGCTGAGAAACAATGCCATGCTCTCTCAAGTATTCATCAAATTCATTACTCAAATATTCACCTCCACGATCTGATCGAAGAGCTTTAATATTTTTTCATGTTTGATTTACTACTTCAGATTTAAATTCCTTAAACTTTTCAATGGATTAATGTTTGTATTTCTTCAAATACAAATACCCAAACCTTGATATATCATCAAGAAAGGTAATAAAATAATGAAAGCCCCTCTAGCCATTTCTTTAAATGGACCACATACATCACTATGTATTAGCTCCAAAATATTTTCACTCTTAGCCCTTGTCCAACAAAGGGTGATCTAGTCATTTGCCACGAAGGCAAGATTCACAAGTTGGAGTAGGCTCAGAGCCCAATGAGGATAGAATCCCAATTTTCTCCAATTTTGCAATCCTATCTTCTGCAACATGACCTAACCTTAAGTGCCAAGTATATTTTGAACTTGAGTTGGTTTTCACCATGGCATTGCTTTCATTTAGATTGCTACACTCGGCGGTGGAAACACTTTCTTCGGCAATGGAAACACTTTCCTGTTGGCAGTGGAAACACTTTCCTTTGCCTCCATCAGCTTTAGTCTTACTTTTCAGTTTAGCTATTTTCTTTGAAGGACAAGGAATCTGAGGTTTCTTTTTATTATTGCCTTTCTTCTTGTTGTACTTTCCATCAGAAGAAGATAAAAACAAAGCTACCTCTTTTTCTTTATTGCCTGGAATATTCTTTTGGGCAATAACCACATGTTGAGTAATTCGGCTAAGGTGCATTCTGTTTAGTCATATGGAAATTTGTCACAAAATTCCCAAAAGACTCGGGAAGGATGAAGGATCAAATCCGTTTGTAGTTGGAAATCCATGTTGAAGTCAAGATGTTCCAAGCTGCTCAATCACCGAATCATCTTGTGGACATGATCCCCAACATTACGTCCCTTAGACATCCTCATACGGAATAAGCTGTTTAGATATCTCATACCTAGCATTCTCTTTGTGCTCACCATACAACTCTTGTAGGTGAAGGAGGATCTCACTAGCACTCTGCATGTTCTCATGTTTCTTCTTTAACTAATTACTCATGGAAGCAAGCATGTAACACTTAGATCTCATATCATGCTACTTCCACTTGTCCAAAGTATCATGTTCCTCTTGTTTGGCCTCTGTAGGTAAGGGACCAGAACATTTGAATATAGAACATATCCTATATGTTCAAGGTTGAGACAAGTTTCAAATTTCTTAGCCAATCAGACGATTAGGTCTGTCAACTGTTGTGATCAAGTATGCTTGCAAGGATATTGGATGGTGGTGGTTGTTTTGTGCTCATTTTTATCGAGAAAATTAAGCTGCAGAAAATAACCAGATTAATTAGTAAATGTATCATGTAATAAACCAAAATGATTATGGTCTTTTAATCAAATTGGTCCTCCCACTAACTTAGCGAATCCTACACTTCCAAAGTAGAAAACGGAAATCCTAGTTGGATGGATTTCTAGTGGGTGATTGAATTCTTATAATTCTATTGATCATCCTCGTACATCCATTATTGGAATTACAATAAACTATAAGTGAGCAACTCCTTGCCCATCACATCTCATGTGAGGTTCAATCCTTTTACTAGCCCCTAATGCTCAAAATCTCGTGTACATCCAATATTGACTTATCTTGCATTAGTTAAGTTGATCCCATTGAGCGATAATTATGCAAATAATTTTAATGTCCTCAGTACATCCAATATTGGCCACCAAACCATTTACATATTTACAACATCTCATGCTTAACAATTATTCTTAAGAAAATCTCTTAAATTAATTGCATCTCATGCAACTATTTAAAATTTCTTAAAATAATTGCCCCAATGGAGGGCTTATGTTATAATTACTTTAATTATAGCATTTCCAACTTAATCATTTGTTTGGAAGATTTTATAGCCATCCTAATTACTATTAAGGTCTCACTTTGCACATTATCCAATTAGCATGCATATATCATATAATTGCATACATTCCCATACATCTCATGCATTCATGGATAAGCGATAAATATGGTATGATCATGGACTTTCTAAGGGATTCAATTGAGCCACCAAGAATTGAATCAGGGCATTCCTAGGTGCATTTCATTCATTCATTTTACAAGAGTTGCTGAAGGAGTACATAATCAACACTTGATATTGAATTCCTCCCACTGGTCCCACCAATGCTCTTGACCTCCTTGAACTTCTTGCAATCCAATATTACATAGTAATCCTTGGCATACCAAGGCGAATTTACAAGAACTTAAATAAATGAAATTACAACCCAAAAATATTACAAACTTAATAATACATGCCCAAAATAAATTAAAATAAATTAATTAATTTACAATCCCAAAGAAACATAAAAGAAATAAATCCAATCACATTGGTCTTTTATAGTCCATGATCATCCATCATGCATATCACTATTTAACAATTAAATAAAACATACATTCTTAAATTAAATTGAATATCTCATATTCAACTTAAAAATCCAAATTTGAATATGATTCAAATAAATTTAAAAATTCAGATTTGAATATCATTCAAACAAATTTAAAAATTCAGATTTGAATCACATTCAAATATTTTTTAAAAAATCAAATTTGAATCACATTCAAATATTTTTTAAAAAATCAGATCTGAATTTTATTGAATCAATTTTAAAAAATCAGATTTAAATATGATTCAAACAACTTTAAAAATTCAGATTTGAATCACATTCAAACAACTTTTAAAATTCAGATTTGAATCACATTCAAACATTTTTTAAAATTCTGATTTGAATCATAATTTAATTGTGTGATTAAAACAACTAATTAAACACTTTAATTAGTCAAAGAATAGGCCTTAGATCATACAACAATTGCAGAATTAAAAGCCAAACCTTGAATCACCCATGGAACCATTGTTGCCGCCACCAATGGTGGCTTCTCCATGTGTGACGCCACACCTCTTAATCCAACCAGCAATGAATCAATCATCTTATGATCAAATCACACAATTAAATCATATAATCAACAATCTAAATGGCAAATATAGTGGCTCTGATACCAATTGAACTAACGAAAGCGTGAAAAACACAAGATTATACCATTGAATTCAAAAATTTTCACCTAGGGTCACATGCACCATGCAAGATTTATTTTTATCTATTTGATTTCAATGATAAACAACATATTAAAACTCTTTTAATATGTTTTTGGATCTGTATTTGCCATTTAAGATTTTAAAATTAATCAGATTAATTTTAGAACCTTAGATTAAATCAAGAACGATTACACTAACCTCTTGATGTGCTGCAGCGTGTCTGCGCCTTTGAGATTCGTCTTCAGGACACCAGATGTTGTCCCTCTAGCTTGTCCACACCAAGAACACCTATGGCAGCCCTTGAACAGCTTCTAAAGCCTTTTCTATTAATTAGAAATTCAAGTTCTGCCTTTTAAGAGATTAGAGATGCAAACAGGACACTAGAAACAATTTCTAGTGTTCTTAATTCAAGAGATTGATGGCTAATCTCTTTGAATTGATGAGAGATGAAGAGAAATAGCTGGAGAGGCTCAAAGTGGCGTGACATATGAGAGGAGAGGCTGCTGGTTATGTTTTCCTTTCATAACCACACTTAAATAGCTAGGTTAACACATTAAACCCTAGCCACATGTCACCTTTTGATTAGCTCTAGGTTTAAGTGACCCAATCACATTGTGCCAAGTGTCAAACCTATATTTAATCTTGATTTTAATCATCTTACATGATTAAAAATATTTGGCAAGCTTATGTGTTATGCCACGTGTCACCATCTCATGGTGCCACGTGTCACACTGCAAAATGACCAAAATGCCCCTGTGTCTTAATTTTGAGTTCTTAACCCAAAATAATTATTTTCTTCTTCTAATTAATTTATATCAAATATAAATTAATTAATTAATCTCTATTAATTAATTTCTCATCAATTAAATTCATATTTAAACACTTTAAATATAAATTTAATTTATACTACACATCCAATAATCTAGATTTGGTTTCAAGTCATGCTAGGGACTTTGCAATTTAATTGCAAACCAAATCTATTTAATTAATCAATTAAACTCTTTAATTAATTAATTAAATCATATTTAAATAGGTGATAACTTGTGTATGTGTGTGACTTACTAGGCTCATCACTAATTGGCAATGAGACATGATATCCACTCTTAATATCATCAGAACTCTTTCTTACCATAAATGATTTCTCTAAATCATTTTATGAACCTCATAGACCATGGTTAACACCTAGCATAGCATGCCATGGCCACCCAATTAGTAATAAGGTTTACCTTAAATGAACCTATAATCATATGTTACCATGCACTAGAATCTCTCTGTTACAAAATCCCAACTCAAGCTGGAGTTATGGTTTATGTCAAACTCCATTTGCTATGAATATTATGTTCTCTTTTAATTCCAGTTCTTGATTAAAAGATTTTTCTCATCAGAAACTCTTTTCTGAATAAATCTATCTGTCCTGGCCAGGAACTTGAAACATCAAGAACAATTAAATGAACATAGGATTTTATCTCTATTTACTTAGAGGAACAGATTCCTTCTTGATCAATACCTACCTCCATATATAACTAGCAGGAGCCAACACATGCCCATATACCCATACATAGTACAAGTATGAAAGCAGTATCAAACTCAAACTACCTATATACAAGATAACTGTGCTATCTCATGTCTAAAGATTATATGCACTGATATGATTTATGACAAAACATTGACAAGAGTAAACTCCATGTGCTTGTCATAAGTGTCACTGGTTCGGCCTACTTATCATGTATAAGTGCCCATCATGTTTGTTATATGGCATGAGACTCACCATTCCATCTTATTTATATCTCATATAAATAACTTGGGAACAAACATGAATACAATCTTTCTGGATAAGTCATGTCCTTATTATGAAGTATCCTCGATTGTGAACCTATTTATGATACTTTGTGCTAGAAATATTGTCACTCATATTCTTAACAACTTAAGAATAATATTTCTAACAAAATATCAATGGACCTTTTCTATTACACATAAATATATTATGTAAACGGAAAAGTGGAAATGCCTTTTATTAATAAAATTATGTACAAGATACATACTAAATGATATGCTCTAGGGCATACTACTAACACAAAATAAACCCAAACCAAAACCATACAATCCAACCAAAAAAGGGAAAGGAGAGGAGCCACCCTTCGATTAGGTATAGGAACCATCTCCTGCCCAAAGGATAGGGGATGTTACTTATGTATCATGACCCGACCCCACAAGCCGAACCAATACTAGGACTTGGGCCGGCATAAAACTCTCGAGACTCGTAGTAGGCCTTATTATTTTCAACCCAAAACCATGACCAAAATCAAGGCCTAACATGCGAATAAAATAAAATAAAATATTATAAATCTATTTGGACCAACCCAATCCGATAACTATCGGAAATCCACTACTAGAGAAGTCTAGCTTAACTCTGATACACAGCATTTATAAACCATTTAACATCATTAATTTTCATTAATTAATACAATATATAAGCACTAGTATCACAGTGGCGTTCTAATGATTAAACAAATAGATAAATAAATAAACACTATAAAAACTATTAACTAAGAAACATTACAACTTGTGGAGAAAAATGGACGTTAGACACAAAAATAAACTTGCTTCTCTTGCAACCTGAAAAAAATATTTGAACAAGAATAAGCATTCAACTCAGAGAGTTTAGATATTGATTATAGATGTAATTTCTATTACATAAAACTAATGCAATTCTACTATGAAATGCACATCCAACACATATAATAAACAATTTACTCAATATTCACACGAGAAAATAATTTGGAGATACTCACGCACCCAGTGTATCATATCAATATATAAATATGAGAATTGATTCTTTATACAGCTCACTCAAATCAAATCCCACTAGCAAGCTCAATTTAAACTGGACTTTCTCTTAAATTCAAGTGCAGGGGCCAGCGAGATCAACTCAAACTCGTGCCTCACCCCGTCTTTCCATATTTATAAGGACCGGGTTCCAGAGAGACTAACTCAAGTCGCAACTACCAATCTAATCTATATCCATATATACCATATATAAATAACGCACTCAGCTCCAAATTATCCTCAGGATGGCAATCACAAACAAATAACAATAATTAAATATACAACAATCAAAATATCCCTAATATATTAACTATTTATATGCATAATTAAATACTTATAAAATGTATGAACATGTCAAATATATAATTAATATGAAAATTATAAAAATAATCAATATCTAACTCATAAACTGGTCGACCCGATTATAGCAGGTCCAGTTAGAGAGAAGAAAGGTTAGCCGACACCGATCACTTATATAGACACAACGACCTCTATCAATTTACTGACAAAATTAACCAATTAATTTAATTAAAGAAGCAGGAATTATTTTTAAGATTTTGCCAAAATTTCGGTAGAGTCTCCCTTATAACTCAACCTAAACCCCCTGTAAGAAAACATAACAACAATAATAACACACAGGGCCTCAGGCCCACAATAAAAATTATAATGCCCATCCGAGACTAACAAGAAACCTAATCTGGACTCAATCTTCTAAACTCCAACTCAAGTCCCAAAATCCTCTGTAGTCTAAATAATTATTTTTAGCACTTAAAAATTATAAAAATATTTCTAGAGGTCTTTCACATCGTTCTTGTATTAATTAAAGTTATTTTACTTAATTTTATTAAGTCATGAATATTTTATAGATTTAACAAGCTAACTTAATCAAGGCACAAATTACATAGTTTCAGTTAGGGACTACTTTTGCAAATTCTGCTATCTGGAACAAATTCAGAATGTCTAAAAATACTGGAATCGACTGTAAACACAACCACCTTTAGGGACGGCCTCCGAGAGTCCGGACAGAATCGAAAACTAGGTCCCGAGTGTCAGTGAACTATCGCTAATCCGATCACACTAAAACGAAACCCATAAATTTTTAATAATTATCATATAATTATTTTTAATTTACAAGAATAAAAAAAGGCTTAAAAATCTCACTAATTGATCTAAACTATTTAATAATCGTCTTTTTCAAATGGTGTCCGATCAGAGCAGGGTTGGTCTCATCTCGAAGGTTTTGGCATGGCGAGTTCAACGGTGATTTCTGATCACCTAGCTTATAGTCGGATTGGTCGAAATATCGTCAAAAAATGACAAAAATCTGTTTTTCTTTCTCTTTGTCAACGTCGAAAACGGCCACGAAATCTAACGTGGTTAGTCTCATCTGAAAGTACTCTTCACAAGGAGTCCATAGCAATTGAAATCACTCTAATCGGACTTTGAAATCACCGGATATGACCGTTCAAAGTTTAAAACCCATTTTCTCTTTTTTTGCAAAAACCACCATTGCTAGCCGCCGTTCATGGCTCTTGGATGTCGCCAGAGCTTGCCTGGGGTGCTGGGGATGTCACCGGTTGTGGGTAATGGTGACTCACTGGCAAACATGATGGAAAAGGAGAGAGAGATGGGGAAAGAAAAGATGGTGGTGTAGGAAGGGGGGTCTATACAAGCATTTTAATTTCAACTTTTTTTTCTTTTAATCTTTCTTAATCTCGCCGCAAATTGCATCGATATTCAATTTAGTAGTAAACTAAACCATAGTAAAATATTGGTAATAATAATAACATGCTTAACGTAATAACACAAAAATTTAATTTGATATAATAATAGATGTTTAAATAAATTATATAAATTACCATGAGGTCAATATAATAATATTAAAATAATATTGAAGTTTATAATTTTTTTTTAAATTATAAAAATTTAGGTTACAACATTACTAAAGAGAGAAGACTGAGAAAACTCTAGAGAGGATAGGAGGAAACTCTCTCTAAAAAAAAAAGACATTCTCTTGCTCTTCTTTTTTCAAAAACTATTATATATTAATATTAGATAAATTTTTGCATAATCTTATTATAAATTCAAAATATTATAAAAATAACAAAAATTTATATATAAATAAATAAAATTTATATATTTATATTTTAAATTTATAATAAATTAAATTTAGATAAGGTCCCTTTTTTGTCTTAAATTCATATCCTAATTTATTTATTTGATTATAACTAAAGGATATTGTTCTTTGACTAGCTCCGTCCTTCCTTTCGCTCGCCGACAAATTAGTTACCCTCGCCATTGGATCTGGTAAGTTTTTGTCAATTTTTTTTCTCCAAATTTTAACCATAAAAAATTTTTGACTTTTTCTTTTTCTGCACTTTTTTGAACTGAATTAACTGCTGATTTTTAGCTAAAGTTAATAATAATAATAATAATTCTAAACTTGAATTTTTTGATATGACATGAAGAAATCAAATCGAACAGTGGCCACCCAACGACCATTTCACCATCTGTCTAGTGTGTAGCATGTGTACCCAATCTCAGCTCGTGGCCTAGCGGACAGGTAGATCCTGTCTTGCATTGCATGGCAATACGGATGCTTAAGGCAGGAGTTAGTCTCGCCGTCAACTCAAAACCCTATTTCCTATCAGCTGCACAAGTACATTGTGTCCATAGACAGATGCATGTATTGTATCCATGCATGGATAGATGCATGCATGCTCCTCTTTTATTATTACTATTATTATTGATTGAGGACTCGAATAGAAACCCTTTTAAAAGAATGGTATTTTTGATATACATCTTACTTCCTGTCTCTCTTCCTTTTCTCATCACCAACCCTCGAATTTACTATTAATTTATAGTGAAAAAATTATAATTTTTTTATTCATAAAATAAAGTGCTGATAGTAAATCTAAAGGATTAAATATGTTAATTTTAAAACTACTGGGACCAAAATATAAATTCTTCAATAAAAAAAAAAAAAAAAAAAATATATATATATATATATATATATATATATATATATATATATATATATATATATATATATATATATATATTGAGGTTAACCTCACAGACCTATTAATTAGTAATTATTTGCCAAATTATCAGAAAAAAAAAAATTTAAGCGATTCTTAGTAATTTTTTTTTTTCAATTTTATCAATTTATATCCTTAAACTTTCACATTAATTTAAATTTATTAATTAAAAAATTTAATTAATTTAAACTAAAATTTTTCATTTTATAACAATATTTTTGTATTACATGTTTTCATCTCTTTCTCTGGTGATCAAACCTTAATAACGAGAAACTAAAAAAAAAAAATCTTCATCAAAGAAAAAAAAATCTCTTGTTTGTTATTATTTGTATAGTGTAAGGTAAGGTCCATGTAGAATATATAGTAGTTGTTGTAGAATTTAAAATTGGGTAATATGCCAAATTATTGGCATCTTCAATGGTCTATTAATTATGCATCATTTGTATTACTTGTTCGTATTCCTCAAAACAGCGTTTTTTGTTGACCCAATACCGAATTGAGACCACCAAACACAGTAGACAATTTAATCATTTGTAAGGTAGTTTTTTTTTTAATTAATCTTGTAATTTAATTCTAGCTTAAGTGTTAAGAACATCCCATGTGACCCTCTAGAAATATTTATTTATATTGAAGTTGAATTAAGCATCTTAATGCAATGTTATGTGAGTCCGTATCTTAGTGATCATGTAAGAGATAATCATTTCTTATGGCTGTGGATGACCTCTTCATAACAGCTATGGCAGTTAGTCTACTCTTACATAAGCATTGTTTGGTTAGTGGCAAAGGCTAGTTTAACCTCTTTCTTAAGTTACATTTAAATTTACATAATACAATAATTTATTTAATTTAAATATTTTACTAATAATTTAGATGAAAGATTTCTTGGACCTCTATTTAATAAAATAAGACGTTTTGTGTTTAAGTGAAATTCAAATCTATAAAACTAAGATTTACCATTTATTAAAGAATATATATAGAGCCGATTAGAGGATGGTTTGCTTGGTTTCCTTTATCTTTAAGATATAGAGAGTAAGAAAATCTCGAGTTTAGTAAAGAAATCTTAAGTATAAGTTTACTTATCTACTTATTTTAATAGTATTTATCTTACGGTGAGAAATGAGAGGATTACCTCCCCTGTATAACTCCTCAATTATTACTTGGTTCATTATGTTTCCATTGTGTATATATATGTAGATGATTTTTCTTATTTAGATCTGGTTCATTATATACCTAAGATACAAAATGTATGGTAGAATATACATAATAAATATATGAATCTCACATATATGTATTTTAGATCTATAATAAACTTGGTCTAAATAAGAATTTTTCATAAATAGAATTCATTTTATCAATAAACTATAATTTAATAGTATTAAAGTTATGTCTAAATCTAATTAATAAATGATTTGATCAGTGACATGGAGTTGATTACTAAGTAAATTTTACCTAAATAATTTCAATGTGAAAAATAACATACTTAAAATAAAAAAGTGATGTGAAAATTAGTAAAAATTTTAAATTTAAATCCCAATAAAAATTATTTATATAAAAAAATTAATGTGGTACTATAGCAACCGAAAAATTAGGGAGCTTAAATTTATGATTTCAAGTATGGTTTGGCAATGTCAATCAAGCATGAAACTCCTTGTCCCAGAAAGAGACAACAGCAATCGTCCATGCTTTCTAATCAAATATATTATATTTTCTCTATTTTATTTTTATAAAACAGTCATTTCTGACCGTAGATTTTCTTGCCATGGCAATCCAAACCCTCTATTACAATTTACAAGCCATATGGGTCTCCAGTCTACTTTCTAAGTCCTACTTGCTAAGGCTATGAAAGTGAATTAATCAGCTTTTGAAATCTTCTATGCAAACTTTAACTTTTTGAGAGAAGAAAATGGAAATTTTTCCCTTCAACTTTAGGCAAAGCTAAGAAATTTTGAAAGCTATTATATAAATGTTGTTCATTTGCTCAACAAAAGCTTTTCTGGTTTCACTTTGAATTTTACTTTTTTTCTTTCTTTATTAACAGCTGTGCAACACCATTGTTTAAAGATTTTTGAATTAACAACTTTCTTCTCTCTCGAAGTTAGAGATGGAGAGTACTGAGAACTGAATTTGCTACCCAGAGTATGCTTCTTCTAGATATTGAAGAAGAAACATCAAGAACTGAATCTTGTCCTTAAAGGGTATCTTCTTTTCAAGGAAAAGCTGGAATTTTTAGACTCTGAGTCAGTTTTTGTTTCTTGGCCCTTTTTCTGTCTATTTTCGTGGTCTCTGCTGATTCTAGCATCTACACAGCCAAGGGCTACTTTTGACAGTTCAATTTCCATTAGCAAGAACAATCACACAGAGGGAAATGAATGAAAGACTAGGATCTCTTTTTTTCTTTTATTAATAACAAACATTGGTCTATTTTTCTAAGCTAATTATAATGAGTCCCATGTATGTTTTGCCATAATCAATTATTACAGCGTATTTTTGTTATAGATAAATTTAATAAAATAATTAAATAAAGGCACTGTTTGGTTGAAGGGATTGGTGGTTCAGAACCTTTCGAACATAAATGATTCAAGTGGGGTTACCAATAGCTCATTAAAAAAAAAATACTCAAGTGGGTGTGGACGTGGTTGCTGGCTAAGGCAGATGTTGAAGAATGCTGTTTACCTTAGAAAAAAGGGAATAAAAATAACAATAAGAATAAGAAATTGCCGTACCAAATAGCATTGAACCTAGCACAGTCAGCAAAATGAAACAACGTTCCATGCTTTTTGAGCAGTCCGAGTCCCTACAGTGTGCAGACGACCTTGAATATTAATTTCAGAAACTGCCTCATTAGACCCAAAAGCTAGAAAATCCCTCAAAAATCTTTAATCTATATATGCTAAATTTAACTACGAAATGCTCTGTATCACTTCCTTAATTGAGTTTAATCCAAATTTTGCGTTTCGCAATCATGTTTATGTAAATCCAATCAAAATTCCACAGAAGGAAGGTTCTGCTAAACGAAAGAAGCCTGTAATCAAATGACAACAGGCCGTAACTGTTTATGTTAGATTATACAACAAGAAATGTTATTAATTTGGATATATAAGAAGTTGATGTACAAGAGAAGAAATTACTTCAACCGGGTTTCTGTCAAATCGAGCCAGATTTGCTTGAAAACCTTGATAATGAGATCGTGATAATCATCGGAATTTAAGGAAAGATAGCAGGCAAGAAGGTCTTCCAAATCCTTTGATGCCCTTATATTGTTTTCCACAATCATCTCCACCATTGAGTCCCTGAAATCCCTCTGAGGATCAAAAGAAGATTTCACGATGGCCAGACTATCTGAAAGACTCCTCCGATAGCTTGAATTCGATATTGATGAAACGCTCTTTCGAGCGTGTGCCTGAATTCTCCTATTTGCGATTCTTGGAGAATTCACTCGAAGCCTTAGTCCTGGAGAATTCACAGAATGTCTCCTCATGGAACTGCTCTTTTGCTCTTTCATGGTGACGCTCTTCTCTTTCACCACCTTCACTGATAAGGAGCCATGAGCATTTGTTTCCTCGTATTTAGCTGAGCTCTTTCTGTACTTGGTTGTTTCTTTGGTCTCCTTGCTTTTGATGTCCTCAACCTTATCGTCTAATTTAGCAGGTTTGGTCAAGATTGGTGGAAGATCAAGATCAGATAAATCCAGCTTATCAAATTTTGTACCAAGAGATTTCTTTTCCACATCGATTATAATATCATCAGCATTAGAATCGACATTACAACCACAAGAGCTTGACCATGCAACCATCTTATCAAACGACTGGGTTTCAAGAATGCGGTCAGACCTGAATTCTGGTGGAAATGAGTCGCAGATGTCTAACTCGGTAGAGCTATCAGAACTAGAAGCTGAGTAATCTGGCGGAGAATCCGATGATTTAGTCCAGATGTTAGCGCGGCAGCTGCAACCAGCAGAAACAGAGGAGGTGAAAAGCTTGGGAGAGGAGGACCTGAAAGCTCTTCTCTTGAGTAGTCTTTGTTTGGAGGATCTTTTTGGTGGGTCATGGAAATGGGAGTCTGTAGATTTTGGGTTAGTGGGATTGTGGAATCTTGGGTTAGTTGGGATAAGCTCTCTGGTGAAGTAGTAAGACTTTCTTGGATAAGAGTATTGGTGGTGGTGATGGTGGGGTTGCTTTGTTTTGGATTGCTGTGCCTGGGAAGCTGCAGCAGCTACTGATGTTGCTGTTGGTTGTTTTTTCTTCGTGGAATGAGTGGTAGTAGCAGTAGTGTTGTGGTTTCTGGTTCTGCCCATTTCCTTGAGCTTGTAAAACCAAGCATTGGGCATCATATCAGATAACCTAAACCTGTAGTTACCCATGAAACCACCTCAATTTCTTCCCTTCTTCAACTCTCTCTCTTTCTATGTGTGTGTGCGTGCGGCTGTGTAGCGTGTACCCTCTCTTTAAGAAACAAAAATTTTGTCTGTTTGGGTGTGTGAGTGAGCGAGTGAGGGAGCCCATCATCCGTTGAAGAGATAAATGGAGAAAGCAGAGGAGGGTTAGCAACAGGGTGGGGACAGGTGGGGTCTACAAAAGAAAGAAAAAGTTTGCAAAAAAGGGTAAAAAAAAAAAAGTGGGGCCACGGAGTAATTTCCAATTAGCCTTTCTGGGTTCTGACCTAACAAACAGAAACTTGTTCTCTTATTATGATTGCATTTTTTGTTTATTTGTTAACAAGAACTGATTCTTCAATTTATTTTCTGTTCTTTCGACGGGCTCTCATCCGTTTACTTCCAGCCTCTTCCGTGCCCAAGTGGCTTACATGCATCCTCTTCTATAAGCCAAATTTACACAATTGATTTTCATTCACTGATAAATTCATCTTTGGACTGCAATTTTGCACCAATTTTTCAATGTGAATCAGATAATTAAATTTACATTTGTTTTCATACTTTACATTATAAATTTTTCAAAAAAAAAAATCAGAAGCCAATACATTAATTTAATGCATCCGTATGCTTCTTCACATCAAATAAAAGCATATCCAATCAGTAGAAAGATGATAAAAATCCATTTAATGCTATAGCGTTTATCGACTTTATTGCATATCTGCAGCCCCTATGTTCATAAAGTAGAAAATAAGTAGACTAAAGACGGTAGACAACTATAGAAGAGGAACTTCCGCGAGTGCAAGTCTCACTGGGAGTAAGCTCTAAGCAGTGAGCATTATAGTGAATCCAACATCCAAAATTTAAAGTGGCCTGTGGCCCATTGCATTATCAACTGTCAACCATACCTGTAACCAACACTTTCCCGAAAGCAAAACTTCTTTGCTTTTTTTAACCAATTCTTTTTGTTCTTCGCGAAATGATCCCGGCCCGGCCCAGATCGTGGTGGCACTATACCGGCTTGCGGTGTCTAAATTTCGATATTATTTTGATCAACTACTTGTTACTTTTGGTGAAAATGGTAGCTAGATTGCTGAATTTAATTATCAAGTGCAAAAATAATTGTTTTAATTATAATTTGCAGAATAACACATCATCAAGGAAAAAAACTTTACAATTACAAAAACTTCTCTCGTTTTTACATCCAGGTTTTAGACCCAGTTTTTAGCTGCACCTCCAGCAGCTTTCCTCTGCCCCTTAGGGCAAACCTCTCTTTACTCATGGTGTGGATTTCCTCCTCCCACCTGGGTGGGTTGTAGATAATTTTGGTTTGGTTTTGTGGACAGCCGAGATCTAAACGTTGAGGGAATTTTGTATGATTGTTTTGTTGAGCTCTAATTATGCTCTGTGTTCTTGTTTCTTGTGGTTGTGTGATGTTATTGCAGGTTAACTTTCATAGTTGTGTTCTTCTCCAGATCTAGTTTGGGTTTGTGCTTCTGCACCTCTTCAGCCATGGCTTTGGGCAATGACTAAGTTCTGGTGGATTCCTCTATTGAATAGGCATGAGGGAGTAGATTTGGGTGGCTTCTCGCGGGGTCGACGCCGACAGCATGCCAGCCCGGAAGGCATGATTGGGAGGCCAAGGAGCACCTTCACTTAACCCCTTTATGGACTGTAGTGACATTGGTTGTCCTGCTGGTTCATCTGTTGTAGGCTTTTCAATTTTGTCTTCCCCTAAACTGCTGAGCCGCCCGCGGCTTGAAGGTTCTACTGTTTGTTGTTACTTTGTTAAGCCGAGTAGAGGATGGCAATGCTCCTTTGAGTTAAGACACGGTTTTTTGGGGTTTGGGTGTTTTCGGCTTTGGGCTGTAACCTTGGGCTTAGGATATGAGTTGGTTTGCTGGGGATTTCTTTTGTATCTTCATGGACCTTGAACCCTTGTACTCAATTCTGCCTTTAAAAAGGCCTTAATGAACTTTTATCTTAGAAAAAAAAAATTACAATTTGCAACAGTAAAGAAGGACGTCTGACCCACAGTAGACAGTTGGACCACAAGCCTACAGTTTTGTGCCTGACAGAAATAACATGAGTAATTAGCAAAACCCGCACGTCGGAGTGCAAAATTCCTGTAAGCATTAAAATCGCCATTGATGAGTATCTGTCAAAATTACCTAACACAGTAACGCTTCCGTTGCAAATGCAGCGTGCTTGTTCTTTCGCCTTCCAATTTCTGATGATACAATACCAACAAATTACAACGAACTAACTTAATGCTACCACAGCTATTTCTCATACCCCCATGCTCGTTTCCCAATTTTCATTTATATACACATATATAGTTCATTAGACTTTCTTCCTTATTTGAATTTGATATTTAACAGTTTTATCGACAATTAGATTAGCACACACAAGCTAATAGTCATAGTAAGAGGACCAATGGCGGAGTTGCCTATAAAGTTTAGGGGGTCAAATTTAAATTTAAATTTAAACTTTTTTCTTATGTTTATATAAATATAAAAATGAGCATAAATATATTTGAAGTCAATTTCTAAAGCATCTGCCATTGAGGGGGATGTTAAGTTATTATCTGCCATCAATTAATTAATTATTTATTGTAGCTATCCCCAAATTAACGGTAAATGAGTTTTATTTTATTTGCAGTTGGTCCACAACCTTCTTAAATATGACTGGAACAAAAATGTCGAAGCATTCACAATGGAGTTTCTGATAGATTGTTAATGGAGACCGAATGGATTTTAGTAAGTTTTTTTATTTATTTCAATGCACGTCAGAATTTGGCCCATAACTGAACTTAGACGAGATGGGAGATATGGCCCATAAATTCTTTAATAATAGTAATTGATGACCCATTTTGTCTGTAAGGCCTGGGACTTCAAATGAGCATTCGTCTTTAGGTTGTCCTAAAGTTTTAGGGAGTGTTCAAGTGCAGCTAATAACTGATAAATATTAAATATATAAATTAAAATATTTAATAATATTTAAAATATAGAGATAATAATAATATGATATCTATCGAATACAATTTGTATCAACTTTATTTTTAGAACTATTTTCTAATAGCAAATACTTACTTTATTTTTAGAACTGTTTTCTAATAGCAAATACTTCATTTGATTTTATTTTTTATTTCAATTATATTATCCTTTTAAAGTCAATATTATTAATATTATTTGTTTTTATTTTTTTATTTATAATTTTAATATTTTAATTAAGGTATTGTATTTTTGTTAAATTATATTTTATTAATAATATAAAATATAAAAAACTTATTTATTATGAAAAAAATACATTTTTCATCTAAAACCTAAAATTAAAAATTTTCATTCTTTATCAACAATAACAATTACTTTATTCTTTTATAACTACATTTTGAAATTATTTAATTATTTTTTAAAGAATTTAATTACTTTCTTTTTTCAATAGTAAAATAAATAATATGATACAATAATTTAATAATTATATTTATTTTAATAATAAAATAAATAATAAATTTATAATTTTATATTTATTTCAATAATAAAATAAATTATATAAAACATACCGTTATTAGTTATTTTACATATCAAAAGTAATAGTTAAATATAATTTTACCGAACACTTAGCATAAACTAGCTATCATTAATTGTCAGCTATCAACTAACAATAACAGCTAAACCAAACATGCCTTTAGTGTAAATATTAGATGT
The DNA here is from genome assembly GCF_030052815.1 of Hevea brasiliensis. Lineage (NCBI taxonomy): Eukaryota > Viridiplantae > Streptophyta > Magnoliopsida > Malpighiales > Euphorbiaceae > Hevea > Hevea brasiliensis. The sequence goes on along the minus strand of NC_079495.1, from coordinate 101,369,017 downwards.
AGCTGATTGCTGATAGTTATTCTAACAACTAAACTAATATATTTGGTAAATCTTAAAAAGAAGTGGTTGATAATTAATAGATGCTTATGAACTATATTTTGTATTAACTTTATAAATAAAATTGTTGATAAACAGTTATTTTATTTATTTTACTTTTTAATAAAAATAATCTTAATCTTAATTTAAAGATAATGTAGTCTAATTAGTTCAAAAATAATATCATTGGGGCATGCTTCATTTCTTCTTCTACATTTTACAATGTAAAGTTACTCTGCGCAAATTTTAACATTATTAAAACATTTTTTATTTTATTACTGATATTAAATATAAAATATTTATTTATTATAAAAAAAATCACATTTTTTAGTGTAAAAAATTCAAATTATAAATTTTTTTCTATAATTAATGTGTTATTTATAATTACAGTTTTTTTATTATTTAATTTTTATTTATTTATATCAATAATAAAATAAATAATATGATATAATAAATTAATGATTATATATTTATCCTAATAATAAAATAAATTATATATATATATATATATATTATCGGTTATATATAATTTTATTAAATAATTAACATAAATAAACTATTACGGGCTATTACAGCAACAAACAATCAGTCATTAACCCTAAAGAATGCTAAAAATAAAATGTTCAGGCTTCTCCCAATCTAGATGTTGTCAATGACTTTTACTTTTCATCCATAATAAACGACGAATTTAGAAACTTTGTCAGTAAAAAAGTAAATTACTATTCTAACTATTTAGACCGTGCATGTCAATTTTCAAATCAATTAGACATAATTAAGTGACGGATGCGAATGTAATACAATAAAATTTTACTCAATACACAACGCCTTCCAGGTCAAACATTTATCCAAAGTAGTGTTGCATTATTTCATCAAATATTCCAAAAGCATTTTGATCAAAAGAAAAATCATGGTCTTCAATTAATTTTGCCATGGTTTTGTTGCGTTATTTTAGAAAAATTTCCATCATTGGCTACTTCCTTAATCCTTATCTTCTATCGTTTTCTTTTTCTTCTCCTTATCCATCCGCCGTCATTCATCCACCTTATCCACATACATCTTTCAATTTCGTCGTGTAGGACCCTAATAAACTATGTTATTTGATTAAGCACTTAATCCTGCTTTAAACTGAAATTAACAAGTAATTACAGAGAATGAAATTATTCAAACAGTAAAAAGCCAACAAGTTACAAAGAATTAATGGGTTCTTTTTTTTTTTTTTGAGCAGGTTCCCATTTTGATTTCTGAACAATGCATAATATTATCTTTACAAGTTGAAAAAGATCTGCAAACAAATGTTAGCTTGCCAATGCAGCTCTTGATGAACTACTTATTGTTACATTAGCAGTAGTAGTATGCAAATCCACAAATTCAACATCCAACCCAGCCGCCCATCTTCGGAGAATCCTCAATAGAGTAGCCGCTTTTCTTCTCGATCTCATTGTACCTGATCCCATCAATTCCCATATAATTCTCTCAATCCCAGATATTGAAGCTAGTTCCGCCACCATTTCTGACCCCCCTGTTCGACAAATCGTAACAAGACTTGCCGCTGCACTCTCTCTAGTCGCTTCCGATCCTTGTCTTAACAACGTCCCTAATTTCCTTACTACATTATATGCAGCAGCTATCGCTACTATTCCACCTTTCTTCACCACCACTTCAAGTATAGTTATTGCCTCCTTCGGCAGCACATTCACAGCTTCCTTCACCATCTCAACCACCCCTGCCTCCACTAACCTCCCAACCGTTTCTCTATCTCCCGCCAAATTTAAGATCGCCATCAACGCGTCCTTTTTCGAACAAGTGTTCCCACTCCTAGCTAAATCCATCAATCCCTTTATCACACGCGCTTTCCTCCCCAGTCGCTTCCGAAATGAGTGCACACCTGATAAGCTGAATATTGTAGCTGCCGCATTTGCCTTTGCCTCCCACGTGGCACCCGACCACAGCACCTCAATAACGCCGTTTAAAGCTCCGTCAGTTTCCATTATCTTTGTTTTGTTTGCTTCCAGAATGGAGAGGTTGAGAATTGTTGTTATGGCATTGACTTGTAGATTCGGCATCTCCGAACCTACGTCCGAGCCTAGGTAACGTAAGAGCAGAGGTATGGCTCCAGCTTCGGCCATACAGGTTCTGCTATCCGAGTTTGTTTTTGCCAGCGCACGAAGTTCATATACGACGCCGTTAGCTGTTTCGAATGACTGTGAAAGAGAAAGCTTGTTGACCAAAAAAGACACCGTCATCTTTGTGGCCTCAATCGCTGCCTTGTTTCTTATAACGGCGTTAACGTTTTTGTTGTTGCCCGCTGTCTCGAAAGGAATTTTCTGTTCCCGACACCACATGCCAATTAGATTCTTCAAAGCAAGGTTAGGGATCAGGTTGGTGTGAGCCAGCCTCTGTACTGTCATTGGACACGTGTCGTGTCCAGATTCAATCCATTGATTGATGGACTCTCGATCGTATGTCTGGCCCGTGGCCACTACGACAGGGTCCCGCATCAAATCCAGGCTAATCGGACATCGGAAGGCCGATGGAATATTGGCCTCTGGCACCACCTTTCGCTGCCGGCGATCGCATGTGGGCGTTGATGCTCCATAGAGGACACATTTCGCGTAGCGTACGAGTCCTATCAGAGCAACCACCTCAGATTTGGATTTCTCGTCTATCTGATTTTGTACTTCGTCTTCGAGACTCTCGATCTCCTCTTTGCAGGTAGAAGAATTGCGTAAGCCTAATTTATCAAATATCTCAGCGAGCTTGGAATGATCAGGCACGATCTGTTTCCTGATTAGATCAAGCATGGTTAACACCTGATGCCTTAGATTATAATCATTCGGATCCAAGAATGTTTTTGCTTGGGAGCATTGTCTTCTGATCAAAATGACGAGTTCTTGAATATCTTGGCTCAAATCAATCTCTTCGGCTGGGAAAATATCCAAAAGTGTTGATAATTCAAGGGTTACCTCGTAAAAACTGCTAGCCATAGATTCGGTTTGGATTAGAAGCCACATCCTGCTTCCATTTGAGCAGTCCTCAATCAGAGTCTTGACTCTTTGTAAAACAATGTACATTTCTTCAAAGCAGAGGAGAGTTGGAGACAGAAAAGGAATTGGGTTTCGAAGAAGCTCATCGAATAGGATGGCGAGGAGCTTTGCTTTGCGTATAATGGAAAGAGAATTGCGTTTTAGAAGGAATGGTATAGGCTTGAAAGAAGAGATTTCTTGGGATAGAATAAGGAGAGATTGGACGAGTTTAAGGTCGGACAAGTTAGGAGCAAGAAACGCCCCGGCTGGTGGCCGGCGCTTTCTTGGCGGGAAAATTTGAGGAGACACCGTCATGAATCAATAATAAGCCAAATAATTTCAGAAATGAAACAAGAAAAATGGGTTTTTTTTTTTTTTTTGGGTAATGAGTTGCAGGAGAAGGTGTATGTAAAGGGGTGTGGGTTCTTGAATTGTTTATCTGTGAAATATAGGATGTGTCAGCTATGCAATAAGACAGTTGGTTTTTGACTTTTTTTTTTTTGCTGCTTGTTTTGGTTGTTCTAATCAAGCTGATATACTTGGTAAGAAGAAGTAGTAGTCGATTTTTCTTTTAATATTGAGATAAACCAAAGGGAAGGATATTCCTTCAAGAGGCTGCAATATTAGCCCTTAGATTGAGTCCACCAAACAAAGACGGCTCCATTTTAACAGCTGCAGGCAGGTGTATAAGTAAACAAACATGTATAAATTGCCTAATTTCAATTATACTATTTATTCAACGCTTGAATTGGTATGCATATGTATTGCTAATGCAAAAACTGTTGGTAGCGGCTGTTGTGGACTCTGTTCAGGACCGTCATCCTCATGCCAATAAACAATTCATGCATTATTTGTTCGTTTCTTTTATGGGTATTTAAAAAAATCCTTTTATTTTGTTCTCTTCTTTTCCGTATATATGCTTTTTCAAAGTTGAAATCTTTTATAAAATTGTCAATGATTGGACCCAGCAGCAGCACCAGCAGGCCTGGCAAACAAGCGGTCAAAGAAAGTGGCAACTGTTCATATATTCTGTAATTTTCATAGGACGCATAGTTGCAGCAGCCTTGAGGAAGTTCTACCCTTTTGCGCATTTAAGGGGGGTGACAAATGCAAATTCTGAATTTTACAGTAGAATAATAAAATTAGAAATTTGTTCAAAAGGATACACTATTGATTTCCAAATATTTTTCAGGGATTAAAGCATGCCCAAAAGGATATAATTGACATGTGTATACATGCCCAAAAGGATATGCTATTTTGCTTTATTTGGAGGAATTGGTCTAATGGATTATGGAGTTTTCTTCATTTAGAAGCAATCACACAGCTGGTTGTTACGGCTAAATTTCATGTTAATCCACGTTAGTATTATTAATTTATTATGAGTTTGTGTTTATCCGTACGTAAGATCATAATAAGAAAGGAAGATTCCTCTTAGAAAGTTGTTTCCTCTTTCCTCGCTAGTAATAGGAGGCTCTACTGAGCTACTTAATATTGTTTTTTAAAATATATTTTTTTTTTAAATTAAACCTTTGGACTGTGATTGCAATAGCTATATGAAATTTTAGACAAGGTGTGTTGAGGATAATTTTGATGAATAAGAAGGGCGTGAGAAGAAGGCCGACAGATTGTCACAACCACTTCAATGAATGAAAAGAGGGGCACACCCACCCACACCCGCCCTAAGCACAAAGGGAACATGGTCTTTCCTTACAGCTATTCACCACCTATCCTACCAACCAAGCATACCTCCAAACATAAGATTCTTAATTTCGACGAAATTAAGGCATCAATCTCATTAATTATACTTATTAATGTTCTAATTAATGTTTGTACGCATGATTTTTCTAACATTACAACATGAAGAATGCTTGCCACTATTTCCATTGAAGATCACTCTTAACACTTCCCATGTTATTAAATAATTATATAATATAATAGTGATTTTATATAGAATATCTTACCTAAAATGGTAAATAAATAAGAATTAGTAATGTATAAATGAGTGAAACTTACAAAATTATAATTACTAGTTACCAAGCAGTTATTCATTTTTTAAAATTTAATAACTGAAATTACTTACATGATTAACTCTCGTTAGTTTGCAATTCCATGCAAATTGCTTATATGGAATCACAGCTTCATAATATAATTTCTTCATATTATTGATTCACATCATAAAAGAATTTGAAAAATAAATAATGTGAGCCTAATAATATGACAAGTGTTAAAAGTGACCGTTAATGAAAGTGGTGAGTCTATTTATTACTAATTTTGTATTGATAATATAAAAATAATATTTATTATTTTACAATGAAATTATTTTACGATACATCACTACTCTATGTTACTGCATTGTTATTAACACATTCATCCATTTTTATCTTACCTAATTACTCTTTACATAAATATTTTTTTTTTACATTTAATAGAGATAAAAAGTAAAATTAAAAAATCAATGCTAAATGCAATAGATAAATTTAATAAAAAAAAACCCAAAAACAATAGATAAAAATAAATAAAGAGAGTACTTTGATATTAAATTCAATTACGGAATTAACCTTTCTAACATAGCATACTTATATCACATTTTTATTATAATTTTGTTGATGTAATGTGCTTATATAATTTTTTTTTATAATAATTTTATTAAACATGATACATTGAAATGCCAATGTGATGGAAAAATAATTTTTATATGTCACATTAATAAAATGTTAAAATATTTGTTACTTAAATAATAAGGATATATGATAGTACAAAGATAATAAAATGTCTAAAAAAACACATATTTTAAATAATAAAAGCATATGTTATATTAATAAATTATTTCTTAAGTTTCATTTCGTTTGCAACAATAACACTCTATCAAAAACATATTAAAATAAGATAAATGGATATCACATGGAAATTTTTTTGGAAAAGTTTCGGTTGTTAGATAGAGTCATAAATTAGTAATTTTTTATTAATAAATTTTAATTTAATAATATTAAAATATAAAATTTTGAATTTGAATTCTAATAAAATAGTAAATTTTGATCAAATATATTTCTTTTTTTTTTCTTTTATAAATTTTGGAAATAACAAAAAAATATCTATTTATTAATTTTTTGTGTAAATTTAGTTACAAATAGTTATAGAATTTATATGAATTTTAATTTCTATTATTGGATACCAAAATAATCATTTCATAGTCTGGTAAAATATGATATATATATATATATATATATATATATATATATATATATATATATATATCCTATCCTATCCTATCCTATCCTGAAGTCAATATTATAGCAAGCTGAACCCAATAGAGTTGAAAAATTCAAAGTAACTAATCCTGGATGAATAGCAGAGCAGCGAGAAAGTTGTATATTTAATTAAAAGTTGTTAGAGTAGTTGCTAATACGTGTTTTATTATTCACTAATCAGTTAGTGTAACTAATTTTTGATGTAAAGACATTTTATAAATAGTGAGCCAATCAATAAGAAAAAGCAAATTTTCACCTTCCATTTTTCAGTGTTTGTTATTTAGTGTTTGTTATTTTGTTATGGTATCAAAGCACGTTATTTGCTGCGTCTTTGTTATTCATTTTTCTTGCTCAATTTTCTGATTGTTTCTCGATAAAATAATTTTTCACCATGACAGCTACAAATCAAACACCAAATCATTTGAAGAATCCTTAAAATCCATATTTTCTTCATCCTAATGAGAATCCAGCACTTGTTCTTGTATCTCCAGTTCTTGTTGGATCCAATTATCATTCATGGTAGAGGGCTATGATTATGGCTCTTCAATCCAAGAATAAAGTCAAATTCATCGATGGATCTCTCAGGAAGCCAATTAGTACAGATCAGATGTTTGCGGTTTGGGAGAGATGTAACACTATGGTTCTTTCTTGGATTACACATTTTTTTGTCTACATAAATAGCTCAGAGTATTTTGTGGATTGATTTAGCGGCTGAAGTGTGGAAGGATCTCAAAGATAGGTTCTCTCAGGGAGACATTTTTCAGATTTCATATTTGCAAGAGGAAATTTATGGTTTTAAGCAAGGTGAACTTTTGGTAACTGATTATTTCACACGATTGAAGATTTTATGGGATGAATTAGAGAATTTCAGGCCTATTCCTTCTTGTACTTGCATAACTCCTTGTAGTTATGATGCTCGTGTTACTATGAAAGCCTATAGATAGAATGATTATGTCATTAGGTTTCTGAAGGGATTAAATAAACAATATGATCATGTAAAATCTCAGATTATGCTCATGGATCCATTACCATCAATTAATAAGGTTTTCTCATTGGTAGTACAGCAGGAGAGATAGTTATTCCCTACAATTCTTGATTTGAAAATTTTAGTTAGCAAATCTGCTACTTAAGGCAGTAATCAAAGTTTTTCTTATGGGAGAGGTTTCAGTGATGGAAGAAAGAGATTTAGTGCCTAGAATAATAACTAAGTGTATACATATTGTGGCAAACTAAGGCACACTGAGGAAACATGCTATAGAAAGCATGGATTCCCTCTTGGATTCAAATTCAGGAATAATTTTATTGCAAATAATGTTGAGGCAGATCTAGATGAGAAACCTGTTAAAACTGGTGAAAGCAATAATTTTACAGCTCATGTTTTTACTTCGGAGCAATATCAGCAATTAATGGCTCTTATTCAGCAATCTCCTCTTAACAAAGATATCTATTCCACAAATCAAGTCAGTTCCTCTAATTCTTTTAATCCTGGTCCAGATAAATCTTTTGTCTTTTCTTGTTCAGTTCTTCCTAATCTTTGGCTTTTGGATACAGGAGCTACTGATCATATTTGTTTTTCCATTTCTTATTTGACCACTTATAAGAAAATTAAGCCTATTTCTGTTAAACTTCCACATGGCAATCATCTTGTTTCACATTTTTCTGGTACAGTTCATTTTTCTTCCTCCTTAGTTCTATATAATGTTCTCTATATTCCTCAATTCAAATTCAATTTAATATCTGTCAGCAAGCTTACTTTTTCTTTACCTTGTGAACTCATTTTTTGTCATAACCAATGTTCCAGACAGAATATGTGTACCTCGAGGAAGATTGGTTTAGCTAAAGTTCATGGAGGCTTGTATGCGCTAATAAATCCTGCACAGCCTTCTCCTAATGTCATATCCTCTGTTAACGTTTTTTCAGCTACTTCAGTCTCGGCATACTTCAATCTTTGGCACTATCATTTTGGTCATCCATCCAAAGCAAGATTAGTTTCAATTCAAAACTTATATTCTAATGTTTTTTTTTTCTTCTGGTCATGTATGTGAAATATGCCATTTTGCTAAACAAAAGAAGCTGTCCTTTCTAGTTAGTCATTCTTATTCTTAAACTATTTTTGACCTCATTCATATGGATATCTGAGGTTCGTATTCTGTAATCGATATCCATGGTCATAAGGACTTTCTTACAGTTGTAGATGATTTTTCATGATATACTTGGATTTTTGTCATCAAAAATAAATATGAAGTTCAGCAGCTTGTTCAATCTTTTGTTATACATATTGATACCCAATTTTCTGCCAAAATTAAAACAATCAGAAGTGACAATGGATTAGAGTTTTCCATGCCAAAATTCTATACTTCTAGAGGTATTCTTCATCAAAGCGTTGAGACGCCACAGCAAAACGCTATTGCCGAACGCAAACATCAGCACATCATTTCTGTTGCACGAGCCCTTTTATTCCAGGCTAAACTTCCAAAGTTTTTCTGGACATATGATGTATCTCATTCAGTGTATCTCGTTAATAGATTACCAACTCCCTTACTTGGTAATAGAACTCCTTATGAAAAACTACATAACTCTGGTCCTGATATTTCCAATGTTTGGATCTTTGTGTTTTGCTAGTACGCTTGTTGCTCACAGATCGAAGTTTGATTCACGAGCACAAAAATGTTTATTTCTGGGCTATAAGCATGGGACAAAAGGTTACATTCTTTTTGATCTAAACACTAGGGAAATCTTATTGTCTCGTAATGTTTACTTCTATGAGTCCGTGTTTCCTTACTCTAATTCTTCTAATCCTATTTCTATTTCTTTACCTCAAAATGTCACAATTCCTTATTTTGATTTCAATCCTTCTATAACTGATTCTTCCATTCCTGTTTCTCATAATTCCAATTCCCAACATACTTCTAAATCTCTTCCTACACGTCACTCCACTAGAGTTCGTAAACCTCCATCCTACTTACAAGCATATCATTGTAATTGCTCCACTTCTTATTCCTCCAAAACTCTTTATCCTCTGTCTACTGTCTTATCCTATCATCACTTGTCTCCATCATATAAACATTTTATTCTTAATTCTTCTGTTATTGAGGAGCCTCGCACATATAATCAAGCCATAAAACATGCTTGTTGGAAGGATGCCACGCTTTCTGAGATTCAAGCTTTAGAGCAGAACCAGACTTGGGAACTAGTTGATCTCCCAACTGGCAAGAAGCCCATTGGCTGTAAGTGGGTGTATAAGATCAAACTAAAGGCTAATGGATCTATTGAGCATTATAAAGCCCATATGGCAGCGAAGGGATAGACACAGACTGAGGGTATTGATTTTTTTTACACCTTCTCACCTGTTGCTAAAATGACAACAGTGAGATTGTTATTGGCAATTTCTATTGCACAGGACTGGTGTCTCTACCAATTAGATGTGAATAATGCTTATTTGCATGGTGATTTACTTGAGGAAGTCTATATGAACTTGCCTCCTGGTTTTCAGTCTTCTATTCTTAATAAAGTATGCAAATTATTGAAAAGTTTATATGGTTTAAAACAGGCTGGTCGGCAATGGTTTTCTAAGCTATCTACTGCCTTATTGTCTATTGGTTATGCTCAGTCCGAGTCTGATCATTCATTGTTCCTAAAGCACACTAATTCTTCCTTTATAGCCCTCTTGGTTTACGTAGATGATGTAATTTTGGCAGGGAATGATACGACTGAAATTACTTCTGTAAAGAGTTTTCTTGATCAGACTTTTCGCATTAAAGATCTGGGCACATTAAAGTTTTTCCTTGGCTTAGAAATAGCCAGAAATTCTAAAGGCATGGTGATTAATCAATGCAAGTATGCTTTAGAAATTCTTTCAGATGCTGGATATCTTGCTTCCAAACCTGTTTCGACACTAATGGACAGTTCTTTGAAATTAAGCCAAACTGGTGGTACTATTCTTTCTGATGTTGCTTCCTACAGGCGATTGATTGGTAGACTCTTATATCTCACCACCCCATGACCCGATCTTACTTATGCTGTCCAACAACTAAGTCAATATCTTGTTGCCCCAACTGATAATCATTTAAAGGCTGTCCATCATGTTTTGCGATATGTTAAAAAGTCTCCAGGCCTTGGTTTATTTTTCCTTGCTAACTCTCAACTCCAATTGAAATGCTTTGTTGATTCTGACTGGGCAGGGTGTCCTGATACTAGGCGATCCATTACGGGTTTCAGTGTTTTTCTAGGAAACTCTTTAGTTTCTTAGAAATCTAAGAAGCAAACAACTGTTTCGCACTCCTCTTCAGAAGCTGAATATAGGGCTTTCGCAGTAATGACTTGTGAAATCCAGTGGCTAACGTATTTACTTACAGATTTTCAAATGTCTTTTAAGCAACCTGCCTTGGTGTATTGTGATAATCAATCTGCTTTGCATATAGCTGTGAATCCAATCTTTTATGAGCGTATGAAACACATTGAATTGGATTGTCATTTGGTTCATGAAAAGCTTCAGCAAGGTCTTATTAAGTTGCTTCCTATTTCTACTTCAGCAGAAACAACTGATATCTTTACTAAGCCCTTGACACCTGCTCCTTTCATGACTTTACAACACATGTCACACCTTACCCCTCTGTAAGGCATAACATGATCCCGTAGTACACCTAATGAATAACCGAACTTTACCTACCGATAACCCATTAAATACACTATAAGTGATTTTAAAATAATTTTCTTACTTTTTGAAGGTGGTGAGCATTTTTAGCAAGTATTAAAAACGTTTAATTGAAGTTTAAGAGTTAGGTAAAATTTTTCGCCATTTTTATTTTTGTGCAAATTTTGTAAAAATTTCGACAGAGTGTCAGCTGTAATTGAGAAAACCAAAATTTTTGACCTGTAGAAAAGCACTTCCTATAATTCACTTCATCAAAATCAACCACCATCACAACTCAAATTAACACAATATTTCTCAAACTCCTCATTTCAAGTCAATTCTCAACTCAATTATTTTCAAAACTAATACTAAAGAATTTCATTCACATTCCATTAAAGAAATATTGATTTACATTCATCGGTCTAAATTTACATTAGGAAATCCAAAATAATATTAATACAAGTTCTGTACAACTTCTGAAGACTAATTTACAGAGTATACATACAGTCACATACATCAAAATAAATATGTACAATAAGGGTATAATGTAATACCCGACAAAAGATCCAAAGGTAGTACTATAATCTTCAGCAGCTCACTCGGCTACTTTACCAGTCTCTCTACATGCGACAACAATAAAAAGCCATCGCTGAGTAGAATGACTCAGTGGTGTACAACATACTAAAAATACTAATTTATGCATAATTTAAATCACAATTATTCCAAATATGGTACTGAAAATGGTAAACAGATATAAGTCACAATTTAAAATTTTAGTCAAATAATTTTTCACTTTAAAAGTCACAAAACAAATTTTTATAAAAACACACAGTCATATCATGTCATCAATATATTGTTCATCTCAATAACCAGAGGCTTATGAGGAATACCAAGGCTAACTAGCTCAAATCTATGGGTACCCATTCAAATTTCTTCATCTACTGGCACACACCTCAACACTTCAGTCAGAGAGGGAATACAAAACTAATTCCTCCTACTATTCAAGCTAGTGAGGCATTCAGACATTTGGTCATGACACTGTGGTTTTAAACTATTTAAACAATTTTCTAAACATTAAAAATTGCCAATCATACACATACAATTTATTTTTTCAATAATTTAGGTCAAAAGCATATTGTTCCTTTCAATCACAATTTTCAATACAAATAAGTCACAATTTAATTGTCACAATCCATTTCACACAATTTGCAAAAGAAATTTAAAGACAGTTTTTATGTTGTGCACAAACCTCGTGCAAGTCGTCTCTAAGCCTTGACTCGATGTTTCCTTTCCTTTTCTTTGTATTCTTCTCAACTGAAACACATAATTTGCAGTGTTTCAGTATCACAACTTATAATAAATCCAATAAATAAATTCATGTCTACTTAATTCTAATCTTAATATGCTTAAAATCATGTTATTAAAAATTTACATTTCGGGGTTACTATTCATGATACTATTTAAGTCAAAATGTTGACTTTCTCATGCTTAATAGGTATGTGAATTCCAATTACACCCACATACCACATTTTGGTGCCTAATTTGTTGATTTTGGTTACCCTTCAATTTTTAGGTCTCCTAATGACAATTTCAAATTTTCAGTTTTTGTGCCCTGTTTTGCACTGTTCCATCGGTCTTGTTACTGTGAAAATTTAGCTAAGTATTCCCCATCAAAGTTGTTCCTTATTGTCTTATCTTTAATTATCTTTTTGAATCACTCTATTTTGAGTTTTATAGCCCAAGATATGGTCATTTTTCTAAGGCTGGCCGGATTGGTTTTTAACCTAGAATTCTGGGCTTGTTTAGGTTCTAGTAGTTTTGGACAACTAACTTTGGGTGGCAAAATGACTTGGTTATGGGCAGAATTTGAGTCGGTGTTCTTCATGAAAGTTGTAATGATATGTCATACCTTTCCAATGCCACAAAAATCAGGTCATTTGGACCTGTCTAGCCCAAGTTATGGCTAAATGAACAAATACAGTTTATTTGGTCATTTTGATACAATGGCAGTTGCACAATATCCAGGTTTGACCTAATTGTTTACTATCTAAATGTCATTTTCTATGCATGGTTTCTAAATGAAAAATGTGTCATTATGTGTCTATTTTCATTCCCAATTGGCGTCACACCAATTGGGTTGGTAAAATTTCAGTTTTAATCCCTCAAAAGGACCTAGGTCAAACTGCCAAATTGAGACCCCTAAGCAATCCAAATTGCTTTTCAATTCTACCAATTCCAACACATCACAGATGGTCCCAATTGACCATTTCTAACCTCAATTAAGGTTATTTGCATCAATTGACTATTTTTTTCAATTTTTTCCCCAAACTTCAAAGTTCAAGAACCCTAATTTATTAATTTCATTCACTTAATGAAATCAAAGTGTATATCCTTAATCTACATACTTAATTACACTTCTACATCACTTAAACTTTATCAAACTCAAACAATTTCAATCCCCCTATAAGTTGGCCGAATTCCACATGTAACCTGTTTCATTTCTTTCATCAATTCTAAGTTTATTTCACATACATAAACATAAAGTTAAAGAGGAATTGAAGAGTTAGAACACTAACCTTGACTTTGAATTTCAATCTTCCAATTCTCTCCACTTTCTTTCAAATTTTCTTTATTAATCTTCTTTACAAGTAGAAATAGCAAGGTTTATGAGGGATTTTTGGGGAATTTAGGGTTGACTTATGGAATTAAAACCTTGAGAGTAAACTTTCATGGAGGTTGCAAATGGAGGTGGAGGAGGAGTATGGGTCTCGGCGAAAAGTGAAGAAGAAGAAGAAATGAAATTTTTTTTCATTTTTTTTTTTATGTTTTTATGTGTAATTAAAGTTAATTTTGACTTGGTCAATTATTGGGGAAATTATAATTACATTTTGACATCATATATGATGTCATTCAAGTGAGGTAATAAATCAAATTTTTATTCTTTTTCTTTTTCCTAAATTTTTCCTTGTTTCTTTAATTTAATTCTCGATTTCGAAATTTTTGTTTCTCCGATTTTATTGGACAGTTAGGTCAGGAGTCACCTCTAGGGGTGAATTAACCAATTTGCTTCTCGCCGGTCTGATCCGGTTTGCAAATAATTCGATATTTCTTCCGGATCTCTGACCTAATTATTTGACCTATTTATCAGCTCTTTTCTGTGAGTTTCTCTTTTCCACTAGGTTCGCAATAGTCCTTAGGACGGCGACGTCATATTTTCCGGTTCAAACGTAGGGTTAGGACTGATCTCGCAGTCATTTCCCAGGAAGGTCGCCTATCGCTGTGACTCCCGGCTCATTTAACCTTTTATGTTTTGTTTTTCTTATTTATACTTAACTATCTGACAATCACTAATTATTTGCATTCAGGGCTTATCTCGGTGTCTTAGATGTGGTTCTAATCCCCTTAATTGTCCGGACCAACACCGGTTATCGGAACAGTGAAATATATCAGGCTATGCATATAGGGGTGTTACAACACAAGCTGGGAATGCTTGATATTCATTCTCTAGCTTGCGAGGGGGGTATTAGAGCAAGCTGAAGCCAATAGAGTTGAAAAATTCAAAGTAACTAATCCTGGAAGAATGGCAGAGCAACGGGAAAGTTGTATATTTAATTAAAAGTTGTTAAAGTAGTTGCTAACACGTGTTTGTTACTCACTAATCAATTAGCGTAACTAATTTTTGATGTAAAGACATTCTATAAATAGTGAACTAATCAATAAAAAGAAGCAGATTTTCAGCTTCCATTTTTCAGTGTTTGTTATTTTGTTAGTCAATCCTCCAAAGGGAATGTAAAGATTTATCCTTTTTCCAAATCATTTTACTGCTATATACACGTAGAGATAAAATATAGCATAATTAGCTTTGAATCTAATTATAATTTAATTAGTTTGAATCTAAATACATTTATTTATGTAAAATATAATTAATAAATAGAAAATAATATAGATAATCAATCAATAAATAAATTTAAAAATAAAAATTGAAATCTCTTTATATAACTTCAGCCTTTGCCAATAAAGTAAGGATTCAATATTGGCCTAATTAAGAATCAATAATTAACATTAAAATCCTTATCTTTTTGGATGGTATAAAGAGAATGTAAAATCACCGAGCAAATAACCTTCTTTTTTATGACTTTACAAAAAATAATTTTATAAATTTAAAAGTGATATATATATATATATATATATATATATATATATATATATATATATATATATATATATATATATATATATATATATAACCTAGTCAACTGAAAGCAAAACTTTGATTTTTTTAAGTGCATGTTCTTAAATTTTTATAGATGTTTAATGATTGAGTCTTTCTTTTCATGGCAATTTAAGTTTTCCTAACTACAATGATAATATAATTATTTACATATTGTGAAGTTTTATTATAATTCATATTTTTTTATATTTTTTTTATTGTATACTTTATATATTGTCTCACATTGATTTGAGATAAGATATTTATACTATATATAAGACTTAAATAAACCTACCACCCTTTAGTTAGTTTTTTTAGTGTAGTTAAACTTGGTTTATTTTCTCAACATGGTATCAAAATCTATCTTGTTTCAACGTTGAATGTTGACAGGTTGAAGGCCTTTTTAAATTTTCTGTAAAGGTTAAGTGCATTAATTAATGATATTGGCGATCATAAGTTGTTGACATTATTTGATATTAAAATTTAGCTTGCCAAATGGCAAATTGTTGTGTAAGCTCACCTAAACTCAACTATATATATATATATATATATATATATATATATATATATATATATATATATATATATATATATATATATATATATATATCATTAAAAAAAAATCAACTATATTTATATTTGGTATTCCTTTGCTTACATTTGCTAGTGATTGTGTGGGCAAAAAGTTATTGGACATGAGTTATCAATCTTTGGTTGAATACTTGGGTTGGGCCCATTGTCTAGATATGGCTCTTTATAGAATGGGTAATGGTGTAATGAACTGGACGGCCAATTCACTTGGGCCTTAATAGAAAGTTTTCTCAGATTCCCTATATAACTAGAAGGCCTCCATCAATCACCAAGTCTGATCTATAATTAAACACCTGGCTTTTACTTTACAGGGAAAAGAACAAAAAACTCACCGACTACAAACCAGTCGACTGCACAGCATACATGGGCATAGAAGAAATCACTGACTATGCTAAAGTAATTCTGCTAGCTAACACCAGCTGCTCCACATTCCAACCAGTTAATCTTGTGTTAACTTTCTCTAGAATGTATGTATAAGTATTTCTATTAATAGTGGAGTGAAGTAAGGGGACCCCTAATTACTTTCCCAAGTCTTCTGTCTCCTTGAACTCTAAACTTCAGCTCAACATCATCCTATTAGCAGTACACACCTTAGAAAAAATAAATATGGGTCTTACTGCTATTAGGGCTTTGCCTAGAGCACTGACAAAACTCATCCAACACTCCCCAGATAACTTTACCTGATTCATGGAACACTCTGCTGAAAGGATTAAGTCGTCAGCAAAAAAAACAAGTGGGTTAAGTCGGGGCCTTTCCCATTCAGATGGATTGGCTTCCACTGACCCTGACTAATATACTGATAAATCCCTTAAGCTAATCTCTTTGTACACGTCACGAACATGCAAGATGATAAAGGTTCTTCCTGCCCAAACAAATCTTGGAGGAGGCCCAGCATCCATTAAAATGTCACATAAAAAGTCCCATCTGCTTCTATCATACACTTTCTCCAATTCCATTTTTATGGCCATAGACCCTTTTTTACCGGACTTCTTCCTCATTTTATGGACAACTTCCTGCTCTATAATAATAGATAACCTTAAATTTGAACACGGTTATGTTCTAAATAGGAATGTGCATGGTTTTTACTTCTCCCAAATTCAATAAAAACAATTAAAATTAAAATAAAAAATTGTTTCTTAAAATTATCAAAGAGAAATTGTTAATTTATAACCGTTTAGTGTAATAAAAGTACATAAATGATGGCCTTTTTTTTTTTTTTTGAAAATGCAATGCTTGCATTACCAAAGCCCATTAGGCAAGAGTTGCATTAAGATGTTACTGCATAAACAAAGTCCCATGTCAACCCCTAACAAGACCCAAACCCAACGTCCACATAGTGGAAAGCCAACCCACAGACTTCTCAAAACCTCCTTTTGCAAAACCATCCGCAGCCATACCACCGTCAACCCTTCAGCATATAAGAAATGGTAACCCCCCAACAATCACTGCAGCAAAGTCGGACACCCGAAGTTGGAGTTGATTCGGAGATTGAGTAAAAGAAGCACCAAAGACAAAGGATCGCCTAGAACGAAATCTTAGCTCTCTACGAACCACACAAACATACCAGCTCCAATGCAATAGCATGCACCAGTAGATAAAGTAAGCTGTGAACACCAAAGTCCAAGACATTTCAGTCTTACACAGTCTTGGGTTGTCTTTACCTTGCTCTCCTCTTAAACTAGCCCACGCCATGGCAGAGCTTGCAACCAAATTTAGGTATAACCAAAGCTCTCTTTTAGATCACCCAACTTACAAATCAAAAACACAAAATATTTATACACTCGATTCAGATGAGAGAGAGCAACTCCAAATCAGGCTAGATATAACCATGATTGCGGATCCAAGAAACCTAAGGAGATGATGAACTATTTGAGAGAAAATTCTTAAATTTGTTGGTTGACAGAAAGACAAACCATTGGTTAAGTAATTGTCACGACCCAACCTATGGGCCGGATCGGCACTAGGACCTGGGCCAGCCTAAAGCCCCGAGGTCCGTAGTAAGCCTAACTATTCACTAACCCAACTCTAAGGCCCATTTGGGCCCAATTTCAAGAAATGAACCGAATATAGTCCGGCCATAAAATGAACCTACCAACTGGGAGTTTTTGACTCACCCAACCTGTAAACACAGTACATACTCAATTTGGGAGCTCAGCTCACCCTCCACATACTCATATCATCATAAAAACATATGGGAGCTCAGCTCCCTCATCCAGTCCATCAAACATGCATAACATGGTAATAATATTACAGACCAAAATCAAATAAATACTTCTAGCACATGCGGAAATTCTAGAAGTAATAAATTTACCCAAATATTGATAAACAACCTGCGAAGGAGAAAAGCAGGTTAACCGCAATAAAATCCTCCTGTAGCCTGAAAAAAATATTGAACAGGAGTGAGCGTTCGACTCAGAGAGTAAAATATCAATTTTAACCATAATCTCTATAACTATCTAAAACTAATGCACCCTGGGGAGTGAAATGCAACACCAGTAATAATTTCACATCATAACATCAAAAAGGTAATTTGGAGCACTCACGCACCCGATAATATCAATCATAATATATATGGGAGCTGATCCCCTATACAGCTCTCTTAATTCCAACTGTGCCAGCGAAGAACTTAGCTCGGACTTCCACTTAATAACCAAATCGGGGTCTCAGCGAAGAACTCAAGCCGTGTCTACCCCGAATGACCGGGTCCCAGCGTAGATCTCAAGCCGTGTCTACCCGTCCTATCCATAGTCCACACCACATCACACGCACGCCAACGCACGCACACTACTCCAAATTACCACAACAACATACATGGCACTTTCACAGTTATGAATACAACATAAATCATACCCAAAGTTTATCTACATAGATATATGCATATAAGTGATGCATGGGCATGCTTGAACATATAATAATAGTGAAATTACAATTAAAATTAATATTTTACTCACAGACTTGACAACGGTCACTGTGGCGGCTGGGCGGAGGAAAAGGCTGTCCCGGTTCACCTGACAATTACATTACAATTATTTAATACAATTGACTAAATACAAATTATGAAAAGACCAAATACGCCCTAAGTCGTGTCGAAAATCCGGCAGAGTCTCCCCTATACCTAGGACCTACCCAACCTGCAAAATAGCTCAAAACACACTTCTATATTCACAATCCATATATCCACAACTCAATCACATCACACAGCCCCTCCTGGGCCCATCAAATCAGTCATCCATCACAGTATGTAAAATTTCAATTTAGTCCTTATAATTGATCATTTTTGCAAAAACTGCCCAAATAAACTCTAAAAATTCTAAAACTTTGCTCCGCGGTCCTTAGCAATATTACTAGGCTATTGCAAAAAGAATCATAATTTTCTGAGCTACCACGAATATTTTATGGATTTTTAATCCTATTTAAGCACAAGAAAATTACGAAAAAGTAAGGTTCGGATTTACCTTTGCCGATTCCGACTCCGGGGACGCGCTCGGGACGTTTGATAATGGGGGGTAGCCAAAACTTTGGTCCAATTCGGAGACTTTTCCTGTAACGGGTCTGTCTGGCCTGAAATTTGCAGACCCGGTCAATTGTCGAATTTTCGCGAATTGAGGATACCTACACGAAGCCCACAACACGGGGGTTAGTACATAAATTTTTCAAAATTTTCTAAGCTCATTTAATGCTCGAAAAGACACTGCGAAGTTCCGTGGGACTCACCAAAAAACGGTGTCGGAAAAATTCGAAATTTATGTTGCTGCGAAGCTCTCGACTAGTGGAGCGCTCTGGTACTCTCGGTTTTCTCGTGGGATTCACGATTTGCGAGAAATCTAGCCCGAAAGTCAAAATGGGTTAAAACTTCCCAGGCAAAAATTGGACAAACCGCTTAATGGATTTCGGTGTTCTTAGTGTCTATGGAAAGCTCTCGACGAGTAGATGAGTTTAGACACAAGACCCGGTCCGATTGGTGGCTGGATCGGCCGGATTTTGGCCGGGAAGACGAACGGTCGCGCGCGCGAGGGAGGGACGTTCGCGCGCGTTTTCCGGCCGTTTGGGGCGGCGGCCGGTGGGTCGACGGCCGAGGCCACGGCGAGGGAGGCAGGGGAGGTGGCGGCGCGGCAAGGGGAGGAGGGAGGAGAGAGAAAAGAGAGAGAGAAGGGGAGGAGGTCGGACGCGCGCGGGAGGAAGAAGGAAGAAAAAGAAAAGGCCGGTCCGATTCGATCGGTCCGATCCGGTCCGGTTCGATTCGGCCGGTCCGATTCAGGATACAAAATTTTGAATTTTTACTCTGCCTCGGGACCGAAAACGAGGTCCAAAAATTCTGAAAAAATTTCAGAAAACTCAGAAAAATTCGTAGATTCCAAATATATTTTTAGTTTTGCCACGTGGTCTTTAAATTAATTTTTAAAAATCATCAAAGTTTATATTTTTAGAAAATCGAACTCGATTTTTAAAATCCGAAAAATCTCAAAAAAAATTCCTAAAATTTAAATAAAATTAAAATATCAAAAATACTCATAAAATAATAAAATTTAAAATTTTGGGGTGTTACAGTAATCGTGATCTAATATTTTTTCATAGTAATTATTATTGCATGATGTGAACAATTATGGCTAATCAATTTATGAAAGAGCCAAAATGGGATCCTGACTTGTGCCCATTAAAATTTGCAAAGTGCAGACTCTGAATCAAATTTGCAGTTATGTAGCTTTTTCTATAGCGAGCCATTGCCTCTTCGAAAATGTAAAACGATTATGTGAATTTAAAAAAAAAAAAAAACCAAAAAAAAGTTCAGGACGATAACATATATAAATAATGAAGTGCTACTATAATATACTTAATATTGTATGTATACCCACACAGGAGAAGCAAACAAAATTCGTTCGAATTTATTAAAACAAACGAAACCAAGATAATTTATTACGGGACTAATTCAAAATTTTGGATTCAATATGTTGTATAATAATTAAAATTAAAAAAAAAATTGTGATTATACGAATCGTTGATTAATAAATTTAAAATCCAGATCTTGCTAATGTAAAAAAAGATGGCTAATCAATAACAGAAAGAGCCAAAATTGGATCCTGACTTGTTCACATTAAAATTTGCAAAGGGCAGACTCTTAATCAAATTTGCAGCTGCCTATCTTTTCGAAAATGCAAAACGATTATGTGATTAAAAAAAAAAAAGTGTTAAGGTCGATGGCATATATAAATTATGGGAAAATTTTTATTTAAATTTGATTTATTATATACTCTACACATAAATATGTGTAATTCATGTATTTAAAATGTAGAGTCCATCTTATATATTAGATTTATAGTAGATTAGGTCTGACTAAGAAAATCTTAAATTATAAATGTGCTCCAATAATATACACAAATTTAAAGACCTTGATTTTTTATTTAGAAATTATTACATTTAGAATTACTAATCATTGAAATTAAACTAAAAATCATCAATGTTGCACATAGCTGATATTTAGCTTTTGGAAACAATAAGGATTTAAGCTCCAAATTTATGTGTTTTGATTTATTATTAATATGATTAAAATTGGAGAACTAAATTATTACATTTTTTCAAAACAATGAAATTAACATAAGATTTCTGTCTAATTTCATAGATTATCCCATAATTTATTCATTAAATTATTAAAAACAGCTTCAATAGGATGTTCTAATAGAGTTTTATTTAGTTATAATTACTATTTCATTCTTAAGATTCTTTTTTTTTTTTAATAAATTTATAAAATATTTTATTTATTTACATTAATTGTATTATATAACACCACATTACTATAAATTTGAATTTTGACTAAATATATTGTTTGAATATTTTAAATAAAAATGAATTTAGATTTCGTCTAAATCTCATATATTTATGACAAATTTAAAAATTAAAAAAATTAAAATAACTATTTTTGTCTTCTTATTTTTGCTAAATTTCACGGGTAGTTACTAAACTTTAAGGGTAATTACAGTACAGTCACTCAACTTCAATCTTTTTCTTAAAAGTCATTTAACTTCAATTTGAATATCATTAAAGCCACTATTACCAGATATTATAGGTTTTTAGGTTAAACTACTGATTTACCATCCTTTTATAAAAGGAATTTGCCTAATTACCCTTCTTTTACATTAAAATCCCTTTTCTTTCTTTCTTTCCTTCACTTTTTCTTCCTCAATTTCCTTCACTTTCTCATTGCCCAAACATCACTTCAAGTTTTCCTCTCCTCACCTCATAGATCTCCAATCAAGATGTCAACAACAAAAATTGAACACATTGTCCTTTTCAAAGTCAAAGACAACACTGACCTCACCAAAGTCAACACCATGCTCACCTCCCTCAATAGTGTCATCTCTCTCGACCCTATGCTCCACCTCACCTCCATTAGGCCATAATTTTTTTGTGGCCACATCAATGCTATTAGCTTTTATGGTGGTGGATGGTTTGAAATTGATGAAAAAGGTGCCAAAATTACTCTTTTTGTCCTAACAGACTCTAATTTTGTAGATCTGTTGGTTGAAAGTGTTGTTGCTAAGGGAGATTTTTGGGAAGAACCAAACAACGACGAGCAAGCCAGGAAATGCAGAGCTTAACCACTAGATATTTCTCTATCACTAGAGTGTTCTCCTGGATCAGATGGGCAGCTTTCTCATCTGTCATCACCACCAAGTTTTTTAGGGAAGACATAAAATCTGGAGGTAAAAGCAGGTTTTGATGGGGCTTTGATGGATTACAAAGCTTGATTTTATTGATTTTGTTTGGCATTGAATGGATTTGAGTTTGTGAAACTTTGATTTTATTTATTTTAAAATTTTAATTCGAAAGTTGGTTGAATAACAAATTGTAGTTGGGTTGGGTTTTTCTTATGCTTTGTTACTTTATGAACTTTTTTTTGAGCTTGCTATTGTTTATTAATGGTTATTATCTTGTTCTAGATGGGTATTGAAAATTTGAGGATTTTTGCAGTTGATAGTTGCTAGGTGTGGAAAAGGAGGGGAGAGAGAGAGAGAGAGAGAGAGAGAGAGAGAGAGAATGTGTGGGAGACAAGGAAAAGAGAGAGGCAGGATCTGAGAGAGAGAAAGAGGAAGAAAGAGAGAGAAAGGGAGGCATAACGTGTGTGTGTGTGTGTGTGTGTGTGTGTGTGTGTGTGTGTGTGTGGAAGAGAGAGAAAGAGGGGTGCAAGGTAGGTTTATAAAAGAAGGAGAAGAAATAAAGAAAAGAGATTTTAATATAAGGGAAGAGTAATTAGGTAATTTCTATTTGTAAAAAGATGACAGGTCAACAGGTTAACCTGTAATATCAGATAATAATGACTTTAATGATAATCAAATTGAAGTTGAGTAACTTTTAAAAAAGTAATTGAAGTTGAATGACTATACTATACTTGTAACACCCATAATTTTTGAATAATTATTTTATATGTAAATATTAATATTTTATTATATTAAATATTATGAGAATTTATTTAGAATTTTTCTGATTTTTTAAAATCAGGTTTGATTTTTAAAGACGATAAACTTTGTCGATTTCAAAAAAATTAATTTAAAAATCACATGGCAAAATTAAAAATATATTTTAACTCCACACATTTTTTTGAGTTTTTTAAAAAATTTTCAGAATTTTTGGACATTATTTTTCATCTCAGGGTAGAATAAAAATTCAATTTAAAGTATCCTGAATCGAACCAACTTAATTAAATAAGATAGAATCTGATCAGTCGAATCGGACGTGTTCTTTTTCTCCTCCTCCCTTCACCTGCATCGCGCAACCTCTCTCACTTTCCCTCTCTTTTTCTCTCTCCTCTCTCCTCCCCTCATAGGCCAGCTGTTTCTCTCTCTTCTCTCTTCCCCTCATAGGCCAGCTATTGCTGCTCCCTCCCCAACTCGCCGATGCACCTTCAACTCCCCTCTCTGCTGTCGGCCGTTGCTCCAGTGGCCGAAAAAATGCCCTTGAAACTCCCTCCATACGCAACACGACCGTTTAGCTTTCCAGCCAAAATTTCACCGATCCGGCCATCAAGTGGACCGAGTCTTATCCTAAAACTCATCTACACCTCAAGAGTCTTCCATAGACACCAAGAACATCAATTTCATCGAGCTGATTGTCTAATTTTTGTTTGAAAAATTTTAACCCAATTTGAATTTTGAGCTAAATTTCTCTCATATTAAGAATCCCACGGGAATTCTGAGAATACCGGCGTACTCTACACGATAAGAGCTTCGCAGTAAGATAAATTTCAAAATTTTTCGACACTAAAATTTTGATGAGTCCCACGAATTTTGAATTGATTTTTCGAACTTTAAATGAGCTTAAATAATTTTATAAATATTTTATTCGTTTCGTGAAAATTTGACCGCCACATAAATTTGTAATTTCAAACCAAGCAAATAATTTTTAAAGTTCAGTGACCTCTAGTGACATTTATTCTCTTATTTCAAATCCATTCTATTACAATCAATATCACAAATTTTAGACACTTTTATAAAAATTCATTTTATTAGTTAAATAAAATATTTTTAAATTTATAAATATTAAATTAAATATTTAAAATTCAAATTTTAGAATCCAAATACAAATTTTAATTTATTATTGAGACGTAGTTTTATAAAGAGGAAGAGTTAAATTCGAAATCATCCGCATTCGAATTCGTTAAAACAGACGAAGGGAAGATTTATCATTAAACTAATTCAAAATTTCTGAATTCAATTTGTTTGATGCACGAAATTTGATTGATAATATCATTTTTATCATTCTTGAGAGAAAAACAACGACACGTAGCCACCAAGGAAAATCATAATTGCAGAAATGACATTGCGGCAGGCACAAAGATTTTGAAAATCCTATGTTGTCCCATAAATTTACTGACTTCTTCAAGTTTTAATCGATATAACATTAAATAAATATTAATTATATATTATAAATTAATGATATCTTAAAAAAAAAATAATGTATTATTATAATAATATATTTATAAATAAATATTAAAATAAAATTAGATATGATTTTTCCAAAATAATTTAAATTTTTTTCAATTTAGATGATAATATTTTATGATAAATATTTTTAAAATAAAATTTTTAAAAAAGTGAAATTATTCATATCAATAAAAAAACAAAATTTAATATATAAAAATTTTATCTCAAAAAAAAATAAAAAATTAAAATAAAGGTGTCAAAGATCTTATCAATCAAAATGAGATAGAGACTTGAGACAAATGACGCGACGAAGGGATATGTGTAAGAAAGTGCAGCAACTTGAGACCGATGGAGAGAAATAAGAAATGAAAAAGGGAATTTAAGAAAAGGATAAGATTAGAGAGGCTAGGAGCGAGTTAAGAAATGAAAGAAGAAAGGGATTTAAGAAATAAGAGTATTCATAAAAAAAAAAAAATATATATATATATATATATAATGTAGTCTTAAATGAAATATATTGAGGAGAAAAAAAAAAAAAACATTGCACAACATCCATTTTGCCCATGTCAAATAGGGTTGTACAAATGATCGATTCGATTTTAAATCGATAAAATTAAAAATAAAAATTTAAAAATTTTAAAAATTGAATCAAATTAATCATTAAAAGATAATCGAATCGAATTAAATTAATAAATATTAATTTAATTTAATTTTAAACTAATTAAATCAAATTTTATATAATTTTATATTTTTAACATTAAATCTCAATAATAAAAATATAAAAAAAATTAAAAATTAGAACTCAAAAATTTTAGGGTTTCATTGATATATATATATATAATTTTGATTTGATTTGATTTTTTTGATTTATTATGAAAATAACAGAACCGAATCAATTATCTGAAATTATTAAAATTTATAAATCGAACTAAACTAATTAAATTTTAAAATCAAATCAATTAAATCAAATTGTCTCAATTTAATTCGATTTTTCAATTCAGACTAAAATCTGCTCACCCTTAATGTCAGGATCTTTGGTGTGGTCGGTTATCTGGATAGGTCATCAAATTTTTTACAGGTTTGATAAAAAAAAAAAAAAACAAAAAGGATTTTTAAGTTGAACAGACCGGTTAGATGATAGGTTAACAATTTTTTTTGATCGACCGGTCAGATGAGCCAAGTTTGATAATCATAAATTTCTCATTGATATAAAGTGGGACATATATAAAATAAAGAGATTGAAATTCACTTTTATATAAATAAAAAAAATATATGCACTAAAATATACTGAATAATCTCTCCAAAAATTTTCCTTAATCGACAACAATAATGAATCATTAGAAACATCGCAATATTGCGACACATCAATACGCTTCAAGACTTTAGCGTAAGGGTTTTGCATTGTCATTCATCTCGGCCTTTCTTTTACTTGCCCTCAAGCAATTTGGCAGACCAATTACCAGAGTTTAAATTTTGTACTCAAGAAATTAAATGCAATGATTTGGACGACTGCATCAAATATTGTTCTATATATTTCCCCTTTAATTTGATCGTCAGAATATTGGGTTGGTCCCAGACTCCCAGTCAAGAAAGTGGCTTGGGAGCATAGAAATCTCGTCCATGTGGTCCTATCTCTTGTTGCATTATTAAGGAAGCGAATAGGGACCACACCCATTGAACCATGGCAGCATTCTTGTTTAAGATTATGTTTTCTATCTTTTTCTTCAATCCATGTGCTCTTTTATGATAGAAAACTGATTATGATAATGATGTTACTGTTAGCCACCACATATTACCTACATTATCTATTTTATTTTATTTTGCATTTAATTCTTCATTTTTTATTTTTACGTGTCTCTTTTTAAAATAATCATTCGACAAAATTTTATAAGATAAAAGAATAAAATAGAAATGATTGGATATATATATCTTAAAATTTAATGCGACATATCTAAGAATGGAGGAAGCGTAGCGAAATGGAGCTGGTGTTTTTAGAGAAAGGAGAAGAGGATGAAGATGATGAAAACTTCATGGAAGCACCGAATCATTAAATTAAATTAAATTATATATGGTCATGTGTCATAGTCTACCTCATTGTTTAATTTTTAGCTGAATATAATAATAACTAATGCGAATGATTAAAGATTCCATTCAGTTCCGTCCAAAAATCTCCACTTTATTTTATTTACTACCTTTTTATGCATAATCACATTTTCAATTACATAAATCTTTTAGTTTTCATGTGCGTAATGAGTTGGAATCCTTTCTTTATTTTTATTGTGAATAATCAATTGTATTTCACTCAATTACTTAATTAAAGTTGGAAAATATATAACAAGAGCATGATAAATTGATAACTTTGCTTTCCCATCTAATGATAATTATACGAATTAACTAAATTTATCATAAATAATAATAATAATAATAATGATAAACAAGGGTATGTGAAAAGGCAATGGAGCATCTAAGAGCCAATAATTTGGCTTAGGATATGATGAGATCACACAGACAATATTCTAAGGAAAAATAAAAATTATGCAAAGCTGAAGAGGACACGCACGCGAATCGCATATTGCCATTGCCAGAATCCAGATTCCCTGTGAAATATGTCTCATATTTTATCAATTGAATCGGTGGTGACCGTCTTACTTGATGGTTGTCGGAACACGTAAACAATCAGTTCAGATTGAAATCCAACATAATTAATTAAATAATTCAGATATTAAAATTAATATATATGTATATAAATGAAATGATTAATTCAATTAGTTTTATCTCAAAGTTACGGAGCTGAATTTTTCAAAAATTTAAAAAAATCAATATTAGAACTGAGCATATTTTGATTACAATCGAAAAATTAAATTCAATTGTTCAAATTAAAAAGAAAAATTTATCCATCAAAATTAAATATGAGGTCATCAATAATTTATAAGATATTGAATAATAAACAATACATTCTCTCATGTCTAGACATGAATATTTAACGTATAAATTTACAGGTAAACACATTTACGAATGATTAAACATTGAGTAAGATAAACTTTAATACTGTATAGAAAAAATATACCAAACTTAACTTCATCCCCAATAGAGATTATATGTGATTAAATAAATGATGTCAAGTTAAAGAATGATAATTATTTATTGTGAACTTTGTGTTATTTAATAAAATTAATTTACTTTGTTAGTAATTATATTGTTTATTATTTATACAAATTTTAATAAAAAAAGTGTAATTTATTAAAAAAATCCATTAGCAATGACAATTATTGATGGATTTTAAGATATTAGCGACAAATTTTTTTGATTTTTTTTCTTAAAGAAATCTAGATAATAAATTGGAATTGCTAAAGCCTCTTAATTAATCAAAATACAAATGGATTATTAATGATGTTTATATTGTCAATTTATCATAGATCGTATGGATCCTTAATTTTCTAAGGTCTATAAATTTCTCATCAATATCAATCCAAATAACAATCAACTTGAGTCTCTTTTTTTTTTTTTTTCCTCCTTTAATCAATCAACCGTTAGAAGCTAAAAATTGTTAAATTTGAAAATTAATTCTTCACAAATATTTTAAAAATTTCTGATTCCAACAGCATCGTAATTTGTTTTCTCTAAAAATTTAAAATAATATTTAGTATAAATAAATTACATAAAATTTTATGAAATTTATTTACAAATATAAATTTTTAATATTTAATTTTAATAAAAGTTTATTTAAAATTTTTTATAATAAATTTTATAATTAAATCAAATTTCATTCAAATGGATAAAATTTATAAATAAATATTAAATTTAAAATTATATATCTTTCAAATGATAAAATTATTATTATTTATTTATTATTTTATTTTATTTATTTTAAATATAAATCTTATTTTATTTTTATTTTTAACATAAAATATATAAAATAAACAAATTTATTTATAAATAAATTTTATTATAAAATTAAATAAAATAGGGTTTAAGTATTCTCTTTTTGTGTGTGTGAGTTTTTTTTTTTTTTAAGAATAACAAGAATTTGAGGCAGTGGGGGTTCACACATGCAAAAGTCCAAGAACTTTTTTTCATGTACATCTTAACAAAAATTTTGAAAAACGTTTTCTTTTTAATGAAAAAAAAGGTCAATTATTGAAACAAAAAATGATGAGATGCGGAAGAGAGTTGCCATAGGATAGGATAGAAGAACAATTTTACCCGGTTCCATACGCGAACCGCATTGGGTCCGGTCATTCAAAGTGAAAACCTATGCCGTTCAACAAATGTATCAATCCCGCCAAAGACACATAAACACGTGGGTGGTGAGCAGTTCCCCGCTCCCTTGCGTTGCGTCACTGTGTATAAAAGTAAAATTTTGAATTAGACGACACATCAAACAAAATAGAAGTTAACGTACCTGTTAAGTCTAAAAATAACAAAAATGCCACGGCCTCATTCTCCTCCTTCTCTTATAATCCCCTATACGAGAAACAGACTATTTTAAATACACAGCACAAGCTGGATCAGGTTTTGTATGCCATTTGGAAGGAACACCTCCTTTTTAGTTTAATTTCTTCCAGCTCATGAAATCTCTCTCCATTGTTTCACAAATATACACTTTCTCTGTAAGACAAATTCCACACTGTATAATATTTATATAACAAAACTATCAAATTCGAAATTTGGACGGTTTAATCTTAACCTGCCATTTCTGAAATTTCCCATTTTGGGGTTCCTGCTGGTTCTTTTTCTGCTAACATTAATGCAGACTGAAATTTGTTCCGCCTGACAACTCAGATATGGCGGAGGATCCCAGCAACCCTTCACCGGCAATCGCAGAAATTACGCCGGATACTAATTTATTTGACAAATACGAGTTGGGTAAGTTGCTGGGTAGTGGAGCCTTCGCCAAGGTTTACCATGCAAGAAATGTCAGTACCGGCCAAAGCGTGGCCATTAAGGCCGTCAGCAAGCAGAAAGTCGTCAAGGGAGGCTTTATAGGGCAGGTTAAGAGGGAGATTTCTATCATGCGCCGATTGCACCACCCTCACGTCGTGAAGCTGTTGGAAGTTTTGGCCACTAAAACCAAGATTTACTTCGTGATGGAGTTCGCCAAAGGTGGTGAGCTTTTCGCCAAGGTTGAAAAGGGACGCTTCAGCGAAGATCTCAGCCGTCGGTATTTTCAGCAGCTTATCACAGCCGTAGGATATTGTCATGCCAGAGGTGTGTTTCACCGCGATTTGAAACCCGAGAATCTCCTCCTCGACGAGAATTGGGACCTCAAAGTTACCGATTTCGGTCTCAGCGCCGTCAAGGATCAGATCCAATCGGACGGTCTTCTCCATACTCTGTGCGGGACTCCAGCTTACGTTGCACCAGAGATTCTCGGTAAGAAAGGCTATGATGGTGCTAAGGTAGATGTTTGGTCATGCGGCGTCATTTTATACGTTCTCATCGCCGGTTATTTACCGTTCAATGATACTAACCTCATGGCTATGTATCGGAAGATTTACAGAGGTCAGTTCAAATTTCCGAAATGGACGTCTCCGGATCTACGGCGGTTCCTGTCTCGGCTTCTAGATACAAATCCTGGGACTCGGATAACCGTCGATGAGATTCTTCAGGACCCATGGTTCAAAAAGGATTACAAAGGTATAAAGTTCCACTTGGAGGATTCTGATTTGAAGAGGCAAGGAAACCACAAAAGCTTGAACGCTTTTCACATAATCTCCTTCTCGTCAGGTTTTGATTTATCCTGTTTGTTCAATGACTGCGATATTTCGGCTAGCAACGAACGGTTTGTGTCTTCCAAGTCGCCTGCGAAGATAATAGACAGAGTGGAAGAAATTGCCGGGGCAGAAAACATGAAAGTGACGAAGAACAGAGATTGGGGAGCGAAATTGGAAGGATTTGATGGGACTTTTGTCATGGCCATCGAAATTTACCAATTAACGGAGCAATTGGTTGTGGTGGAGGTGAAAGGAAAGGAGATGAACGCGAGACCAGGCCAAGAAATTTGGAAAGACAAATTAAGGCCCCAGCTAGAAAGCTTGGTTTACGAACCGGCGCGTACGGCCTCCGGTGACTGATCATCCGAACGGCTAATCAGAATCTCAGCCAGGCTAAGTACTTTATTGCATGTATTAATATGCGTATCCAATAATTTGATAGCGAAAATTGAAAAATCTAGAAAGTAGAACAAAAATCCAAATATAAACCGGGTTCTCTGTTTATCTTTTTTCCCGGGGATTAAATCAGAGTTTATTAAGGAAGCTCTGTGTTGTACGTATCAATTTCAAGCAAAATTGTGAAGGATCCTATTAATAAGCTGAAGGGCACCTGTGATCTGTGGTTGATGGAAAATCAGAGTTTATTGAGGAGGCTCTGTATTGCAATATATCATCTGCTTTGTAGGATTTTTTCATTTGCAAACTTAATACAAAATTTTTATTTTTTATTCATTTATTAATTAGCTCTTCTTTTATTATGGATAAAAACAAGAAGAAAAAAAAATGTTTTTTGTTTACTTTATATTAATCGTCATCCAAGTTGTACAGAAACTCCAATATTGAAGAACATGTAAACATTTACTGCCCTTATTTCATTTTTTCTATACAATAATTATAGTGGTTCTGCTTTTTGGTGATTGGGACAAATTTGTTCAATTTAATATTATTGATCATTAAGGCATTTGTAAAATTATTAATCATGCGATACATAAGTGCAGGTCATTATCAGGTATTCGCCGCACATCTTAAAAGAGAGAGAGAGAGAGAAATCATGGACTTAAGGCTCAGGAGATCCATTGTCAAGTATTTATGTATGAAACGCTGTGAGTAAGGCATGGTGTCTTTTGGCTTGAGGAAAGGGTATGAAACGCTGATAAGTCTGTCAACTAGTACGTTTTTGACCGGCCCAAAGTTATGAGAGATTGAAATTTCTTGAATATATGGGTGTTAAGCCTTCTGTGTGTACCAAAAGACGTTTGTAGCTGGCGTACAGTTGGTGGGGGACTTTGCTCCAGAGAGTGGTAGGAAGCTGGTAAAAGTTTCTTCTTGCCTTTGATGCTTTTGGTTTCTCTTCCTCATTCTCTGTATCAGCTTCTGCTATGGGTGTTCCGATGATTCTATTCTGTTGGTTTATATTTTCCTGTGTGTTTAAGGGCCATAAGCGATTTTGCTATGTTGGTGGATGTTGAGACGGTGGATGTAAAATAAATTTTGAAGCGTGATGAATTATTATTTTTTAAAAATTAATTATTTTCACTAGATTGTTACAAGGTTATGGCAATATACTTATAAGATATAACAAAACCTAAAATCTGTAAATAGCAAATCTTGAAAATTTCATTTAAGAACTCTTTATATGAACTAAATATAGAGAAACTAGAAGAGAAAAAGAAGAAAAAAAAAATTAAAAGTAACATATATCTGAATTGAAATACTCATACATATTTATAGAGAATGAAAAGTCATGTCACATTTTCTAGATAAATATATCTGTCTATTTTTAATAGATACAATTGTTTATTTTAAATCGGTACATCTTCTAACTAATGTGATTATATTCGTTTATTAACAGATACATTTTATACGAAACCTCTCCTAACAATCGTAACTGTTTGTGTGTAATAGACATGTCTGTTTATTAACAAACACATCTATTTGTTAACAAACACATTTATTCATAATTTATTTATGAAAATTAAAATAAAATAAATATTTTATTTTACACACATATGTGACAATTGTCATCATAGGATAATATATATTTATTTAAATATATATAATTTCATATATATTTCATTTTTTTCACTCCTTCCCTTTCTTATATTTTAACAATATGATAATTTTTTCTCTCTCTACTATCTAACATATAAGTTATTTATAACAATCTCTCACTCAGTTTGTATTATTAGACACCATTGTTTTATGCATAATGAAAAATATATTTCTATTTAAACTTTCCTTAGTGTAAGTATTTCAAAGTTCTAAAGAAATCATAATGGTCTTAGTTTAAACTTAAATTCTTGTTAAATAAGATTGGAAATACTGCACATACTAACCAATTAGTTTAAATTAAAAGTTCAACAAAATTTCAATATGAATATGGCCTTGTGCTATCTCCTATTTTTTTGAACATTTACAAAAGTTATTCTCACTTTTTATTGAAGCGACACCACTTCCTATGTTCATATAAGTGAAATTTCATTTGTAATAATATTAAACTTCATTAAGAGTGTAAATACTCATCCTCATTTACTTTTGATTATAATTCTCGAGAGCCCTTTTGTTAAAGGATCTACTAGATTATTACAGGATTTAATATAAAAATGGTAATAACACCATAAGAGACTAATTGTCTCCTATATTCATGTTTATTATAATGTAAAGAAATAGATGGTATCGATTGTGGCCACAACTTAATATCCGATATAAAATTTCTCAACTATTCTACTTCTTTACATGCAGTTGCCAAAGTTATAAACTCATATTCCATTATAGAATGAGTGAAACAAGTTTGTTTCTTTGATGCGCAAGAACCAACACCTTCACCAAAGGTGAACACCTAATCAAATGTTGACTTATTATCCTTAGCACTAGTTATCCAACCTACATCTGTATAACCCTAGAATCTCCATCATATTTGTTTCACTAGTCTACCATAGATAATTCACAATCGAGATATGAACCTTATTTGTAAAAACAAATTGCTTGACAACTTATTTAAAATGAGAGCTTCCAAAAATTAAGAAATAGGCCAAACTTGTACATACACAACTACACACTCATTTGTCATTTTGTCACTCATTATAAATGACTTGTAAGGCTCTTATATTTACTAATCAAAGTATACCAACATTTTGGCCAACAAATTCATCTCTTCACGCATATAACTATTAAGAAGAATTGTATTTCTTCATTTAGTTATATCTTTTAGCCAATGGACATAACTCTTTGTATGGATACAGTTCTTTATAAGGTTTTAGCATAATTTGAAATTTATCACAAAATAATCCATAGTTTAGTTCTTTTCAAATATCCAAAAAACCCTTGAAATTTATTTCCAAGGTTCAATACTATGATTGTTAGTATATCTTATGTGGCATGGGGGCTCATGTGCTATGAGGCGAAAGATTATCTACTAGGATCGCATAAAGTACACTAGGTAATGTCAAGAAAAGATAGAACCACACCGGTCTCACTTAAGTACCACTTCCTTAGACAACATTTCATAGACATGCAATTTATACAATCTTAATAGAATCAAGTCCACTAGTAAGTACCGTCTTCCCATACCACTATTGTGGTACTAAAGATTTATCCACAAAGGCATAGATAGATAGGAGTAGCCACCCAAGTAATAACTTGACATATTTATTATTTCTTTTGAGGAACATTTGATTGAGGCATCAATTTTCGATAGGATCGTGAATGGCAACTTAATTCTTGCAGAGGTTCCACAACCGTCATCACCATAGTCCAATGTCTAGGTTCGGTATAGTTTAGGTAAATCCCTCCAGGATAATAGCCAAAATAGAATTCTAGACAATAAAGTTTAGAATTCTCCCAAGAATGAATTAAAGAATATTAATATTGATTGCAGGTAGAAATGAAAAGAAGAGAAGAGATAAAAGAGAAAAGTCAATAGATTTCTATTTCAAACTGCTATTTATAAAGTATTTGTACCTCTTCGAATATATAGGATAATTCACTTTATCTATTAGAATAATTATAGTTTTTCACTTATACATTTTAGAATAGATATAATAGTTCACTTTGTACTTCTCAGAACAATTATATTTGTTCACTTACACCTTTTAGAACAGAAACAACCGTTCACTTTGTATCTCTTAGAACAATTACATCTATTCACTTATGCCTCTTAGAATAAATACAACTGTTCATTTTGTATCTCTTAGAACAATTATATTTGTTCACTTATACCTCTTATAACATATTTAACTATTGGTAATAATCAATTCGTTTTGATGCCTTTTAATGAACATACATAACTCTTTCAATTATGCGACAACTTTTCCTATTACTAACTATTTCTAACAATATACCCCACTTTGTTAGTGATGAACACAATCAACACAAATTAAGATTTATGCATACAAAAGTTGTTTTTTGACTTATGCACATAAACTTATTAACTTCTTTAACATATTCATCATGAGCTTTAACATCGTATTATAGCCTTATATTTCTTCTAATTATAAGCATGTCATAAACATAAAGACAAATTATCACATAAAAAACTTTTTCAATGTGCAAGTGTTTCTAAATCTGTTTAAGAGAAAAGTCTTATGTGGAATGCAAAAATTTCTTCCCATAAACATTAAAACTAAGAGTAAGTTTTGCTATTATTTCTCCTACTTGCAATCACTTAGGAACTACCACTTTAAAATTCTTAAGTTTTGAAACAAGGATATGTAAATCATGGACGGATATGTAACTTATCGATAATAGACACATTATTAACTATTTGTAATTCAAAAATATTTCATGATAAGAAATTTATCCACACCTTGTTTTTCTGTATTGTATTTGAACTCCAGTGAATTTTAAATTTTCTTTGGAGACTTGACAGAGGTAAATAGATCATACAGCCTATCTGACAAATTATTGAGAATATGACCTCTGCATAGCAATTCATCTTCTTCACATTTTTTTTCTAAATCTGCTTTCACCTTTTCAGCGAATATAGTTTGTTCCTTCAAAACGATCCAGTTTTACAAACTCTTGATTTATTATAGAAATAGCCTTCGACTCCATTGCTTTAATACCTTAAAATTGTTAAGGCAGTGGATGTAAAATAGACTTTGAGATGTGATGAATCACTAGCATTAAGATATTAATTACCCCCACTAGATTGCTGTAAGGTTATGGCAATATACCTCCAGGATACGACAAAATCTAAAATGTGTAGACAACAACTCCTGAATATGATCCTTAAGAACTCTGTATACGAACTGAATTTAAAAAGATTAGAAGAGAAGAAGAAAAAAAAATAGAAGTAGTATATATCTAAATTAAAAAACTCATTTATATTTATAAAGAATGAAAAGTCGTGGCATATTTTCTAGATAGACACATCTGTCTATTTTCAACTGGCACAACTTTTTATTTTAAATCGGTACATCTTATAATATATGTGACTATATTCGTTTATTAACAGATACATCTTGTATGACACCTCTCCTAACAATCGTAACTGTTTGTGTGTAATAGATATGTCTGTTTATTAACAGACACATCTATTTGTTAACAAATACATTTATTCATAATTTATTTGTGAAAATTAAAATAAAATAATTATTTTATTTCATACACATATGTATCAATTGCCATGATAGAATAATATATATTTATTTAAATATATATATAATTCTATATATATTTATTTAAATATATATAATTCTATATATATTTTTCATTCTTTCCACTCATTCCCTTTCTTATATTTTAACAATGTGAGAATTCTTTCTCTCTCTACTATTTAATATGCAAGCCATTTATAACAGTTGATTGGTTTGTTAGAGTTTTGTTTTTCAGGGTTTAAGTTTCGGAATGGGGTTGGTTTCGAGCCTTTGCCTACTCTGTATCTGCGACAATTTGCTCAATAAATCTTGATAATGCAATTAATTGCATTTAAAAAAAAAAAGCCATGAAGCATGAATTTTAATTTGGTATTAAATTTGTACTTCAATGTTTAATATTGTCCAAATTAAAAATTTAATTTAATTAAGATATAATTATTAAAATAAGGCCATTTAAGTCTCAATACAATTGTGTGCCACATGATTACCGAAAAGCTTAGAAATAAAGTTTAAATTTACCTCTCAAATTTTTTTTTTATGATGTTTAAATAAGATTATTAGACATTTCCATAAAAAATGGCATCGTGGATTTTTTGGCAGATCCACCAACACAAAGCAGCAGCAGAAGCCTACAAAGAAGGAGAACAAGGTCCTATCATTGAATCCCAAGAGGCAAGCCCAAAAGAGAGAGAGAAAATGCTTACAGGACTTTGTCAGATTCAGCGTTACGCCATATTCTTCTGTGGTGTGGCCTCAAAGAGACCCATAGCCTTGTTCATATCCATATCAATGCACTCTAAGTACTTTCGTCAAACAGCTTCAGAGCCAACCCCAATTCCTCAACTTTCACATAAAGAATGACCATAGCTTTACCAAGGCCTTCTAAACACAAAAAGGCAATAGATTTAAGTACAAATGGGAATGTGAATTGGTCAAGTCTAACATTCGACTCAATATCATGAGAATAAAACGGGAGATGACATTCTCAAAACGGGAATTATTCTAATTAGATTGAAAAATCAATTTGAACAATATTAGACATGAATGATAAGTTCAATTTTATGCGTTTAAACAATTATTTCTCAAATATTTTTTAGTGAAAAATTAAACACCGTAAACTTCCATTCTTCTTTATCTTATGGGTTGACAAGATCGCTAAATCATTAAAGGCCTAAATTATTATCACAATAATGAGATAACAACATCATTGACCCTATAGGGCTCTATAAGGCAATGAGATATGCTACATGGTTAGCCAATGAAGAAATTGTCACGAGGCCAACCCAGCCAGCGCAGTAATCCCCACTCGGATTAATAATAATTTAGTGTGAATAGTGAGATGATTCAGTAAAATCCCAAGTGAGTAAGACATTGACTTCGTTCCCACTTGACATAATTGGGCACCAATTGCTTTAAAAAAAAAAAAGAAAAAAATTTAATGGGACCCCTATGATGAATATGAGCCGTAATCATGATAAGGGAATATTTTTATGGGTCACAAATGTTCGTATTTTTGTTAGGCATGAACATGACCCACGTTGATGTTTTTTTATGCAAAGACAAGTTTTTATATATTTATAAATCTCTGGGTTTGGTTCTTCTGGTGGTCGCTCATCCAAATAAATTTGAGTCTTACGTTTGTTCAGTTAATTGTAACCACCTGCTACAATCTAACTAAACAAGGACACTAGACTATTGACTACTCCTTCCTTAAGGTCCTGCTCTTATTATTAGTAATATTAGTTACTCTAATAATGATTAATAGTTGTCAAATATTTTACTAAGTATTATAGTTATATATTAGCTATTAACGATTAGTTATTTATTTAGTGATTTAAAATAGAATATTTGATAAAAATAATTATTAGATTAATTGTTAAATATAAGAATAATTATATTATCTGTTAATTTTAGTCAAAACGCTCTCTCAATCTCTAACAATTAAAAAGGTTAACTTTTTATGAACCACTTTTTTAATCTCTAAATGCTAATATAAAGCCTGATATTTTTTTTTTAAAAAATATTATTTTATTAAACCCACACTGTTATATTAACAAAATTAACAATATTAAAGCATTTATTCTTAAAATATTAATATGGTGAAACTTAAAATATCATTTTATCAAAAATTCATAAATTTTGAAGTATCAAAACATGAAATTGCAATTTTTTTTTTTACATTTTTCCTAATTTAAATTTCCATAATTATTTTTAGATATTTTTTCAACATCAAGTTTTTCCTTTCATCTTATGGCCAATGGAGACAGGAGAGAGCACGTGAGGTAAGTAAACCACCATTCCTTCGTTTTAATGTTACGAGTTGTTGTCCCAAAGAAGGTAATCAAGAGAGGGGTGAATTGAACGCTTTAGGTAATTTTTCAGTCGTTGCTCAAGACTTAATGAAAAATTATGGTTTTGCATTTCTATGTATGTGTATAACTCTATTTTTAAGATGTAATTTAAGTGATCAAACAAGTTATACACAAATATCAGCCCATACACAAAATAATCAGTTAATATCAAGTGTATTTTTTCACATATAAATCATAATTTGCATGTTTAATTGTTCAAGCTCAGTTTTAACTCAACAAAACAAATTCTCAACACATTCAATAAATAATCAGAGAAACAAAGTGCTGAAAATTAAAGAGTTAAGGGAAGAAGAAAATCAAAGATAATATTTATAGTGGTTCGGCTCTCTTAGCCTATATCCATTCTTCCCAAAGTCCCACTTTGAGAGTCACTCCACTATTTTATTTTTTTCAACAAGCAATATTCAAAGCCTTCACAATCTCAGCAAGCTTTGCTTCTCACAAAAGACCACAAGCTTCACAAGGTGCTTGAAAACCTTCCACAAACTTCACAAGGTGCTTGAAGACCTTCCACAAGTGTGTTCTCACACTTACACAACCTTAAATAGGTTTTGGAGTAGATGAAATAACTCTCAGTAACTCTTAGATACATAATTTAATGCTAAAAGATTGAGAGAGAATATTTGCCACTCAAGCTCAAAAGTATTTGAATGAAAACTTTAAAAATAGCACAATAAATTCTCAATGAATAGGAACATTTTTGTAACACCCCTAATTTTTAAATTTATTATTTTGTGGGTAAATATTGATATTTTATTTTAATTAAATTTTGGAAAATTATTTGAGATTTTTCGGATTTTAGAAATCGGGTTCGATTTTCCGAAAATATAAAACTTTGATGATTTTTAAAAATTAATTTAAAGACCACGTGGCAAAACTAAAAATATATTTGGATTCTACGAATTTTTCTGAGTTTTCTAGAATTTTTTCGAAATTTTTGAACCTCGTTTTTAGTCCCAAGGCAGAGTAAAAATTTAAAATTTTATATCATAAATCGGACCGGCCTAATCAAATCTGACCGGTCGAATAGAACTGGCCTTTTTTTTCTTCTTCTTCCCTTCCCCGCGCGTCCCGACCTCTCTCCCTCTCTCTCCCATTTTCTCTCTCCTCCCTCCTCCCCAGGCCACGCAGCCCTCCCTACCTCGTCGGCGCGCTGCCCCAGCGCCTCCCCACGGCCGGCTGACGTCCCAGGCGGCCGTAAAACGGGTGTGAACTCCTCCCTTGTGCGCGGGCGATGCCTCACCTTCCCGGTCGAAATTCAACCAATTCGGCCATCGATTGGGCCGAGTCTTGTGTCAAACACCATCTACACCTCGAGAGCTTTCCATAGACACCAAGAACACCAAAATCCATCAAGCGGTTTGCCCAATTTTTGTCCGGGAAGTTTTATCCCATTTCAACTTTTGGGCTAGATTTCTAACAAACCGTGAACCCCACGAAAAAATCGAGAGTACCAGAGCGCTCCACTCGTCGAGAGCTTTGCGGCAATATAAATTTCGAAATTTTTCGACACCATTTTTCGGTAGGTCCCACGAAGCTTCGTAGTATTTTTTCGAGCATTAAATGAGCTTAGAAAATTTCATAAAATTTTATACTAACCTCCGTGTTGTGGGCTTCGTGTAGGTACCTTCAATTCACAGAAATTCGATAGTTGTTCAGGCCTGTAAAATTCCGGCCAGACAGACCGGCTATCGAAATTGGATCGAAATTGGATCGAGATTTTGGCTAACCCACCATTGTTAGACGTCCCGAGCTCGTCCCCGGAGTCAGAATCGACATAAGTAAACCCGAACCTCATTTTTTCGTAATTTTCTAGTGCTTAAATTGGATTAAAAATTCATAAAATATTTGTGGTAGCTCAGAAAATCATAATTCTTTTTGCATTAGCTAAGCAATGATGCTAAGGACCGCAGGGCAAAATTTTAGAATTTTTAGAACTCATTAGGGTAGTTTTTGCAAGAGGGTTAAATTATGAGGACTAAACTGTAATTTTACATATTATGATTGATGACTGTTTGGATGGGCTCAGGAGGGGCTGTGTGATGTGATTGAGTTGTGAATATATGGTTTGTGGATATGGAAGTGTGTTTTAAGCCTTTTTGCAGGTTAGATAGGTCCTAGATATAGGGGAGACTCTGCCAGATTTTCGATACGACTTAGGACATATTTGGTCTTTTCTTAGTTTGTATTGAGTTTATTGTATTAAATAATTATAATAAAATTGTTAGGTGAGCCGGAACAGCCTTCCTCCTCCGCCCAGCCGCCACAATGACTTCGGTTGAGTCTGTGAGTAAAATATTAATTTTAATTGTAATTTCGATATTATTATATGTTCAAGCATGCCCATGCATCACTTATATGTAAATATCTATGTAGTTAAACTCTAGGCACATTTTATGTTGCATTCATATTTATTAAAGTGCCATGGATGTTGTTGTGGTAATTTGGAGCAGTGTGTGTGTGTTGGCGTGCGTGTGATGTGGTGTTGGCCATGGACAGGACGGGTAGACACGGCTTGAGATCTTCGTTGGGACCCGATCCTTCAGGGTAGACACGGCTTGAGTTTTTCGCTAGGACCCCGATTTGGTTTATTAAGTGGAAGTCCGAGCTTGAGTTCTTCGCTAGCACAGTTTGGATTAAGAGAGCTGTATAGGGGATCAGCTCCCATATATGTATTGTTTGACATTATCGGGTGTGTGAGTGCTCCAAATTACCTTTTTGCTATTATGATGTGAAAATATTACCAATGTTGCATTTCACTCTACAGGGTGCATTAGCTTTAGATAGTCATAGATATTATGGTTAAAATTGATATTTTACTTTCTGAGTTGAACACTAACTCCTGTTCATTATTTTTCTAGGCTACAGGAGGATATTTGTTGTGGTTAACCTGCTTTTCTTTTTCACAGGTCGTTTATTAATATTTGTATAATTCTATTAACTCCTAGAATTTTCGTATGTGTTAGAAATATTTATTTGATTTGGGTCTGTAATATAAATTGTCTTATTGGACCTGTAAACTTATTATATGCATGTATGTTGGACTGGATGAGGGAGCTAAGCTCCCATTTATTTTTATGTTATTATGAATATGTGGAGGGTGAGTTGAGCTCCCCAATTGATTATATATTGTGTTTACAGGTCGTGTGAGTCAAAAACTCTCCGTTGAAAGGTCTATTTTATGGCCGGACTTTGTCCGGTTGAATTCTTGAAATTGGGCCCAAATGGGCCTTAGAGTTGGGTCGAGGAATAGTTAGGCTTACTACGGGCCTCGGCGGCTTTAGGCTGGCCCAGGTCCTAGTGCTAGTCCGGCCCATAGGTTGGGTCGTTACAATTTTCATTAGGTAAAATTATAGTAAATGATGCCTTTTATAAGTGCTTTCCATTGCTAAAAACGTATGCTAGAGAGTGTGTTTAATGACTCTTTAATTTTTTAAAAACTAGCTGTTACTTTTTCCAAAGTCATGCAGCAGAGTTGTATCAGGTCAGAGTATGAAAATAGTTAACTAAAATTTTTACTGATTAACTAATTTCGCAAGACAGAAAATTTTAGACAACAAAATTAGTTAATTAATTTTCGTAACAGGTTAACTAATTTTGCTACTGTCTGACTTAAATTTTAAAATTTTGAGTTTTTGAAGGCAAGTTGTAAATATTATTTTGATCATTCAAAAACCTTAGAAATGATATAAAAACATTTTTTAAACTCTTAAATCTAAAAACAAAATTGATTTTAGGTTTTAATGGCATAATCTCTCTAATATTATACAATAGACTTAAGAACTTAATTTCTATCTTAATTCTTCATGAACTTTGATTCGTCTTTTGTTATACGAGATAATAATCTCCTTTTGTATCAGCCATTTCAATAGAATAGTCCTTCTATCAATATCTTTGCATATCATAACCTATAAAATCACTTCAAATACTTATACACAAAGGGTAAATATATATTTCATTAAGTTTTGTTATCATCAAAACCAAGCTCATTATAACTTACGAGGTCTATAGGAGTTTGTCAAAAGAAAAACCATTTGGCTCGGAGTAAATTAATTGTAATAAAAGATTTTAATTGAATAATAAGTTATTTATAATAAAAAAATTAAAATTTCATATAATTATATTTAATTTTTGTTTTTTAAAAATAATTTTTTAATTTTAAATATTAGAATTAATAAAAAAATTCAAAAATTATATATAGATTCCAAACATAGAGTTAAATATTTGTTTGGAATTGAATTTTAAACTTAATTTTTGAAGCTTATATTAATATAATTCAGTAGCTAAAGGGATATAACTTATTTAATAAATTTAAGTTTAATCCATATTCTCTTAATTTCCTACTAAACAAAATTTATTTTTGGAAAAGAAAAACTTTTTAATATATTATTAAAAAATAATTTGCAAAACTTTTTATCTATTTGAAAATTTTTATAATTAATAGTTAAAAATCTTTAATTAACCTTTAAGACAATAGTTTATAAATATTTGCTAAGCAAATTCTTAATTTAGGAAATGGGTAGTCACGCTCACATTAAAGACCCATTTTACATGCCAGACAAATAACAGTATAACGCCCTATTTCATAACATTTTTTAAATAGTTTTTAATATTTTAATTATAATTAAAATATTATATTTTTAAATTTTTTATAATTTGATGACATAATATTATATTAATACTTAGATATTAAAAAAATGATTCATGAAACATTATTCTTCTCAATTTTTAGAGATCAAGAGAGTATTTTGATTAGAATAAAAAAATATCACTATTTATATTTAATAATAAATTCAACAGTCATTTTTATCGAATACTTTTATTTTAAATTATTATATAAATAATTAATAATTAATAAAATAATAATAATTATTAAAATAATTAACAACTACCAAAACAACTAATACTATGAAATAGATCCTAACTTGCCCCATGTGATCCAACTTTGAGTTTTCTATTGAATTAAGACACTAATGGTGGAATGTATGTTTCATAATTTTAAAAAATGAGATTAAATTATCATAATTATATATATATATATATATATATATATATATATATATATATATATATATATTCTTTTTTGAGCGGTTCCTTTACAAAATTTCAATACACTAAAAAAATAAACTTCAAATATCATCTTGTGTTTGATATCATTATCAGTTTTTAGTTTTTCATTTTTTGAAAAGTAAAAACTATTTTTAGTTTTTTATTTTTTTTAAATTTCTTTTAAATATTTTTCTATAAATAATTATATATATATATATGAAAAAACAATCATAAGAGGAAAATGTATTAAAATTGTGGGAATTAAATAATTAGTCTAAAAAAAATTAAACATATTAATGTTAATACTGAAAATTAATTTAAAAAATAGAAAATTAAATTGAAATTTCACAATGATAGAAGCAGAATTGTTACTTTGGTTTATAGGGAGATATGACAAGGACAACTAGACATGTGGAGAGAAGTAGGCAAGCACACATGATTCAAGCAAAAGGAAGTGAGGTATATGGGGTGCTATTTGATTTGAACTAAATAAATCAAATTAAATTATTTTAATTTAGTAATTCAGTTTGATTTTTTATTTTAAAAATTTTGATTATTTTAATTTAATTTTGGAGAGAAAAAAATTGATTGAACAGAATCGAATCAAATTACTTTATTGATTTTTAAATTGATTTATTTTTATAGAAAAATTGTGAATTATATGTAATTATATATATATATATATATATATATTATTTAATTGCATTGATTAATAGTTATTAGGTTTAAATTAAGATCAAAATCAGATTAAATAACTTGAAAATCAAATCTAAATTAAAAAATTTATCCAAACTAAAAAAATGAGATGTTCGGTTTGGTTTGATTTTTCATTCATTTTAATTTGATTTAATTTTTAATATATAATAAATCGATTTTAATAATTCAGTTAAATTTAATTTGATTTGATTTGAACCGAATATTCAGCCTGTGAACAATTGAGAAATTGAAAATGAGAATTTATTTATTTTATCAAAGTCAGACTTCATTGTAGTCTTAAGTAAGCATAGAGGAAAATACAAAGGAAGATTGCGCCAAAGGATTTACAGGGAAGGAGCATACACCAATCCATCACTAATATTTAGCTTCAAAGCAAGACCATAATTTCACTTATCCCTTTTCAACTTCAAGTTATGCGTAAGTTCATGATTAATTAAAATGTTATCTGATATAAGCCTTTTTTTTTTGTAAAAATATTTTGTTCTTCGCGAAAAAGAAAGTTCATAAAAATTTAAAAATCACGCAAAAAATTATAAAATATATTTAATACAATAAAAAAAATATTACAATTATAAAAAAGCTTTTTTTATAAATTATAAAAGTAAAACCTGTATTATTATTATTATTATGAGTTAACGTGTATATATGTTCCAAATGTACCGAATAATTCCCTCGAACGCACCCTAAGCATAGCAATCAAGTGGCTTTAAATGGCTTGGGCTTTTAGTGGACAGTGAACCCCATGGCCTTACTGGACTGGTAATGCAACCTCAAACTCAAACGCCAATAAAGATTCACAGCCAATGGCCCTATCGGGCTTTCTT
The DNA here is from genome assembly GCF_030052815.1 of Hevea brasiliensis. NCBI lineage: Eukaryota > Viridiplantae > Streptophyta > Magnoliopsida > Malpighiales > Euphorbiaceae > Hevea > Hevea brasiliensis. Next base: position 101,324,088 of record NC_079495.1, on the reverse strand, counting down.
GCTTGTCTAATTTTGACAATTTAATTTTTATGGCCTATTTATAATAAATTTCCTAATTTATGTGTCAATTAAGTTCAATCCCTTCAAAAGATAATCAAAATTTTATTTTTAAAATTTTAAATAACAAAATTTAATAAAAAAATTTTAAAATTTTATTTACATTGTACCAAATATGTTTGGGAGAAAAATTGTAATTCTAGTTCTATTGATAACTATTGAAAAATACAAAGTATTTATAGGTCTCTTATACAGCCCAACTAAGTACAAAGTCAACAAAAATTAGCTCACTACCAATACAGCTAATACAGCTCACTACCAAGCCAAGTTACATAAATACATTTACTACAACTGCTATAATCTCTCTCTACATCCCCCCCTCAAGTTGGATCAGGTGAGAGGGACACCAGATTCAACTTAGAAATGAACTGATGATGAAGCTCACTAGATAAGGGCTTTATAAGAACATTTATAATCTGCAAAGAAGAAGACACATGAGATGGTGCAATAAAGCTCTTTTTAAATTGATCTCTCACAATATGACAATCAATATCTATATGCTTCATCTTCTCATGAAAAACAGGATTAGCTGCTATTTGAAGATGCTCCCTTGTTATCACATTTGAGATTGACAAGCAAAGCAACAAGAACTTGGTGGTCATGAAGCAAATAAGAAATCCACGATAACTCACAAATAGTGGAAGCCATAGCCTTGTACTCAGCCTCAGCAGAGGACTTAGATACTGTAGGTTGTTTTTTTATCTTCCAAGATATCAAAGAAGAGCCAAAAAAGATACAAAAACCTATGAGAGATTTTCTAGTAACTACACAAGATGCCCAATCTGAATCATAATACGCAGTGAGTTTGAAATCATTAACAATAGGAAAATAAAGCCCTATTGATGGTGAAGCTTTTAGACATCTCAAAACATGCAAGGCTGCTTGCCAATTAGGTTTTCTAGGCACTGTCATGAATTGACTTAAGTGCTGAATAGCACGACTAATATCAGGCCTAGTAATATTTACATAGAGCAACCTGCCAATTAACCACTTGTACTCATCAGGGTTATCCAACAAATCACCATTATCAGTGGATAATTGTAAACCTTTAGGCAAAGGGAAGGCAACAGATTTGCAATCTGTCATACCAATATCAGTAAGAACATCCATAATAAATTTCCTTTGACTGATCACAGTACTAAATTTTGATCTAGCAACCTCTAAGCCCAAAAAATATTTCATAAAACCCAAATCTTTGATTATGAATTTCTTGTTAAATTTTGTTTGACATGAGTGATATCATCAACATCAAGGCCAGCAATGATAACATCATCAACATACATCAACAAAGCAATAAAATGATCACCAGTAGAGTAAGTGAACAAGTAATGATCATTCTGTGATTGTTGAAAACCAAAAGACTTGAGAAAAGTGGTAAACTCCAAATTTCGTTGTCTTGAAGCTTGTTTAAGACCATACAATGACCTTTTTAAGAGGCAAACTTCACTAGCTTTAGCAACATAATAACCTTGTGGAGGAACCATATGGACCTCCTCATCTAAGTAGCCATGAAGGAAGGCATTATTAATGTCTAGCTGGTAGATAGCCCATTGTTTAGCAGTGGCTAATGCAATAAAAAGTCTCATAGTCACTAACTTGCTTGCAGGAGAAAACCTATCTTTGAAATCCAAACCTTCAATCTGGTTATACCCCTTTGCAGCTAATCTAGCCTTATATCTTTCAACTTCTCCATTAGGCTTACATTTTACTTTATATACCCACTTGCACCCTATAGCCTTTTTCCCTTTAGGAAGAGTAGTCAATACCATGTGTGATTTTTCTCTAAAGCTAACAGCTTTTGCTACATAGCTTTAACCCAGTTAGGGTTTGTTGATGCTTGAGCATATGTGACAGGTTCATAAATTGTAGAAATGGTCGTTAGGCAAGCAAAATGGAAAGGTGTAAAAGAAATGGATGAGCAAATATTACTTGTGGATGGAAAAGAAGATTGAAATGATTGTATAGTAGTTGTGTTCTGAGAAGTAGCAAGATGGACAAATTTGGTTTATTTATTTGTCTAGTTGATCGTCTAGGTAGGTTAGAAAAGGAATCAAGTGAAAGTTGTGAAGATTCAGGTTGATGAATCAATGAGGAATGTGGATTAGTAGGAGGAGAAGTTAATGAAACATTGGGGGAAAAAACAAGTTGGGTCATCTTTAAAAGGGAAAATATCCTCAAAGAAAACAACATCTCTACTTATAAAACTCTGACTAGACTGTAAATTGTACAATTTGTAAGCTTTAGAATGTCCTGAATAACCAAAGAACACTGACTTGATGGATCTATCTGTAAATTTATCTTCGGAAGGGTAAACATTTGTAGCAAAAGCTAGATAACCTATACTCCTCAAATGGTCATAAGTGGGAGGCTGCTTATACAATTTTTCATATGGAGTAAGCCATTGTAATTGTTTGACAAGTAGTCTATTAACCAAATATGTGGCAACCAAACACACTCAGACCAAAAAGATTCAGGATTAAATGACCTTGCAATCTCAAAGCTCTAGCTAGGTCAAGTAAATGTTTTTATTTTCTCTCAATTACTCCATTTTGTTATGGAGTGTAGAGGCAAGTTCTCTAATGTATAATCCCATTTTCTTAACTAATTGTCTAAATGTGGTACTCAAAAACTCTGTACCATTATTTGTTCTCAACTTCTTTACTGATACTCCAAACTGAGTTTTAACCATATGGATAAACCTAAACAGAACTCCAATAAACTGTGATTTTTGTTGCAACATAAATGTCCAAGTACTCCTAGTACAATCATCAATAACGGTGAGGAAAAACCTAACTCCAATAATGGATGTGACCTTATATGGCCCCCAAATATCAACATGTATGAGTTCAAAAGCATGTTCAAATTTTGTGTTACTAACAGGAAATGGTATTCTATGCTGTTTAGCTAGAGGAAATATCAAACAATTGAGATTATTAGTGTTTATAACTTGAACACTAGGCAAATGACTTAATTTCCCAATAGAAGCATGACCCAATCTATTGTGTAAAAGAGTAGCATCCATATTTAAGATAAGAACAAAATGCTGAATACTCTTTTTATTGATAGTGGAATTAGAGAGTGTGGTATTTATAAAGGGATTCAATAGTAAAATTTGTGGGACACAATTCAAGTAAGTTTGGATAGTGTGTGGTGAAAAACTCATCTGGTCTATCTTATACAAGATTGCTACTTCTCTTCCCACAGCTAGTACATCATCAGTCTGTAGGTCTTGTATGAGATAACAAGAAGGTGAAAAAGTAATTTTAGTATTTGTGGTTTTGGTAAGTTTACTAACAGATAATAAGTTGTATTTAAGACAAGGTAGGTATAAGACGCCTTGAAGTTGAATTTTACAATGTAATTGAATTGTTCCAGCTTTAATGACCTGATTTATAGCTCCATCCAGTAAATGAACTGAAATAGGTTGTGAAAGGGTATGTAATAAGGTTAACATATGTTTTAATAAAGTCATATGGTCAATGGCTCCTGTGTTTATAATCCAGACACTATCATCACATGCTCTCATGCAACATGCACTAATAGAATTGAAATTACCAGCAAAATTTGTTAAGTTTGAGAAAGTGGAACTCTCTAGGTAAGATTGCATAATCTGTCCTCCCGTTACTACTGACATAGGTGCCTTTACCCTTGCTAGCTTCTAAATTTCTTAATGAATAATTCCCAACATACTGGTCAACTCTTCAATTTTAGAAGTCTCCAGAGGTAATTCTAATGGAGTAACAAGTGAAAGAAGTTTCCGCAGCTACTGTAACTCTATTGCTTTGATTTTTAGCTTACCGATATTGCTTAAGACCTCCCTGAGACACTTTATTTTTAGATTTGAACCACTCTAGATAACCAATAAGCTTAAAACACCCTTCCCTCGTATGGCTATCCATATCACAGTAACTATAATGGTCTTTTCTTGAATCATATCTTTTCTGCTCCTTCTTAAAAACTTGACCCTGATTCTGTGCTTTAGAATAAAGTGAAATAGATTCAATTGCTTCAGAGAAATTAATTAAAACTTGTTTTTATGCCTCAAATTTCAACAACATGTTATAAGCTTTGTTCATAGAAGGTAATGAATCTGTCAAGAGAATTTGGTTCCTTACAAGTTAAAAGGTATCATTCAATCCCATTAGGAACTGCATTAACATGTTTCTATTTATAATTTTTGCTATTATTCTTGACACACCACAAGTGCAGGGTGGTAAAACCTTAATAGAATTCAACTCATCCCAATGTTGCTTAAGTTTTGTGAAATACACATAAATAAAAGCATTTTTTTCTTGTGAAATTGACACTATTTTTCTCTGTAACAGATAAATCAAAGGCCCATTGCTCTCTCGATACCTCTCAAAAATTTCTTCCTATAATTCCTTTGAAGATGTGGAATAGATGAAAGCATCAACCAATTCTTTAGAAATTGAGTTTAAAATCCAAGAAGTGACCATATAATCATACTTCTTCCACTGTTCATACGTCTCAGATCCTTCATTTGGAATCGAGATTAAACCATCCACAAACCTTAGCTTCTGTTTAGCTCTTAATGCAATCCTCAAAGCTCTATTCCAAGAGCGAAAATCCCTACCATTTAGAGAGGCTAAAACCAAAATTATATGTGGATGATATGAACCTTGAAGACTTAATAGATTTCTAGTGATTTGAGCTTTAGTATTGTGAACTCTTCCTTCATTTCATTCAACTACTTCTCCTTCTTGATTCATTTTGCAGTTTTGTGTTTGAAACTTCTACTAAATTCTTCAATGGCGGTCGCTCAATCTTAAAGAAAGAAAAATAACCATCTCCTAGATCAAACCTGCTTTGATACCATGTACCAAATGTGTTTGGGAGAAAAACTATAATTTTGATTCTATTGATTACTAATAAAAAATACAGAGAGCATTTATCGATCTCTTATACAACACAACTAAGTACAAGTTAACAAAAAACAACTCACTACGAACACAGCTCACTACCAAGCCAAGTTACATATACATTTGCTACATCTGCTATAATCTCTCTCTACGTACTTTAAAATTATAAAAATAAAAAACCTAGAAAAATAACAAATTTTGACACCAAAAACCCATAAAATTAACACACAAAATTAAAAGCATTAAAACTCCAAAAATGGACAAAAAGTGAGTTTACTTCCTTATCATGATAACAAGACTCGATTAAATACAAAATGTAAAAGTTGGACAGCTTATTTGGCATTGAGGTTTAAGGATTAAAAAATTAAAAAAAAAATATTTTGTTATTTTAATATTTTTATAATTAAAATTTATTAAATTTAATTTTAAATTATTTTTTAATATTCTTTAAATATAATATTTAAAAAAAAATTCAATAACTTTAATAGTAATAGACTCAAATTTTGAACTGTGCAAAATATACACAGTAAAAAGATTAAAAATAATATTATGACATTTTATAATTTGTTATCAAAAGTTTGTTAAAAAAAAACCATAACAATGGAAAAAAAATCAATTAGAAATCAAAATGAAAATTAATTCTCTCTCTCAATCTTACCTCAAAATTCAAAATTAGAACAAAAATATTCAACAATTCAATAATAAAAATAGTTTCCTGAAATATTTTTTAAGAATTTTTTTTAAAAACATTATTATTTATTTATTTAAATTTTTAAACATTAAATAGTAATTTAATTAAGAATAATAATATAATTTATTATTTAAAATTTCGGCTTCGCATGCATATCTTGTAAGCAAATTGACCATTTTGTCAACTTAATAATCTAATTAATCTAACTTTTAGGTTTTGAAACTACAAAGACGCAAATAAAAACAATCAAAATAACTCAGTGCATCTATTGAAATTTTGAAACTTAATTTCATTCATTATCTCTCAATTTATATGATTATGTAATGTCTGTCTCTCAACTTTAAATTGTATTGTAAAAATCATTTTATTCCAATTTGATGCCACCCCAAATCCTCAAACTCACAGAAATCATCTTCAATTTGTGCCAACGTTGCATTAAAATAATAAACAAATATTCTTTCTCATAGTTAGCATTGACACTTTTTCTCTCTTTCTCTTATCATTTCATTTTCTTTCTTTAGTTTGTCTCTCAACTAGTTGGAATCTATTACTAGGCATAAAAGAGAATATTTTTTATTGTTAAAATGCTAACTTGACATCTCTAATCCAGCTTCTGGCTAAAAGCTCTTAACAAAATCTGGCAAAAAAAATTTTGGATAATATCAAATTAAAATTGAATGATTTTTTTTTTGATAAAAATTGAAGTTGAGGTATCAGTATTATGGTGCATGAATGCACTTCTTGAAGTGAGACACCAACTACAGCATACTACACATAATATATAAGTCATTTAATTTTCCTAATTTTTAATTTTAAAAATATGAAAAAGAAATTAATTATTTTTTATCGATTTTGTACCGAGCTCAAAACCGATAAAAAAGCACTAAATAGAATCATTGACCGGTGAATAAGATTTTAAAAGCACTAAGAAAGAAAGGAAAGAGAGGAGTTTTGGACGAATTAATTCTCTTGTTGAATAGATGCCTTATTACCAAGATTCATATCCCATAAGACAAGCACTAACAATATTATTGGAGGACTTTTTTTTTATTCTTAAATTCTTTAATCTGAAAAGTGTTTAAAAATTATCGATAAGAACTAATAGTTGAGTTTAGTGTTTATCTATTCTCTCTTATTTATATTCTCCTTTAATTTATTGTAGCTAACTGATGTGAAAATTCAAAACTCTTTTTCAAGTGTAATTAGATTGGATTTAAATTTTTAGGTCCAATTGTTACTTCAACTATATGCAGTGGCCTTTTTAGAATTTGGCTTCTTCTTTGTAGTTTGACTTGACTTCATGAATCTACTTGGGGTCTGGTTTATTGTGACAATGGCCACCATATTTTTTCAGATCTTGAATTATAGCCCACTTTGAAATTCCTTTATTGGAGAAGTATTAAAAATTGTCAGCAAATCTTCCTATTGAGTTTGGAGTTATCTCCACTAAAATGATTTGAACCAATTAAATTCAAGTTCTCCCTTGTGATTTTTTCTTTCAATTTTTTATATATAATCAAACATGGAACTCTTTCGGTAGTAGCATTTACTGTAAGCACGATAACTGATACGCCAGATATGCGTCCTTCCCGCCAACACTTTTACTGTGCACTTACACCTAAAGGAATGGTTCAGGATTTTTTCTTTATTATTATGAAAAATGATATCTCGAGTTAACTATTTTACACTCTACTAAATCTATCTCCTTCAACAAAAGGCAGACTGCTGCTGCTTTAATTAGTCTACATGCAAATCCTGTATATTATAGATAACATGTTAGATGAAATCCTTATTTGCAAATTCTCGAATAGACATATGCAGCTATAGATTACAAAACCAATAATCAAATCGTTCAAAATTAATTAAACAATTATGATTAAAATACATATTTATTTATTTATAATTAAAATTAAATTATAGATATAGCTTGATTTAATTATTGTTATTGATAATGTAACTATATAAAAATTTCCCAAACTAAGGTAAGATAGAGTTAGAGTCTAAATATACAATTTTAGAGTTAATTTGCTGCAAATATACACTAAACTAAGAAAGAATTATCGTCTAACTTAAAAAAAATTTACTTGATCTATTTTATCTAAGAAAGGATTATCGTCTAATTTAAAAAAAAAAAACTTAAACCTATTTTATCTTAGAGAATTATATGAGTTTCATTTATTTTATATATAAATTTTATTATACATATCGTGTTTTAGATATTTTACAGTGGACATGATTAAAATAAACTGATGAAAAGATCACCTCTAAATGTCGAGAACTAATTTTCCATTTCCTTGGGCAGAAATGCTACGTCCATTAGCTTCATGATTTGCCAAACCATCAGCCTTCGCTCCTTTCCGAATTCCAAATTTTTCCAAAAGTTCTTCTCCCCAATCCCAAAGATGCAAAACAACGTAAGTACTAATCCCTCCTATCAAACCGTATGCTATAGAATACGTCAATGGCATCAATATAATTGTAACAAATGCAGGGATGGATTGTCTCATCTCATCCCACTGAATCTCCACCACAGATCTCATCATCAGAACTCCGACCAGTATCAACGGCGGCCCTACTGCCCATGGTGGAATTGATGCTAGTAACGGAGTAAAGAAAAAAGCCAAGAAAAAAAAACCTGCCACGGTTAATGCTGTTAGGCCTGTCCGTCCACCTTCACGTATTCCTGTGGATGATTCGACAAATGTGGTCACCGGAGACGTGCCTAGAAGTGATCCTATCACAATTGATGCAGCATCGGACATGAATGCAAAATATTGACCCTCAAAATCTCCATTACTATCTGTGAACCCAGCAAATTTGGTCATTGAGTATAGTGTGCCAGTGGTATCAAATAAGTCAACGTACAAAAATGTGAGTAGTGCTTCCCAAAAGCTCACTTTATTGATACCCTTAAAGCTCAAGGCTCCAGCAGTTTTCTGTATAACATGCACATCCACCACTTTCTTGAAGTACTGATAAGACAAATCTCCCGACTCTGTGGGAGGAAACGCCGTTACAGATGTGTTACGGAACCACGAAACCACCGTAACGAAGACTATACCGTATATCATAGCACCCTTAACATTTTTCACTAGACAATATGCAATTATCACAAAACCAACAACTCCCAACCAAAATGTTGGACTCTCTAGTCTACTGTTGGAGCAGAAAATATTGCCCGATACAGTACCACCGGCCACTAAACTGACGGTGCCATTAGCGGCTGTTACAACGGGAGCTATTGCTCTCCGTGAAGATCTCGGGCAGGCCCCGAGCGTAACCAGAGTTGAAGAACTGTATCCGATAAGTCCAATACCTTGATTGTTTTGTAGCCCAATAAAAGCAAGAAACAAACCGATGCCGGTGGAGCTACTGATTCGGATGGTTTTGGGAATGAGTTTAGCCAGTTTGGCGCGTAACCCTACTGCAGATATCAACAGAAAGATCAACCCTTCAATGAAAATGGCCGTTAAGGCACTTTTGTAGGTCACGTTACCGGACCCATGAAAACCTACCACTGTATAAGCAAAGTAAGCGTTTATGCCCATGCCAGGAGCCAACGCCAAAGGGAGATTTGCAATAGCACCCATAATGAGGCACCCTATCAAAGAAGAAGCTGCAGTGGCCACAATGAGGTCCTTTCGAGTCCTTTCAAGGCAGGCAGCGTAGCCCGGGTTCACCGGAGGAAATTTACACGACTCATCTAATGGTTTGCAGTTTCCCGGGTCAGAGCAGAGTGGGATGCAGTCAGATACAGTGCAAATGCCACCGGAATCAGTGAGGATACTGGCGTTGACTGCAAGGATATAAGCCATGGTCAGGAAAGTGGCTGTCCCTGCTCGAAGCTCGGAGGTGAAGGTGGTGTTTCGCTCGGCGAGTTTGAAGTATTTCCCGACTCCGGTTTCCGCCATGTAGTGGTTTATCCAAGTGAAGAGAGAGGGTTTTTCAGGTAGTGGAGGAGTTGCCATATTGAATGAGTTTTTTCTTTACGCCTTTTCTGCTAGCTCTTTCTTTTGTGCTTTAAGGTGTCTTTAAGATTCACAGAGGAGAAGATATGATCAGAGCGTTTGAGCCCTCAGAATAAAACTTCACATATAGCGTAGCATATGGATATCATATGCTATCAATTGGCCATATGTAACCCTCCGTGAGATACCTAGATAAATGTATGATCTCATCTTATAAACAATAAGAGGATTGCTGTGGATTATTCTTTAGGATATTGAGATTCTTGGGGTCTGCTATTGACTACAATAAAGAGAAGCATGATTGTCCATGACCATAGCTTGCCACTCTCACAAATTGGAGGTATAAGTGATCTCGAATTTGTCTTTTTACTGTTAAGAGTTTTATAGACGCGATTCTTTCCCCTGTCGACATCTGCATTCATAAATATTGGTTCTACCTGCACATCATTTATTAAACTAAAGGCACTGAGATGGAATCACTTCTTTACTACATAATTTCTCTAAATATTGGATATTAACTTCATCTCTCAAAATAATTAAAATGTAGGTAGATTCTTGTCCATACTCAGTTTATTACGGATTTAAAATATAATTATATAAAATTTATATATTTAATAGATAAATCTCATAATATATATTGTGTCTTGAATATTCAATTATATATATATATATATAAACGAGAGAACAATATAAAATCAATGTCTTTTTGGATTTGCTCATATATATATATATAAATATATATATATATATATAAACGATAAACAAGAGAACAATATAAAATCAATGTCTTTTTGGATTTGCTCATTTAAGCATTGATTATATATATATATGAGAGAACAACATAAAATCAATGTCCTTTTGGATTTGCTCATTTAAGCATTGATTATATATATATATATGAGAGAACAACATAAAATCAATTCAATAACTTTATTTTGGGTTGGTGTCACTTTTTTTTTAAAGAATTCAAGTTGAATTATTTTATATTATTAATTTAATTTAATTTTTCACTAAATTATTATGTAGAAAAGATTTCAAATTAGATTCAGATCAAAACATTATTTTTAATAATTTAATTTTTAAATTAAAATTTGAATTGATCGAATTAACAACTTTAAATAAAGTTATTGAATTGATTCTCAAATTTTAAGTTCATATTCGGATTTAAATTATTTCAATTTTTATATAAATTAAAATAGATTATTAGTTAATTTAAATTAGACAAATTTAATACGGATCAAAATTTACCATTTTGTTTTCCCTGCTCTAGCCAATCTACTTCATGAAATTGGTGGATGGGGTCAGAGGCAACTTTCACGTCAAGCCAAAGGCCAAAAGAGCCAATGGAAGGAAGCTTGGTCCTGAAAGCTCTTATTCCAAGTGCCGAGTTTTTCAGCTGCCTCCCATTATGGATGGCCAATAGCCAACGAGTTTCCGAAGTTACTATAAAAGGAAATTAATTCTAACCAATTTTAGCAATGCCAAGTTTTTACATCTATAATGTATAACAGCAAATCAATATTCTTGTCTTCTGTCTAATTTTCACTAAAAATATATTAAATTTTTTCACATATATACCACCTCTGATTCTCTTCTTAGATTGACGTGTGGAGCCCAACTTAATTATTTTTCGTTTTCTTTAACAGATATATTATACACATGTATACAGGTTAATTCAGCTAAACGCTTCTCTAACTTACTCCATCACCCAATTTTAATTTATTAAAATAAAATCTCTTAATTTTAATTTTATTTTAAAAAAATCTCATCATCTATAATAATAAATTGAAGATGAATAATTCAAATGAAATAATCATCGATGTAATTAATCCAACACATGCATGCATATTATTACTGTGCCATGCATTATTACTTTAAGACTGAATATACTATTTCACGCCTGAACTTTACAATAAAAAAAATCATAGTACTCTAAACTTTTAAAATGTTTTATAACACACCTCAACTCCTAAAAAATGAAATTCAAATATCCTTAAAATCAAGTGTGAACTCCAATCACATTAACATGGTGATCTGCTACCTAAAATTTAAAGGGTATTTTAATTTCAATTTTACAGAAGTTTGTCATGAGATGTTTTAAAAACTTAGGGTGCCTCGAAATTTTTTAAAAAAATTTAAGGTGAATATGTATTCATTCTTATTCTAAATAAGCTTTAACAATATGAAATGTTATTTGTATAATTTATAATTCTTTTCAAGTATATATATTATGTTGTAGTTAAATTATATAATTTAAAAAAAAAAAAAGGTAATGTGTTAGTTGTATTGGAATTTAATTAGGTTTGTATATTGTTATATTGATTAGGCATTACGTGGGGGAAGTGTATTTGGAGTCTTCAACTTGCAAGTTGATCGGATAAGGCTTTTTGCGTGTCATATCAGTGGTGGAATGAGGGCTGCCACAGAATTAGACTCTGTAGAGAATAAAATGAAAAGGTTATCATCACAAAATTATATATATATATTAAAACAATATTTAAAAATTATTCATAATATTATGAGGTTGAATTATTATGAGTGACTATAAATTAATCAGAAAATGTAGTTAGAAATTAAAGGTTCTGTTAGTAAAAATTAAATATAATTACAATATTTTTTACAATTAAAATAAAATATCAAAATTAAAGAGTTATAAATATGATTTTCTTTTCATATATAAAACGGAAAAAATGCATTTGATTGTCACTCAAAGAGTTAGCATACCCATGTGATAGATTCTTATGGAATTATTAATTGTTTTCAACGTTTTCAATTTTCTTGTTTGGATCACCAGGAAATTTATACATAGACTTGATTTACATCTAAGATATAAATATATGTGATTCTTATAGTTAATAAATGAGTTTCATCGTATATCTTATATTTTAAATTTATAATAAATTAAATTTAAATAAAAAAAATTATAGATAGCGTCTAGAGGTGAGCATTTGGTTCAAACCGAATAGAACCGAATTAAATTATAAAAATCAAATTATATATTATAGAAATCGAACCGAACAGAAATGGATAAAAAATCGAATTGAACCGAACCACTCTATTTCGATTCGATTCTGTTCAAACCGATCGATTTTGATTTTTGATTGATTTTTTAATTTAGATTTGATTTTCAAATTATTTAGTCTAATTTTGATTTTGGTTTGAACCTAATAACCATTAATCAATTAAATTAAACAATTTATATATATAATTAAATATAATTCATAAATTTTCTATAAAAATAAATCAATTTAAAAATCGATTTGGTTCAATTTGATTCGATTTGAATATATAAAATTACTATTCAATTTGATTTAGTTTAACCGATTTTTTTCTCTTCAAAATCGAATCGAACCAAAATAATTAAAATTTTTATAATGTAAAACCGAACTGAACCAAATAAATTTTAAAATCGAACTGATTAAACCAAATTGATTCAATTCAATTTGATTTTTCGATTTGAACCAAAACCTGCTCACCCTAATAGCATCTTCTTAATTCCAAGAAAATATCGATTTCCGTATTGTAAATATCTACAAATTTCCTCTTTTGTTCTTTTACCATTCTCTTTAAAAGAGCTTGTTGGACGTATGTTTTTTTTTTTTTCAAAATTCTTTGAAAAGATCCCGAATAGCTTGTTGACTTGAAAAATTATTAAGTGTATTTGATATATATACATTATTTTTTATACATCATCTTTTATAATCACATGAGACTCACATTTTATATTATAAAAAATATTTATTTTTTTATGAAAAAAAATAGTATAAATAATGCTCCTAATGTATCAATAATTATCCTGTTAGACTCGAACGTTTTCAAGTTGAGTTACAGTGTGATGATTGAGGCAGCTGAGGCCTTCAAAGTATCGATGCAGCAGAATGAAAGGCCCATTCGGTTCCCAAGTCTTAGCTCACCCGCAGGCCTTCCATGCTACCATCCAGGCCTCTGATGTTTATTTCCTTTCAAAATAATAATAATAAAATTGAAATTATATTACTAAAAAATCATCTATTAACAAAGAAATAAGCTTCTCATAAAAAAGACTGGGAGTGTGTGGTTTTGATTTAGGATTTGGTTTGGAATCGAAGTTAAATTCAAAATTTCATATCATTTTGATTTTATTTTTTAATAATTTAATTCATGGTAATTAAATTGTCTATTTCGATGTTTCAAATAATTTTATACAATTTAAGTTAAAAGTGTACATAATTTTTATTTTTTTTAACCAAGTTGAAAAATTTTAATTGATAAAAATTGAACTAACAAAATAATACTATAAAGTCCGAATTGCATTGCGACAAATATATATATATATATATATATATATATATATATATATATATATATATATATATATATATATATATATATATATAAATAAAGTAGAGTGGTGTTTTGTTTTTTTGATATTGTCACGTAAGATTTTAAAATTATTATATTTATGTCACGTAGTAATATTTAAAGTAATCAAATTTTTTCCTGTGTTAAGTAGTAATATTAAATTAAATTTATTGCTAGCAATATTTTTTCCTTCCCATATATGCTCATTATATTAAATTAAATTTATTGCTAGTAATTTTTTTTATCTCATTTGTCAATTTTATTGATAGCAATTTTTTTTCTTATTTAATTTTTAAGTTATATTCTAAATTTAACTTTTTACTCTCTAAATATGCATAAAAAAAAATATTCAATTTGCCTAAATACACATATTTTCTTTTTTATCAATATAAAAGTTTAATTTATTGAGTATAAGAAATTAAAGGAATAATATTCTATTCTTTGTGATCCAAATTCTATCACTTATAAATTGTAATGATTCTTCAGACTTGAAATGAGATAAAAAAGTCATTGCAGGCCATGTGTCTTCATTTGAAAGTTGTACCATAAACATATTATTAAATTAGCACTACAATATCAAATTTGCAAATTAAATATTAGGAATATCCATCATAAGATTCACCTCAATAAATAAAACATGTCTTTTATAGTATTAAAAATAAATAAATAAATACAGTTTTTGTTTAACTGGCATTATAATAGAATGATCATGTTCTTGTAAAAAAATAAACCTAAAAAAACAATCTTCTTAATAAGGAAGGTTTCCTATATTCTTTAAAAATAAAGTTGAAATATTTTCCTTTTTAGATAAATTAAGTATAAAATCAATAATCCCAATAAGAAACAGAGCACTGAACCGAGTGTAATCAAGTCAAATGAAAAAAAAAAACATAGCAAAATTACAATAAAGAGTGGCAAAAGAAATGATAATATTTTTAGTATTTTTCTAAAGAGTTAAAATATGTAATTATTATATAACTTCTAAATTTAAATATCTTAAATTAAAAAAAAATAAAAGGTCAGCATTAAATTTTATTTATATTTTCTAAAGAGTTTTAATTAAATTTAATTTTCTTTAAAATATCTGTTCTAAATTAAAACAAAGAATCAAGGTATTTGAATATTTGTAAGAAATTAATAATTAATTTTTTTTAAAAGATGTCTAATTATTAAAGATTATTTAAAAAAAAGATCAAAATTAAATTTTATCTATATTTTTTAAATAGTTGTAATATATAGTCATTATATAATCTAATTTTCTAAATACAATCCTTAATTAATAGGATCTTCTAAATTTAAATAATAAAAAAATATTAATTACTATAATTAGGTTTAATTTCTTTTAAAATATCTATTTAAAATTAGATCTAAGAATCAGGAGATATTTAAATTTTTTTTATAAATTAATAATAAAAATTTTTATTAGGTGTAATTTTCTTTAAAATATATGCTTCAAATTAAAATCAGAAATCAGGGAATATTTGAATTATTACGAGAAATTAATGATTGAAATTTTAAAAGTAATTAGTATTCAATTTATATAAAAAAGGTCAACATTAAATTTTATTTATATTTTTTAAATAATTTTAATTAAATTTAATTTTCTTTAAAATATCTACTCTAAATTAGGATAAAAATTCTTGATGATTAATATATATATATATATATATATATATATATATATACTCTACAATTAAGTTTAATTTTCTTTAAAATATATGCTTAAAATTAGAATTAAAAATCAGGAGATATTTAAATTTTTTTTAGAAATTAATAGTAAAAATTTTCATTAAATTTAATTTTCTTTTAAATATATACTCTAAATTAAATTCAGGGGCTATATTTTTAATTATATATTAAATAATATATATATATAAAATAAATTATAAAAAAATAAAATGACATAAAAATTTATTTTCATAATTATGGCAAATAGAAAATTTATATTAGTATTCAATTTTTACTTTTTATATTTTTTATATTATATTAATAAATAATTAATATTATTACTTTGGTTAATATTAATTATGTTATATTATTTTATTATCATTTAGCAAAATTAATTAATGATATAATTTTTTAAATTATGATTAAGTTATTAATTTCCTAATTATATGTATATAAGTTACAAACTATTTACTTAGTTATCACTTTAATATTATAATAAGTAGCTATTATTATTATTATTATTATTATTATTATTATTATTATTATTATTATTACTACTACGTAGAAATCTCAAATTAATTAGAAATAGGAAAAACTCTTTATTTTATATATATATAAGTTATATTTAATAATTAAATTAATTAATATAATTAATTATTACCATTACTGTTACCATTAATTATTTATACTATTATCATTATTCTCATAATTTTTATGGTTAATTAATTAAAAATATTAGACATATTTTAATAATTCTATAAATTTCTCATTTAATAATTCTTAAATTTTTAATTATTTTATTTAATTATAAAAATTTAATAATTATATATATATTTTTTAAAATTAATAAAATAATTTAAAATTACACTATGAAAGTAGTTAAATACTTTACTTTCTTTTTCTCTCTCTTTTATATATTTAATAATTTTAAATTTACTTTAACGTTATTTTATTTTTATTTATCTTATTTTAGTATTCATTTAATAAAGACATATTTTTAATTATATATTGAATGCTATATAAAATGAACTGTGAAAAAATGAAATGAAATAAAAATTTATTTTCATAATTATGGTAAACAATAAATTTATATTAATATTTAATTTTCATTATTTTTTTGATATTTTTTACAGTATATTAATAATTAATTGATATTATTAATTTAGTTAATATTAATTATGTTATGTTATATTATTTTATTATTATTTAGAAAAATTAATTAATGATGCAATTTTTATAAATTATGTTTAAATTATTAATTCTATAATTATTTATGTGTAAGTTATAAATTATATAATTATTACATTTTAATATTATAATAAGTAGCTATTATTATTATTATTATTATTATTATTATTATAAATGTCTAGAAAAGCTTAATTTAATTAGAGATAAGAAAAATTATGAGTAAATCATATTAATTTATTAATTATACTCAATAAATACACGTATGCTAATTTATATATATTCAATGTTCGTTTTCTGATGAAGAGATTATTCAGATTTTATAAAACAAATTCAAGAATAGATAGGATTTTAAATTTATCACATTTATAGCAAGTAGCAATTTTTAATTAAATTTATTGATAACAATTTTTCTATATTTCTTAAACAATTGTAAAATATAATTATTATATAATTTTATTTTTAAATACGATTCTTAATTATTTTGATATTCTAAATTTAAATAATAGAAAAAGTATTGATTACTAAATATAATTGTCATTCATTACAAGTTTCTTACATTTTAATTTAAAAAGTCAATGGCAGTTACTTTAAAGGAAAGTTAAATACTTTTGAACACATTTACTGTAATTAAATTTAGTATTTAATTGCTAATAATTTGACAATTCAAGACATTTAATTTTAAATTTTAACTAATATTATAATGATTATCTAATTGTTACTACAACTAAAAGTTTAATTTCTTTTAAAATATCTGCTCTAAATTAGAATCAAGCATATTTAAATTTTTGTAAGAAATTAATGATTAAATTTTTTTTAAATATGTCGAATTATTAAAGGTAATGTCTATCCATTAATTTTTAATTTTTTAAAAGAGAAAAGTCAATATTAAGTATTTTCTGTATTTTTTAAAATAGATATAATATAATTACTAAATATAATTATCACATGTTATTATGTTATTAATTTTTAATTTAAAAAGTCAATTGCAATAAAATCCAGGCTCATATTTACTTTGAAGGAAAATTAATATTTAAAAATTTTTTCTCTTCCTTTTTTGCATTTAATAAATTTTAATTTACTTTAATTTTATTATTTTAAAATGATTTTATTATTATTGTATATGAAGAATAATTTATGGCCATTAAAAAAAAACTTATAGCTATTAAGTTCATTAATTTGAGAATAATTATTAACTTATTTAATTAAAATTTATTACTAACATTTTAGAATTTTAATATTTTAAATAGTAATATTAAAATCTTTATATATATATACATATATTACCGTGCATATATTATGCTAGTTTATTTTATTGTTTTGATACAACTTTATCCTTTATCATAATTAACTTCAGAATTATACCAAATAAAATAAATTAAAGAGAAATTTGGTTTTATATATATATATATATATATTTTTATATTTTGAATATATTATATAATTCAATGTGATCAATAGATTTATATATAATCAAATATAAAATATATTTTACACTTATAATACTAATATATCCATTTTAATATATATTTTTTTAATTTGAAAATAATACACATGCAACGCACATACTTTAAAAATTATAGTTAAAAAATTTATTTAATTTACTATAATATAATTTATATACAATTATATGAATAGAAGAAGAACTTTTGAATCAATAAATATTATACGATTAAATTTAATATTTATAAAAATGCCTATAACTATAAAAATTAATTTTTGTTTACATAATTAAAAGATAAGTTATTTAAATTTATTATAAAATTTTGTTTGTAAAAGTCAATATGGATAGTAGAAATTTTAACTTAGCTATAAATTTATATGCATGAGTGATTAATCAATTCTTGTAAGATTGTAAGTATAAATATTTGTTCTTTTTAGTAAAATTTTTATGTTAACTCTATTATTTCTATTATGATTTTTTTGAATATGATCATTATTTTTTAACCAAATATTACTATAATGGTTAATTATTTAGTATTTTTTATGTGTTATTGTCACGACCTGATTCCACGGGCTAGCACTAGGACCTGGGCCGATATAATGCCCCTAAGACCCGTAATAAGCTTTATTGTTTTCCAAATCCATAATCAGGGCCAAAATCTGAGGCCCACATACAAATAAAATCAAAATAAAATATTTTACTTTTATTTTGGCCAAACCAACCTGATAACCATCAGATACTAAAGTTAGGAGAATCCAGTTCAACCATGATATCACAATTTACAAACAATTTAAATATTATAAAAATTTTACATTTATTAAAAACGCCAAAACTTAAATTTATATAGTACATGATAAAATTATTACTACTGCTAATACATGCGGAGTTATAGATTACAATTTTGATTATACAAATAAATATCTGCTAATAAGCATGCGAGGAAGGAAACAGGTTATTCTAAAAAAGAACTCTTCCTGTAGCCTAGAAAAATAAGGTAAAAAGGAGTGAGCGTTCGACTTATAGAATAAGATATTGATTTAAGTACAATTTCTATAATTGTCTAACACTATTGCATCCCTAAAAATGAAATGCAACACAAATCATCATATTCAGCCAAATTCAAACAACACTCGTACAAAGAATAATTTAAAGTACTCATACACCTATATATCACATCAGATATATATACATATGGGAGTTGATCCCTTATATAGCTCTCTTAATCAAATGCGTACCAGCGAGATCAATTCGAGTCAAACTTTCACTTAATAATCCAAATGTGGGGGTCAACGAAATCAACTCAAAGCCGTACTCACCCCGACTTTCACAAAAAGGACCGGGCCCCTAGCGAGACTAGCTCAAGCTGATTTGCCTGACTTACCCATATCCATTACACCACACCACACGCACGTTGACACACGCACACGGCTCCAAATTTTCCTAAGGTGACATCCACATCCATTTTGACAAATAACAAAATGCAACATAATGCATGTCTAGTATTTAGCTACATATATATAAATATATATGATGCATGAGCATGCCTTGAATATATAATAATAGTGAAATTATAAATAAAATCAATATCTATTTACTGATAATCAGAGACTACTGTGATGGCTGGGTAAAGAAGGATGGCTGACTCTGTTCACCTAAACAATTATATTATAAATTTTGTTAGTACTAATTCAAAACAAAACTTTAAAGACACAAAAGACGTCCTAATTTATGTCGAAAATCCGGTAAAATTTTTCCTATACCTAGGACCTATCCAACCTGCAAAGTGATTCAAATAATACTTCTAAATCACAAATCCCATATCCATATCTCATCAACATCACATGGCCCCTCCTGGGCCCTCCAAACTAGGCAAAACCCATAAAATCAAAAAATTATATTTTTGTCCCTAAAACTAACATTCTGCAAAAATACTTAAACGAGCTCTAAAAATTCTCATATTTTGCCCTGCAGTCCTTAATAATGTTATAAAGCTATTGCAAAAAGAATTATAATTTTCTAACTACCTATGAATATTTTATGAATTTTTATTCAAAATCCAACACTGGGTAAATAAGGGAATTTGGGATTCGGGTTTACTTATGCCAATTTGACTGTTAAAACGCGTCTGGGGGATCTGAAAATGAGGGTGAGGTCTGAAATTGCGATATGATTCTGAAGCGGCTCTGGTAGCTTGTCTGCTCAGCCTGAAATTATAGATCAGGGCGTGATACACCTATATTTTATAGATATTTTTAAGCACATTTGTATACTATTTCATAGCATATAGGCAAGTAATCTCATGCATAGTCATTAAT
The DNA here is from genome assembly GCF_030052815.1 of Hevea brasiliensis. Lineage (NCBI taxonomy): Eukaryota > Viridiplantae > Streptophyta > Magnoliopsida > Malpighiales > Euphorbiaceae > Hevea > Hevea brasiliensis. The sequence goes on along the minus strand of NC_079495.1, from coordinate 101,303,539 downwards.
TTCATTAAATTTTGTGATTTTCATTGATAAACCCTCAATTCCATGTTTTCTGCATCATTTCAGGTGTTTGGATGAAGTTCCAAGATAAAGGAGTACAAAAGAAAGCTTAGAAAAACACAAAGGAAAGAGGAGTGTTGCTGATACACTTTACACGGGCCGTGTAAGCGAAGACACAAACCCGTGTAACCTGCTAACAAAGGAAAGCTGAAAGAGACAAGGAAGAAACGCAATACATGGGCCATGTACTCAGACCCGTGTAAATCATAGAAACCCATGTAAGTCTCTGCCTGGCTAGGTTTGAAAAATTCTCTGAAGAACAAAAGTACATGGGCCGTGTACTTGGACCCGTGTAACCAGCTGCGCCCCGTGTAACCTTCTGTGACATCGCGAGATGCAAACCTTCATAACTCTAGTTAGTTATAAGGCCCTGGGCTGTGTAGTGATACACAAGCCATGTGTCGTGCGACAGCCAGTTTCCTGATTTGATTCCAGCTCTAGTTTTTTGCACTTAGAACATACTTTTAATGCCTTAGGGACTCTGAAAACCTAACCCTAGGCCATTTAATATAAATAGAAGCTGCAGATAACAGAAAAAAGAAAGAGAGAAGGGAAATCCTAGAGCTATCTAATCACTTTCTCACAGTTGTCTAGAAGAGCAGGACATTAGTATCAAGGAGGAACCTTCAGCCAAAGTTCCACAAGATCAAAGCTGTAGACCCTCTTTGGTTCTTTTGTTCTATTTATTTTAGAGGATTTTTATTGTCTTTTACTTCATTTTTATCATGTTTGCTGAACTCACCATGAGTGAGTAATTTTTATATTCTGGAATTAGGAGAGTAATGCTTGTAATCATTATTATGGACAAATATTAAGTTTTGTTTATTGGATTTAAGATTTGTTCCTTGATTTAATTTCTTATGATCTTAATGCATGCTATGTGTTGGTACCCACATAGTATTGATTAGAAATATTAATTGAAGGACTGAAAGGTGAAGATTAATATTAGAAAATAAGATTTTGAACCTAGGAAATCTGACCTAGAGATAGGCTGATGACCTTTGTGGAGTTTCGAAATTAGTCAAAGATCTTAAAGAGTTTTAATTAATTTAATCACTACAAAAGTAGAGTTTAGGTTAATTAAAATATACCTTAGGTTCCTTGAGAGAGGACTTAGGATATCTTAGGATTAATTTCCATCAAGGCAAATGATTCTCAGTCTAGTAAATAGACAAGATTACATCCATAGTAAGATTAAAGTGTGAAATCTTAATTTCAGAATTATTTTAAAATAGACTATCCATTTTAAGTTTATCATATTTTTTTATTCTAGTGTTTAAAATAGACAAGTTTCATTCCCTCATTTTATTCGACAGCCTAGACAGTCAAAATCACTGTGTAGTTTGGTATTTACTAATTAAATTCCTAGTAGGATGATAAGCTACTCACTACTTTATTACTTGTTCGTGACCCGTGCACTTGCGGGATTGTAAAACCAGTAAACAAGTTTTTGGCGCCGTTACCGGGGAACTTTAATTTTGGTAATATTAGGCGATAAGTAATTTAGCTGATTTAGGCATTTTCATTTATTGTTTAATTTTCTTTAAATTATTTTATTCTCTTATTCTTTCTGAGGTGATTGGTTTGGTACATGAGCAGAACAAGACCAAAGGAAGAAGTCTTTGATTTGGATCCAGAGATAGACAGAAGCCTAAGAACTATCAGGAGGGAGAGGAAACGTGAAGGACAAGATCAAAGAAATCCAGAAATTCTAAATATGGCCAACAATAACAACAACAGGCCGAGACTCTTGAAGGATTACGGAGCTCCCTCTATACAAGGATTACAACTTAGTGTTACAAGACCCACAGTGGATGCCAACAATTTTGAATTAAAACCAGTATGGCTCTAGATGATCCAACAAACCTAGTTTGGGGTTTCACCAATAGAAGATCTGCACTACCACCTCCAGTGCTTTCTTGCCCTTTGTGACACATTCAAGATGAATGGAGTCTCTGATCAAGCCATAAGACTCAAAGCATTTCCATTTTTCCTTCGAGATAGAGCAAGAAAGTGATTACTTTCTCAACCAGCTGGAACATTCACCACTTGGAAGACCTCTCACAAGCTTTTCTAGCAAGGTACTTCCCACCTGTAAAGACTACAAGGTTGAGTGTTGAACTCAACATCTTTAGGCAAAGGGAAGGTGAATCACTCTATGATGCATGGGAGAGATATAAAGACCTACAGAGAGAATGCTCGCACCATGGCATAGAAGATTGGCTCCTGATTCAGAACTTCTATAATGGGCTACTGCCCTTTATAAGGAGCACAATAGATTCAGCAGCAAAAGGTGACCTAATGGAGAAAATAGTGGATCAAGCACTTGAACTTCTAAAGAGGGTCGCATATAACAATTACGAGTGGTCAAATGAAAGGGGGAATGCGAAGAGAACAACAGAGATCCTAGAAGTGGATGCCCTAAGCATGATAAATACTCAATTTGACCAGCTCACAAAGAGGCTTGATAAAATACAAGCCAATGCTATAGGGATGAACAATCAATACGATGACAGCTATGGAGGAGGATACATGGGTTCAGAGTATAACAGCTTCAGTGAACTCCCCACATAACAGATGAACTATGTAAATAACGGAGGAAACTTCAACCAGAGACCGCCCCACAATCCATATTCAAATACATATAACCCTGGATGGAGGAATCATCCAAATTTCTCATGGTCAAATTCACAGAATTAGCCAATGAATAAACAGTAAGGGTACAGACCACTAGCGCCCCCGAGATTTAAAAATAGAGGACAAAACCCTACACAACCACTACCACCCCCTCAGAGCCAATAGCCTGAACCAAGGTCTACTAGGGAATCTATGATGGAAAGCTTCCTAGCAACCCAGCAATAGCAAAATGAAATAATCAAACAATTAGCTTCTAGAATAGACCAGCTTGCCACCCACAACAAGATGCTTGAAAATCAAATTGCTCAGCAAGCAACATCTTAAAGCAAAACTACCGGTAAGTTTCCTAGTCAACTAGAGATGAACCTAAGAGAGCACTGTAAGGCAGTTACATTAAGGAGTGGAAGGATTTTATAACAGTCAGAGGAAGTACCAACTGAGAGAACCTCTGATAAATCTGAAAACCAAACAGAGGAGAAAAAGGAAGAAGCTAAGGAGAAGTAAGAAGAGGAAGCAAGGAAGGAAAAGAAGCTACCATAACCATATCAGCCTCCTCTACCCTTTCCTCAAAGATTCCAGAAAGCCAAATTGGATAAGCAGTTTGGGAAGTTTCTAGAAGCTTTGCAGAAACTCTATATAAACATTCCTTTTACAGAAGCACTCTCTCAAATGCCATCTTATGCCAAGTTCTTCAAAGACATTTTATCAAAGAAAAGAAGGCTGGAGGACTATGATACTGTTGCTCTTACGAAGGAATGTAGTGCCATATTGCAGAACAAACTGCCACCAAAACTCAAGGATCCAGAAAGTTTCTTCATACCTTGTCTTATCAGTAACATGAATATAAACAAAGCCCTCTGTGATTTAGGTGCAAGTGTGAGTCTGATGCCTTTGTAAATATGTAAGAAGCTTGATGTGGGGGAACTTAAGGCTACAACAAATTCATTATAACTGGCTAATCGATCTGTGAAATACCCTATGGGCATTCTAGAAAACATCCCTATCAAGGTGGGAAAATTCTTTATCCTAGTTGATTTTGTTGTGCTGGAAATGGAGGAGGATGTCCAAATCCCTATAATCCTGGGAAGACCTTTTTTAGCAACTACTGGAGCTATCATAGACGTTAAGAATAGACTGCTAACTCTCAATGTAGGAGATGAAAAAGTGGAGTTTAACCTGTTCAGTGCAATGAAACACAAACTTGAACCTGATGAATGCTTCAAGGTTGATATAATTGACAAGAAAGTTGAAGAGGAATTCATTAAAGCACACCCTGAAGATCCTTAGGAGCATCCATCATGCACAGCCACACAGCAAAGAAGGAGAACATGGAAATTGCAGCTTGTGTGCAATCCTTGGCAGCTAATCCACCCCTACTATTGGCTTAAGTTTTCGCTATAGAAGAGTTAAAGGAGGAACAACCCAAATGCAAGCTTCAGGAAAACACCAAATAGGTAGAATTGAAACCTCTTCCCTTTACGCTAAGGTACGCATTCCTGGACTCAAATTCTGAATATCCTGTTATTATCAATGCCAGTCTATCTAAAATAGAAAAGGAAAAATTGCTAAGGGTACTTAGGACCCATAGCAAGAGCATAGGGTATAAAATAGAAGATTGAAAGGAATTAATCCTTCCATTTGCATGCATAGGATACCTATGGAAGTAAACAGTAAACCCACTATTGAATATCAAAGGAGACTTAATCCAAACATGAAAGAAGTAGTAAAAAGGAAAATTCTGAAACTATTAGATGCAGATATCATATACCCGATCTCTAATAGCAAATGGGTTAGTCCAGTGCATGTAGTGCCTAAGAAAGATGGGACAACTGTCATTCAAAATGCAAACGATGAACTAATCCCTACTAGGATAGTTACTGTTTAGCGCATGTGCATAGATTATAGAAAATTAAATAGTGCCACCAGAAATGACCATTTTCCTTTTCCTTTCATAGACCAAATGTTGGAAAGATTAGTAAAACATTCCTACTTTTGCTATCTAGATGGGTATTTATGATTCTTCCAAATTCCTATTCACCCAAAAGACCAAGAAAAAACCACATTCACATGCCCTTATGGAACATTTGCATATAGAAGAATGCCCTTTGGTCTTTGTAATGCCCCCGCTACTTTCTAAAGATGCATGATGGTCATTTTTTCTGATCATATTGAAAATATTATGGAGATTTTTATGGATAATTTTTCTGTCTATAGAACTACTTTTGATGATTGCCTAGCTAACTTATTCAAAGTATTGCAAAGATGTGAAGAATCAAATCTGGTCCTAAATTGAGAAAAATTCCACTTCATGATAAGGAAAGGTATAGTTCTGGGACATTTGATATCAGAAAGAGGAATTGAAGTTGATAAGGCAAAAATTGAAATTATTGAAAAGATGTCACCACCAACATCAGTTAAAGGAGTATGAAGCTTTTTGGGACATGCAGGCTTCTACAGAAGATTCATTAAAGATTTTTTCAAAATAGCTATGCCACTTACCAACTTGTTAAGTCAAGATGTTCCCTTTGATTTTGATGAAAATTGCCTTGTCTCCTTCAATAGGATCAAAGAAACCCTTATTTCAACACCAATAATGCAACCACTGGATTGGGAGCTACCATTCGAAGTGATGTGCGATGCAAGTGATTATGCAGTTGGAGCAGTGCTCGGGCAAAGAAAAGATAAAAATCTCCACACCATTTATTACGCCAGTAAGACACTTAACGACGCACAAATCAATTATGCTATCACAGAAAAGGAATTTCTAGCAGTAGTGTTTACAATTGACAAATTCAGATCCTACTTAATTGGGTCAAAAGTCATTGTATTCACAGATCGTGTTTCCATCCGGTACCTTTTGAACAAGAAGGAGGTAAAATCAAGGTTGATTCGATGGATTTTACTCCTGTAAGAATTTGACCTTGAAATTAAGGATAAAAAGGGATCTGAAAATGTAGTAGCTGACCATCTCTCCAGGCTAAAACTAGAATACATAGGGGACATCGAGGATTTGCCAATTGATGATTCATTTCTTGATGAGCAATTACTAGTATTCTCCCAAGCTCCATGGTATGCTGACTTTATTAATTTCCTTGTATGCAGGGTATTGCCTCTAAACATGACTTATTAGCAAAAGAAGAAATTTCTACATGATGTGCGGTTCTACACATGAGAGGAACTTCTGCTGTACAAGAGATGTAATGATGGGCTAATAAGAAAATGCATATCGAAAGAGGAAATAGATAACATTCTGTAACACTGCTATTCATCATTATATGGAGGACACTTTGACACCACAAAAACAGCAGCCAAGTTTTGCAAGCAGGTTTTTACTGGCCATATCTATTTAAGGACGTAACGTCCTTTGTGTTAACTTGTGATTAATGCCAAAGAACGGGAAACATTTCAAGAAGGAATGAGATGCCTCTGTACAGTATACTTGAGATCGAACTGTTTGATGTGTGGGAAATAGACTTCATGGGCCCATTCCCAACTTCCTTTGGAAATAAGTATATCCTAGTTGGTGTCGACTATGTGTCAAAATGGGTAGAAGCAGTAGCCACACCAACAAATGAGGCAAGAGTGATAACGAAATTCCTTAGAAAGAACATCTTCACAAGATTTGGCTCACCAAGAGCGATAATCAGCGATGGAGAAAGTCACTTCTGTAATTAATAATTTGAAAATTTATTGAAGAAATATGGAGTAACTCACAAAGTGGCAACTCCTTACCATCCTCAAACCAGCGGCCAAGTAAAAATTTCAAATCGGGAGCTAAAACATATCCTTGAGAAAACAGTCAATCGCTCAAGGAAAGACTGGTCCTTAAAACTAGATGATGCATTATGGGCATACCACATTGCATATAAAACTCCCATTGGAACAACACCCTACTGCTTGGTCTATGGGAAGGCCTGCCACCTAACTGTCGAACTTGAACACAAAGCCTATTGGGCCATCCAAATATTAAACTATGACCTAAAAGCTGCTAGCGAAAAAAGACTTCTACAACTTAATGAGCTGGAAGAGATCAGACAATACGCCTATATAAAAGCCAGGATCTTCAAGGATAAAACTAAAAGATGGCACAACAGGCACATCTCAAGGAAGGAAATCAAAGAAAGGGATCTTGTCCTGTTGTTTAACTCCCGATTGAAACTCTTTCCAAGGAAGCTAAAATCAAGATGGTCCAAACCTTTTAAGGTAACCCAAGTCTTCTCGCATGGAGTAGTAGAAGTGTGGAGCGAAACCTCAGGTGCATTTAAAGTCAATGGGCAGAGGCTGAAGCCTTACTTTCAGGAAGAACCCATAGAGAAGGGAGTCAATTGCACCTTTGACAACCCTCCGAACAGACTATGAATAATAAAAGCAAAGTCTAGCCAAAGACTATAAACAAGCACTTTTTAGGAGGCAACCTAAAATTTTCTGAATTTTCCTCCTTTCCCTTTCTTATTTTGATTTTTGTTCTATATTCATTCGTGTTTTATTTTGTAGGACCCCCATGATATCAATTCTGGAATAGCAAGGAATTGAAAGCAAAAGAGGAGATGAATCATCAAGTCAAAACCACACAAGAGGAAATTAAACGAAATCGGGGAAGTAATTATACTATTAATTCTTGCATTCATCTCATTTATGTAAATAGAAATGGTCTGAGCACTTGATCTTAAAAAAAAAAAAAAGTTACACGGGCTGTGTAATAATTTACACGCACCATGTAACATTTTGGAGCCCGGGAATAAGGCTACAGGGAGTTACACAAGTCTTCAAGCTAATTTACACGGTCTGTGTATCTTAGTAAAAGTAAAAATTTTCGGACAAAAAATTACACGGGCCTACATATCAAGACTCATGTAGTGATACACAACCCATATATCACATTGCAGATTCGACTCCTCAGGCGTGAAATGCGCGAAGCGAAGGGTCACAACGACCCTTTAAATTCACCTCTCATCCTTAAAACGTTCCCCATGCCAAAACCCTTCCTCTCCACTTCTCCTAGCCTATAAAAACCTCTCAAATCTTCTCTCCCCACACCAAACCCTAGCTTTCCCTCTCCCAAAGTCACAAATGGCACCTACAAAGAGACCAGCAAGAAGAGTGGGCTCTCCCTCTAGACAAGGAAGCAGCTCCTCACCACAATGCCCAAGAACAAGGGTAGCACCACCTCCACCTCCTCCACCACCTCCACTGCAACCCCAACACACACAGAGATTTATGCACTCGGCTTCACACCCAGAAAATAATCTCCATAAAATACATAGATTTTGGGCTACTGGAACAAATAGAGCTACAAAACAAAATCAACGGACTCCTTTACAGCATTGGGTGGATCAAATTCGCCCAACTCTAATTTCCTATCTACCGGTACACCACATTAGAGTTTCTGGAGAGCTTCAAGGCCATTTTATGGCTCACTGATAGGGAGAACAGGGGCAGAATTGAATTTCGGCTCCTTGGTGTCGACCGGGTAATGAATATGGATGAGTTCAATGCCATCTTTGAATTCGATAGTACCAGACACTGAGAGATCCCACAGAACTAAATGGTCTACAACAGTATTGACTTCTGGAGTTCTATAACCCTAAACACAGAGCCTTACAACTCTAGCAAGTCAAAATCTACAAGTATCACCAGCCCTGTTTTGCGTTACATGCACCAATTAGCTGCACACACTATCATGGGCTGCGGTGACAGCTTGGGTGTAGTGAATGCCAACAAACTCTTATTCTTTTGGTGTATGGTCACCGTGCAACGCTACAGCATTGAATTCTTCTTCTGCAACCACCTTCGTCGCTTATCTCACCAGCTTACAGGGCAAATCATGCTTGGTGGCCTTATCACAGCCATCGCTCTCCACTTCGAATTCGTTCCAGGTCGTCACAGGCTGCGCTCTATTACTAGGACCTCAAAGATTGATCAGACCATCTGCGTATCTATGGGGATAGGTCGACAACACCTGCTACCTGATTGACGCTGAAGGGAATGTTATCCCTAGGAGAGAAGAAGCACGATAAGGCCCTGGTGAACCCTCACATGCCCAGGAGGAAGCCTAAGACCCACTCTATCATGAGTCTCCCACTTGAGTGCCTCCATATACACCACCACCTGCAGACCCGGTCCTTACATACCTTCAGCATATGGAGACCATGCTCAATAACAGAATGCAGGCATTCAAGGACAGCCTCCAAGAAGCCCATAACAAGCTGGACATGATACTGGAGAGGCTCGATGAAGACGGACCATCATCACCATCAGAGACCTTTTAGAGTTAGGACTATGGAATAGCTTCTTTATTGTATAATTTCATATACCTTAGTCCTAAACTGCACTCTTAAGTCTGCTTTACTTGGTTTTTGTTCAAACTTTCAAATTCTTAACACATAATATGCTTTCTCATAATTTATGTGCTTATCATTTAATTTTGCATATTGTGTTGACATTGAAGACAATGTCTGCTTTGAGTTTGAGGGTACAAGGTCATTCCATGCATTGCATATCATTACATTGCTTAAAATTATCTATATTATACTTGTGTATCAAAATTCCAAAAAAATTTTGAAAATTTTGAACCTTGAGTTTTTGAAACTTAGAACTATAACTAAAAATTCTAGTGAGCTAATAATTGGACTCCACGGGATAGAAGAATGAACATATCTAGATAGGCAAAAAGGACTTTAATTTGTTATTTGTAAAGAACTTAATCAACTTAATGGAGCTAAACTAGTTAAACCCCTTCATAGCTATTAATTTGTCACATTAAACTTGCAAAATTGAGAGAAAATTTTTGAAATACAAGCAAACCTAAAAATGCCTCACCAGCTCTAGAACATGTCTCTTAGACCTATCAAGGTGAAATCCTAGTATACGTTTGATGAAGAGACGATTAAGGCATTATTTGATATAACTTCACTAAGCCTTAGCCACCCTTAATTAAAATATATATCCCTCGTAGCCAATTTGAAATCTATATTTATCCTTTAGAATTTATTATTTATTCATATTATTTACCTAGCCCCTAGCCTAAACACCTATCCTACCCTTTTGAGGAAACTAAATGCATAAGTAAAAAGTATATTAAGTGCAATAAAAAAATAATATATAAATATGGAGAGAGGATGTAGAACTCAAGAAAGAGTGCAAGTGTGCAATTGAAGTCAAAGAAAAATTTTCCTTTTCAACGTAGCAAAAGCAATGAGTTTGGGGGAGAGGACAAAAAGGAGATAAAAAAAAAAAGAGAGAGAGAGAAGAAGAAGAAGTCCCAAGATAAGTATCATGGAAGCATGCTTGGCACTATAAGAAACCAAAAGCCCTTCCTCTCTATACAAAATCAGTAGAATAAACTTAGTATACTTGATATTTTATGCATACATACTATCCTCATATTTGCATTCTCTAAAAACCTTTCATTAGCAACCAAGTCATTATCCCTTTAGCCCTATTACAACCCTTTTAAAGACCTTTTGATCTTTTAAAATGTGTATACTACATTAGTGGAGATAGAAAATTAAGATATGCCTATGGAGTTAAAATTGAGTCACTTCATCACAATTATCCATAATAGAGGCAAATTTGGGAGAGTAAGTGTTTCTCAAGTTGATCATAACAAAACAGATTATTTATGACTTATTAATAGCCTTGCATAGAGGAATAACTAGTTGAAACACCATGAAGGAAGAGCAAGTTCTAAGCAGGCAGCTATTAAAACCCTTATGCCTTGAAAGAGGGTAATTGGTATGAAGGATTGAAGGAGTTCAATTATGTGCTTATCGAATTATTGGTTATATTCCTAAGTTATCCCCTAAAACATATTTTAAAACAGTTTTTTATTTTGCTTGAGGACAAGCAAAAGTTTGAGTTTGAGAGTATTTGATACACTTGTATTATATAGATTTTTTAAGCACATTTGTATACTATTTCATAGCATATAGGCAAGCAATCTCATGCATAGTCATTCATTTTATTAACTTTTGTGATTTCCATTGACAAACCCTCAATTCATATTTTCTGCATTATTTCAGGTGTTTGGATGAAGTTCCAAGGTAAAGGAGTACAAAAAAAAGCTTGGAAAAACACAAAGGGAAGATGAGTGTTGCTGATACACTTTACACGGGCCGCGTAAGCAAAGACACAGACTCGTGTAACCTGCTGCCAAGGGAAAGCTGAAAGAGACAAGAAAGAAATGCAGTACACGAGCCGTGTACTCAGACCCATGTAAATCATAGAAATCCGTGTAAGTCTCTGCCTGGCTAGGTTTGAAGAATTCTTTGAAGAATAAAAGTACACGGGCCGTGTACTTGGACCCGTGTAACTAGCTGCGCCCCCGTGTCACCTTATGTGACATCATGAGATGCAAATCTTCAGAACTCCAATTAGTTACATGGCCCTGGGCCATGTAGTGATACATGGGCCATATATCGTGCGGCAGCTAGTTTCCTGATTTAATTATAGCTCCAGTCTTTTGCACTCAAAACATACTTTTAATGCCTTAGGGACTTTGAAAACCTAACCCTAGGCCATTTAATATAAATAGAGGCTGTAGATAACAGAAAAAAGGAAGAGAGAAGGAAAATCCCAGAGCCGTATAATCACTTTCTCATAGCCATCTAGAAAAGCAGGACATCAGTATCAAGGAGGAGCCTTCAGCCAAAGTTTCACAATATCAAAGCTGCAAACCCTCTTCGGTTCTTTCATTCTATTTCTTTTAGACGATTTTTATTGTCTTTTACTTCATTTTTATCATGTTTGCTGAACTTACTATGAGTCAGTAATTTTTATATTCTGAATTTAGGAGAGTAATGCTTGTAATCATTATTATGGACAAACATTAAGTTTTGTTTATTGGATTTGAGATTTGTTCCTTAATTTAATTTCTTGTGATCTTAATGAATGCTATGTGTTAGTACCCACTTAGTATTGATTACAGATATTAATTGAAAGACTGAAAGGTGAAGATTAATATTAAAAAATTAAGATTTTGAACCTAGAAAATCTGACTTAGAGATAGACTGATGACCTTTGTGGAGTTCCGAAATTAGTCAAAGATCTTAAAGGATTTTAATTAATTTAATCACCACAAAAGTAGGGTTTAGGTTAATTAAAATACAACTTAGGTGCCTTGAGAGAGGACTTAGGATATCTTAGGATTAATTTTCATCAAGGCAAACGATTCTCAGTCTAGTAAATAGACAGGATTACATTCATAGCAAGATTAAAGTGTGAAATCTTAATTCCAGAATTATTTCAAAATAGACTATCCATTTTAGGTTTATCATATTTTTTTATTCTAGCATTTAAAATAGACAAGTTTCATTCTCTCATTTTATTCGACATCCTAGACAACTAAAATTAGTGTGTAGTTTAGTATTTACTAATTAAATTCCTCACGGGACGATACTCTATACACTACTTTATTACTTATTCGCGATCCGTGCACTTGCGGGGTTGTAAAACTAGCAAACAGGGCACTGGTCAAATTATCGCGAATGAAGATACCTATGTGAAGCCGATACTACCAGGAGTTAGAATAAAATTTTTATGAAATTAAATAAGCTCATTTAACGCTTGAAAAAATCATTGTGAAGTCCGTGGGACTCAACAGATTTTCGGTGTCAAAAAATTTTGAAATTTATATTGTCATAAAACTCTTGCTGAGTAGAGCGTGCCGGTGGTCTTGAATTTTTGATCCAAAGGTCGAATCGCCGAAAATCTAGCCGAAAAGCTTGGAAAACCTGAAATTTCTCTCCTCCATATCTCACTCATTCGACCACCAAATATTACAAAATAAATATGAAAAGAAAGCTCTTAGAATAAGCTTTCCAACGCCACCTGAATCGCCTTGATCGAACGTTGAATGAAACTGAAATCGCGCCTAAAATTTGGGCCACCGACGTGTGCATTTTAGGGGGAAATTCCTCCATTACAAACTGTCTATATGAAAATTTTAATCAATTATCTAAATCTCCAAGTAATCAAGAAGAATTGTTTCTCAATAGATAAAACACAAAAATGATATCCAAGTAATTGAATGAAAATACTTAAACATTCTAAAAATAAATATAAATTCAAATTTAGTCTTCACATGGTAAACTTTTCATTTTTATCCAATAATATGTTTTTCAATATATTATGTTTTTCATAATACACAAATTAATTAATTAGTTTCATTAAAATAAAATGACTAAATAATAGTATTTATCAAAATGTAAGGATCAACTAATTATTTTCTTTAAAATATAAATATTAGATAATAGTTTGATTAGCATTGACCAATAAAAAATTTAATAAAATGACTAAATAGTTTAATGAAATTAAAATGTAAGAAATAAACAGTATATTTTCCTTTTTATCATATATTTAGTAAATTTTTATAATATTGACAGTCTTAATTTTTTTTAAATTAATCATATTTCATTGTGAAAATTTTTAAATATATAACACTGATTTTTTTAAAATATATAAAAAATGAGTATAATTAATTAATTAATTAATTTTATATACAACATTAATCTAGTGTTGAAGTTAAAAATTTTATTTAATAGATCATTTATTTAATTAGTATATATAGATATGTAATTAATCAATTACAATTAAAATTTGAAATGGTTTTATAAAAAATAAATTTCAAAAATTCAATTTTAATAATCTTGACATTTTTTATTATCTTAAAACAATAATTACAAATTAATAACATTTATCTTCTTATGCATGCTAGCTAATAATAACACAAAATATTTTTATGCATAGCTCATATTTTTTTATTATTTAAAATATGAAAATCAAAATTTTACAAATAAAAATCATTTAGTTATTTTTTTAAATAAATTATATAATTACTTCAACAATTATATATATATTAATTTAAAATATAAAATTGACTTTGATTTTATATTTTTATTAATTTTAATAAAAAAAATTATTTAAAATTAATAAAATAATTTTTATGTAAATATTTCAAAATATTTTTTATAAAGTTGATTACATTAATTAACAACAGTCAATAGTACATAACTATACTGATCCTTTCAAAAAACACTTTTGACGCTATCCTGATTTTATATAACAAATAATCTCAAAAAAAAAAAATAAAAAAAAATAAAAGGTGAAATTTTTGAAAATTTGTTTTGAATGCAACCATCGTGGTATAATTATTATTATTATTATTATTTTGAATTGATATTTTGACTGCTTCCATCTCATTAATTGTTGCAATTAGTGAAAACTAAGTCATAATCATGAAGTCATCCTATAAGACTAAAATAATCCCCATTTATCCATAATTTATTATGTTATAGTATACAGCTTTATGATATTCTAATTTAATGAAAATAAAATATTCTCTTAAGTGATAATCATATAATTATATTTTTAAGTTTATAAATATATATGCAATATTAATTTAAATTTCAATTTTTAAACAATAACTTCATGAATTCATATTATTTTTAAAGACATCATTATTAAATGAATACTATAGATTAATATTTGGATTATTTATTTATAGTATATAACTTTTTATAGAAATATATTAATCCTTGAAATAATATTTTTTTTTGGTAGGAGGATTGAGTATAAAAAAGATTAAAATATAAATGAATCAAATTTATTTTTTAAAAATAAAAATAAATTGCAAACATAAATAAAATTAAGAGCCGACTTATATGCAATATTAATTTAAAATATAATTTTTTTAAACAATAATTTCATCCATTCATATTTTTTAAAGATATTATTATTAAAGGAATATTATAGATTAATGATTTGATTAATTATAATATATAACTTTTATAGAAATATATTAATTCATGAAATAATAAATATTTATAATTTTTTTTATAGGAGGATTGGTTGGGTGGATTTGAATCTGTGTCATGTGAATTATATATATATATTTAATTTATAAATTAATTAATGTATTTAATATTTAATTATAAATATTATATATATCATAATTAATTATAAGTTATAAAATATTTAATAATGTAGGCAAATGTATTAAAGGCTAGTAAGAAAAAGTGGCGTGGAATTAGTAATAACGCAGGCCGGTCCAAGAGCTTCCGGTTTAACGATTGCTTATAAAATTAATTTTATTTACATTCCCTCATTTTCTTCTCCATCTCTCTTATCTTTTTTCACAATCCCTCTCTCACATATTCTCACAGTTTCTTCGCTGGTAAGAACGGACGAACGAGCCACGCCCACAGCCTTCAACCAGAATCCGTCGCAGGACCCGACTCGCAGCCCTAATTACTTTTCGCTCTCATTTTTTTCGATATTTCAATAAATACCAATCGCCATGGACTCGCAATCTGTAAGTCTTCAAATCTCCCTCGCATTTGTCCCGGCTACGGACGGCACCGTTTTGTTCAAACCCTAAATCTTATCCGTTTCTTGAGTTTGGTCGTTTCTGATTAATCTCTATCAATTATTGAAGCGATAATGTTGGTTTAGTTATTTGTCTCTTTCTAATTTTCTTGACGGATTCAATGAATTTATTTTTTACCCTTTTTCAAATGCTGTTAGGGTTCATGAAGCTTTGTGGAATAGCTCTGGATTCATATTCGATCCGACGGCAAGTTAGTAATTAGGGTTTTCAATTGAAGCATTGTTTTGAGGGGTGGAATTTTGAATTCCGATTTCTAGGGTTTTTTTTTTGTTCGGTTTCAACACGGGGAAGATAGGTGTGGGTTAAGAGGATAATGTGTATACTCTGTGTGATCCAGAAGTGGTCTCGCCGGGTTGCTACCATGCTACCTTGGTTAGTTATTCCTCTTATAGGATTGTGGGCTCTCTCACAGCTTCTGCCACCTGCTTTTCGATTTGAGATCACCTCACCCAGGCTCGCTTGTGTTTTTGTGCTTTTGGTCACTCTTTTTTGGTATGAAATTTTGATGCCTCAGCTCTCTGCTTGGCGTGTGCGTAGAAATGCACGATTGAGGGAGAGAAAAAGGTCTGAAGCTATTGAATTGCAGAAGCTTCGAAAGACTGCTACAAGGAGGTGCAGAAACTGCTTGACACCGTATAGGGATCAGAATCCTGGGGGTGGTAGATTTATGTGTTCTTATTGTGGCCATATTTCCAAGAGGCCAGTTTTAGACTTGCCTGTACCTCCTGGATTGGGAATGTCTAATTCTGGGATTATCAAGGATCTGGTTGGCAAGGGTGGAAAGATACTGAATGGCAAGGCATGGTCTGACAATGGATGGATATGCAGTCAGGATTGGTTAGAAAATGGCAATTGGGTTGCTGGGTCTATTGCCGGGAAATCTAATTATTGGCGGAAGAATGGGAGTGGGTATTTCGGAGGTGATGAGAATTGTTTGGCTGAGAAATCTTATTCAGGTGTTGTAGTGTTTGCATGCCAGCTCTTGACTTCTTTTTTCTTGAGCATTAGGTGGATTTGGAGAAAGATTTTTAGAATTAGTTCATCGAAGGAGGATTCTTCTTCTGATGCAGATCATAGGGGCATGTTGACTAAAAGGGGTGAAAATGGGTCAAACTATCATGAGAGTAAAGGAGAAAAAGCACGCAGAAAAGCTGAAGAAAGAAGACAGGCTAGGTTAGAGAAGGAGCTTTTGGAGGAGGAAGAAAGAAAGCAAAGGGAGGAGGTTGCAAGATTGGTAGAGGAACGGAGGAGGCTTAGGGATGAGAAAATGGAGGCTGAAAAAGATCGAACCAAATCTTCACAGCCTACCAGGGATAAAGATAGTAAGAAGGAAGCAGAGAAGAGGCGTCAGGAAAGAAGGAGAGAAAAAGACAAGGGATCGAGTAAGAGTAATTCTGATACTGAAGAGTTGGAAAAGAAAGCAGGTAAGGAAAGTGAACGGAAGCGGGACTACGAGAAGAAGAATGAAATTGACCGTCATGAACACCAAAAATCCGGGACAGACAATGTGAAAGGCCAGAGTACTGAATCAGGACATGGGTTAAAGCATTCATTTGCAAGCAATTATAGCCGAGGAAATGCCGGAACTAGGTATCTGGATCGAATGAGGGGTACATTTTTGTCTTCTTCTAGAGCTTTTACAGGAAGTGGTTTCTTTGGAAAGACTGCTAATACTCCTGCGAATGTTACAAAAGAAAATAAGTTAAACAGTTCTGTAGATCATAGCCATACTTCTGCCCATAGGAGGGATATCCGTCCACCTGAGCGTGTAGCTGGGAATTTAAGTATGAATGGAGATGATAAGAATGTAAACCGTCCTGTAAGTTGTCTTGCTGTTTATCTCATTTTAATTTTTTAGGATGTTTACTGGTGGCCTGAGTAAGGTATGCTGAAATCACCTTATCATTCTCTGTTCAGTTTGTCCTCATGATGTGCTTGTGTCTTGATATGGCCAATTTCTAAAGGAATTTTGAAAGAATGTACTGTTTAGCAATTATGATAAATTGACATTTGAGTTGATTTTGCATAGTTTTGATATATAGCAGATTGTTATTGAAAAATTTCTTCCATTATGGTTAGTTGCCCATGCTTTTTGGGAACTGACTGTGAGTGCGTATATACTTTGATTAGTAAGTCCATAGTCTCATATGGCGTTGTGCTTGAGTTTCATGAGTTTTATTTTTTTTTTTTTTTTACAATACCGGTGTACCTTTGCACTGCATTTGGAAGAAAATCTATATTAAATTGTTGACCGTTTCATGGCAGGTGCTCTCGGATACACCGGCAAGGACAACACCTAAAAAATCATGGCAACAATTATTTACACGCACATCATCGATGACTTCATCCTCTAACTCAAATGTCATTAGTAGGCCTAATTTGAAGCCCCAAGCAGAAATTCAAAGCCCACAGTTACATGGGCAATCATCATCATTACAACCTTTTGATAATCCAATCAATTTTGGGCTGCCATCGCCATTTACTCTCTCAACATATCCAAATGTATCCAGTAGCACTAGTTTAGGCTTCTCATCTCCCATTGAACCCATTTTTCCTCGTGTTGTTGAAGGGCCCCATGACTTTATGCCTAAGGAACCTGAGCTTTTTGAAGATCCATGTTATGTTTCTGATCCAATATCATTACTTGGGCCTGTGTCAGAATCACTTGATAATTTTCAGTTGGATGTGGGGACTGGTTTTGCATCAGACATAGGATTGGAAAGGCCTCATGCATTGAAGAACACATCTGCATCTCCTGAAGCGAACAAGCCATCTCCAATTGAGTCTCCATTGTCACGACTGCGAATTGCTGATGAAAAGCATAATGGTTCTAACTGGTTTTCAAATACTCCTAAGGCTCAAGATTCACACACTCTGCCTGTGGATGATGTGCATGTGAATGAGAAGGGAACATGGCAAATGTGGAACAGTTCTCCTCTTGTTCAGGATGGTTTAGGTTTGGTAGGTGGTCCAGGAAGCTGGCTGTTACCTCCAGATCGATGCAGATCAAACCAGGAAGATGTCTTGCCGTCTTCATCTCAGAAAACTATGGCTTCTCTTTTTTCAAAAGATGACCAAGTCCTTTCTGGTACTCATTCTCCACAGAAGGTTTTTCTTCGCAATGGCCAGAATGGTGGGGCATTTAGTCCAGTCACTTGTTCAAGCGATAATGATCCATGGTTACAGAATGCTTTTTTCCCTCCATTAGAGGGTGATAGTCATTTCTCTCTGAAACCTCTGGAGGAGAATGCTCGGAATGAAATAATTTACTGGAGTCCTACAGACACTGCAACCAACCATTCTTTTAAGCTTTCTCCAGCTAATTGTTGGTCCAAGTGAGTGCATCACCCTATGAATACCTCTTGTCACATTTCTTACCTGTAGTATTGTTTTTGCACATGGGAAAATGAGAAAACTTGCATCTGTTTGCCATTGATGAAAGATTTAGAGATCAATCAAAGATCCATTCAGATAACTTTAATGAGATGGGTCTGATTTTTGTGCTTACTTAATGCATTATGGTAATTCCAAATTCTACAGATGAAAGATAAGAGAAATATTTTAATTATCATTTGCTGGCAATTCTTTAGGCATCCTATTATTTGACTCAAATATATCAATCTTTGTACTTCCCCTCATTTCTTCCCAAGCACTTCATCCAATTCTCTTGCCAACTTTTAGTTAACCATCCTGTCCTATCCATCATGTCAATGAATGCTTATGTGCTCACACTTCAACGGTTCTTTTTATGCCAAAAATCTTTTTATGCTTAGTAATGTTCTAGAATTTTGTAATGCACATATTTTTTTGTCGCCTTTGTTGTTCTGGATTGTAGTAGGAGTGGAACCCTGAACCAGTGTTTCATGTTGAATTTTTCACCCTGTGCATGTGGGTTTGACTTTACTGGGTTGGACAGCTCGTCACTTGACATGCACACGCCCTTTTGTATGTATGTTATCATTAGCTGTTGTGACTAACATTACCTTGTGTGTGTGTGTTTTGTGTTTTGTGTTTTTTGGGGGGTGGGTGTTGTTCATCAAGGGTGCTGCCTTTCACTTAAATAGTTCGTGCTGAAGGTTCCATTTTGGATGCTTGTTTGCAGTTTCCATAGACATGTAGATGCTCTTTCTTTTTCCTTTCATACCTTCATTTTATCTCCTTTTGCAGTGATTCTCAACATTAATACAATCAAAACAATTTTTATGTGCTTGATAAGGATTTGGATTCATTTACTAAGTGATCTAAATCTATTAGGATCTTGTAGTCATATTTATTTAGCGTATGCTAGGAGAGTGTTTATGAACTGTCTACACTTGTGAAGCTATGAATTGCACTTATAATCATGAACCATTTCAATTTTGGCCCTTGGATATTGTGTTGCCCAAGAATTCGAAATGTAGTATGTGAGTATGATGTGAAAACATGATGAGCCTAATGCCAGTAGTCGACTACTGGCTGAAAACATAAGTATTGGCTTGAATTAGTAAAATCCCTTGTATTGGAAAGGATACTGATTTGGTGGTGTGCATGCTCTTACCGTGCACATGATTTTCCACCTCTGGACTAGTATCTTTCAATTGATCCAATGGCTAAAAACTCATCCACACAGTAAGCACGTGTACTGAATTGTTTTTCTAGTCAAGTACACCATTCTTGCATATTAAAAAGCCCAGAAAGGGACAAAGTTCTATTCAGTTGATTGTCAGACCCAGTTCCTTTTAAATTGGAACATTCTGTAATATGAGTACTCCGTCTCCAACAGTTCAGGCTGTCATTATTTGCCAGATAGAAAAAAAAAAAAAAGAAACTGTTTCTTGATAGAATATCAATTGAATCTGTTGAATAATCTTCTAGTGCTTTCTTTATGAAACTGTTTTAGAAATTTTGGGTCCATTTCCTCCCTTGGACATATGTTAATTATTTTTGAAGTTATAGTTGTATATTTAACATTCAAATTCTTGATTTTGACAAGTTTTCATCCTTTGTTATCAAGTTGGATGTTCAAATACAAGTTGTTATTGAGAATGAGTGCATGTTTGGGGTTATGTGAATTTATGCATATGATCTTGTTTTGAAATTATTACCAATATGCTTCTTTGATCACTGTTCTATTTAATCTGGCACCGAGTATGGTAAACACAGATGTAGTGACCATATGTATACCTTTCAACCCACCATTGAAAACATGTGCTCACACCCTCACGGCCACATATAGGGGGTGAAGGAGGTGTTGATGCATTTGACACTGAAGTTAAATGCAACAGAAATAAAAAAGAAAAAAAAAAAGAAAAGCATTTTTTTTTTTTTAACATTCTGAACTTGCTGCCATCAAGATTTTTAGGTTGATGCTTTAGCTGATCTCGGTTGCAGAATGCCAGTGATCTTCTGTTTAATGATTGTATTGACCTTGTCAAATCTGGTAGGGGGTCAAGTTATGCTGATCTTTTCCAACCTCCCTTGTCCTCCCCCCTTTGCCCCCCCCTTCTTTTTTTTTTCGTTGCTTCATTTCTGGCGCTGTATGATTTGTGTCCTTATCTGCTGATGCATCTCTCTTAGGCGATATTGCTGACTTGTATTAATTGATTTCTTGTTTAGGAGTTGGTTATGGTAATATGATTTCTGATTTCCTTCTCTTTTCTTTGGCAGGAAGGATTGGACTGTGCAAAGTTCAGGAGAAGGTGTTGGGAAGCAACCTGTCACTAGGCCCAATATTGGGGGTTTATTCCCAAGCCCAGATGTACAGTCGCTTTGGTCATTTGATTAAAAAAAAAAATGATAACATTATGAGGGACTTAAGTACACCTCCTGTCCAGAAGAGGCAAACTTCCTCTTTTGTAGGAGAGCTTAGAAAACTGGACGGGATTGTATCCTCCTCTTCTTTATAAGGGAGATTGATTTTACTAACGTTAGCATGGATAGGACTACATGTGTCATGCATTCACTTGTGCATCAGGTAACATCTAGGTTTCATAAAATTCCAAACCGTTTAACTTATTGTGCCGCTTGGGGGAGGGGGTGTCCCCGTTTTGAGGAAAAATTGTTCTTCAGAGAATGAGCTATTCCTCCTCTTGAGTAGCTCATTCAGATGTTTAGTGAAATTACTAACAGATGTTAATGATGGTCGGGTAGGTTTTCGCATTTCCATGACTGGGGGACTCCCCCTCCTGCCCAATTAAAATACTATTGAAAGAGTTCTGGATGTTATGGGTACTTTCGCTTGTGCAAAGCTGGAAGTAATTTTCTAAAAAGTTTTGGGTCGATATTTCTCATGAAAAGGATTGAAAATTTAATTTTTCAAAATTTGATTGAGATTTAAAAAATGATTTTAAGTTGTTTTTTCTAATAAAAGTTTTGTTGTTAAGTACTTTTTGAAACAAGAATAATAATTTTCTAATACTAAGATTATATAATAGTTTTTTATAATTAAAATTAACTAATTATTTTAAAAAATATGATTTATAATAATAATAATAAATTATAAGTAAAAAAAAGTGTTTGTTATTATTGTTTTGTGAATGTGTTTTTTATATTTTCTTTCATTATTTAAAAATTATTGCATTTCAAAATAGAAAAAAAATAATAATAAAAAAACAGAATTATTTTTTCACAAGTGAATAATATTTTCGTCCTTGATAGACTAGCGCAGCGGGAAGTTGCGATTTTTAAGGTTTCGTGATAGCCATTTCTTGCTTGCGCTGATTTCGGAGGATGTTAATCAGTTTTTCCATGGGGAAAAATTCTTTCGGGAACCGTGGGGCATTGACTGAACCAAATACAGGATTTGGTTGTACATACAAGTTACTGGCTACTTGCCCGATAGAAGTATTGATGAGCATGGTGAAGTTAGATGATGAGTTGCCTGTGGGCTCAGAAGTTTAATTGCTCCATAATTATCCATTGAAGAGTAAAGACCAATATCGGAGCTTATTAGAAGATATTTTAGCCATAATTTAAAAAAAAAATAATAATAATCATGGCAATGAAAAAGGAAAAGGAAAAGGGGACAAAAAATCATTTGAAATTCACAATGCTATTGCTGCGCTTTTGTTTTGGTAGAAAACCAGTCGTTGGGATTCCCTGTGCTGATTCAGAAAGGGCACGAAAATTGGCTGCTTTTGTTTGCATTAGAAACAACAAGAGTGTTTGTAAATGAAACTTTCTTTAATAGTCTTCACCAAACCCTTGTCACAAATTTTCCTCTGAAAAATTTCGGTTAAGGAATAGAGTACGTGTCCACTTTGATTGATATTGATATTTATAGCAGTGATGGTTGTTGGTTTTCCAAGCTCAAGCATGAAATTAATTACAACAATTTTCGTCAGTATCCATCCTGCTCCCATTTCCACTCGATCTTTTGATGTTTGAAAGATTTTTCTCAGACATGGCAATTGGCAAGTGGTTGGTTACTTGTGGAGGACTTTAACTGCTCCATCTCCTTCTTCCGATTGATGTTTCCTTTTCATTACTTTGTCTCTTTCGAATGATTTAATTGGCTTTCCACGCGATGATGCTTTAATTTCTCTTATTTATTGCTAACTTTCATTGATTAATTACATTCAATATTTGGTCAAGGGATGAATCGGAATTGAATCAGTTGGACATGCTCTAGTCAATTTCAGTTTCTAGCTGAATCCAAAATTGGATATACCTTTGGTTAACAATCTTTTAGCCACCCAAAACCAACGAGAAAAATGCCTTCCAAAGATAACAACAAACAACCAAACTCTCGACAAACCTTTTGATACCGTAAGGAATAGAACAATCCCTGCAGCTAACGTTTGCCAACCTTGCTGCTAATTTGATTATCGCAAATTACAAATGAAAAAGATGAAGCTAAACGGAAAATTTGCACATTTTGGTGATTAGCTGATCAAGCAGTGATATGATTAAATACAGCCAATATATATATACACATCATGAAGCATCCACCCATTTATACTGATAAGTTGTATACTGTCACAAGGATTAAATTCTCCTTGACAAAGAGGCCAAGGATACACAAATTAATTGCGAGAGAATATTTATTTAGGTTGTATTATGAGATGAAGCAGCCTCCAATGCATATGCTTGAGAAGGCTGTAGCTCCTGTTGCTCTCCTTGTTTTAATATTTGCTGTTGCTGATGCTGCTGCTGTTCTCCTTGCCATGTCCAAACAATGTCCTTGAGTGCAGGTCTAATCTCTTGTTTTAGTACTGTCTGATACTCCAGTGTATCTCCACTGGACTTCTTCATTTCCACCAAATGAAAACAAGGAGTGATCTCAAAGATTTCTGCATCAATGCCCAGTGCTCCTTTCCTGCCTTCCTTTGAACCTTCAAATTTCAACAAGCCTGCATCCTTCTTCTTTATTTTCAGCTTCAGACGGTTAGCAATGTCTTCAAGCTTTGAGATGATGATTACGGAAGGCTTGTTGGAAGTAAACCGCACCTCTTTCTTTTTCTCCTTTTCCTCAAACAAGCCAGACAAGTCGAAGCCTGCAGAATAGGAGATGATATCAAATGCATTCAAGTTACAAGGTTTTGCCAATTCTTGCTTGGATTCTGTAACAGCACAGCTACTCTCGTCCACATTAAACACAGCATCGCAATCCAGATAAGCTGGTTCTTTTGTGTCTGTCTCAATGATTAGGGATTGAGGTTCTAACCCCTTACGAAACCAGGAGTTTTCCATTATTTTGGCCATGGATATCCTTGAGCTAGGGTTTGGATCCAGGATCTTTGATAGAAGCTTGCGTACTTCAGGTGCAAACCA
Organism: Hevea brasiliensis; assembly: GCF_030052815.1. Lineage (NCBI taxonomy): Eukaryota > Viridiplantae > Streptophyta > Magnoliopsida > Malpighiales > Euphorbiaceae > Hevea > Hevea brasiliensis. The sequence goes on along the minus strand of NC_079495.1, from coordinate 101,279,709 downwards.
ATTAGGGAATTTAAATTCTGCCTTTCCAATCTTCCTATACATCTCCATCAGATTTGTATCATGGAATGGCAGATAGCCAGCCAATAGAACATATAAGATCACCCCACATGACCAAATATCAGCTTTGGATCCATCATAACCCTTTCTGTTTATCACTTCTGGAGCAACATAAGCAGGGGTCCCACAGGTAGTATGAAGTAATCCATCCTGTCGCTTACATTCTGCAAGGGCACTTAAACCAAAATCCGAAACCTTTAGATTCCCATTCTCATCCAAGAGTAGGTTTTCTGGTTTCAAATCACGATGAGATACTCCTCTACTGTGGCAATAATCAACTGCACTGATCAACTGTTGAAAATATTTTCTTGCAACATCCTCCTTGAGCTTCCCCTTAGCTACTTTGTTGAAAAGCTCACCGCCTTTAATATATTCCATGACAAAGTAAATCTTGGTTTTGGTAGCCATAACCTCATAAAGTTCTACAATATTTGGATGTCTAACCAGTCTCATAACCGAAATTTCTCGCTTAATCTGCTCCATCATTCCAACCTTCAGTATCTTCTCTTTGTCAATTATCTTGATGGCTACACTATTTCCAGTTCGAAGATTCCTTGCATGGTGCACTCTGGCAAAGGTTCCCTGGCCTAGCAATCTGCCTATCTCATACTTCTGCATCAACACATGCCCTTTGTTTTCCATTTCGAGCTACAATATTTGAACAAAATAAAGCTACTATACTTGCTAAGGCAATATGACTGATATAGTTATTTATGGAATTGCTCTCAATAGCCTAAAAGCTCAACCATCTTCACAAACATCGTACTTTGACAAGATATGAGCTCCTGTATCTCTTGTCACACCAAGCATTTGAGCACAATGAAACGGGCAGTGAGTTAAATGGTCAGCCTCATAAAGGATATACAAAGGTAGCCCACCACATGGAGCTATGATCTTGTCAACTTCAGAGGAAGAAATTCCGCATTTTAACATCTTTCAGCATTCCCTATTTTTTGTGATTGACTAGATAATTCTGATGAAGATGGAAAAGAATGAATTGCGAACCTTTAGGCAGATAGCTAATGAAACAGATCAGATGCAGGCCAAAGTTTCAACGAATGTAAGAGATGTTCACCTGAATGGAAGAGGGATTAAAAAAAAACATTTATTATTAATAGAAGTCCAAGTACATACACTTTCAACAAGAGACAAAAAATGCATAAATCTACAACTCACTTCCATTGTTCACTGAAATTAAAGCAAAGGCTGGAGATAAAATGAAAATCTCGCAGCAGCTAAGACACAAACAGAACTCTTCCACACAGGTAACTAAGAGAAGTTTTGGGCATATAAACCTGGGACAAAGAGCAGAATTTTGAACAGCATAGGAGAAAAAACTCTTATTATAACATTAAAAATTAAAATGACATACACGGGAGCAGTTTAACTTATTATCACTACGAGTTCAGAATTCCATGTAAATTTACAGAATTCTGGACTACCATCAGCAAAAGAAAAGATGAAATCGATATGAAGGTCCTAACAAGGATATTCCGTAAAATTACACAATCTACAAGAATATGGCAATTTCACAAAAATTGGAAATTGATAGTAAATTAAGATACCAAAAAATAATCAGCGAAACTTTTATTTGCTACTAAGAAGGAAAGTTTACAACCTATAATTGCACTATAATTAAAGGGGAAATAATTGCTTAGATTTTCCATTTCTTGAATTCCTGTAATCAATTTCTCAAAATCAAGACATGTATCACAATTACATTTCACAAAAAACATATCTGCATCCAAAAATAATCAAAGATGAACATGAAATTTTTTTTTTTGAAAAAAAAAAAAAGAAAAAACAACGTCCAGAAAGAAAAATCTGAAATGGGATTTACAGAAATTTGTTATATTCAGTTCAAGAAGAAATTACAGAATTATAAACCAATTATAACCTCTAAAGTAAGAGGTTAAAAATTGAAGACAAAGGGTTGCTACAGAAAAAGAAACCATGCAATATAAACAAATAAATTAAAAAAGAAATTCCAATGGAAATCAGCAACACACAAACTGGAAAAAAAGGGGAAATTTTTTATTTACCCATGAACGGTGGTGCAGGAAGTTTCCGAAGAAAGAGAGAACGAGAGGAGGATGTGATATAAAGGCGAAGGTTTCAACTTTCAACCCTGAAGAAGGCTAAAAACCCGGGGGCCTCACATCGCATCGTCCTTCTTATACCTGGAGAGAGAGAGAGAGAGAGAGAGAGAGAGAGGGCCTCCACCCTGGGCTGCAACTCGTCTCCACGAACAACTATGATTAATTTAATTAATATGAAATTTTTATTTGTGAATTTACTAAAATGCCACAACTCGTTTTGCCATGGAGCTCTCAATTGCCGCCCTGTCATTCATTTTTCCACCTAACGATGCGTAGCATTTGCATTAGCTTTGTTGAATATTCCTTTTGGTCAATTTTGAGTATATTTTTTAAATTATTTATGATAATTAATATATGTATAATTTGATTTAAAATATTAGCTAATTACAAATTAAAAAAATAGAGAAAACGAAAACAAAAGCAACGGTTTCTTCGTTGGAAAGTTAACAAAAGCAGTCATATTTTTTCGATAAAAGTTAAAAAATATATATATATTTTTCAAATTTTTATAATTCTCTTTCATATTATAAAAATTATTAATTAAATTTTAAATTTTTTAATTCTTACTAATTTTACTTCACTATTAATATATTAATAAATTGTTATCTGCCACATTAAATACTACATAAAACTACGATAAGATACAATAATAAAAATGGTTTAGATGATAGCATTAACCCATCAAATCCTAATATATATATATATATATATATATATATATATATGGAGAAAATAAAGATAAATTAGGCCTCACTTTCAAATACTGCATTCTTCAATTTTGATTTATTCACATTAGAGGAAGCCCAAATTATTTTCCACAATCATTTAAATAAATAAATAAATTTCCACGACCAATAAGGTCAATTAGGCCTTTCTTTCCAAGGTTGAGAGTAAAAATTTGTGCAGAATTAGTATGACGCTTGTAGATTAATTAAATGATATATTTTTATATTATTTATTAAAAATGCATTTAACATAAATTAAATTTTATATAAAAATAAATTAAAAAATATATAATAAATATATGAATTTAAATATAAATATTTTATCTAATTTAATATTTATTTTCATATAAATTTAAATTTATAATGATCATATTTTGTTTATAATTTAAAAATAATTATAAATAATTAATAAATTTATTAATTATTAAAATAATATTATTAATATGATTTTCATGATAAAAATTTACTTAATTTTTTTTTAGCTATAGCTAGTGTTTTCCTTTTCATAATCATTATCACCGTATTAATGAATAAAAGAATTCAAATTTGAGACCTACTTTTCTTCATTACATATTAATTTTTTAATTAATCAATAATAATATTTAACCTTTCAATCTACGTCGTAGATTGACCAAGGCTTAATCTAATAATCAAGACATCGCTCACTCTGAATAATACTTTAATTCGACTCTCTAATAAAATATACATCTAATAAAAAAATTAAAAAATCTACGTCATAGATTAGATGGCAAAATGTTCTTTTCCTCTTCAATATACCTGGTGCTTAATTTTATTTTATACTCTTTTTAATCTAGGAGGGTTGGCGAGAGGTGGAAGATGAATTTGATTCTATATATATATATATTTAAAAAATAATATTTATTGGAATGTGACTATAAAATGTTTAAATTAATATAAAAATAAATTTAATAATTATTGCTCGTCATTCTTCAAATCAACTAAGCTTATGTTATTTTTTTTAATTATTTTTTTTCTTAATTAACTCTATTTTCATTCAACATGAATACTGAATAATAGACTTGGCTAAGCCGATTCCTAAATCGAAATTGAATCATAACTGATCATGATTGACTTAAATTATGATTCAATTGAATTAAAAGGAATATCAAATTTAATTATTTTAATTTTAAATTAAATTTAAAAATTTTATTTAAATAAATAATTTTTTTAAATTGTTAGCATAATTACAGCAATTAGCATGATTATAGGAGATTTGTGTAGCATAATTACAGCAATTAGCATGATTATAGGAGATTTGTGTAGCATAATTATAGCAATTATTATTCTTGTCCAAATTAGTTCATATTTTCATGTATAAATAGATGTAATATCTCTGTAAATGAGACACAGACAAATACACAATCCTTTTCTTTATTACTTGTATTCTTTCTTCTAACATGGTATCAGAGCCATAAAGCTTTTATTTCTAGTTTTTGGGGTCTCTCTGCTCTCTCTACAACCTGTTTTGGTTCATTCTTTCATACCTATTATTATACCATTTTTTTTTCTCCCCATCTTGTTATCAATGGAGAAATCTGATATTTCAAGACCTATTGCAACAGTTCTGACTGGTTCCAACTATAATCTTTGGGTTCAAGGAATGAAAAGTTTTTTGATAGGTCGTAAGCTTTGGCGTATTGTTACTGGATATATCACTGCGCCGACAAGAGAGAACGATGAAACTGATGCAAAATTTGCTGACCGTCTTGAGGATTGGGATAGTAAAAATCATCAGATCATCACCTGGTTTCGCAATACCTCTGTCTCGTCCATCCACATCCAGTTTGCTAATTATGACTCTGCAAAAGAAATCTGGGATTTTTTGGCTAATCGATATCAGACCACTGGACTTGCCCACTATTATCAGTTGTGGACTACTCTTCATAATCTGAAACAAGAAGCAGGTCAATCTGTGAATGATTTTCTTGCCCAGGTCCAACCTATTTGGAATCAAATATCTCAGGCCAAAATCAGTGAAGATCATCTTCATCTCATTCAAGTTCTAATGGCTCTTCGATCAGAATATGAGGTCGTTCGAGCGTCCCTGCTACATCGAAATCCACTCCCATCATTGGAAACTGCTATTCAAGAGATTATTTTTGAAGAGACTCGTCTCAGTTTGGATAAAACTCCTCAATTTGAAGCTGCTTTTGCAACTACTCGATCCTCACATCAGAAATCTGGCAATCAACTCTGTAAGAATTGTAATCAAATTGGTCATGCTTTTGCATATTGTCCTACTATAAAATGCAAATATTGTCATGGTTACGGTCATATTCTTGAACATTGTCCCACACGTCCTCCAAGACCAAAAGGAGGGCATTCTAAATTCAAGAATGTCTCAAAGCCTGGATCTTCCTCTGTCACTGCTGTTGCTGCTACTGAGGGCTCCACTGCCATCACCATGAGTGATCTTGAGGCACTATTCAAACAGGTTATCTCTTCTAATTCTCCTGCTGTCGTGTCTGCCACTCCGGGTAATTCTTATTGGCTTTTTGACTCTGCATGTTGTAATCATATGACCACTAATCTTAAATTCTTGTCTTCACCAAAACTGTATCTTCCTTACCACCAATCCATACTGCAAATGGTACTAAAATGAACATCACACATACTGGTCATGTGTCTACCTCAAATCTTCATCTCCCTGACACCTATTATATCCCTAATTTGGCACTCAATCTTATTTCTGTTGGTCAGTTATGTGAAAAAGGACTAAATGTTATTTTTTCTCACCATGGTGTCTAGGTACAGGATTCACAAACGGGACAGATTCTTGGGGAGGGTCGCAGAGTGGGTCGATTATTTGAGCTTACATCTTTACATCTTCCTCAGAGATTTGTGTCTCCAGCTACAATCCCTAATTCCTCTATTCACCAATGGCATCTTCGTCTTGGTCATGCTTCTACCAGTAAAATTCAACCTTTAATTTCTCGTGGATTATTAGGATCTACTAAGTTTGAGTCATTTAATTGTTTAAATTGTCAGCTTGCAAAACAACTTGCATTATCTTTTTCTCATAATAATACTACTTCAGACACTCCTTTTGGTTTAATTCATTCTGACATTTGGGGTCCTTCTCCTATTTCTTCAATAAATGGTTTTCGTTATTTTGTAATATTTATTGATGATTATTCTCGGTTTACTTGGATATATTTTTTGAAACATCGATCTGAGTTATCACAAATTTACATCACATTTGCAAAAATGATTAAAACTCAGTTCTCTTGTGACATTAAAATTCTCCGAACAGACAATGCCATGGAATATCGGGATTCTTCTTTACTTCAGTTTCTTAGTCAACAAGGCACCGTTGTTCAACGTTCTTGTCCTCACACCTCTCAACAGAATGGGCGAGCCGAACGCAAGCATCGCCATATTCTTGATTCTGTACGTACTCTTCTTCTTTCTGCCTCATGTCCAGAAAAATTTTGGGGAGAAGCAGCTTTTCATGCTGTTTATATTATTAATCGTCTTCCTACCTTGGTCCTTCATAATTTATCTCCTTTTGAAAAGTTGTTTGGACAACATCCTGACTATTCCATCCTTAAACCTTTTGGATGTGTTTCCTTTGTTCTTTTACAACCTCATGAACATACCAAATTAGAACCCCGTGCTCGTCTATGTTGTTTTCTTGGTTATGGCATTGAACACAAAGGGTATCGTTGTTGGGATCCTGTTTCTAATAAGTTACGCATCTCTCGTCATGTTACCTTTTGGAAAAATACTATGTTCTCTTCTCTTTCCAAATTTCATCACTCTGTCAATACTGACTCTCTATTTTTCACTGACTCCTCCAAAGAGCTATTTCCAAGTCCTGATCCAGGTGATTGTGATGTGCTCAATATTAGCCCAACTACACCTGCCCCTATTGAATCGGCACCAGTTGTTGATCTAGTACCTGCGCCTGCATCTCCTCCTAGCACTACTCTTCGTCGTTCTACCCGTGTAAGAGAAACTCCTCATTATCTTTCTGATTTTCACTGTTACTCTACTATTGCAACCCTTCATGAGCCTCGTTCTTATCGTGAGGCAAGTACTAACCATCTTTGGCAGCAAGATATGACTGACGAACTTCAGGCTTTAGAGAAAACTCATACTTGGGATGTAGTTGATCTTCCACCAAACAAGACCCCTATTGGTTGCAAATGGATTTACAAAATCAAGACCCGTTCTGATGGAACTATTGAACGCTACAAAGCTCGCTTAGTAGCCAAAGGGTACACTCAAGAGTATGGTATTGACTATGAAGAAACTTTTACTCCAGTGGCCCGATTAACATCTATTCGCAGTCTCTTAGCTATTGCTGCAGTTCGTAAATGGAAACTTTTCCAGATGGATGTCAAAAATGCTTTTCTTCATGGTGATTTAACAGAAGAGGTTTATATGCATCCTCCACCTGGTTATCATTCTCCTCATAAGGTTTGCAAACTTCGACGAGCCTTATATGGATTAAAACAAGCTCCTGTGGCCTGGTTTGCCAAATTTAGTTCCACTCTTGCTCAACTTGGTTTCTCTCTAGTCCACATGATTACGCATTATTCACTCGCCGTAGCGGTGGTATTGTTCTTCTGTTGCTTTATGTTGATGATATGATAATAACAGGAGATGATTCATCTGGTATTTTAGAGTTACAACATTATCTCAATCAACATTTTGAAATGAAAGACCTGGGTTCTCTCAGCTATTTTTTGGGTCTTGAAGTTTCTCAAAATTCTGATGGCTATTATCTATCTCAAGCCAAGTATGCATCCGACTTACTTTCTCGAGCAGGCATCACTGATAGCAAAACAGTATCAACCCCATTGGAGCTCAATTGCAAACTTACACCTCTTGATGGCACTCCTCTTGATGATCCTACTTTATATCGACAGCTTGTCGGGAGTCTTGTTTATCTCACAGTTACTCGACCTGATATTTCATATACTGTTCATCTAGTCAGCCAGTTTATGTCTGCTCCTCGCTCAACTCATTTCTCTGCAGTACTTCGAATCCTTCGTTATATCAAAGGCACTCTTTTTCATGGTTTGCACTTTTCCGCTACCTCCTCCCTAGTATTATCTGGCTACTCTGATGCTGATTGGGCTGGTGATTTGACAGATCGTCGCTCTACAACTGGTTATTGTTTCTTCTTGGGTAATTCTCTTATCTCTTAGCGTAGCAAAAAGCAAACTGTTGTTGCACGTTCTAGCACAGAATCTGAATATCGTGCTCTTGCTGATGCTACATCTGAATTACTTTGGTTACGGTGGTTATTAACTGATTTGGGTGTCACTCATTCTTCTACCATAATGCTTCATTGCGATAATAGAAGTGCCATACATATTTCTCATAATGATGTATTTCATGAGTGTACCAAACACATCGAAATTGATTGTCATTTTGTACGTCATCATATTGCTCATGGCACCATATGTTTGATTCCTGTCTCCTCTGTCAGCCAAACCGCTAATATATTCACCAAAACGCATCCTCCCGCTCGCTTTCAGGATCTCTTAAGCAAACTCAAGTTGGCACCTGTGCTACCACCTTGAGTTTGAGGGGGGTGTTAGCATAATTACAGCAATTAGCATGATTATAGGAGATTTGTGTAGCATAATTACAGCAATTAGCATGATTATAGGAGATTTGTGTAGCATAATTATAGCAATTATTATTCTTGTCCAAATTAGTTCATATTTTCATGTATAAATAGATGTAATATCTCTGTAAATGAGACACAGATAAATACACAATCATTTTCTTCATTACTTGTATTCTTTCTTCTAACATAAATTAATTAAATTAATTAAATTAAAATTAAATTAAATTAAATTGAAATCAAAATTAAAATTAAATACGTGAAAAGACCATAAAGACCAATCCAAGTTCATATACCTAATAAGCTGGAATTGTTGATTTGAGAGTAACTTCATAGGGGTGACAAAAATTTTCCAACCTGATTTAATTATTTTTATCTAAATTTAATTAATTTTTTCCATTTTTTGATATTATGCAAAATAAAGACCAGAAAAATTTTTCCTATCTGAATTTTCGCAACATGTTTCATATAATAATATATTATTTTTTATTAAAAAATAATTTATTTTATATATTTGAATATTATAATTGTAATAAAATTATAAATATATTATTAAATATATAAAAACTTATTATATATTAATAAATTAAAATAAAAAAATAAAAAAAAATAAAGTGAAAAGTCTTGGCTGGAAAATTCGCCCGCCTCACTCTGGACAGGGATGGGTGGCGATCCCTACTCCGCCCCGCACTGTCGCTGTTAATTAACTCCTAATAAAGATTGATGTAAGCTGGCGCTACCAAATAGAGAGTTGCTTGGCGTACGTGAAAGGCCTATCACTACACGCTACTTCTTGATTCGTCTTCCTCAAATTTGGAGCCTTGTTAGGCAAATAAAAAATTTTAAAAATAAAAAAATTTTAATTTAATAATATTAAAATACCTTTAAAATGATAAATTTTAAAATTTAAATTCTAATAAAAATTTAGAAAATATGAAAGCAAAATCTGAGAAAGTAAAATATGAGAAAAGAAATGAACTCTCTCTTATTTTGTTAGGAATGGGGTGAAAAATGAAAATGGATACAAGGATCTAATTTGCTTAATCATTTTGTTAAAAGTTTGTGTTGTTTTTATCATTAACACACATAGAGAAATGAGTGTTCTAATATTAATTATAACTTTTCATAATGATAACCATGTTGAGTTATTATAAAATAAAAAATAATTAATGATCGTTAATGGTATTAATTTTTATTTTATATTTATAAGATGATAAAATATAGTAAAATTTTTACCAAAAATTATTCACATAGAAAAGGACGTATTAATTCGGGTAAGAAATCAAGTAAAATACAATTAGATATGAATTTGTCAAGTGTGATCAAATGATACATTCTGCCGAAATAGAATAATCTGGTATGCATTTCCATACCCATGAAGCTATGTGCACTCTTTCTTTCATTTCACATCGAGAAGCAATAAAGAAAACAAAAGTTACCTTATTAATGAGATTAGAAGCACATGAAAATTAGCTAATTGATTGTAGGGAGAAATTTTATATTGCATGTAAAGTAAAAAATACCGCCTAAATTTCCAGATTAGGGTTTGCTGTATTTACAAGCAAATTTGCAACAGTTTTCAGCTGGCCATAGCCATCATGGTATACATTCATGAAGAAGAAGTTGGATAGTATTCCACTATCTTTCGGGTGCAACTAGTTGCATAAATTAGTAGCTTCTCGTAGGAAATTGATAGTTATCTCCTGCTCGTATATGATTGTGATAAGAAATTCTTGTCCAATGCTCTGCTCAACAATAATTTTTAAGGTAACGTTTAATGTTTTGATCATAATTAAAATATTACCTCTCTTATTTATATTATTCAATAATATAGTATTTATAATAGTTAATAGTATTTAAAGGTTGAAAGAGTGTTTCATGAAAAGATATTTCTTTTAACTTTTATATGTTGAAGAGTGTTTTCATTATGATCAATAAAATGATATTATTATTTTAATATTTAACAGCTAATCTAATAATTATTTTTACCGAATACTTCTACTTTAAATCACCATATAAACAGTTAATCACTATTAATTATATTTAATAACTAACGGCTAATAAAATAGCTGACAGTTACTAAAACAACTAACTGCTGTTATAATAACTAATATTACTGAATATAATTTAAATTTAGTCTACTATAAATTAAAAATATAAATATGTGAAACTCATATATTTAATAAATAAATTATATCTTATAATTTATATATTAAATTTATAATAATGCGGATCTATAGGAAGAAAATCCTTGTTTAACATGTACATGTGAATTTCAATATAGTTTTAGTCGACGATGTTGAAAGCCTCGCTACTGGTAAGTGTGCACGTGTTGAGATGGTTAGTTCATCTTCTTCCCATAGAAAAGGGATTCTTCTCCCGAAAATTCCGCGAAGGTGTTTTGCTTGTCTGTAATAACCTCATGTCAATTTAACCTGATAGCTTTTGCTGGGTGATTTTTTTTTTTTTTTTCACCTTCTTGATTAAGGTTACTCACAGTGTTGGTGGTTTATTTTAATTGGATCAGAGAATTAGACTTATATAAAATACACGTCATAATATATATGGTTAATCCATATATTTTTATAAAATATAATTTTCATATAATTTAAATTTATAATAATATCAATTTAATATAATATAATTTGACTTTTTTAGTGGTTAAATATATATTATTTATTAAAAAAATGTCTAATACGAGTGTTCACTTTTTATTTAAAAAAAAAAAAAAAATTTACTATCCTTCGTCCTTTTCCCTTTTCCCTTTTCCCATTTTTTAAGAGAATGCTAATGAAATTGAAGTAACTGTAGTCATTTTTCTTATGATTAACGTGGAAGCATCCTCAAAGCCCTTTCTTAAGGCTTGAGAGAGGGAGATTTCAACATTATTTAAACTTTAATGCCCACTTCTAAAATTATCTTATATGCTCGTGTGTTGCATGAATATTTTTTATTTAATTAATTAATATTTGTAATGAATAAATTTTTATTAATCAAATTTAAGAAATGGAAAAACTTTGAAACATAATTATTTCTTTTAATTTGTTTATTTAATTAATATTTTTAACAAAATTATTCCCAAAAAATTTATCTAATTTCCTTTTTTTATCAGTAATTTTATTTTTTTTTAAATAATTAATGAGTAAAATTACCATTTTATGTATATCTTAAGAATAACTCCAAATAGTTTTGAAAAATTTAAGGAGATATTAATAATAAAATAAAATAATTATTTAAATTATAAAAATTGATATAATAATAATAATAATAATAATAATAATAATAATAATAATAATAATAAAGATATTTAAAATAAAATAAATACTTGTTAAAAAAATACTTAGCATATAAATAAGTTAATTTATAAAGGATAAACAGTATGTGGTAACACTAATGATAAAACACTAATGATAAGTATTACATGACAATTCTAAGTATATATGTATAGGGGAGAGTTTTCAGTTTAAACTGAAAAATCGAACCGAATCGATTCAATTCGGTTCAATCGGTTCGGTTTTAAAATTTAATCGGTTCAGTTCGGTTTATAATTTTGATAATTTCGATTAATCGGTTTGGTTCGGTTATTTTCATAAAAAATAAAAAAACCAAACCGAAATTATTAATATATATAGGAAATCAAAGAAAATCGAATCAAATCGAATCGAACCGATTCGAACCGAACCAAAATCAAAGAAAATCGAACCGAACCTTAAGAGTTTTGAGTTTTTATTTCTTTTTTTTTTTGGTTTTTATGTTTTATTATTTAGATTTAATGTTAAAAATATGAAATTTTATAAATTTCGGTTTGATCGGTTTAAAACCAAATCGAACCGATATTTATCGATTCGATTCGGTTTGATTTTCTCTTATTAATCGGTTTGGTTCGGTTTTTAAAATTTTTTATTTTTGATTTTTAATTTTATCAGTTCGGTTCGTGTCACGACCCAACCTATGGGCCGGACCGGCACTAAGACCTAGGCCAGCCTAAAGCCCCCGAGGCCCGTAGTAAGCATTAACTATTCATTTACCCAACTCTAAGGCCCATTTGGGCCCAATTTCAAGAAACCAACCGGACAGAGTCCGGCCATAAAATGGACCTACCAACGGGGAGTTTTTGACTCACCCGACCTGTAAACACAATAAACAATCCATTGGGGAGCTCAGCTCACCCTCCACATACTCATATCATCATAATGATAAATGGGAGGTCAGCTCCCTCATCCAGTCCATCAAACATGCATATAATAATTTTACAGGTCCACAATAATAATTTAGTTTACAGACCCAAATCAAATAAACATTTCTAACACATGCGGAAATTCTAGGAGTTTATAGAATTACACAAACATAAATAAATGACCTGCGAGGGAGAAAAGCAGGTTAACTTCAAAAATTATCCTTCTGTGGCCTGGAAAAATATTGAACAGGAGTGAGCGTTCGACTCAGAGAATAAAATATCAATTTTAACCATAATCTCTATAACTATCTAGAACTAATGCAACCTGTGGAGTGAAATGCAACAGCAACAATATTTTCACATCATAACAGCAAAAAGATAATTTGGAGCACTCACGCACTCTGTAACATCAATCATAATATATGGGAGCTGATCCCCTATACAGCTCTCTTAAATCCAACCTGGTGCCAGCGAAGAACTCAGCTCGGACTTCCACTTAATAACCAAATCGGGGTCCCAGCGAAGAACTCAAGCCGTGTCTACCCCGAAGGACCGGGTCCCAGCGAAGATCTCAAGCCGTGTCTACCCGTCCTATCCATAGTCCACACCACATCACACGCACGCCAACGCACGCACACTGCTCCAAATTACCACAACAACATCCATGGCACTTTCACAGTTATGAATGCAACATAAATCGTGCCTAGAATTTATCTACATAGATATATGCATATAAATGATGCATGGGCACGCTTGAACATATAATAATATCGAAATTACAATTAAAATTAATATTTTACTCACAGACTTGACGGTGATCACTGAGGCAGCTGGGCGGAGGAAGAAGGCTGTCCCGGCTCACCTGACAATTTTATTACAATCATTTAATAAATTTGACTCAATACAAACAAAGAAAAGACCAAATACGTCCTAAGTCGTGCCGAAAATCGGGCAGAGTCTCCCCTATACCTAGGACCTACTCAACCTGCAAAAGGGCTCAAAACACACTTCTATATTCACAATCCATATGTCCACAACTCAATCCCATCACACAGCCCCTCCTGGGCCCATCAAATCAATCATCCATTACAATATGTAAAATTTCAATTTAGTCCTTATAATTGACCATTTTTGCAAAAACTGCCCAAATCAGCTCTAAAAATTCTAAAACTTTGCCCCGCGGTCCTTAGCAATATTACTAAGCGATTGCAAAAAGAATCATAATTTTTTAAGCTACCACGAATATTTTATGGATTTTTAATCATATTTAAGCACTAGAAAATTACGTAAAAACAAGGTTCGGGTTTACCTTTGCCGATTCCGACTTCAGGGACGCGCTCGGGACGTCTGACAATGGGGGGGTAGCCAAAACCTTGAGGATTGAGGATACATACACGAAGCCCACAACACGGGGGTTAGTACATAAATTTTTCAGAATTTTCTAAGCTCATTTAATGATCGAAAAAACACTGCGAAGTTTCGTGGGACCCACCGAAAAACGGTGTCAGAAAATTTTGAAATTTATATCCCCGCGAAGCTCTCGACGAGTGGAGCGCTCTGGTACTCTCGGTTTTCTCGTGGGGTTCACGGTTTGCGAGAAATCTAGCCCAAAAGTCGAAATGGGCTAAAAACTTCCCGGGCAAAAATCGGACAAACCGCTCGATGGATTTCGGTGTTCTTGGTGTCTATGGAAAGCTCTCGACGATTAGATAATTTTAGACACAAGACACGGTCCGATTGGTGGCCGGATCGGCCGGATTTCTGCCGGGAAGACCAACAGCCGCGCGCGCGCGTCGCTCAACTTCGGGCGACGTTTTCCGACGTTCCAGGCGGCGGCCGGCCGTGGGGGAGGGCCAAGGTGGGGCGCCGGCGAGGTGGGGAGGCAGGGGAGGCGGCGGCGCGGCAAGGGGAGGAGGGAGGAGAGAGAAAAGAGAGAGAGAAGGGAGAGAGGTCGACGCGCGCGGGAGGAAGAAGGAAGAAAAAAGAAAAGGCCGGTCCGATTCGACCGGTCCGATCCGGTCCGGTTCGATTCAGCTGGTCCGATTCAATATACAAAATTTTAAATTTTTACTTTGCCTCGGGACCGAAAACGAGGTCCAAAAATTTCGAAAAAATTCCAGAAAACTCAGAAAAATACGTAGACTCCAAATATATTTTTAGTTTTGTCACGTGGTCTTTAAATTAATTTTTAAAAATCATCAAAGTTTATATTTTCGAAAATGGAACCCGATTTTTAAAAATCCGAAAAATCTCAAATAATTTCTTAAAATTTAAATAAAATTAAAATACCAAAAATACTCATAAATAATAAAATTTAAAATCTTGGGGTGTTACATTCTTCCCCCCTTACAGAAAATTCGTCCTCGAATTTTTATACAAGGCAGAATAAAGCACATGATTATACATTGAACAAATAAGGGTACTTGCTACGCATGTCCCGTTCTGACTCCCAGGTGCACTCTTCCACTGACTGGCTCCTTCACAAAACCTTAACCATAGGGATCTGTTTGGATCTTAGCTGTCTCACTTGGTAGTCCACTATGGCTACAGGTTGCTCCTCAAATGTCAAGTTCTCTTTTAGCTCTATTACATCCGACTGTAGTACATGAGAAGGATCTGGAATGTATTTCCTGAGCATAGAGATGTGAAATACGGGATGAAAGTGAGAAACGTTGGGTGGTAGCTCCAACCGGTAGGCAACTGCTCCAACTCTATCCATAACCTCAAAAGGTCTGATATACCGAGGTGCCAACTTGCCCTTCTTTCCAAATCTCATGACTCCCTTCATTAGAGAAACCTTCAGGAATACATAGTCGCCTACTGCAAACTCCACATCCCTCCGTCTGGGGTCTGCATAACTCTTCTGCCTACTGAAAGCTGTTTTCAGTCGTTCCCTGATTAAAGGAACTACCTCTGAAGTGTACTGCACTAGGTCTACATCATGCACCTTCGCTTCCCCATTTCTGTCCAACATAGAGGAGACCTACACTTTCTTCCATGTAGTGCCTCATAGGGTGCCATCCCTATGCTGGAATGGTAACTGTTGTTGTAGGCAAACTCCACCAAAGCTAGCTGATCATCCCATTGACCTCCAAAATCCAAAACACTCATGCGAAGCATGTCTTCCAGTGTTTGGATTGTCCTTTCAATTTGTCCGATGCATGCGAGGTGGAAAGCCGTACTGAAGTTCAACTGTGTGCCAAGTGCCTCCTGCAACTTTCTCCAAAACCGAGAAGTGAACTGGGGCCCTCTGTCAGATATTATGGAAGCCGAAACTCCATGCAATCTGACTATTTCTCGAATGTAGAGCCGGGCATACTGTGCCACAGAATATGTAGTCTTCACAGGCAAGAAGTGAGCTGATTTGGTTAAGCGGTCTACAATTACCCATATGGAATCATATCCTCGCGTGGTACGAGGCAACCCAGTCACAAAATCCATAGTGATCATTTCCCACTTCCATTCTGGGATAGGGAGCTCTTGCAGCTTCCCTGACGATCTCTGGTGTTCAAACTGCACCTTCTGACAAGTCAAGCACTTGGACACAAAGTCTGCTATGTCTCTCTTCATACCATTCCACCAGTAGCTATCTTTCACATCATGGTACATCTTGGTGGAACCTGGGTGGACACTGTACAGTGTATAGTGTGCCTCTCGCATGATTTCATTCCTGAGGTTGTCCACATCGGGCACACATATCCTAGAACCTTGCACTAGGGCGCCATCATTGGCAAATCCAAACTCACCACCTTCACCTTGCTATACTCTTTCTATGACCTTCATCAATTGTTGGTCTCTGTGCTGGGAAACTCTAACTCTGTCCCTCAAGTCTGGCCTCTCTGAAAAATGAGCCAATAATACCCCCTCATCTGAAAGATCTAGGATTAAACCTTGATCCATCAACTCATGTACCTCCTGAATCAATGGTCTCTTCTCTGCTGAAATGTGCGCCAAACTGCCAGAAGACTTCCTGCTCAAAGCATCTGCCACTACATTGGCCTTCCCAGGGTGGTACTAGATAGTGCAATCATAGTCTTTCAGAAGCTCCATCCATCTCCTCTGTCTCAAGTTCAAGTCCCTCTGTTGGAAGATGTACTTCAAACTCTTATGGTCGGTGTGTGTCTCGCACACTTCACCATACAGGTAGTGTCTCCAGATTTTCAGTGCAAAGACTACAGCCGCCATTTCCAAATCATGGGTGGGGTAGTTCTGCTCATGCCTCTTCAGCTGCCTTGAAGCATAAGCCACTACTTTTCCATTCTGCATCAAAACACACCCTAGGCCAACTCTGGAAGCGTCACAGTACACGGTGTATCCTTCACCACTCATAGGTAGTGTCAACACAGGGGCAGTGGTTAGACACTCCTTAAGCTTTTGGAAACTCTCCTCACAGTCATCTGTCCAAATGAATGGAACATTCTTCCTAGTTAACTTAGTTAAGGGAGCCGCTATCCTGGAAAAATCTTGCACAAAACGCCTATAGTAGCCAGCTAGACCCAGAAAACTTCGCACCTCAGTGATTGTTGTAGGCCTAAGCCAATCAGTCACAGCTTCGATTTTCTTGGGATCTACTTGAATGCCATCACTAGAAACCACGTGTCCCAAGAATGAGATGCTTTCTAGCCAAAATTCACATTTCGAAAATTTGGCATATAGCTGGTGCTCCCTCAAAGTCTGCAACACCATCCTCAAGTGCCACACGTGTTCTTCCTCGGTCCGAGAGTATACCAGAATGTCATCTATGAATACGATGACAAAACGGTCCAAAAATGGCTTGAACACCCTGTTCATCAAGTCCATGAAGGCTGCTGGTGCATTAGTGAGTCCAAAAGACATCACCAAGAACTCATAATGACCATATCTTGTCCTGAAAGCCGTTTTGGACACGTCCTCATTCCTGATTCTCAACTGATGGTAGCACGATCATTGGTCTATCTTGGAAAGAATCTAGCCCCTTGGGTGATCAAACAGGTCATCGATCCGAGGAAGTGGATACTTGTTCTTCACAGTCACCTTGTTCAGCTGTCTGTAGTCAATACATAACCTCAATGACCCATCCTTCTTTCTCACGAATAGAACAGGAGCACCCCAGGGTGAAGTGCTCGGACGTATGAAACCTTTGTCCAACAGCTCCTGTAGTTGCTCCTTTAACTCTTTCAACTCTACTGGGGCCATCCTGTAAGGTGGCATTGATATGGGGTTTGTACCCGGAATACCATCAATGCAAAACTCTATATCCCTTCCTGGTGGCAACCCTGGAAGCTCTTCAGGGAAGACATCCATGAATTCTCTAACAACAGGAACATTTTCCATGCTGACACCTTCTACAGATGTATCTCTCACCAATGCCAAATACCCTTGGCATCCATGCCTTAACATTTTTCTAGCACTAATTGATGACACCAAGTTATATGGAGCCACGCTTCTGTCACCATCAAAGCTAAACTCTTCTACACCAGGTTTGTGGAAATACACCTTTTTGTTCCTGCAGTCTAAAGTGGCATAATGGGTTGCTAACCAATCCATCCCCAAAATTACATCAAAATCCATTACTGGTAGAGGAACCAAGTCTGCTGGGAGGATCTTTCCATCCACTACCACTGGGCTACCCGGAAAAATCATATCTACATCTATGTTGTCACTAAGTGGGGTAGCTACCGACAAAGGGCATTCTAAAGTTGTAGGGTTTCTACCCAACCTCATGGCAAACACAGGGGAGACAAATGAGTGCGTAGCACCCGGATCTATCAAAACACGAGCCTCATAAGAACAGACCAGAAGAATACCTATCACAACTGCATTTGAAGCCTGAGCATCCTGGTGGGTCAGGGTGAAAACCCGAGCTTGACCCCTACCCTGAGTGGCACTACCCTGATACTGACTTCTACCTCCTGATCTACTTCCAAATCCACGACCCCCTTGTCCTCGGCCCTGTTGGCCACTGAACTGACTGCCTGTCATGTTGGAAGCACCCGGATACAACTGGCGAGGAACATTTGCAATAGAACCCTGTGACCCCATCTGTGGCTCACTGAAAACGGGGCATTCCCTAGCAAAGTGACCTGGTTGGCCACACCTAAAACATACTCCTGAACCCATCAGACAAGGTCCTGAATGTCCTCTTCCACACTGTGCACAAGGTGCCAAGTAGGATCCTGATCCAAACCCAGGCTATTTGTACCCGAACTATGACCCTGCTTTGGATCCGTACCTGAGTGAACCCTCGGGATTTGTGTCTGAAACCACTTCTCTTATTCCTGCTTCTTCCTCTGTAATTAGTCTGGCCACCATTGTCTGGAGTACCCATTTGGGGAACACCTGAAGAACCCTCTGCTTTGTTTTTCTTTGCTCTTCCGCTGTCATCCACCGCATAGCTAATCTCTATCTGTCTGGCTCGATCAACTACCACATCAAAAGACTGATCAAACATCATGGCCAGGTTTGCATACCTCCTGTCAAGCCCCTTTAGGAATCTCTTCACCTTCATAGTTTCTGTAGCTACTGCTGTAGGGGCATATCTGCTCAATTCGAAGTGCAGCATATTCATCTACAGACCTGCCATTCTGTCTTAAGGCCTCAAAGGCCCACTGCTTTTGATCCCTAAAGCTTTCTGGCACAAACCGATTGATGAACAGTTCCACAAACTGAGTCCACGACAAACCCTCCATCCGAGGTAATATGTAGTCATTCATCCACTGTCTAGGCATAGGCCCCATGACATGCTGCATACACTCTATAAGTCTTCTATCAGTCAACTGCAACTCTGTTCCTGCCTGTCTGCAGGAATCCAAAAACCGATATGCATCGTCTGACACATCATAAGTGCCAGGCACCAACTTCTTAAAATTGATTATCTGTTTGTAAGGTTCCCCTCTTAGTGCGGTGGACTACTGTTGCTGTGGACGGGTGGACCATATACTGCGCCATCATGTCGATGGTTCTCTGCAACCCAGCTAGAGTAGCTGCCATGGGGTCCATGGGACCCTGTGTCATGAAAAGCCCATTCTGAGCGTGGCGTTGCTTTCTACTTGAGCAGCTCTAGGACTCCTACCCTGCCTCTTCTGGGCAGGCGACTCATCCTGTGCGGACACCTTTTCAGGCACATCTGATTACAGTGCGATGGCGGCTCTCACCTTCTATGCATTTTCCTGAAATTCAGCAGCATTAGCCCACAAAATTCAAAACTGCACATTACACAGCTCTATAGACTCATATTTACACACAATATATGAAGCAGAAACTAGAAGCAAAGATGACAATGCAAGACGAATGTGGACCCTATTTTTCCGCATGTGACTCCTATTAGACTCTTCCCAATACTTTAGACAAACATTCCCTAAGAATCTGGAGCCTAAGCTCTGATACCACATTTGTCACGACCCAACCTATGGGCCGGACCGGCACTAGGACCTGGGCCAGCCTAAAGCCCCCGAGGCCCGTAGTAAGCCTTAACTATTCATTTACCCAACTCTAAGGCCCATTTGGGCCCAATTTCAAGAAACCAACCGGACAAAGTCCGACCATAAAATGGACCTACCAACGGGGAGTTTTTGATTCACCCGACCTGTAAACACAATAAACAATTCATTGGGGAGCTCAGCTCACCCTCCACATACTCATATCATCATAATGATAAATGGGAGTCGACTCCTCATCGATCCATCAAACATGCATATAATAATTTTACAAGTCCACAATAATAATTTAGTTTACTGACCCAAATCAAATAAACATTTCTAACACATGCAGAAATTCTAGGAGTTTATAGAATTACACAAACATAAATAAATGACCTGCGAGGGAGAAAAGCAGGTTAACCTCAAAAATTATCCTCCTGTGGCCTGGAAAAATATTAAACAGGAGTGAGCGTTCGACTCAGAGAATAAAATATCAATTTTAACCATAATCTCTATAACTATCTAGAACTAATGCAAACTGTGGAGTGAAATACAACAGCAACAATATTTTCACATCATAACAGCAAAAAGATAATTTGGAGCACTCACGCACTCTGTAACATCAATCATAATATATGGGAGCTGATCCCCTATACAGCTCTCTTAAATCCAACCTGGTGCCAGCGAAGAACTCAGCTCGGACTTCCACTTAATAACCAAATTGGGGTCCCAGCGAAGAACTCAAGCCGTGTCTACCAGAAGGACCAGGGTCCCAATGAAGATCTCAAGCGTGTCTACCCTTCCTATCCATAGTCCACACCACATCACACGCGCCAGCATACGCACTGCTGCTCCAAATTACCACAACAACATCCATGGCACTTTCACAGTTATGAATGCAACATAAATCGTGCCTAGAATTTATCTACATAGATATATGCATATAAGTGATGCATGGGCACGCTTGAACATATAATAATATCGAAATTACAATTAAAATTAATATTTTACTCACAGACTTGACGGTGATCATTGAGGCGGCTGGGCGGAGGAAAAAGGCTGTCCCGGCTCACCTGACAATTTTATTACAATCATTTAATAAATTTGACTCAATACAAACAAAGAAAAGACCAAATACGTCCTAAGTCGTGTCGAAAATCCGGCAGAGTCTCCCCTATACCTAGGACCTACTCAACCTGCAAAAGGGCTCAAAACACACTTCTATATTCACAATCCATATGTCCACAACTCAATCCCATCACACAGCCCCTCCTGGGCCCATCAAATCAATCATCCATCACAATATGTAAAATTTCAATTTAGTCTTTATAATTGACCATTTTTGCAAAAACTGCCCAAATCAGCTCTAAAAATTCTAAAACTTTGCCCCGCGGTCCTTAGCAATATTACTAAGCGATTGCAAAAAGAATCATAATTTTTTAAGCTACCACGAATATTTTATGGATTTTTAATCATATTTAAGCACTAGAAAATTACGTAAAAACAAGGTTTGGGTTTACCTTTGCCGATTCCGGACTTTGGGGACGCGCTCGGGACGTCTGACAATGGGGGGGTAGCCAAAACCTCGGTCCAATTCGGAGACTTTTCCGGTAACGGGTCTGTCTGACCGGAAATTCACAAACCCGATCAACTGTCGAATTTCCGCGAATTGAGGATACCTACACGAAGCCCACAACACGGGGGTTAGTACATAAATTTTTCAGAATTTTCTAAGCTCATTTAATGATCGGAAAAACACTGCGAAGTTCCGTGGGATCCACCAAAAAACGGTGTTGGAAAATTTTGAAATTTATATCCCGCGAAGCTCTCGACGAGTGGAGCGCTCTGGTACTCTCGGTTTTCTCGTGAGGTTCACGGTTTGCGAGAAATCTAGCCCAAAAGTCGAAATGGGCTAAAAACTTCCCGGGCAAAAATCGGACAAACCGCTCTATGGATTTCGGTGTTCTTGGTGTCTATGGAAAGCTTTCGACGAGTAGATGATTTTAGACACAAGATCCGGTCCGATTGGTGGCCGGATCGGCCGGATTTCGGCCGGGAAGACCAACAGCCGCGCGCGTGCGTCGCTCAACTTCGGGCGACATTTTCCGGCGTTCCAAGAGGCGACCGGCCGTGGGGGAGGGCCAAGGTGGGGCGCCGGCGAGGTAGGGAGGCAGGGGAGGCGGCGGCGCGGCAAGGGGAGGAGGGAGGAGAGAGAAAAGAGAGAGAGAAGGGAGAGAGGTCGACGCGCGCAGGAGGAAGAAGGAAGAAAAAAGAAAAGGCCAGTCCGATTCGACCGGTCCGATTCGACCGGTCCGATTCAGGATACAAAATTTTGAATTTTTACTCTGCCTCGGGACCGAAAACGAGATCCAAAAATTCTGAAAAAATTCCAGAAAACTCAGAAAAATACGTAGACTCCAAATATATTTTTAGTTTTGCCACGTGGTCTTTAAATTAATTTTTAAAAATCATCAAAGTTTATATTTTCGAAAAATCGAACCCGATTTTTAAAAATCCGAAAAATCTCAAATAATTTCTTAAAATTTAAATAAAATTAAAATACTAAAAATACTCATAAATAATAAAATTTAAAATCTTGGGGTGTTACAGTTCGGTTCGAAACCGAACCGACCGTTCGCACACCCCTATATATGTAGATATATATGGATGGATAGATGGATTGGTATTAGGTTAAAACTCTCACTTTTAAAATAATCTCACCTTATTATTAGCTAAGGCCTACTGAATGCATCCTTAAGCTTACTCTACCTAATTGGCCTCATTTGTGAAATTATAGAAAATTTAAAATAATAATTAAAAAAAATGAGTATAGGGACTTTTAAAATTATAATTAGCGTATAATATTTTATTTTATGTATGGTTACAAATGGTTACAATATAAAAATAAAAGTAATGTAATATAGTAATTTTTATTTTAATATTTAATTTATTTATGATGATAATAATAAAAGTCATAATTAATAATCGAGTGATAACAATGATGAAATAGTGGTAATAATAATAATGATCATAACATGAATAAGTGATGCTAGTGATAATAGTGACCATTAAATAGTGGCAAAGCAAGTTACTAGGTGATTATAGTAGTCTAGTGTTCGCATTGATAATGACCAAAAGATGGTGATAACAGTAAAATAAATAATTATAATTATATGTATGAAGTATATAATATAATTATTATTATATTATAATTTTTTTATAATTTAAAAATTATAAAACATGTAATATAATTTTTAATTATTTAATTTTTTTATTTGGTATCAAATATTAATCATTGAAATCAATAAATAAATAAATAAATAAATATATATATATATATAAATAAATAAATATATATATATATATATATATATATATATATATATATATAACAGTCCTCATTTTATCAATTCAATCACTAATTTCGAGCTTGATTTCAGTTTCAATAATCTGATTCAAATTGATACCATCAACTGACCAAAAAGATGTAATATTTTCTAGATTTATCAATTTTTCGCCAATTACAAATATATTTAATATAGAAGTTGTTTTTGCCATGTTCCGCCCATTCTAACATGCTAACATTTCCTCCAGTTCAGGTGCAGAGCTGATAATTAAGCTTCGACATCTTTGATCAGCACACAAGGTCTAATAATCTCAAGAAGTATTTATTGAAATTATAGTTACAACATAATTACAGCAACACCACAATTATGCTATAGAAATCCTATCATACTCATACAAACACCTGAAATGAAATAATTACACAAGAAGAGCATCAATAATGTTCATTTTTCATTCCACTTGATTACGAATCAGCCTTTAAAACTGTTGCTGCTTCCCCATTACCAGCTACGGCCGAATCACAGGCATGTAACAAAGTACATATGTCTGTGGTTTCCAGAAACTGTTCTGCCTCGGTGATGATAATAGGGGCGTACTCGAAAACCAATTTCTTGCACTGCAAATCAATGATATCAACTCAACTAAATTTAGTATCAACAAGGAACTAGAGGATAAATTTTGTTAGGATACTCAATTGTAAATTGTGAAACTTAAAAATTGAGAGTTCGCATAATAGTATTCTTACAGGCAGTAATCCCAATATGCCCATCCCACACTAAGGCATAAGGGAAGGATGATATTATCAGTATCAGTATATGAGGGACACTAATATAATAAGATACCGTCTATGGACTGAGTCTGATCAGCAGAGATGGCAAGGTTATTGCAACTCTGTGCAGTGGATTTTATGAATAGAATGATCTCAATCTTAATATATTTCATCTTAGAAGCTAGTATCATTTTCTTACCTTTGCAGCATAGTTCTCCATAGAATCACATGCCTTTAGAAGCATCTCAATTATCTCAAGCTGACACAAAGAAAAAGAGGACATGATTATTCAATTGGCACTTAATAATAATAATAATAATAATAATAATAATAATAATAAGGCTTTTTTCTGCTAGAAGAGTCAAAAGCACTCTGAATCAATGGTGTTTTCAGGACAACTGCAGCATATTATGCATGCTAAAAGGGAAAATAACAAATAATAGGACATAATCAACTTATGGTTGACATAATCATACAGTAACCAGGTACAGAGCAATATTGAAAAAACATAAACTCAACTCAACTCAACTAAGCCTTTATCCCAAAAATTTGGGGTCGGCTATATGGATTCGCTTTTTCCACTCTTAACGATTTTGGGTTAAAGGAGGAGGGTTGCGGTAGGTGACAACCAGCGTAAAAATTTCGTCACACCCTATGATATGGATTCAAATGAATATTGAAAAAACATAATCTTGTGAAAATAAAAAAACCAAGTGACTCCATTTCGCTTGAGATATGTGAAATTTTTATCCACTCTGACTTTGAAGAATATATAAAATCTAAGAATGTTCCTCATAAGCCATGACAAAAATTGAATGCGACATGGTATGTCCAAGTATAGAGAAACCGAACAAATCAAGATTCTCTGCTGCACATACTTTCAGCTATGATAATAGAAAATTGTTTATGACTATGTTTCCTCATTAGGAATTCCAGCTCTGCTACTTTTTGTTTAATTCTTATGCAAATATGCATTCAAATTCTCATTAGTACAACTCACAGGAATGGGCGTTCTGGCCTCTAATTTTCATATGTGGTGCAAGTACAAACCTGCGTGTCGGGATTTTTCAACTTCAGTAATACTTCAGAAACAGCACGATGGCAAATTCCACATTCATCTTGTTGAAGTTTTGAGGAAATGAACACAATTTCCTGACAAAGATTGATTTTTCTACAAAATGCTTCAGGTTGTACCGAGGAAACTTCCAGAAAGAATAGAGGAGCATAATAGTCCACCAAAGTTATGCACTGTGTAAAGCAAAGTATAAAGTCACTAAAGAATTTAAACACCAAGAAAAATGCAAAAAAGAAATATATTTATAGCCCATAAATAGACACATGTTGGAGTGTTAGACAAATTCAGAGTTTCATCTTTTACATGTAGCATGTGAGATTTAATCCATTTATATATCCTTGCAAGCAAAACAGCCTAAAATTTAAATTTACAGTATTTGTATTTATACTATACAGAATTGTAATGACTGTAAGCAATTAGTTGGCCAATTGAACTTATGAATGCAGGTTAACAATCTAAGACAAACAAGCCTATTATTCCTGACAACCAATGATGAGTCTGAATTTACATCAAAATCTTTTGGAAAAGTTAATATAATTGACCAACTTTAACAAGATTGCAAGTGCTTTTTCTATTTAAGCTTTTCAATATCAAAATTAGAGAACTACAGGAAAGAATTGCTTATTATTTCAATATCTATGTGTGACCCATTACATATTAGGAATTTTGCTAATTATATGTTACATAAAGTTATGCAAGGATAGATTGGGATTTTAAATTACTTTGGATTTGCATGAAGGAAATTAAAATCATTAGATTTGATTTTTTATATTATGTAGTTCTTTTCATTATATTCATGGATGTTAGTTAGATTCATGAACGTCAATAAAAACTTTGTTTTAGTATGAAGTTGAAATGCTTATAGAGAGGTATCATTTCAAATCCACCTAAAGTAAATTCTCAATCACATTCACAAATCTGATACTTATCCATGAATCTAATTAATTAAATAATTGGGTCAACTTTCATTCAAACAATTTCAATTAAAATCATGTATAAATCCCTCCATTTGTAAACTTCCATCCAAACATAAGATTAAAGGATTTGGACAATATATCTTAGTATAAAACACTTAAATGTGCTTAAACATATAAGTTTGTTAGGTTGGTAGGATCTTCAATAAGAATAAAAACTTGTTTGGATTTGAAATAACTACCAAAAATATGTAATTTCAAACACACACCACAATTTGGTCGAAAAGTATTCATTCCTCCTCTTTTGCCAGTCCAAATATTTATTTATACAATTTAAACTAACACTCACATCCAACTCCTTGGATCAGAAATCAATCCCCCACCTATAGTTGAAAGGGATACGTGTAATATAACTTCTTAATTCCATGATTCAACAGTTTTATCTGAGGATGACGATACGAAAAAAGAAAATGCAAATACAAGTTTCTAAGAATCTAAAAATATAGAGAATATCCTTCTTTGTTCCAAAAAAGATTTTACATATAAAGGCACCATAGTTGCATAGGAGTCGATCAACATGGAGAGATAAATAATTCTGCCAATTCCAGCAGATAGATTAATTCTATGGCCATCAGGAAAGAAAATAAGCAACATTTTCATAGATTAATTCTATGGCCATCATAAAAGACAATAAGCAACCGAAATGAAGAGGGAAAAAGTATTCTGGATTTTGTTATGGCATACGACCTAATACTAGCAAATACCTACTTTATAAAAAAAAAAGTCACATTTAGTGACTTTCAAAAGTGGGCAACATAAAAGCCAAATTGACTTCCACTTAAACAGGAAGACAAATAGAGCTCTATATAAGGATTGTAAGGTCATTCCGGGAGAGACTTTAACAAGTTAACATCGATTAGTGGTCTTGGATGTCAAGTTTAGGAACAATTCAAGTAAGATTAGAAGAAATAGTGTGGCTCAAAAAAAGTGGTGGAAGTTCAAAGGAGTAAAGCAGGTGAAGTTCAAAAATGAGCTTCTCGAGTCCGAAGCATAGAAGCTGGATATGGAGGTCAATGATATGTGGATACAGATGGTATCAAAGATTAGAGAAGTAGCTAGAAAAGTACTTGGAGAGTCTAGAAGACATGGACCACCTTTAAAAGAGAGATGGTAATGGAATGAGGAAGTACAAAAGGCAATAAAGAGAAAGAGAGAATGGTATAAGAAATTAACTAAGTGTGATAATAATGAGGCTTATGAATGGTACAAGATAGCAAAGAAAGAAGCAAAAAAGGCAGTTAGTCAAGCAAGAATGCAGACCTTTGAAAAGTTATATGAGAAACTTGGAACAAAAGAAGGGGAGAAAGATATTTATAGATTAGCAAGGAGGTGAGAAAAGAAATGTCAAGATCTTAATCAAGTTAGGTGCATTAAGGATAAAGAAGGAAAAGTGTTGATGAAAGATGAGGACATTAAAGAAAGATGGAGAAATTATTTTGATGATCTCTTTAATAATAGTCAAAATGGTAATAGCGTGAATATAGACTACAGAGCAATAGAAAAAAATGTGAATTATACTAGAAGGATTAGATCTTTAGAGTAAATGAAGCACTTAAGAGAATGAAAGTGGGTAAAGCTTATGGAACCGATGAATACTAATTGAAGTGTGGAAGTGTGGAAGTGTTTGGGAGATGTGGGAGTTGTATGGTTAACTAAATTGTTTAATAAGATTCTAAATTTAAAGAAAATGCCTGATGAATGGAGGAGTATTTTAGTACCTATTTTTAAAATAAGGGAGATACAGAGTTGCTCAAACTATAGGAGAATTAAACTCATGAGCCATACTATGAAGTTGTGGAAGAGAGTTGTGGAACATTGACTACGTCATGATACTTTTATCTCTCCCAATTAATTTGGCTTCATGCCTGATCGTTCAACTATGGAAGTGATCTTTCTCATCAGAAGCTTGATGGAGAAATATAGAGATGCGAGGAAAGATTTACACATGGTTTTTATCGATTTGGAGAAGGCTTATGATAGTATTGCAAGAGATATCTTATGGAGAGTGTTAGAACAAAAGGGGTATCTATAAGGTACATACAAATGTTGAAAGACATGTATGAAGGAGCAACTACTGTTGTGCGCACAGTAGGAGGGGACACAAGAGATTTTACTATCTCAGTTGGATTACACCAAGGTTCAGCTGTAAGCCCTTACCTTTTTACATTAATTTTAGATGAATTAACGAAGCATATACAAGAGAGTATCCCTTGGTGCATGATGCACCAAACACATAGTTCTGATAGATGAGACGCAAGAATCAGTTAATAGAAAGCTAGAGATTTAGAGAAGTACTCTAGAATCAAAGGGCTTTAAGTTAAGTAGAACGAAGACGGAATACATGCATTGTAAGTTCAGTGAAGGCCGAACTGGTGATAGAGAAGGAGTTAGTTTAGATGGAGTTAGTTTGGATGGAGTGATACTGTCCCAAAGTAATCATTTTAAATATCTCGGCCCAGTCCTTTAAGTAGATTGGGGATGTGAGGAGGATGTTAGTCATAGAATTAAAGCCGGATGGTTGAATTGAAGACGTGTCACCGGAGTTTTATGTGATTGCAAGATTCCCAATAAATTGAAAGGAAAATTTTACCGTATAGCCATACGATCGGCCATGTTATATTGTAGTAAGTGTTGGGCACTGAAGGAGTCGGATGTGTCTAAGATAAGAGTTGCGGAGATGAGAATGTTAAGGTGGATGAGTGACCATACTAGACTAGATAAATCTGTAATTAGAGTATTAGAGAAAAGGTAGAAGTGGTACCAATTGATAATAAGTTGAGAGAAGGGAGATTGAGGTGGTTTGGTCATGTGAAGCGTAAACATACGGAGGCTCCAGTTAGACAAGTAGAGCACCTTAGAGTAGAGGATAGAAGGAAAATAAGGGGTAGACCTAAACTGACTTGGAGGACAGTAGTACAACATGACCTAGAAACATTACACATTTCCGAGTATTTAATCCAAAATCGTTTAGAGTGGAGAAAGAGAATCTATATAGCAGACCCCAAATTTTTTGGATAAAGGTTGAGTTGAGTTGAGTTAAGTAGAGTTGTATACTCTGTCAGAATAAGTGCTACATGTAGATAAATGCAGCTCCACTTTGGTTGCTCCATCAATTTAAATGGGAATGAGCCACTACAGAGCCCTTAAAACTTGCAAGTTTTGTTATTGAGCCCCCTGAATGAAGTTGTGTTTTAACGCGCCATTGAACTTTTTGATTGGTGGTAAATGAGTACTAATTTTACAACAGAAAATATAACCTATCTAAATACAGGCAAGATCATGGTCATAATAGCATAAATTGTCATAATAAGACCAGGTAGATAATAAAATCTTTATATATCAAGGTTACAACATATTATATTCATATTTTGTTTAACTAAATGCATTTATTTTTATATATACAGCATTGGGAATACATATCGGAATATTCAAACACTTGAAAATTATCTAAATAACCAATATTGTTTTAGTTCCTATTATTAGAATTAATAGCATCAATTGGATAGTTCACGGGCACAATAAAGCACATTTTCAGTTGGGGAGCTCAATAGAAAAAACTCAAACCGTTTAAAGGTTTCTTAATGCCTTTTTCCATTTAAATAACTACTAAGAATTTTATATTCAAAGAGACAAGTATAGGCCAACAAGTGAGACATTATCAGTCCATAAAACAAGACAATATAAGTATGGCATGAAAACCAATCACGGAACAATAGGCAGAAAATGGTGGCATGAATAATTCTGTTTCAACTGTATCTACATAATTTCAAGAAACATAATCCACCATACAAAAACTAAGGGAGTACCTGTTGCTTGAAAGGAGGCACTCGAGAGCAGGCTACATGAAGGGTGTCAATAATTTCAGTCTGGGTCTTGTTTTCATTTAGGTAATCAAGTGCTTGGGAAGCAAATTCCTCACACAATGTGCAAACTTGATCATTCCTGATAACTCCATCTGAAGCTTGATCTTCCCTTTCTTGCTCCTGGTCTTTCCCTTGTGTAGCTGCACCCGGAGAACATCATCATTTGGTAATATTTTCAGCACTAAAGTTTTCACATAAACAATCCTTGAAACATCAAAGGACTTCTCCAATTACTAAAGAAGTGCTGATTAGTGCCACACATTTAAAACATCTTAAATGGCAAAGTCATTTCAAATATCCTTCTCAACAAGGAACAAACAAAGCCAGAATTTTGGTAAGTATCAAAATCTCATGGCCATGATTAGTTGTGGTAAACAATTTTACGTTTTCTATTCTAGTTTTCTACTATATTACCGTTCAGGACTTGTCCAGTCTATTCAAGATCATCATGCCATCAGGCAAGTATGAACATGACAACAGTTGGCATTAAGCGTCCAAGAGGTCCCCCCCTCAATTGGCACCTCACATAATGCATAACTACTTATTTCAAACACAAAACCAGGACAAAATATGAGCTGAGTTCCCACAAAGGTCCAACAAGAGTGTTAGCAGGTCTTTGCAAAGTAAACCAAGCTTGATCTTGAAGTTTTCAAAAGTAAAGCTACTGATGAACTTGAGCATTAAAATCACCAAAACATAAGTCTAAATGAAAATAAGCTAGAATTTAACATTCTAACCATAGGAAATTCAAATTTCGTCTAACAATGTGCTATGGTCAAGTAGGACTAGGAGTAGTGTAAACCAGCATAAATTTGATATGTCAAATTAGTCGGGCTCAACAGACTAGTAAAAAAATGTGCTAAGCCCTTGTCTAAACCATATGAAAAAGCTGGAATAAAGGGCCTAAAAGTGCACACTCTTCTGTTGAATAATATCATTGAAGTTTTAAAGTTACCTGGTGTATCAGAGATCACCAGGCTTGTATAAGAAAGCTCAGCATCTGCCATTTGTCTAGCAGCACAAGCCCAGCCAGCACTCAACACAAGAAGAAATAAGAGCCCAACTCTCACATCCATGATAACTTTAGTTGCATGCAAGTAACAACAACACCAAATTAGAAAACATATAAGAGAAGCTTCTCTCTGCACATTGAGAAGTCCAATATAATTGATAATGCGTTGATAACTACAGACAATAATTACTACAGATATATGGAAAAATAGGATCTGATGTATTTAATATGGGTTAAACTCAAGATAGGATTATTTTTTAGAATTGTTTTTTATGAAACAATTATAGCTACATTAAATCTGCCACCAGCTACTTCCATGGTTAACATTCCACTCTCAAATTATAGCCGCATTTCTCACTCTACCTAATGATTAGTTAAGAACATAGATGAATTAGTGATTAAGAACATAGATGATATATATTTCATCCATAGTATATGTTTCTTAAGGTTCCAAATAACATGAGACCAAAACATGCCTGCCACAATTATGAAACCAGCTAAATTCCTGCTCCTCCTAACTAGCTCAATCATATCTCTATTCTCTTCTTCCTCTTTACACTTTTCAGCTAACATGTTTTATGCCACAACTACGCCAATTAATTAGCTTATCAGTTATTACAAAATAGCAAAGAAGCAAGCTGCAATCAGACTTTAAATTTCTCAAGGGAGCCCACTTCCCAAGAGTGCAAAAAAGAAAAAAAAATCAAGCCAGGGGCATAAATAATCAACCCAGATTCAAATCAATAGATACTAAAGGCACAAGATAAGATTCCTTTGCATCTTCCAATTACTAATCAACACAAAAATACAATCAATACCAAATGAAATCTCCGTCCACGAATTTCACACAAAGTCTCCGTGCAGTAAAAAGAGCAAATAACTGAGTTCCATCGTTCAAACTAACAACCTCATATAATCTACCCACGATGCTGAATTAAATTCAAACTAAAAAAAAAATCTGTAAGATCATAATAAGCTTCTAACGTATTACGCTGTATTTACAAAAAAGCACAACGAGAGGGAGAAAAAACAAAAAGCTCCACAGAAAGGATAAAGAATAAATGGAGGGGAAAGCCTAATGATCTGTTTAGCAGCTGATATCATATGTAGCATTAATTAGATAGGAAGGAAGTTGAGAAATCGAAGGTTTTAGTTTTTCTTCTTTTGATCCTAATAGCTGTTTCTCTGCGATCAAACAAATGAAGGATTACCTCCGCCAAAATTTTCCGGCGCTTAGATTTTGTAGACGAAGGAGGCGGAGCTAGACAGCAGAGAAGGAATGGAGACTGGTGTCCGCGGGGCTTTTTGAGTGTTGGGTGAGAGGCGTTGAATGGCGGTTGGGTCTCCACGCCGGTGGTGCTTTTAATTTAATAAATATAAAAGGACGCCCGATTGAAGCTGCGCTTTTCGAATGACTAATTTTTTACTTACGTGGCATGGTTTTAGTGGATCGAGAGTTTGACCATGTCCAAACCCTCCTTGAGTATGGAGAATGGAGTCCATTTGAAGATTTATAAAGAGACAACTTGGCGGATAATCCCGAGTAAAATAAGCGTGAGGAAGAATATTGTAATTTTTGTATTATTTAATATCTTAATCAACATTAATACATCATCATGGGGCAAATAATAAAAAAAATTTGACAAAATATTCAATTTCTATTTGATTTATTTTATTTTTTTATTTAAATTAATCTAAAAATTTTAGTTTTAATTTAATTTTAATTTAAAAATTAAAATTTATTGAATAAATTTTTTTTAAGTAAAAAATTAAGAAATTTTATTTCTTATTTTTAAGTTAAATTGAATTTAAATTAAAATTTTTATATTAATTTAGACAAAAATTTATAAATAAATTAAATTAGACTTAAAATTAAACATTAAGCCAACTAAAAATAGTTTATTTATTTGTGACATTTTTACATATACTTTTTCTATATAATTTATAAATATTATATTATTTAAAATATAAAAAAAAACTTTTTTAAAATTATATTAAATACTAAATAAAATTATGATATTTTAATTTTTTTTATTAATTGAATTTATTCATCTTTCTCATTCTTAAAGAAACTGCAATCAATTATGTAACGTTACTCAATTAAATTATAATTTGCTATATGTTTTATATACTTTTAATATAATTAATTTTGATTGGATTGTTAAATCGACACTTCATTATTTTGAAAGCAACTAAATGTCATCGATTGAAAATTCATTGATTATGTTATAATTATATTTTAAAAAGGTGATTTCTTAATTAATAACTATTATATATATTATATAAAATTATTAATAACAATTGTAATATTTTAAGATATTAAATTTCAAAAGAATAAGATCAACGTGAATTGCGCAAAAAAAAAAATTCTACATTCCAATATTCTTTCCATTTTAGGAAATTTATAATTTTATTTCTAAGTTTTACCTTATATTATATTTTAATTCTTAAATTTAAAAAAAAATAATTATTTAATCTTTAAATTTTATAATATATTACACTTTAATCTTTAATTTTTTTAAAAAATTAATTATTTAATACTAAAACAAATTAATCCTTTTGTTGATCGATAAAATTATTATAAATATTAAAATTATGAGATTAAATTATTTTATATATTAAAATTAAATAAATTAAATAATTTATTTTTCAAAATTCTAGTATTAGTGTAATATAATGCTTTTTTCATGTTTCTGATACATATCTTGTTCCTGTAAACGTATGAGAGGAAACGGTTAGCACTTAGCAGCAGACTGAATAAGTTCTCTTTACAACTGTTATTAGACTTACTAATTCACCCTTTGTTTGGATCTTAGATTAGGTTGAGTGATGTTTAATTACGTAGAATGATGAAGAAGAGAGAAGAAAAGGAAATATATATATATATATATATATATATATTTTTTTTTTATAGTGTTTGGATAGATTGTTAAAGGAGGATAAATATAATTTCTCTTTTGTAAAGAAAAATGGAAATAATTATTATATTTTTATTATTTTGTATAAGAGTATTTAAGTAATTTTACTACAAATTTACTCTTTTTCTCACCCATTTTGAGTTCTTTTGGAACAAATCATTTACAACTTACAAGAAAGAATTTAAAAGAATTTTCACACAATTGTGATGAATTCTTTCTTTTAAAATGAATTATTTTTTTATGTTAAAAGAATTGAAAGTGTTTGGTTTGAGGGATAACAATTCACGGAAATGATAGAATCAAGGATGCAGATTAACAATCGTAATGGTGTTTGAATTAGGCAATTATACTTCATGTTTAATGGATAACAGGTTCTGCCATCAAGGATGGCCATATCCAGAGCAGACATTGAATTTCTTGTTCATCCTATAGAATGATAGTTTTGCTTTCACAAACACCATCCATCCATTATAATTTAAATACAAAAAGGATATGATTCATATGAAAATGTAAGGATCCCAAGTTTTGCATGCCCTCATAGAAGTGACAATTTGATGTTATTTAAGGATAAATAACTAATCAAGCACATCAGATTGGAATTCACTGGTGAGATAAGGAGATTCCAATCACAAGGCAAATTAGTTTCCATAACAAATTACATCCCTGCACATAGTCCAGTCACATCCCTGCACATAGTCCAGTCACATCAAAGAGTGGCAGAGTCATTAACCTTAAAAGGGGCTGATGAGAGATGCAGAATATCCTAAACATCTTTACAATAACCAAATACAAGATACATATCTAGCAAACAGAAACAGCTAATAGGAGACTAGGAAGACTAGAAAATAGGAATATAGGAGAGTCCACCATGGTAAGGACATATAATTAGAAATTAAGGCTGATTGAAAACAATGGGCACAGCCAGCCACGTTACCTCAAGTTTGGAGTTGGCCTCTTCTTTTTCTTACTCTGCTTTGTCAAGAGTAGTGAGAACCGGGCAAATCCAAACTTCTTCCTCTTTCCAGAAAACTGCTTGGGACAGTTTTCCTTCTCAGCCTTACAAGTGGAGGGTACATCACTATTTGGTTTACCGAGCATTTGACCCAGAGACACCTTTCTCTTCATGGTGCCTGTTTCTGCCAATATTCCGGTCTCAAACTCTTCAGGCAACAGTAGCTTCCTGCTAAGTATTTGGCCTATTGATAGGGTTGGCTTCAAAACAGGTGTTGATGCATCACTTAGTAGGTTTAGTCCATTTACATCAAGCAAACGGGAATCCCTCCGATGGTGAGACGGGTATGAATTCTTAAACTTGGTAGAGTTCTGCACTGAACGTCTTTTCTGCCCGTGGTCAGATCTCCACTTGCGAAGTGCTTCTTCAACTGCAAGCTTTCCCCTATTTGCAGCCTCTACTCTGTTGAGAGCTTCTTCCAAGGCCCTCTTACTGGTTTTGACTTCTTCTGTAGCTTCCTCTACTTTCTTTAAGATTTCCATTCTTGAAACATTTGCTTCATCAACTTGATGCATTGCGTCAATTACCTTACTCTTGGATAGTTCCTTGGCCTTTTGAGCTTGGCAGGTTAAGGTTGAATACTCTTCGAACGTAAGAGTTACTCCTTCAGCTTGTGAGGAATCTCCTGATGAGTTCTTACAGGACGAGATAGCCTTGATCTCTGCAAGAGCAGCAGCTTCTGCTGCTCTTGCTGCTTGCTTCATTTTTCTGACGGCAACCAACCTGATCTCAGCCGTTTTTATCCTACTTTTTGTTTCTTCAATCTCAGATATTGCTTTCAGAACTTCAGAACGTGCAGCTTCTCCCATTTTTATGAACTGATCAGCCTCAGAATTCAGTCGATGGAGCTCCCTTGATATATCCAAAGAGTTCTCAGAGCTGCCTTTAATTTCAGCATCTTTCACCACTTTAAGTTTTAGATTTGTTTGGTTTAACTCTTCCTCAAGAGATGAAATCTTTGAGGAATTCAGGGCTAGCCGCTCACGGGTTTTTTCAAGTGAAATTCTTTCCTTTTCTAATTTCTTATTTAGAAATTCAACAGAACCTCGAATATCAGCAAGATCATTAGTAGTCCTAGAAAGGTTCAACTTAGCCTGTTTTAGTTCCATTAAAATTAAACCAGGAGCTGAAGAGGGGCAGGGGCTCAAACCTTCCATCAAATTCTGATTATGATCTCCAAGATTCTCATGGTTAAGGTCATCTTTCTTTTCTTCCTTTAAAGCAGGAGTCATTTTTCTATCTTCTGCACTTGATTCCAGGGTCACATTGGCTTCAGATGCCTGTTTCTGTAACTTCAGTTTTAATTCTTCAACAATCAATTTTGTTGTTTCCAACTCTTTTAGAACATCCAGTGTTTTCCTTTCTTTCACGATCAGATCTTTTTCCAGCAGTGCTGCTTGTTCCTCTAGTTTTGAGATGTCAGCCTCTTCCTCCTCATGCTAAACAGTAAACAGGAAAAGAAAATAAAGAGAAAGAAAATCTCCTCAGAACAAAAATAAGTACAATGAAAGTTAGCAGACTTAATATGTGTTAATGTGTTTTGAGCAGTGGCACATGATAAAAATGGCTTCAAGAACATGATAAAAGTTAGCAGACTTAAGTATCACGAGCTTAATCACTAGAAGTTAGCAGACTTTGGATTCATTTTTATCACAATAGGTTCTTGATCACTAGAAGTGACCTAATTCATCAGATAGCCAAAATTTGCATATAGGACAAAGTAATTGACTCAGCTTCTTAAAACTTGTAAATACACTTACCAGTGCCTGCCATGAAAACCACCCTTTAGAACCAAATCTAAATTGCAGATAAAGATTCATCCCCATAACCAAGAAAAATAACAGGCATATTAAAAACCTTATAGTTTCTTGTAAAATTATACAAAGACACAAAGTAAACCTTACAGTTTCATCAAAGTTTTCATATTGACAGCGGAAACAATATAAATTTTATAATTTTAATATATAGTTTTCATGAGCCCAACTCAGAACAAATATGTCCACACTCAAAACTATATGTTTGAAATAAAATGCAGCAGAGCAAAATATTCAACTGAGAAAAAGAGAAGCAACCTCAGTTTCGGAGAGCTTATGCTGAGAGGGTTTCCAGTAACCGACTCCACCGAATCGGCTCACTGCCTCCTTGACAGACTCAAAAGGAGCAGAAGTATCAATCTCCGCTCTCAAACCGCCCTCATTCCTCCCGGAACCCGACCCATGCTCCCCGGAGGATTGGCCCATTGTGGAGCCTGATTGGCTCATCTCCGACTCCATTTTAGGGTTTCCAGCAGCCGAATTTGAAAATTTGGGCTGAGATGAAAAGTGGGTAGAAATTGTTAAGGAAATGATGAGGGAATGTGTTGTGTGGTAATTGGATGATGCTTGATGCTGTGTGAAAAAAGAGAATGGACGCGGCTGAAATAGTGGCAGTGCTCAGTAAAGTGATGCACGGTTTTAGTTTTAGGCGTCTCAATAGCCCGGACGAATGGAGAGGGAAAATGAAAAAGCGAAGGGCAAGTGTCCGTTTGCGTCCGTTGGATACCTTATTTACTGAAAAGCCATCCGAACGGAAACAATTATTTTGCGCTATCGCGTGTAATGTTTTGAAATGGTGGGCCCCCCTGCTTTGTCAACGGACCAGTGAGTTTTTTTTTTTAAATACAAAATATTTATATATATATATATATATATATATATATATTTATTTTTTTTAATGTGCATAATTTATATTCATTATTCATACACATAATTTATTTTTTTTTATTTTGTTACTGTCTTTAATTAAAAATAATTTTATTTGATCACACGTTTAATTAATAATAATTTAATGATCTCATATATATATATATATATATATATATATTAATAATAAATTTTGACTAAATAAATAATCAGTTGCTCTCAAATTAATGAATTTAATAATCATAAGTTTTTTTTTCAATTATCATGAGTTATTCTTGGTATGTAATAATAATAATAATAATAATAATAATAATAATAATAATAATAATAATAATAATAATAATAATAATATTTTAAAATAATAAAAATAAAATAATATTAAAAAATTAGGATTTATTAAATATATAAAAGAGAGAGAGAAAATTTTTAAATATTGATTTTCTTTCAAAATAAATATGAGTCCTGATTTTACTCTGATTAACATTTTTAAATTAAAAATTAGGAACATGCTACCATGTGATAATTATATTTAGCTATTATATATTACAGTTATTTAAAAAATATTAAAAAAAACTTAATGTTGATTTTTTTCTTTTAAAAAAATTAAAAATTATTGAATATGTATTACCTTTAATAATTAGACATGTTTAAAAAAAATTAATTATTAATTTCTCACAAAAATTCAAATATATTTAATTCTAAATTGAAATAAAATTAAACTTTCAGTTATAATAATAATTGGATAATCATAATAATATTTCTTAAATTTAAAAATTAAATATCTTAAATTGTCAAATCATCAGTAATTAAATATTATATTTAATTATAGTAAATATATTTAAAAATATTTCACTTTCTTTTAAAGTAATTGCCATTAATGTTTTTAAGTTAAAAATTAGGAAACTTATGATAACAATTATATTTAGTAATAAATAATTTTTCATTATTTAAATTTAAAAGATCAAAATAATTAAAAATTATATTTAAAAAATTAAATTATATTATAATTATATATTATAACTGTTTAAGAAATATATAAAAAATTATCATCAATAAATTCAATTAAAAATTACTACTTAGTATAAATATGACAGATTTAAAATCTTATATCCTCTTTGATTTGTTTTACAAAATTTGTATAACCTCTTTATCAGGAAGCGAAAATGGAGTATATATATTAAATTAACACATATTTTTATTAAGTATAATTAATAAATTAATCCAATTAACTCTTAATTTTTTCAAATTAAATTGAGCTTTTTAGATTTTTATAATAATTAAATAATAATAATAATAATAATAGCTAATTATTATAATATTAAAGTGTAATAATTCAATAATTTGTAACTTATGTATACTAATTAGAGAATTAATAACTCAATTGTAATTTTAAAAAAATTGTATAATTATTTAATTAAAAATATATAGTTTAATGAAATTACTTGGCATATATATATAATTTAAATTTTTTTTAATAATAATAAAATAATATAACGTAATTAATATTAAATAAAGTAATAATATTAATTATTTATTAATTAAACTATAAAAAATATCAAAAAAATAATAAAAATTAAATATTAATATAAATTTCTTGTTTCCATAACTAAGAAAATAAAATTTTATTTCATTTCCTTTTTTTCATAATTCATTATATATAGTATTTAATATATAATTAAAAATATATCTTTATTAAATGCAAATTAAAATAAGATAATGAAAATAAAATAACATTAAAATAAATTAAAAATTATTAAATATATGTAAAGGAGAGAGAGGACAAGTATTTAACTACATATGACTACTTTTATAGTATAATTTTAAATTATTTGATTAATTTTAAGATGTATAATTCTTAAATTTTTATAATTAAATGAAATAATTAAAATTTTAATAATAATTAAATAAAAAATTATAAAATTATTGAAACATGTCTAATATTTTTAATTAGTTAGTCATAAAAATTGTGATAATAATGATAATATTAAAAATATTTAATATTAATAGTTTAGAATGCAATGTGACAATAGCAAAGAGGAATCTTCTTGTTTTATAATACCACCAACATAACGCTTATGTTTATTTTTTAATTTAATTTTTAATTATATTTTAAATAAAATAAAATTATTACTATTAAATTAATTTTTAACTAAAATTTTTCTTTTATTTAATTTAATTTGAAAAAATTTTATCTATGATAATAATAAATTTTTAATTAATTTATGGTATAATTAATTAAAATATATATTTAATTATTTTTATACATATATTAATAGTAGTTTCTATGATTATTTCAATTAAAATGTAATAAAATTACTTTATTTAAAAAATAATTTAAGATTCATGAAATTTTTATATTTTATTTCATAATTTATGTATCTAGATTACAGAAAATACATTAAATTAATGAAAAAAATAATATTATTTAAAAATATATAAATATAATTTTTTATGATTAAGATAATAAAAAAAATATTAAATTACCAATAATAAATTGAATTATTTAATTTTAACAATGATGAAAATATATAACATTATTATTAATTAAAAATAATATTTATTATATTATTTTTTTAAAAATATTATATATTTAAATTTTTACAAAATGTAATTTTTTTATTAATTTGATATATTTTTTTATAAAATAATTCTTTCACAAAAAATGGTTATTATTTTATATAAATTTATCATATAAGATAAATATATTTTATAAAAATTAAAATTTTAAAATATCATTATTTTTTATTAATATAATAAATATTAAAAATATATATTATTTTTCAAAAGATAGATTTTATAATTTTAATATTGTAACTTTATTTTTTTTATTCTTCTTTACTTATTGTTAAATTTTCGATGTAATCATATTTGCATTTTATTTTTTAAATTTTATTTTTATATAAAAAATAATTGAGAGATGATTTATACATAAAAATTTAGATATTTAATTAAAATTTAAAAATATTTCTATTGAAAATTAATGATAATAAAATATGAATAATTAAAATATAAGGTATAATTGTATTTGATATATAATTATAATAAAATAAAACATTAAAAAATTTAAGAAATATTAAATAAAAAAATTAGTAATTAAATAAATAAATTTTAAAAATGATAACTAATAACTTTTAAAATAAGTAATAGAAAAAGAATAAATAAATAAAAAAATTTGAGAGCACTTAGATAAAATGAAAATATTTAGTGAAAAGAGAGTGGTTGATATGTATCAAATATTTCATATGACATACTATATATGAACAAACAAATGAAAGTTATTTAAATAAAAATTTAATTTTATAATTATTGAATTGAAAAATAATATTAAAAGTATTTAAATTCAATTTTTATAACAGTAAAATATTTCTAATTTATTTAGCTATTTAAATTCAATTGTCATAAATTAATCATAATAATAATAACAATAATAATAAACATTAATTAATCATAAAAAATAAAATAAAAATAATATTAAATTATTAACATAAAAACTAATTCATACTAATTATAAATAAGTGAAATCACTATATTTTATTTTTATAACTTTTTATGTAGACTACACTTTTTATT
Organism: Hevea brasiliensis; assembly: GCF_030052815.1. Taxonomy (NCBI): domain Eukaryota; kingdom Viridiplantae; phylum Streptophyta; class Magnoliopsida; order Malpighiales; family Euphorbiaceae; genus Hevea; species Hevea brasiliensis. The sequence continues at coordinate 101,238,433 of NC_079495.1, read as the reverse complement.
TCTCAAATTTTTTTAACAAAGATTTTATAATAAAAATAATAAAAAAATATAACAATATAATAAAATATTTATTAAAGATACGAAATAATTTAAGGTTGATTAAATTATATGATAATTTATTATGAGATCATAAATTAATAGCCAATTTTCTTTAAGTTAATGGCTATCGCAAATCTTTTATTATTATTATTATTATTATTATTATTATTATTATTATTATTATTATTATTATTATTATTATTATTGTTGTTGTTGTTGTTGTTGTGAAGGGTGACATGTGGTAAATAATATTTTTACATAAATGAATTTATAAAAATAATAATATAAATAGTTTTTAAATATTATATTTAATCACACAATGTTTTTATTTTAAAAAGCAAATTTTAAAGAAAATAATAATTTAAATCATAAATGTTAAGATATAATTGAAAATAATACTGATAATTAAAAGAGAAATAAAAAAGAATTAAATAATTATTATTATAACAAAAATATAAAAGAAAGTTATTAATGGAATATGACGCGATGCTAGCTTTTCAAAAAAAATGTCATGTGACATTTCTTTGAAAATACTGTTTTACTTTATATATGTGTGTATATAAATTTAGAATGCTATATGACAATAGTAAAAGAAAATCTCTCTACTTTATATATATATAGATTATTATTTAATATATTTTTAAATAAAAAAAATCATTAGATCTAACTATAATATTAACCTAGTAGCCCTCAAATCTAACGAATATATATTTCAATTATATTTAAACAAAAAACCTCTTATTGGAATAAAGACTTCATAAAATATTCATTTAATGACAAAAAATCAAAGATTCATAAAAAAAAAAAAATATCTAAGGTTAATTTGCCAACCATAGCAAGGGATATGAAAGTAAGAGTAGTAAACTTAGCTACCTGACATCAATATCTAAGTAGTTTACTTTCCTATATCTATAAATTATGCAATGTCAAACGCTTCAAAATCATTCACAGATTGGGAAAAATAAAAATATTATGTCGTTATAATGTTTGTATCATGTTGTTATAATGTATGTAATTTGAAGCAAATACACATAGAATAGCTTCCAAATACGTTAAGAATTATGTAAATAGAAATATATTAACGACATATACATGGATTATCGATTTTTTTTTAAATATAACAAATGTATGCTGAAATTATCTAAGTCAACATCTAATTGGAAAATCAGTAATTGGAGGTTAGAGGGATTTTCCTAATATAAAATTTGAAAGTTGATAAGATTTTATGTTACATTTTTAAGTTGAGAGATTGTGATGTTACGATTATATAAGTTCAGAGAGACAGTTGTTAAAATTTACTTAGCTGTAGACTATGTGTGGAGGGCTCCACTACGCACCAAACCCCATAAGAGTTACGACTTTTATTTTTTGTGTCGATGAGTAGAAAGATGCACACATCCAGTTCAAGAATAGGATATATTTTTTCGTAAAATTATAACAATTTTATCAAGGCGTAGAATTTTATATAAATCATACACTTTTTTCATATCTAATGTGAGATCTCGAAAAACCCATTTAATAAAAATTTATTTATATTTTACTTTTAAATTATTATTTATTTTATAGGATCAATTGTATTAAAAAAATATAATTTTAAATTATCATGTCAATAATTTAATAACTTTAGAGTAATTTTGATTGTCTACACTAATATTAATATCGTCAAGATAACATTTTAATAAAAATTAAATGATGATCTCTTAAATGTCAATTCAAGAAACCACAAAATATGTTTTCTTTGAATTTTTCCAAGGCAATGCACAACCAAACCAAACCAAAGCCAACAACTAAGAAATGATTAGCATAAATTTTACTTGCCCGGTCCATGAAGGCATGATTTCATATACTTTGGTAAGAAATTTACCCGGCTGCATCTGTTTTGTGTCCGTGAAAATACTATTAAAAAATAATTTATTTTTTATTATTTTATTATAATTTTAAAAAATAAAGAAATTTTATTTGATTGTTTCATAGTACACAAAAAATGTGATTTTTTAAAATATAATACTATATATAAAAATTTAAAAGTATTGTTTTGTTATTATTAAGATTTTATTTATTTTACATAAAATAATTTATATATAAAAAATATTTTTTATAAAAATATTTAAAATTTTTAATAAAAATATAAAAAAAATATTTTATTAAAAAATATTTTATGAAAAAAAAAAGCTAAATGTATATGATAAATTGTGGCGTTATCCTTAACGACCGACGTTAGTGGTTGTGAGTGGTGATTGGTGGTTGACATAGGTGGGGTGGGCACTAAGCAGCATCATCGAAGTTAGGCGTTGCAGGACACGAGCGGGCAAAGTCGAATGCCGTGTGGGGTTCTTTTATTTTCTTTTCTTTTCTTTTCTTCCCCAGTCTGTTACTTTCGGCAGCCACTGTGTGTCATAGCTATGCTCCTATTCTGAGGTACGTTGACGTTAATGAGGTGACCGTTGAACATAAAGTTAATTGGATCTCTTGGTAGTTGGAACATAAAATAAGGATTATAATTGGGCTTACCAGCTTCAGTTGAGACTTGCTCTAAAAACCAGGGCTTAGTTATTCAATTTCAGAAGGGCCTGGACTGCCAGAGATGAGCCTTTATTAGTAACTTCTCCAGGCCTATGCCCATATTATAGATTTCATTTGTTTTACAAAAATTAATTTATTTATCAAAAAATATTATATAAAAATTATTTATTTCTGTTATTTAATTATCAAATTTAAATTAAATAAAAAAAATAAGTACACTATTTTTTCAGAGTGAAAATATTGATATTAAGGCTTTGTTTTATTTGTGGAAAATATTTTTTAAAAAAATATTTTTTTGTAATTCAAACACTGAAAAAATAGATTAGTGAAATTTTTTTATTAAAAAAATTCAATTATTTTTTTTAAAAATGACTTTCCCTGTACAAGAGAGTCATTTTATGAACTTTTATAATTTTACTAAAATATAAAAAATATTTATACATATATGAAATAAATATATATTATTAGTTTAATATTGTAATCAAATAATAAAAAATATTTTTATAAAAAATATATTTAAAAAAATAATTTTTATAAAAAATATTTTTATTTATAATAATTATTTCCTGTGAAATAAATAAAATTTAAATTTAAAAGAAAAATCATATCTGACTCCATATTTTTTCAAACTCAATTTATAAATTACAAATTTTTAATACAAGTTCAATTCCTTTTTTTCTTTTTAAATAAAAATCCTCTATTTCAAAGCAAATTAAAATAAACACACTATTAACAACATAAATGAAATTGAAAATTCACAAGTGGATGACTGCCATAGGCTCGTTTTCATGAGAAAGAGGTTGTCAACCCTTTGAATCCATCATGCTTGACATATGCGCAACGAGCCATTGAGTATGACAAAGTCTTCACTACAATGGAAATGAGTCACAACTAAAATTTTATTTTCATATATTATATAAAAAATTGTGCACACCTATCTTAAAAAAAAAATAAATGTATATAATTTACAAATGAATTTGAGACACGTGTATATTTAAAAATAATTACTTTATATAATATAACAAATTAATAGAGAAAAAAAGCTTAATAATTCAAAATTTATAAATAATTTCTTTAATGTTTAAATATTAGAGGTTTACTTTCCCCTTTGACAAAGATTTTTTTTATATAAATCTAATTTATTATAAATTTAAAATATAAAATATACGGTGAGATTCATCTATTAAAAATATGAGTTTTACATATTTATATCGATTAGGTCTAAACAACAATTTTCTTTTTCATAAAATTAAAAACTTAATTGAGCAAAATATGAATTAAACATGCATGGATTAAATAAAACATTAAAAATCTCAATGAAAATAATTAATTATAATTAATTTGAAAGTTGAAACCAATATGAAATGAAAAAATGTTAATATTTTATGCTATTTAAATAAAATTTAGAACAATGTCAATATTTTCACTAGAGATTCAATAATTACTAAAAGTTTACTTTTATAACCATCTATGTATATATATATATATAATATGCTATTTTCAAATATATAATTAATTAATTAATTAATTAATTAATGAGACCTACCACCAAGTTGGCGTCTATCAATGGTTTAAGTGCACTCTTTTCAAAAGATGAATTCGAGGGTATAAGAATTTCTTGGTGTTGTGCTTGTGTCGTATTAATTATTTGGCTAATTATTAGATATATTGAGAATATTAAAAATTAGTGCTCACTTTTTCATAAAAAAATGGACATTTGCTCACTCTTTCATAAAAAAATAGACATTCTTTATAATATAGAAAATGAATCATACATAATTATAAGAGATAGCGTATGTGTATTGAGTACACCTAATAATTTTTCTATTGCCCATGAAACATTCATTTTTCATGTATATCACAATTAATAATATATTTTTAAGCTCTTTAATTAAATAAATTTGATTGCTAAATTTAATATTATTAAATCTAATTTTATCAAAATAGCAAAATTAATTAAAATGAATATATAATAATTATAATAATGCGGTTAATTTATTTGATAAAAAGGAGTGTTTTTATTAATTAGAATTCATTTAAAGTATTACTATCTCTATCCATTTTTATTTACTAAATTATCTTTTCTTACTGAATTAAGAGAGACGAGAGATGTTAAGATAGATTTTGTAACACCCCAAAATTTTAAATTTTATGAGCATTTTTGGTATTTTAATTTTATTTAAATTTTAGGAATTTTTTTGAGATTTTTCGGATTGTAAAAATCGGGTTCGATTTTCCGAAAAAAATAAACTTTAATGATTTTTAAAAATTAATTTAAAGACCACGTGGCAAAACTAAAAATATATTTGGAGTCTATGTATTTTTCTGAGTTTTCTGGAATTTTTTCGGAATTTTTGAACCTCGTTTTCGGTCCCGAGGCAGAGTAAAAATTTAAAATTTTGTATTCTGAATCGAACCGGCCGAATCGAACCGGACCGGATCGGACCGATCGAATCGGACCGGCCTTTTTCCTTCTTCCCTTTTTCTTCCCCGCGCGCGTCGTTCCTCTCCCTTTTCTCTCTCGTTTCTCTCTCCTCCCCACCCCGGTAGCCGGCCGACCACCTTGACCCCGGTAGGCCGGCGCGCCTTGACCCTCCCGGTAGTGACCGCCCAAGCAATGGGCGCAGCGCGCCCCCTGCGCGGCGTTCGACTTCCCGGCCAATCCGGATCGTCCGGCCAATTGGACCGGGTATTGTATCTAAAATCATCTACTCGGCGAGAGCTTTCCATAGACACCAAGAACGCCGAAATCCATAGAGCGGTTTGTCCGATTTTTGCTCGGGAAGATTTTAGCCCATTTCGACTTTTGGGCTAGATTTCTCGAAAACCGTGAATCCCACGAGAAAACTGAGGCCACCAGCACGCTCCATTCGTCGAGAGCTTCGCAACGACATAAATTTCGAATTTTTCCGATACCGTTTTTCGGTGAGTCCCACGGAACTTCGCAGTATTTTTCCGAGCATTTAATGAGCTTAGAAAATTCTGAAAAATTTATGTACTAACCCCCGTGTTATGGGCTTCGTGTAGGTATCCTCGATTCGCGGAAATTCGACAGTTGACCGGATCTACAAATTTCGGGCCAGACAGACCCGTTACCGGAAAAGTCTCCGAATTGGACCGAGGTTTTGGCTAGCCCCCCATTGTCAGACATCCCGAGCGCGTTCCCGAAGTCGGAATCGACAAAGGTAAACCCGAACCTTGCTTTTTCGTAATTTTCTAGTGCTTAAATAGGATTAAAAATCCATAAAATATTCGTGGTAGCTTAGAAAATTACGATTCTTTTTGCAATAGCTTAGTAATATTGCTAAGGACCGCAGGGCAAAGTTTTATAATTTTTAGAGCTTGTTTGGGCAGTTTTTGCAAAAATGATCAATAATAAGGACTAAATTGAAATTTTGCGTATTGTGATGGATGACTGATTTGATGGGCCCAGGAGGGGCTGTGTGATGTGATTGAGTTGTGGGCATATGGATTGTGAATATAGAAGTGTGTTTTGAACCCTTTTGCAGGTTGGGTAGGTCCTAGATATAGGGGAGACTCTGCCGGATTTTCGGCACGACTTAGGACGTATTGGTCTTTTTCTTTGTTTGTATTGAGTCAAATTTATTAAATGATTGTAATAAAAATTGTCAGGTGAGCCGAGACAGCCTTCTTCCTCCGCCCAGCCGCCTCAGTGACCATCGTCAAGTCTGTGAGTAAAATATTAATTTTAATTGTAATTTCGATATTATTATATGTTCAGCATGCCCATGCATCACTTATATGCATATATTTATGTAGTTAAACTCTAGGCACGATTTATGTTGCATTCATAACTGTTGATGTGCCATGGATGTTGTTGTGGTAATTTGGAGCAGTGTGCGTGCGTTGGCGTGCGTGTGATGTGGTGTGGACTATGGATAGGGCCAGGCGATCCACGGCTTGAGTAATTATTGGGACCCGATCCTTCGAGGGTAGTCACGGCTTGAGTAATTTCTTTGGGACCCTCGATTTGGTTATTAAGTGGAAGTCCGAGCTTGAGTAATTGGCACCGAGTTGGATTTAAGAGAGTTGTATAGGGATCGGCTCCCATATGTTATGATTGATACTACAGGTGTGTGAGTGCTCCAAATTACCTTTTGATGTTATGATGTGAAAATGTTGTTGATGTTGCATTTCACTATCTGAGTGCATTAGTTCTAGATAGTTATAGAGATTATGGTTAAAATTGATATTTTACTCTACAGTGACGCTCACTCCTGTTCAATATTTTTTTCAGGCTACAGGAGGATTTTATTTTGGTTAACCTGCTTTTCTCCCTCGCAGGTCAATTATTACTGTTTGTATAAACTCGTTAAATCTTAGAATTTCCGCATGTATTAGAAATGTTATTTGATTTGGGTCTGTAAACTAAATTATTATTTTGGGACCTGTAAACTTAATATGCTATGCATGTTTGATGGATTGGATGAGGGAGCTGAGCTCCCATTTATTATTATGTTGATGAGTATGTGGAGGGTGAGCTGAGCTCCCCAATTGACTATATATTGTGTTTACAGGTCGGGTGAGTCAAAAACTCCCCATTGGTAAGTCCATTTTATGGCCGGACTCTGTCCATTTGTTTTCTTGATATCGGGCCCAAATGGGCCTTAGAGTTGGGTTAATGAACAGTTAGGCTTACTACGGGCCTCGGGGGCTTTAGGCTGGCCCAGGTCCTAGTGCCGGTCCGGCCCATAGGTTGGGTCGTGACAAATGTGGTATCAGAGCTTAGGCTCCAGATTCTTAGGGAATGTTGTCTAAAGTGTTGGGAAAAGTCTAATAGGAGTCACATGCGGAAAAATAGGGTCCATATTCGTCTTGCATTGTCGTCTTTGCTTCTAGTTTCTGCTTCATATATTGTGTGTAAATATGAGTCTATAGAGCTGTGCAATGTGCAGTTTTGAATTTTGTGGGCTAATGCTGCTGAATTTCAGGAAAATGCATAGAAGCAGGAGAGCTGCCACTGCACTAGAACCAGATGTGCCTGACGAGGTGTCGGCACAGGATGAGGCACCTGCCCCGAGGAGGCGGGGTAGGAGGCCTAGAGCTGCTCAAGTATAAGAGCAGCTACCCACGGTCGAAACGATCTTTCATGGCGAGGTCCCATGGACCCCATGGCGCCTACTCTGGTGATGCAGAGAACCATCGACATGATGGCGCGATATATGGTCCACCCTCCAGGCAAGTGATCCACCGCACCAAGAGGGGAACCGTACAAACAGATCATAAATTTTAAGAAGATGGTGCATGGTACTTATGATGTGTCAGACGATGCATATCGGTTTCGATTCTGCGACGGCGAGAGCAGTCTGATTGGTGATAGAAGATTGATAGAGAGTATGCAGCATGTCATGGGGCCTATGCCTAGACAATGGATGAATGACTACGTGTTACCCCGGATGGAGGGTTTTACATGGGCTCAGTTTGTAGAACTTTTCATCAATCGGTTTGTGCGTAAAGCTTGAGAGATCGAAGCAGTGGGCCTTTGAGGCCTTAAGGCGAGAATGGCAGTGCAGTAGATGAATATGCTCTGCAATTTCTGGAATTGAGCAGATATGCCCCTACAGCAGTAGCTACAGAAACTATGAAGGTGAAGAGGTTCCTAAAGGGGCTTGACAGGAGGTATGCGAACCTGGCCATGATGTCGGATCAGTCTTTTGATGTGGTGGTTGATCGAGCCAGACAGATTGAGATTAGCTATGCTGCGGATGACAGTGGGAGAGCAAAGAAAAACAGAGCAGAGGGTTCCTCAGGTGTCTCTTCCATGGGTACTCCGAACAGTGGTGGCCAGGGTAATTACAGAGGAAAGGGTAGGAGCAAGAGAAGTGGTTTTAGACACAGACCACGAGGATTGGACTGTGCGGATCGGCGGTGGTCACGATTCGAATCTGGCGATTAGGTGCAGTTCAGATCCTCTTTGGCATCGTGTGCACGGTGTGGAAGAGGACATTGGGACCTTTTTGATGGGTTCGAGTATGCTTGGTGTGGCCAACAGGTCACTTTGCTGAGAATGCCCCATGTTGGCCGAGCCACGATGGGGTCACGTGGTTACATTGCGAATGTTCCTCGACAATTGTATCCGGGTGCTTCTAACATGGCAGGCAGTCAGTTCAGTGGCCAACAGGGCCGAGGACAAGGGGGACGTGGATTTGGAGGCAGATCAGGAGGTAGAAGTCAGTACCAGGGTTCTGCCACTCAGGGTAGGGGTCAAGCTCGAGTTTTCACCCTGACCCACCAGGATGCTCAAGCTTCAAATGCAGTTGTGGTAGGTATTCTTACAGTGCATTCTTATGAGGCTCGTGTTTTGATAGATCCGGGTGCTACGCACTCATTTGTCTCCCCTGTGTTTGCCATGAGGTTGGGTAGAAACCCTACAACTTTAGAGTGCCCTTTGTCAGTAGCTACCCCACTTAGTGACAACATAGATATAGATATGGTTTTTCCGGGTAGCCCGGTGGTAGTTGATGGAAAGATCCTCCCAGCAGACTTGGTTCCTTTACCAGTAATGGATTTTGATGTAATCCTGGATATGGATTGGCTGTCAACTCACTATGCCACTTTAGACTGTAGGAACAAAAAGGTGTATTTCCACATACCTGGTGTGGAAGAGTTTAGCTTTGATGGTGACAGGAGCGTGGCTCCATATAATTTGGTGTCAGTAATTAGTGCTAGAAAAATGTTGAGGCGTGGATGCCAAGGGTATTTGGCATTGGTGAGAGATACATCTGTAGAAGGTGTCAGCATGGAAAATGTTCCTGTTGTCAGAGAATTCATGGATGTCTTCCCAGAGGAGCTTCGGGGTTGCCACGGGGAAGGAAATAGAGTTTTGTATTGATGTTGTGCGGGTACAAACCCCATATCCATGCCACCTTACAGGATGGCACAGTGAAGTGAAAGAGTGAAGGAGCAACTACAGGAGCTTTTGGACAAGGGTTTCATACGTCCGAGCACTTCACCACAGGGTGCTCTGTTTTATTTGTGAGAAAGAAGGATGGGTCATTGAGGTTGTGCATTGACTACGATACGGTGAACAAGGTGACATGAAGAACAAGTATCCACTTTCTCGGATCGATGATCTGTTTGATCACTCAAGGAGCTAGATTCTTTTCCAAGATAGACTGCGATCGGGCTACCATCGATTGAGAATCGGGAATGAGGACGTGTCCAAAACGACTTTCGTGACAAGATATGGTCATTATGAGTTCTTGGTGATGTCTTTTGGACTCACTAATGCACCAAAGACCTTCATGGACTTGATGAACAGGTGTTCAAGCCATTTTTGGACCGTTTGTCATCGTATTCATAGATGACATTCAGTATACTCTCGGACCGAGGAAGAACACGTGTGGCACTTGAGGATGGTGTTGCGGGCGTTGAGGAGCACGGCTATATGCCAAATTTTCAAAATGTGAATTTTGGCTAGAAAGCATCTCATTCTTGGGACACGTGGTTTCTAGTGACGGCATTCAAGTGGATCCCAAGAAAATTGAAGTCAGAATCGATTGGCTTAGGCCTACATGATCCAGAGGTGCGAAGTTTTCTGGGTTTAGCTGGCTACTATAGGCGTTTTGTACAAGATTTCTCCAGGATAACGGCTCCCCTAACTAAGTTGACCAGGAAGAATGTTCCATTCATTTGGACAGATGACTGTGAGATGAGTTTCGAGCTTAAGGAGTGTCTAACTCGCCTTTGTGTTGACACTACTGTGAGTGGTGAAGGATACACCGTGTCTTGTGACGCCTCGAGTTGGCCTAGGGTGTGTCTTGATGCGAATGGAAAGGTAGTGGCTTATGCTTCAAGGCAGCTGAAGAGTCATGAGCAGAACTACCCCACCCATGATTTGGAAATGGCGGCTGTAGTCTTTGCACTAAAAATCTGGAGACACTACCTGTATGGTGAAGGGTGCGAGATATACACCGACCATAAGAGTTTGAAGTACATCTTCCAGCAGAGGGACTTGAACTTGAGACAGAGGAGATGGATGGAGCTCAAAGACTATGATTGCACCATCGGTACCACCGGGAAGGCCAATGTTGTGGCGGATGCTTTGAGCAGAAATCTTACAGCTTTGGCACACATTTCTGAGAGAAGAGACCGTTGATTCGGGAAGTACATGAGTTGATGGATCAAGGTTTAATCCTAGATCTTTCAGATGAGGGGTATTGTTAGCTCACTTTCGGTGAGGCGGACTTGAGGGACAGAGTTAGAGTTTCCCGGACGAGACCAACAAGCGATGAAGATTATAGAAAGAGTACAAGGTGAAGGTGGTGAGTTTGGATTTGCCAATGATGGCGCCCTAGTACAAGGTTCTAGGATATGTGTGCCCGATGTAGACAACCTCAGGAATGAAATCATGCGAGAGGCACACTACACATGCATGTGTCACCTGAGTTCCACCAAGATGTACCATGATGTGAAAGATAGCTATTGGTGGAATGGCATGAAGAGAGACATAGCAGACTTTGTGTCCAAGTGCTTGACTTGTCAGAAGGTGAAGTTTGAACACCAGAGACCGTCAGGGAAGCTGCAAGAGCTCCCTATCCCAGAATGGAAGTGGAAAATGATCACTATGGATTTTGTGACTGGGTTGCCTCGTACCACGCGAGGATATGATTCGATATGGGTAATTGTAGACCGCTTGACCAAATCAGCTCACTTCTTACCTGTGAAGACTACATATTCTGTGGCACAGTATGCCCGGCTCTACATTCGAGAAATAGTCAGATTGCATGGAGTTCCGGCTTCCATAATATCTGACAGAGGGCCTGATTCACTTCGGTTTTGGAGAAAGTTGCAGAGGCACTTGGCACACTGATTGAACTTCGATCTGACTTTCCACCCTCAGACAGACGGACAGTCCGAAAGGACAATCCAAACACTGGAAGACATGCTTCGCATGAGTGTCTTGGATTTTGGAGGTCAATGGGATGAGCAGCTAGCTTTGGTGGAGTTTGCCTACAACAACAGTTACCATTCCAGCATAGGGATGGCACCCTATGAGGCACTATATGGAAGAAAGTGTAGGTCTCCTCTGTGTTGGACAGAAATGGGGGAAGCGAAGGTGCATGATGTAGACCTAGTGCAGTACACTTCAGAGGTAGTTCCTTTAATCAGGGAACGACTGAAAACAGCTTTCAGTAGGCAGAAGAGTTATGCAGACCCCAGACGAAGGGATGTGGAGTTTGCAGTGGGCGACTATGTATTTCTGAAGGTTTCTCCAATGAAGGGAGTCATGAGATTTGGAAAGAAGGGCAAGTTGGCACCTCGGTATATTGGACCTTTTGAGGTTACGGATAGAGTTGGAGCAGTTGCCTACCGGTTGGAGCTACCACCCAACCTTTCTCACGTTCATCCCGTGTTTCACATCTCCATGCTCAGGAAATACATTCCCGATCCTTCTCATGTACTGCAGCCGGATGTGATAGAGCTAAAAGAGAACTTGACATTTGAGGAGCAACCTGTAGCCATAGTGGACTACCAAGTAAGACAGCTAAGATCCAAACAGATCCCTATGGTTAAGGTTTTGTGGAGGAGTCAGTCAGTGGAAGAGTGCACCTGGGAGTCAGAACGGGACATGCGTAGCAAGTACCCTTATTTGTTCAATGTATAATCATGTGTTTTATTCTGCCTTGTGTAAAATTCGAGGACGAATTTTCTGTAAGGGGGGAAGAATGTAACACCCCAAAATTTTAAATTTTATGAGCATTTTTGGTATTTTAATTTTATTTAAATTTTAGGAATTTTTTTGAGATTTTTCGGATTGTAAAAATCGGGTTTGATTTTCCGAAAAAAATAAACTTTAATGATTTTTAAAAATTAATTTAAAGACCACGTGGCAAAACTAAAAATATATTTGGAGTCTATGTATTTTTCTGAGTTTTCTGGAAATTTTTCGGAATTTTTGGACCTTGTTTTCGGTCCCGAGGCAGAGTAAAAATTCAAAATTTTGTATTCTGAATCGAACCGGCCAAATCGAACCAGACCGGAGCGGACCGATCGAATCGGACCGGCCTTTTTCCTTCTTCCCTTTTTCTTCCCCGCGCGCGTCGCCCCTCTCCCTTTTCTCTCTCGTTTCTCTCTCCTCCCCACCCCACCACGGCCACCACTTGCCCACTCACCGATCGGCGCGCCGACACTCTCGAATGGCCACGCCTAAATGGCAAGAAAACGCCACAACGCCTCATACAAGGCGCGTTTAATTCCCCGGCCAAATCCGGCCGATCCGGCCACCAATTGGACCGGGTCTTGTGTCTAAAATCATCTACTCGGCGAGAGCTTTCCATAGACACTAAGAACGCCGAAATCCATTGAGCGGTTTGTCCGATTTTTGCTCGGGAAGATTTTAGCCCATTTCGATTTTTGGGCTAGATTTCTCGAAAACCGTGAATCCCACGAGAAAACCGAGGCCACCAGCACGCTCCATTCGTCGAGAGCTTCGCAACGACATAAATTTCGAATTTTTCCGACACCGTTTTTCGATGGGTCCCATGGAACTTCGCAGTATTTTTCCAAGCATTTAATGAGCTTAGAAAATTCTGAAAAATTTATGTACTAACCCCCGTGTTATGGGCTTCGTGTAGGTATCCTCGATTCGCGGAAATTTGACAGTTGATCGGGTCTGCAAATTTCGCCGCATGCACTGCACTGGAAAAGTCTCCGAATTGGACCGAGGTTTTGGCTAGCCCCCCATTGTCAGACGTCCCGAGCGCGTTCCCGAAGTTGGAATCGGCAAAGGTAAACCCGAACCTTACTTTTTCGTAATTTTCTAGTGCTTAAATAGGATTAAAAATCCATAAAATATTCGTGGTAGCTTAGAAAATTACGATTCTTTTTGCAATAGCTTAGTAATATTGCTAAGGACCGCGGGGCAAAGTTTTATAATTTTTAGAGCTTGTTTGTGCAGTTTTTGCAAAAATGATCAATAATAAGGACTAAATTGAAATTTTGCGTATTGTGATGGATGACTGATTTGATGGGCCCAGGAGGGGCTGTGTGATGTGATTGAGTTGTAGGCATATGGATTGTGAATATAGAAGTGTGTTTTGAACCTTTTTGCAGGTTGGGTAGATCCTAGATATAGGGGAGACTCTGCCGGATTTTCGGCACGACTTAGGACGTATTGGTCTTTTTCTTTGTTTGTATTGAGTCAAATTTATTAAATGATTGTAATAAAAATTGTCAGGTGAGCCGGGATAGCCTTCTTCCTCCGCCCAGCCGCCTCAGTGACCATCGTCAAGTCTGTGAGTAAAATATTAATTTTAATTGTAATTTTGATATTATTATATGTTCAGCATGCCCATGCATCACTTATATGCATATATTTATGTAGTTAAACTCTAGGCACGATTTATGTTGCATTCATAACTGTTGATGTGCCATGGATGTTGTTGTGGTAATTTGGAGCAGTGTGCGTGCGTTGGCGTGCGTGTGATGTGGTGTGGACTATGGATAGGGCCAGGCGATCACGCTTGAGTAATTCATTGGGACCCGATCCTTCGAGGGGTAGTCACGATTGAGTAATTACTGGGACCCTCGATTTGGTTATTAAGTGGAAGTCCGAGCTTGAGTAATTAGTCGACACTGTGTTGGATTTAAGAGAGTCAGATAGGGGATCAGCTCCCATATGTTATGATTGATACTACAGGGTGTGTGAGTGCTCCAAATTACCTTTTTGATGTTATGATGTGAAAATATTATTGATGTTGCATTTCACTATACAGGGTGCATTAGTTCTAGATAGTTATAGAGATTATGGTTAAAATTGATATTTTACTCTCTGAGTCGAACGCTCACTCCTGTTCAATATTTTTTTCAGGCTACAGGAGGATTTTATTTTGGTTAACCTGCTTTTCTCCCTCGCAGGTCAATTATTACTGTTTGTATAAACTCGTTAAATCTTAGAATTTCCGCATGTGTTAGAAATGTTATTTGATTTGGGTCTGTAAACTAAATTATTATTTTGGGACCTGTAAACTTAATATGCTATGCATGTTTGATGGATTGGATGAGGGAGCTGAGCTCCCATTTATTATTATGTTGATGAGTATGTGGAGGGTGAGCTGAGCTCCCCAATTGACTATATATTGTGTTTACAGGTCGGGTGAGTCAAAAACTCCCCGTTGGTAAGTCCATTTTATGGCCGGACTCTGTCCATTTGTTTTCTTGATATTGGGCCCAAATGGGCCTTAGAGTTGGGTTAATGAACAGTTAGGCTTACTACGGGCCTCGGGGGCTTTAGGCTGGCCCAGGTTCTAGTGCCGGTCCGGCCCATAGATTGGGTCGTGACAGATTTTAAGAAATCGTACTGTTTGTTAGACTAGGGTAAAACTGAAAAAAAAAAAAATTAACATTCATTGATCTTTTCAAAATAACATATCATTATAGACAAAACAACTTCTAAAAAACAATAGATAAAATTAGATGGAGTTAATATATATGAATGTGGGAGAGTGTATAAATTAACTTTAAAATAATTATAACTTAATTTTTTTTTAGTACCCAGTTATGTCTCATCCAAAATTTATTGAATATTAAAAGAAGAAAAAACTTAATTAGATTTGTTCATCATGAATTAAAAAACACAAATACGTGAAATTTACTTATTTAATATGCGAACCCCAATAATGCATATTATACTTTAAATTCATAGTAGATCACATCTAAGCAAAACTTTCCTTAGAAAGACATGAAATTTGTAAAGAAATGATTCGCTATAGCATTATAATAAATGTTAAAATTAATAGTAAAAATTTTACAACAATATTAATTTTATTGTTAAAAAATTGCTGCTAATGGTATATAAAAAAGTCTACAATTATTATTATTATTAAAATTTTTTAACAATAATAATTGTTGCTATTAATAACTATTTTTTTAGAGCTCAACAACCACAATTTTATTATAAAATATTTATGATCATAATTTTGTAACAGCAATATTTAGCAATTTATATATTATTGTTATAAATTTATTATAATAAATTTTATACATTTAATAGTAAAAATCGTCACTATTAAATCTACCATTTCTTATAGTGAGGCAACAAGGATTAACATATAGCAACAAGACAAGAAGGGAAACTGTAAACTAGTTAAATAAAAAGGAAACTGCATAATCAATACATAATATCTTGTAGCAGCTAGCTCTTTTTTTTCTTTCTCTAGCTCTTCCTTTCCTTTTGCTGTGCTTGCGGAATTCTTGGCTGATGAGAGGATCCTATTTGAGGATGGTTATTGATTACTTTGCTTTATACCAGCTGCTGGCTAACTGCAGAGTCAGGACAGGAGGATTATCATTATTCTGGTAAGTATTTTTCTTATTGGACTCTAATGAGATTTTTTGTTCTTTGAAGACAATGTCATTGTCAGTAGGTTGATAAATACAAGTGCTTACGTTGATCTTAGAATCTACACACAGTTAAAAATAAAGCACTAAAAACGGTAAAAAAAGGGTAGATAGACACAATCATTCAATAGCATAGGTTTTTATTATTTTGCCATTTTTTCAATCTCAATTTATTATTATTTTGCCATTAAAGCTCTAGTGTGGGACACCATGCATTTCATCAGACCAAAATCTTTTAAGTCAAAGCCCAATATATATATATATTTATGCATTGGGGATTCTATTCGATATGTGTTAAGTACACAGCTTGAAAAAAAAAAAAAAAAGAGTACACAGCTTCAATCAATTGGTAGTTGTTTAATATCTATATAATCTCAAGGGGGTTCTTCTTGCCTTCCATTTCCAAGCCCTTCCAGCTAGTCGGTGGAATCCCATTAATGCCTAATATGTTTGGTGGTAGCTCTGAGCTTCCTCAGAAGTCCTTCCAAATTAAGCAAGATGACAAGTTCTTCTCTAGGCTTCTTTCCAAGGAAAGCTCCATGGCTAACCCTTCTTTTCGTGTGTATTATGGTGATGTTACTGTTGCAGTCCCATTCATGTGGGAATCACAGCCAGGTACCCCTAAGCATTCCTTTGGTGAAACTACTCTTCCTCCACTCACTCCTCCTCCTTCCTACTACTCATATTCTAATAAAAAACCCATCAAGAAGCACTACTCAAGATCCAGTCTCTTGAACTTTCTGTTCTCAAGAATCAACCCCAAGAAAACCAATAATGCCACTTCTTCTTCTGCTTTATCGCCAACACCATCTTCTGCTTCATGGTCGTCATTGAACTCTTCTAGTTTTCTTCCATCTACACCTCACGAACGGAACAGGTTTTCTAGCCTTGGCTCATCATTTGATTCAAGGGCATATGATGAAGAAGCAGCCTTTGGATCACCTACTTCAAATCATCTGTGTTTTGGAGATGGTAGAAGAAATAGAAATGGGTTTAATCTTAAAGGATGCTACGCTTGGTGGTGAAACAATCGTAATAATTTGGATTTGGTCATGGATCTGGCTGCCGTAGGTGAAAAATCTGTACCTGTTTGTCCCTTTTTTTTTTTGAGTTTTCGGCAGCCTTCTTCTTCTATGGTAGTGGCTTCAACTGCCAAAATCACTAAAATGTATTTCATGAATGTTATTTCTTGAAACATTGCTTTATCTTTTTCTGATATATGTATCTAAATTCTGCAGTTCTGACTTGACAACTTCTTATATTATACATTGAAGACTCTTGATATTAGTTAGCATGTGATTGATATTTGGTATTTATTTTCTTTTTTTATACAATCTGTGGTAAGATTTCAAGCAAATGAAATTGTTAGGTGCGGCCATTTTTGATGAAGAAGAAGATATGCATGGCAATTTTTTTTTTAATAAATGAGGCTAGCTAATACAAAAACCTAAACAAAACGATTATAATTAACCAAACCCACACAAATCATGGGCTAACAAATTGTGAAGATCTGCTGCAGGATAAACAAAAATAATGCATACCAAGCGGTAGAGAAACTGCAAAGGATGCAAACCAATTCGCACACCTATTGACCTCACAATAGCAAAATCCTCACCACTCAGCTTCAAGCCATCAACTCCTTGGTAGATAAAATAATTATTGAAGTCTGCTCAAGTGGTTTCACTGCCAGAAACAAGACCTACCAATTTAACTTTTATCGGAGGCCCTCTTATATATAATATTGAATACAAATATTGCCAAGTTAAACGTCATTAGTAGATTACATTCTTTTAACACTAGGGAGTAGGTATTATTATTATTATTATTATTATTAACTTTGGGTCTTCCCTTTCAACCTGCATTGCACACGGAAATTATAAAATGAACAATGCCACAAACATGTGAACTTATAAAACAAACAAGTTTCCATGAAAAGAATTAGGTTGTGGCAGATTATAACCTTATAAAATTATTGACTGTGACTTAGATTACAACATTATTATTAACCTAATAATAGATTAAAAAGAGAAAACTGAATCAGCATTTTAGTAGACAATTAAGTTCCACGTACACTACTTACAGATACAAATTCATTAAAGTTTTTAAAAGAAATTAAGCATTATATACTCAATGCATGTAAAAAAGCTAGTGCTTATTTTATGTAAACTTATTGGTTTTTACACTTTATAAGCTATACAATCATAATTATTGTTTTTAAAAAAAAAAAAAACAATAATTATTCTTAAAAAGAAAAAAAAACTGCACAACAATAATTTTTGTATTTCATTTCATAGATATAAACATGATATTCCAATTGCAAGTCCCAATCACACTATATGAATCACATGAATTTTTTTTTTTGATTTGAGAATTTTTATAAGATATATAAATTACTGTTGCATTGGTCCACTATTAATTATTTGCAAAACCTGCAATGCCTTGGCAAGAACATTGTTGGTTGGACACTAGTATATTTTGTTGGTGTAGGGAAGATGTTAAGAAGAATACAGGGAGGGGGGTTTTTGGTGTTGTCTACAATTGGTAGCAGTTGTTGTGTCTCTATCTCAACCCTTGTGAATATTTAATGCAAAGAGGAAAGATGTACCTACCATGATATTAATTATAAGGAAAAATTACTATTTAATTTTTTATTTTAATAAAAATTATTTTTTTATTTTAAAAATATATTTCTTAATTTTTATATTTTTATTTTGTTTACTGTACAACTATACAACCGGTTATGTTATATGGCAGTGAGTGTTGGGCAATGAAGGAGTTGTATGTGTCTAAGATAAGAGTTGCAGATATGAGAATATTAAGGTGGATGAGTGGTCATATTAGACTAGATAAAGTCCGTAATGACAGTATTAGAGAAAAGGTAGTAGTGATGCCAATTGAGGATAAGTTGACAGAAGGGAGATTGAGGTGGTTCAGTCATGTGAAGCGTAGACATACGAAGACTCCAGTTAGACAAGTAGAACACATTGGGTTAAATGATAGAAAAAAAAGAAGAGGTAGACCTAAACTAACTTGGAGGAGAGTAGTATAACATGACCTAGAAGCATTACACATTTTCGAGAATTTAACCCAAAATCGTTTAGAGTGGAGAAAGAGTATCTATATAGCCAATCCCAATAAATTTTTGGGATAAAAACTTAGTTGAGTTGAGTTACTGTTTAGTTCATTTGATATCATTTTAAGCATTAATTTGAATTTTATTTGGTCCCTATAATTCTATAATTTGAAAAACACAACTATATAACTCTTTATTTTCTAAATCTTGAATGGTTTAGTAAGTATAAATGGTCATTTTTCCCTTTTTTAAATATGTTAACTAATAGAAAACTTGATTTAAACTGGATTAAGGGACTAAAGAATAAATAAAATAAAAATATTGAGACTAATTAATATATTTTTTAAATAAAATAATAAAATAATTAATTTTGTTAAAATAAAAGAACTAAATAATAATTTTCCTTTGCTAGATGTCTTTTTTGCTTATACCTTGTTTTCGTCACAATATTGAAAGATTGTCGCATTTCTTAAAGGAGAGTTCTTGCTTACTTTAATTACACAGATAATATTATTAATAATATTAATCAAACTTAACTCACCTACTACGACAATATTATTAATAATATTAATCAAACTTAATTCACCTACTACTTAATTAATGCTTATAATTGTTTGAATGCGTAGTTCCTGATGAGTCTCTGCTCAATCGATCCATTATTGAACTGCATATGGCACCCAGATCTTGATTATGTAGTCCAAGACCATAAAACTTAAAAAACAGAAGTCAGATTCAACACGGTTGCAGGTAAGCTTCTTCTTAATTAGTCATAAACAGGAGGCCTTCTACATTGTTAGATGCAAGTTTTTTTTTTTTTTTTTTCTTTTATCTGGAGAATAGAAATTCAAATCTAAAAATGTTGGGTGAGCGATATGCCTCAAGCCACTGGATCAAGCCAAGCTAAGTATAGATACAAGCTAGTTAATCAGTGATGAGCTTTCTATAATGCTAGAGTTAAATACAAGTTGCTTAATCAATGAACTGACATTGCAAATTTAAACCCTACTTTAATGAAGCCTAATAAAAGGAAATACAAAGTAGTTAATTTGTTTCAGCTTCTGAAATTTACCATCCCTTTCGCCTGGGAACTGCCAAGTTTTACTGTAAAACTAACAAGATATAAAAAGACAACTCATGGCACGATAAATTTGTTCCAAGATGCTGTCTGTACTTTTCTAACGACAAAGAGCATAGTGTTCCTCAGTTTTAGTGAAAGAAAAATGGAATCTTACGTAGAAAATCCGACGAGCAATTATGGATATGGGGGCCCTAAACTGGCCGCACCTGCACTGTTGTGCACCAAAATACCACAAAACAAAAGAAAGAAAGCGAGAAGATCCTGCTTTTACTTCTTTCTAGTTTCTAAACGGCCAACCAAGGTGAGCGTGAAGAAAGAAGATACCATAAGGGTAAGAGCTAGATGTGAAATAAATCAAACACTTACTGCTTAAGTTATGCATTTTCTCATTTTCTTTTCTTTTCTGTTCAATCTTTTTTGTGTCCTACTTTTCGGCAGCTCTGCTGCTAGCAACTTGGGCATGTTCCTCATCAGCTCTATATTCCATGTGATCCTGGACCACAATTTTTATGATATTCCTTCTTCCAAGTTCCAATTGCTGTAGGGTGTTACAGCTGCTTTAGAAGCCAGTGCCTTTCATTTTGTTTTCTTTACAGACAATAATTATCAATGAGATCAGTTCAGTAGTAAGGCTTTTCATGAATTAAGTTATAAATTATGGAGTTTTCACAATAATTCTCTAGACAAACAAACTCAATTAACCAACTTATATTCTCAATAAAACATGTCTGCTTGGATTTGGAAGCAATTTGTTGTCTTATTTGTTTTACTCTAGAGCTTTTCATAAACAACTAAAAATTCTTACCTATATCTCAGTATATAAAATTCATATACCCAACCAATAATAAATTATCAATAATTTTAAGTTAAACCTATCATATTTTTTTAATAGGATCAACTAGTATATGCATCCCAAGTACAAGTAAGAACAACTCGACAATTGAATGGGATATGTAAATAAATCTCTATCTTTCTCTCTCTATATAAAATCCCCTTTTCCCACCTTTCAGTCTCTGTAGAGTTGAAACCACATAAATTTTGGTTTAACATCTTGAAGTCAAGCATTAGTCACATATAAGCTGATGAAGACTGCTAGAGAGAACCTATGCTTTTCTGACCATATTTGATGACTTCATGTATTGCATTTGCTAAGTAATTTACATTTCCTGTAGTAACAATGGACTTACCGCACATGTATCAGCATATGGTCATAGTTTAGAATCGGTCATATAATTTCTATGGTACTCCCAATAGTTCAAAGGAAACTAAACTTTTAGTTTTATATTTGGCCATGTTGCCATAGTTGCTTTTACCTCATACGTCCATCAAGAGTCATGTAAATGTGGAATTCCCTTACTAGCCGACCTACCTGTTGGGGATTAAGCCAGAGATGCAAAACATCCCGACCAGCAGTTTTTTAGAATTGAGGCTAAAAGTTACAATCTAAATGCTTAGGCATCCGCATTTCAGCTTTTCATATAAAACTGCAAATTGACCCAAAGTACACTTGAAGCAGTATGAAGTGAATGAGAAAATCAATGGTTATCAGCCAACATGGTTTTGTTATATGTTCCCAATTGAGAGAAGAACCTAATTGCCTAAAGCTTTTCCACAGATTAATCCTCATTGCTTGAATGCGATTTGCCATGCCCTTGTGTTCCAGGCAATGATCACAAGGCATATCACATTGTCAGCTTCCTGGCATTCCATTGACAAGAAACAAAAAGAAGAGCAACTTATGATGATTTATGTTACCTTCACCTCTTTGACCCAAAGTGCCTTTATATCTGGATCACTCAGGACAGTAGATACTAGTGGTTTCCCATGAACAGGAGGGTTACTATACATTGCCCTGGCAATCTTCTGCAGTTGGCTTTTGATTGCCTCTGCTTGCATCATATCATTGCAAAGAACACTGAGAAAAATAGAGGTTAAACCAACATTCATTGACTGCAAACAAAATTGGGTATCACTTAAGACAGCACTAACTAATTTCTTTTAATTATAGCCATTTTATGCTTCTGACAACTAGTAAATCTGGAACTCAAAACTCAACTAGGTGAAAAAGCTATCCTTTTAATTAATTCTTAATTTACTTTTACAGTGGGGAATAATGCCTGTATAAAATCAAATAAACACATGAACTCAAAGTAAAAAATTGGGATCAACTGCTGACCTGAGACAACCAACTCAGTGTCCATACAATCCCATGTTCTATGCAAAGGATTGGGCACAACCTATCAAATGCCCATCGTCAAGAAAAATAGTAAAATACAGATGGATAGAGCATCCTTGTCAAGGTGTCCACTTGCAAAACCTTGGTAAGCCATGTCGAAGAAGGGAATGATTCTTTACCTAGAAAATAATAGGACTTCAAAATGATGATTTGAATTTATCGAAATATAGTCAGTTTTTTTTTTTTTTTTTTTTTTTTTTTTTTTTTTTTTCTAAATTATGTCATAATTACCTTGAATTGATATGTGATTTCCCTCCATTATCCCTCAGTAGGATCAACTCTAGTAGGGTTGTGAGAATAGGGATGGAGCAGAAAAAAGGAACCATCTGAGGCATTCTACAGAAGCCATAATCAAAGAAAATCAACAAAATTATATGAATGCCACAATTGCAAGTTTCAGTATTCTGCAGCATGTTTTGAAGCTCAGAAAAACAGCATTTTATTGACAACTTATCCAGAAATACGATGTTGCAGTACTCCTGTTGCCAAACAACTACACTAGTACAATGAACTTGCACCTGTTTTTTTGGCTTTGAAAATCTGAACTCCAACTCTTGTTAGACATAGCCAAAAGTTAAGAGTTCTATAAGATGTAGCAAAAGTTTAAGGCAGCTACTGATTTAGACAAGATGTTTTGCAGTTGATTAAAAAGGTGTGCTTGTTGGTCTGAATGAATGACACAGAAGGTGCTTGAGAAACATGACAAATCTGTTGCATTACCAAATAAAGAATTATCATCTGCTCTATGAGTTGCACAAAAATTCCCGTATGATGACATCTCTTTACATCATCCATAAGAGCAGTAAAGTTTAAACCCTTCAAATCAGGATGGTAGTAGCGAAAGGTACTCGGTGGAACTTGGGCATCTCTCCATATGTTATGGTAGCTGTGAAATGCACAAGATTGAATCTCAGTGACAGAAAGATGGAACCCATAAATCTGTTAGTAACTTATATTCAGGTCCTTAGGATTTACCTCAAATGAAACAGTCTTCCATTTTGGGGAATGGAAAATGTTGTTCTCAATTAAAACTATGGACCTGAATGCAATTTATGCTGTAGTTTTAAATATAAACTTGGGAAAGAACTGAGAGGATACCAATCAAACTTATTTGGACCAAATAGGATTGGGCAAATATATTGAAGATTCAGGATGAAAAACGCTTCTGGAACTCCACAAAGAGGCTGCACGCACCAGTTCCCGAGAGTGCTTGAACACCAGCAAAACTGCCTTCTTTTATGACATCTGAATTCTTACCATAAACCAATTTGACACTCTCCTCGGACAATTTGAACTCACTGCAGATGAAATAGACTCCCTGCCAATGCCCCTTGCTAAAACTTCACTACAACAGGATTGGTAGTGTAGGAGGAGGGATGTGAAGAGTCATACCACTAAGTGTTCAAGGAAATGGCTTCCACTAAATCAGTAATTAAAATAAGAAGATAATGTGGTTAGAATTTCCGAAATTGGAATTCCATGAAGATATGCATATATATCTGTCAATTAAATGTCTACATTCCTTTGTTCCTTGTACTGCTTATGTTCCTCATATCAATGTGTCGAAGGCATTGACAGAAAACAGGTTTGCCCGCCCTTATCATCCCTATAAGCTCCCTAAAAAATGTAAACAAGAAAATAAAATTCAGAGACCCCAAAATCATAAAACCAATAAATAACAAGCATTATCATGAAAGTTACAAGGAACACAACTCCAGAAATAAAATAAAATAAAAGAAAAAATACCACTCCAAGATTGATCTTGACGGGGCTAGCGTCAGCAAGAAAAGCCTCAGTGATAATGGGGTCCTTAGTAGCAGGGCCCACGTGGGCCCACCAATGAAGGGCACTGGTAGAGGTTGAGAAGCATCTTGATGTTCTCATCAAATGATATCTCCGGATGTTGATGATGAGATTGCAGTGGATTCTCGTTGGGTCTGAGGTGGCAGAAAATTTTCCTTATTCACCATGAATGAATGGGAAGGAGTTTCTTGAGAAAGGTGTCTTCTTCTTGAATACTTCTGGTTTTGAACTGCGCATCCAGTGGGCATAAGGGCGTTCAGATAGCCAACAGAAATCAGGATGGTATCCGTTTTCTGTTTCAGGTTCAGCATCCCAACCCAAAGAAACAGCGCACTGACGCGGCACAACGGATGCTGGTGCATTTGTCGCGGCGAATGGACACGGAGTCGACAAGTTGAGATTATTTATCCTTGGGCCCATGCCCAATAATGATTCGTTCTTGGGCTTGCTGTACAATCTCACCCAGCTAATTTTAACAACCCGTTAACAACCCCTACAACTTAATTTCTAACATTGAAATTTAATTAAATTACTATTAATTTTAAAAAAAATATCAAAATATTTCTATCTTTATTTTTAATTTATAAAAAATTTAATTTTTAAAATATTAATTTCTTAATAATTTAATTCATGAAATTGTATTTTATTTACAATTTAATCCCTATATTTTTAAAATTTAGGTCCTATTAAATTAAAAAATTTTTAATTTGAATTATTAAAATATGAATTAATTATTTTAAGATCCTTAAAAATTTTAGTTAATTGTAAAATTATTCATATATTTTACAAATTAATCCTTAAATATTATAACATTTATAAATAAACCCTTATAACTTTGTAAAATGTTAATTATGTCATTATTACTTTAATGATATATAAATAATTATATATATATATATATATATATATATATATTTATTAATTTATAATATTTTTAAATTATATTATATTATTATTTATAAAAGAATATGAATTTGGATGGAAATTGTTATTAAAATAAAACTTCAATAACTAAATTATTTTTATATTAAAAATAAAGTTAAAAATATTTTAATATTTTTACTAAATTTAATAGGAAATTAATCGTAATTATAACAGTAAAGAAGAACTTGTAAATTTATTAAAACATCAAATGACTAAATTGCTTTATTTTAAAATTATAAAAACTAATTTATAGGTTTAACCAAATTTTATTGACTAAATTACTAATAAAATAAAATTTTAGAGACTAAATTATTTTTATATTGAAATAGAATAAGGGCATTTTGGTTATCTTTTCTAGAAATAACAGTAGCATAATAGGTGGATCTTAATATTAGTGGTGGAGCTTATTTTCACACAAATTTTATTTGTAAGTCGTTTTTATTGTGAGAGTTTTATCTGAAT
This sequence comes from Hevea brasiliensis, assembly GCF_030052815.1. Taxonomy (NCBI): domain Eukaryota; kingdom Viridiplantae; phylum Streptophyta; class Magnoliopsida; order Malpighiales; family Euphorbiaceae; genus Hevea; species Hevea brasiliensis. The sequence continues at coordinate 101,212,933 of NC_079495.1, read as the reverse complement.
ATAACTCTCGTCTCAAAGATAAATAAGTTTCATTTTTATATATGAGTAGAGATGCTACGTGTTTAATAAAAAAAATAATTTGATAAAATTTAAATTCTTACATCTGGATTTTTTTTTTAATTATTATTACAAATGTAGCCACAAAGACAGAAGGTGCTACTGAAGCCATTTGGTTAATTAATTCTATCAGCGTGGTATAGTGAATGTGTGAATGCAAATTCTGGACTCTTAAGGCGAAAGATGTAATAGTAGGTTTTGTGTGTTCTCTTGGGTATGGAGATAAGGGTACTTATATGAAGGGCACATGTAAACTTGAGGGTGACTTGGGCGGTGGATGTGACTATTTCCATGCAAGGGAAGCGAATGAGTAGTGGGGATTGTTTTGATTTGGTCTTGTACATTTGCAAGTTGTGCAGCTAAGCAAGTGTAAAGTATTAGCTGCTATTCGTTGAAGGCCGCAAAGTTTATCCGCTTAAGTAAACCAACCTAAACGCGTGATCAATTGACAATGCGTAATAATGACTTCTTAATTTTATATTAATGTTGTTTATTTAGGCTTTTTGGGGGGAATAATAAGTCAATTTATGATAATGAATTGACATGCTAGCCCGTGTGAAGGATCTCAATAATTGAAATTAGTCACAATTTTATGAGAAAGACAATTAATATTTCTAAACCTATTAGTGGATCCACTTTGAATATTACTGTTACAGCTAAATAATATGTTAATCTGAGGTACGTAGAAGAATGATGAATTCAGGATGGTAACTAAGAACATTGTCACTGTTGATAAGATTTCCTTGCACTTTCCAACTTTGTCCGCCATTGTCTTCAATTTTCCTCTTTCAAATATCCATTGATCATTGGCAACTTACGGAAAGTTTTTGACCCCTGCCTTCCTGGCCTCACCATAGGGATAATAACATTTCACAGAGCCTGGATTGTTAAAAGAATTTGTAATCTCATCAACATAAGCAAATATATATGTATTGGTCGGATAACTATACGTACTCTCAAAATTTTTGTGATTGCAAAAAGGTTACTTAATAACTACCAAACCAACATGTCAAACTGGCACATTCTTTGAAAACATGAAAATTTTAAAATAATCTTTATTCTTGATTTGAATTATTCCACAACTTAAATTGATTTAATACATACGACCTGTCATTACAAGAAACAAATGGGATGAGTGAAATCCAAAAAGAGAAAATACTACTTTTTTTTTAGTAAATTGCAATCCAACACTTTGAAAAAATATTGTAATCTTCCACAAATAGACAGCAATCGCTCAGTTCACCTTCCTGCAGTTCGAACGAATTTGTCCTTCGTTTCCTGTCAGTGGTTTTATATTCCCCATCTTAATCATAGACCTAGCAAAATCGGCAGAAAAAGCTTTGGCATTTGTGCTGTAAGTGTTTACTAGACCATCAGTGGAGCCGCCATTAAAAACTTGTTGATCCGAATGAAGAAGACCTCTTTTCTGTATTAAATTGGTGAAGTATGCAGTGTCAAATTGTGCAGGTGTTGGGTCCAGAGGCGATAGGGTCGAATTGCCACCAATGCTTGGGCAAGTTAATCTTCGCTGTTGTGCAAATTCAGGGTCAATATTAGTTTCATTGTAGATTCGGTTCCTGAAGACAAAACATTGTGCAAACCCTATAGTATGGCCACCAGAAAGAGCAACAAGGTCTCTTTCGTCGAGACCTTGGCTTTTGAAGTTGTTAATAAGTGCAGGAAGGTCCATAAATGGCGATGGGATGTCACTGTCTGCCTTTGCCCTGCTAGCGGTAGTTGAGTCTCTCCTCCCAAGTTCCACGTTCCATGTTGGCCCTCCAAGCTGCATATTTTTCATCTTTATTAGCCATCACTAATTGCCATAATTTAGGTTCTACTTTCATATATCATACATGTTTAATTTTCTGCAACAAGCATTAGAGATAATATAGCAATTACCGCAACTACAGAATCGCGGGCTACGACCGCCAAAACGTCTGCACAGGAGACCACGGAGCAACCACACACTTCGTCCACTGCCTGCTTAATCTGGTCGATAACTTCAAATCCTCTAGCAGAGTTTAAATTAGGGCGAGCATTCTTTTCACTGTCAATAGTGGGTGAAGGATCCAGAAGAATTGATGCATCACAGCCCTGCATGTATTACCAATAAAAGCCAAATCATTAATAAATTATAATTAATAACTTGATTAATTATCATGAAATGATCAAATTTAAATGAGAAATTGGGAAAATGCAGTACATTAACAAAACAGTCGTGGAAATGCAGGCGTAGTAAAGAAGCACCCATCCGCTGTTCTTTGTACACTGCAGCCTCAACGAGTCGTTTAATAGTTGGTAAAGCTTCGGGACACACGCTGTCATAGTAATAAGGAGAAAGCGAAGATGAAGATACACTAGCAACAGCAGCAGCCAATATAATCAAGGCAGAAAGATAAAAGATGCCGCCATGCGAAGCCATGCTTATTGCTTAGTAATTGATGAATTGTGAACTCTGAAAAACTAAGGTGACAGCAAGGTATGTATGAGATTAGGGTGCTTCTTCCGTATTCATCAATGGTTGGTATTTATAGAAAGGGAAAGACAAGAGTTTGGTTTCTTTTTCTTGGACTTGGCCAACTGCTAGATGGCTTAGCTTCTGAGAATCTAAGAGTTGCAAGAAACCTTCGGATTCTATCCATGGGGAAATATTAACTGTAGTTTTAAGGAATTGTTTGATCTGGTCATGTATTTTAAATTTTCTCCGTGTACAGACTGTCTAATGTCTGCCTTGATATGTTAACAACCTCTCATTTCTCCGCAATAAATTAATCTGAATTTGATAGATTGGAAATATAAAATTTTTGGCCATTTGACTGGGCAGGTGAGCTTTTGTTAGAAGCAGCATCTCATCCACATCGATATGGTCAGCGCATTCCTATACTACTAGTTGATAGTGTCTTAAACAATGTAGTTGGTAAGATCGCTGTATTATAATCAGATAATGTAATGCAGCACATAAACGTCGACCAAAATTATAAATTAAGAAAGAAGAGAAGTTTTCATAAATGCTAATAAACCTCCACTAGTTAATGGCTCCGAAGGAGTAGGTCAGTCATCAATATGTGAAATTTCCATAGCATTTGCTTCTCCAACAACTATTTTGTCATCAATTACATTTGCATAATGATTTTTAGGCATGACCAAGTAAAAATGATATTAATAAAATGAAAAAAATTTTTTTTTGTTAAACATAATTATTCATCAACATTGCGGTTAAAATATCATTAAGCTTAATTTATGCATTTTTAATTCTTCGAAAAATTCTTATCTATACTTAATCCACCATATATATATATATATATATATATATATCATCATACATTTTATATTTTGAATCCATAATAAATAAGGTTTAGACTAAAAAAATCTTAATTCCTCTAAGATTGAAACCACGTATCATTTATTGTTGAATTGTTTCTGGACAAAAGTGTGGTGTTGGGTATTATTTGATTGCTTCTCAAGTAACTTCATTCTTGTTTATTCAAAACCTTGTCATGAAATTTTTATTTCTTTTTTTATTTTATTCTTTTGGGTTATGAGAGGGAGTGTCAATTCAAATACTACCCGACCAAATTACAGGCCTTGTTAGCTAATTTCTCTTCCAAAACTTGAACCAGTCATGCAGAACTCCTTAGTTCTACTGGCATGACAGCATATATACGAAGTTTGTTAGTATACCATATATGGACGGATGGATCAATAAAATTGCAGCAATTAGTTAATGCTGTTATTTATTTGATTTAAGAGATCTCTTAATTTTTTTATTTTAAATTTTTTGTTGCATAAAATGCTAAGGGTGTTTGGATAATTAGTTATATAATTATTATTAATAATAAAATTTATAAATTACAATAAAAATAATAATCAACCTTTGGTATTTTTTTAATAAATTATATATTTTATTAATTTTAAATAACTATGAAAAACTTACTAAAAAAATTCATACTACATTTAGGTCTAAATAACTAATTAAAAAAAAATATATTTAAACAATAAAAATTTAATAATATTCATATAAATAGACAGCCCAAACCTTTTGGTGCCACCACCAAGACTTATTAAGAAGATTTTGCAATATATATTAATTACAATATTAGTTTGATAAAAAACTTACTATATATTTTAAGAAAATATTATCAATTAATCACTTGTAGGTTAAAAGCATAAATTTATCGAGGCATTTATCGAACATGTCAAAGACAAAAGCAAAAAGAAAAAAATAATTTTTTTTTTTTAAAAATAGAGATTAGAACAATAACAACAAAGAACAACATTTAAAATTATGCAATACTTAGATCGCAATGAAAATGACTGAATTATTTTCTAGTTAACTATCTAAAATTACAAATTCAATTTATAAATTACAGTTGAAAATCATGAAAATCGAGATCTAAGAATTGAATCAAAAAGCAAATTAATTAGTAAAAGGGAAATATAATGTAACTTAATCGACAATCAATTCAATTCTTTAACTATGATAAACCAAAGGTGAAAATAAAGGGTATAGAAATGTATAATATTTTAGAGCATGTATCATTTTAATTTTTTCTCCTTGTCATTTTTCATTATTTTTTTTTCTTCTCTTTTTATATCTTTCTTTTTAATATTTTATTTTTAAAATATTCTAAATAAATATTTATACTTTATAATATTTAAAAAATTGAGGGCCAAAGAATTTCAACTATTATAGTTATAACATATATAATAAATAAAAAAAATGTGGGGCCCCTTTTCATATACCTTGTGTCTGCCCCTGACTTTTTTTTTTTTTTTTTTTTAACTTTTCTCATGTGATGAAAATAGAATTCAGCAGCATTAATTTTAAAAGCTGAAGGTTAAGTGTGACAACTTGATATTGTGAATATGGCCCCCAAAATTTTTTGAAATTGAAATTTCATCTATAAAATTTAATATTATTTTAAGAAAATTATGATTTGCTATTCTAAAATTTTTAAAATTAAAATTTTATCTATAAATTTTAATTTTTTGAAAAAATTATTATTTACCCCTTTAATATTTTTATATTTTCATTACTTTTACACTTTTTTATGCAAATTTTATTTATATTTTTTTTTAAAAATTTATTATTTAGATACTGAATTTTGTTGCTAATAATGATTTGATTTATAAGTTTAGAAAATTAAATTATTTATTTCCTAACTTTTGTTTTGATCAAAATTATAAGTTTAGCGATCCACATAATTAATGTGAAAAGATAAACATATATTTTCTTTAATTAAAATTAATAATCAGTGTAGTTAACCCAAATCCCATATCTCTCCTTCAACAGTTCCTCGATCCCTCTCCGTCACTTTCATTGCCCAGATTAAAAATTTCAGTGATTAAATATGTGTTTTATAATTTATATATATATATATATATATATATATATATATATATATATATATATATATATTTATAAAATTTCTGCCCTTTTCGTTGATTTGTTTTTTGCTGGAAATTTGCAACAATATGATCCCTCTCAGGATTCAATATATTCTTTGGCTCGTTTTGTTGAGGCAGTGGGTGTAGAATAGGTTTTGAGGCGTGATGAATCACTATATTTAAGGTATTAATTGCCTTCACTAGATTGCTGCAAGGTTATGACAATATACCTCAAGGATACAATAAAGCCTGAAATCTGCAGACAGCAACTCCTGAAGATTTCCATTAAGAACTTTTTATATGAACTGAATTTAGAGAGACTATAAGAAAAGAAGAAGAAGTAGAAACAGTATATATCTGGATTAAAAAAATCATCTATATTTATAAAGAATGAAAAGTCATAGCACCTTTACTAGATAGACACATCTGTCTATCTCCAATAGATACAATTATTTATGTAATAGACATATCTGTTTATTAAAAGACACCTATACAAATAGTTGTGACAATTTGTATAGACATATATATTTATTAATAGACATCTATACAAATAGTTATGACTTTTTGTATAGAATAGATATGTCTGTTTATTAACAGACACCTATACAAACAGTTGTGACTGTTTATATAGAATTGACATGCCTGTCTATTAACAGACACATCTACTTATTAATAAACACATCTATTCGTAATTTATTTATAAAAATTACAATATGATAATTATTTTATTTTACACATATATGTGTCAAGTGCCATAATAGAATAATATATATATATATATATATAATTCTATACATATTTCACTCTTGTCATTCCTTCATTTTCTTATATTTTAACAATATAAGAATTCTTTCTCTCTATACTATCTAACATACAAGTTATTTATAACAATCTCCCACTTAGCTTGTATTGTTAGATCCCATTGTTTCATGCATAATGAAAAGTATCTTTCGATTTAAACTTTTCCTTAGTGCAAGTATTTCAAAGTTCTAAAGAAATCATGGTGGCCTTAGTTTAAACCTAGATTCCTATTAAATAGAACGGGAAATACTACACACACAAATCAATTAGTTCGACTTAAAAAGTTCACCAAAATTTTAGCACGAATATGGCCTTGTGCTACCTCCTGTTTTCATGAACATTTACAAAAGTTATTCTCACTTTTGTTGAAGCGGCACCACTTCCTATGTTCATATAGGTGAAGTTTCCTTTGTAATAATTTTAAATTTCATTAAGAGTATAAATACTCATCCTCATTCCATTAACTTAGTACATTAAGTACTTTAATTACAACATTTACTAATGACTTATCACAATATAAAGAAATAGATGGCGCAGGTTGTGGCCACAACTTAATATCCGATAACAAGTTTCTCAGTCATTCTACTTCTTTACCAACATTCACCAAAGTTATAAATTCGGATTCTACCGTAGAATGAGTTATACAAGTTTGTTTCTTTGATGCCCAAAAAACAAAACCTCCACCTAAAGTGGACACCCAACTAAATATTGACTTATTATCCTTAGTACTACTTATCCAATTGGCATTTTTATAACCCTAGGATCTCCACCATATTTGTTTCACTAGTCAACCATATAATCACATGTTTATAACATGAACTACATAAATAATTCACAGTCTAGATATGTACCTTATTTGTAGAAATAAACTGCTCCATAACTTGTTTAAAATGAGAGTATCTAACAATAAAGGACCAAGCTAAACTTGCACACACACACAAATGCATACTCATTTGTCCTTTTGTCACTTCTTACAAATGACTTGCAAGGCTCTTATATTTACTACTCAAAATGTACCAACCTTTTGGCCAATAAGTTCATCTCTTCATGCATGTAACTATTTAGAAGAATTGCATCTTTTCATTTAGTTATATCTTTTGGCCAAGGGACACAACTCTTTGCATGGATACAACTCTTTATATGATTTTAGCACAATTGGAAATTTATCACAGAATAATCTATAGTTTATAATTCCTTTTTTTTTTTAAATATCCAAAAACTCTTGAAATTTCTTTCCAATATTTCACACTGGGATTATTAGCATATCTTGACAATTTACATACTGCAAAAACAACATCAGGAGTAATGCAATGCATAGCATATATTAAGCTATCAATAGCTTTAGTATACTCAATTTGAGTAATTATTCTACCAAAATTTCCAGTCAATTTGCAATAAATATGATATGGAGTATTTGCTTCCCTCAATATAATGAAATTGACAAAGCGTAAAACCCCCACTATGTTACAGCTAGGTAGTTTAGGCAGATCCCTCAAGGATAATAACTAAAATATAAATCTAGACAGTAATTTTAAAATTCTCCCAAGAATAAATTAAAGAATAATAATATTGATTGTAGGTAAAAATGAAGAGAAGAGACAAAAAAGAAAAGTTAATAGATTTTTGTTCCAAACTGCTATTTATAAAGCATTTGCATCTCTTCAAACATATATAATAGTTTACTTTGTATCTATTAGAATAATTATATCTATTCACTTACACCTTTTAGAATAGATACAACAGTTCACTTCGTATCTCTTATAACAATTACATCTATTCTCTTGTACCCTTTACAACAGATACAATCGTTCACTTTGTAACTCTTAGAATAATTACATCTGTTCAGTTATACCTTTTACAACTATTTACTTTGTATCTCTTAGTATAATTACATCTGTTCACTTATACCTCTTAGAACATATACAACCGTTCACTTATACCTCGTAGAACAGATACAACCATTCACTTATAACTTTTAGAACAGATACAACCATTCACTTTGTATCTCTTAGAACAATTATATTTGTTCACTTATACCTTTTACAATAGATATAATTATCGGTAATAAATAGTTCATTTTGATATCTTTTAATGAACAAACATAACTCTTTTGAAATGAGACAAATTTTTCTATCACTAATATTTTAACTATATTCCCACCTAGTTAGTGATAGACACAATCAATATGAATTAGGATTTATGTATATAAAAAGTGTTTTTTGACTTATGCACATAAATTTTATTACCTTCTTTAACACATTCACCATGAGCTTTAGCATCATAATATAACCTTATACTTCTTTTAATTATAAGCATGTCATCAACATAAAACAAATTATCACATAAAAAACTTTTTAATGTGTAAGTGTTTCTGAATCTGTTTAAGAGAAAAGTCGTATGTGGCATACAATAATTTCTTCCTATAATCATTCAAACTAGAAGTATGATGTGCTATTATTTCTCCTAATTGCAATGATTTAGGAACTACCACTTTCAAATCTTTAAACTTTAAAATAAAGATATGCAACTCATGGACTTATCCATAACAGGCATATTATCAAGTATTTATAATTCAAAATATTTCATAATGAGAATTTTATCCATACCTTTTTTTTCTGTATTATATTTGAATTCTAACGAATTCCAGATTTCCTTTGAAGATTTGACAGAGGTAAACAAATCTTATAGCCTATCTGATGATTTATTGAGAATATAACTTCTGCATGGCAATTCATCTTCTTTTCTTGATCTGCTTTCACCTTCTTAGTGAATATAATTTGTTCCTTAAAATGATCAAATTTCATGAACTCTTGACTCATCACGGAAACAACCTTAAACTCCATTGCGATTAATACTTTAAAATTGTTGAGGCAGTGGGTGTAGAATAGGCTTTGAGGCGTGATGAATCACTATCTTTAAGGTATTAATTGCCCCCACTAGATTGCTGCAAGGTTATGACAATTTACCTCAAGGATACAACAAAGCCTGAAATCTGCAGACAGCAACTCCTGAAGATTTCCCTTAAGAACTCTTTATATGAACTGAATTTAGAGAGACTATAAGAAAAGAAGAAGAAGTAGAAGTAGTATATATCTGGATTGAAAAAATCATCGATATTTATAAAGAATGAAAAGTCATAGCACCTTTACTAGATAGACACATCTGTCTATCTCCAATAGATATAACTGTTTATGTAATAGACATATCTGTTTATTAAAAGACACCTATATAAATAGTTGTGACTATTTGTGTAGACATATATATTTATTAACAGACACCTGTACAAATAGTTATGACTTTTTGTATAGAATAGATATGTCTGTTTATTAATAGACACCTATACAAACAGTTGTGACTGTTTATATAGAATTGACATGTCTGTCTATTAACAGACACATCTATTTATTAATAAACACATCTGTTCGTAATTTATTTACGAAAATTACAATATGATAATTATTTTATTTTACACATATATATGTCAAGTGCCATAATAGAATAATATATATTAAATTATATATATATATATATATAATTCTATACATATTTCACTCTTGTTATTCCTTCATTTTCTTATATTTTAACAATATAAGAATTCTTTCTCTCTATACTATCTAACATACAAGCTATTTATAACACGTTTTTCTGGGTTGTAATTTTTGGCTTTATTTTTTAGTGCATTTAATATAAATTCGAGTTCATATAAAAACAAATCTAATTACTGTTAGATTAAATATTTACATCGATATATGTGTAGAATTAATTAAAGTGTATATATAAAATATGCGAATTTATATGTAAAATTCAATTTAATGGTGGATATACTCATCATCATATGACTTTTTCAACGGACACACTCTTTTTTTTTTTTTTTTGATTTGTTGTTTTTATTGCTGCTTTGGCATTGTTTAGGCAGAGATGAGTTAAAATGGGAGACAGCAGAGACTCAGATGGGAAAGTGAAAAATGTGGAGAGAGAAAGAGAAAATGGAGACTAGGGATTGTGATTTGGGAGAGAGAGAGAGAGAGAAATAGTAGGGGAGGGTAATTTAATTATTTTAAATTTTTTGTAATTTAATTATTTTAAATTTTTTTTCCTCTTGGACCATTGAAATTAGGAAGACTAAGGGCAAGATACATGGAGGTACTTGTAATTTTGACGAAAGCAAAATTAAAAGACTAAATAGTTAATTTTTAAAATTTAAAGATTAAATTATTATTAATAGTAAAATTTAGGGACTAATTATACATTTTTCTAGAGGTTATTATACTCCCAACCCAAAGAACAGCTTTACAGGCGCTGACGCAGTACAACAAATGCTTGACCTATTAGTGCATTTGTTGCAGCGAATGGACATATTGGTTCACCTTTTAAATATAATTGGTAATCGATATATATATTTAAATAATGAATTAAAATGTTTATTAATTTTTAAAAAATAAAATTGATAGCTATGAGTAATTGATATAATTTACATTTATAATTTTTATGAGCTCTATTTTTAAAGTTATTATTTAATTTTATTTTTTATTTAGACTATATTATTTTTTTTACATGTAATAAAAAATAAATACTATTAATATTATTTGATTTTACCTTTTTCATTTACAATCTTAACACTTTAATTAATGTATTGTAATTTTGTTAAAATATTTTTTATTAATAATATAAAATATAAAATATTTATTTATTATGAAAAAATACACTTTTTTTTATCTAAAAACTTAAAATTATAAGATTTTTTTCTTTATCAACAATAATAACTACTTTATTATTTTTTAATTTTATAATTATATTTTTAAAATTATTTAATTATTTTTTAAAGAAATTTAATTACTTTCTTATTTCAATAGTATAATAAATAATATGATAAAAAAATCAATAAATAAATGATATAATATATTAAATTAATAACCATATTTATTTAATAATAACATAAATAATAAATTTATAATTTTATATTTATTTTAATAATACAATAAATTATATAAAATATATTCTCATTAATAATTATACATATTAATAGCAATAATTAAATTTAATTTTACCAAATACTTAATATAAATCGGCTATCATTACCTATCAATTATCAACTATCAGCTAACAATAACTACTATCTATTAATATATATCAGCTGTATTTAACAGTTAAACCAAAAATACTCTGAGTTGTCAGGGATTATTTTCCCTTGACTGTCATGCCGAATAATGATTCATACTTGGGCTTGCTGTACATTCTCATGGCTAATCCAGTTAAATATGGGCCTCTTTGAATTTTATTTTATTATTCTTTTGTGTATTAATAAAAATGAGCTTTCTTTTTCATTAATTATAGTAAAAGTATTCTCAAATTAATTTACAACTAATATGTATTAAGCTTAATTTTTTAAAAGTGATATTAAAAGTGTATTTTCTATATTTTTCCAATGTATTTAATATTATTATTTCCAAAATTCTTTTACATAACATTAAACTTTGATCGATAGAGAAAAAAAAAAAAAAAAACTCACATCTAATAATTAGAGTGGCTAGAATAACTTAATAGGTACTTTGCACTTACAAGTTAGAACATCAATTGCAACCCTCACTTTAGAAAATGAATCCTAGATCCCGAAAGTCAAGCAAGATTATCATTCAAATTATTAAAAAGAAAATAAAATTACTATAGAGGGATAAGTATATATATATATATATATATATATATATTTCCAACAAAAAAGAAAAGCATACATTTTAGCTTTAGCAAATGATTGGTGAAAACCATACCTAATCGCTTTCAAATACTGCTTGAACAAAGATGCTTGTGGACGACTGGACGTCAACAAGAAGAAGGTTCGTGGTTATATATATATAGCTAGGCCAATCATATATATATATATGCTGACAGGGGTTTGAAGTAGTCCACTTACTTCATTAATAATAATAATAATTGTTAGAAGAAAGAATATAAGTAATGAAGGAAAGGATTATGTATTTGTCTGTGTCTCATTTATAGAGATATTACATCTATTTATACATGAGAATATGAACTAATTTGGATAAGAATAATAATTGCTATAATTATGCTACATAAATCTCCTATAATCATGCTAATTGCAGTAATTATGTTACACAAATCTCCTATAATCATGCTAATTGTTGTAATTATGCTAACACCCCCCCTCAAACTCAAGGTGGTAGCACAGGTGCCAACTTGAGTTTGCTTAAGAGATCCTGAAAGCGAGCGAGAGGATGCGTTTTGGTGAATATATCAGCGGTTTGGCTGACAGAGGAGACAGGAATCAAACATATGGTGCCATGAGCAACATGATGACGTACAAAATGACAATCAATTTCGATGTGTTTGGTACGCTCATGAAATACATCATTATGAGAAATCTGTATGGCACTTCTATTATCGCAATGGAGCATTGTGGCAGAAGAATGAGTGACACCCAAATCAGTCAATAACCACCGTAACCAAAGTAATTCAGATGTAGCATCAGCAAGAGCACGATATTCAGATTCTGTGCTAGAACGTGCAACAACAGTTTGCTTTTTACTGCGCCAAGAGATAAGAGAATTACCCAAGAAGAAACAATAACTAGTTGTAGAGCGACGATGCGCCGGATCACCACCTAATCAAGATCGAGTAGCGGATAATACTAGGGAGGAGGTAGCAGAAAAGTGCAAACCATGAAAAAGAGTGCCTTTGATATAACGAAGGATTCGAAGTACTGCAGAGAAATGAGTTGAGCGAGGAGCATACATAAACTGGCTGACTAGATGAACAGCATATGAAATATCAGGTCGAGTAACTGTGAGATAAACAAGACTCCCGACAAGCTGTCGATATAAAGTAGGATCATCAAGAAGAGTGCCATCAAGAGGTGTAATTTTGCAATTGAGCTCCAATGGGGTTGATACTGTTTTGCTATTAGTGATGCCTGCTCGAGAAAGTAAGTCGGATGCATACTTGGCTTGAGATAGATAATAGCCATCAGAATTTTGAGAAACTTCAAGACCCAAAAAATAGCTGAGAGAACCTAGGTCTTTCATTTCAAAATGTTGATTGAGATAATGTTGTAACTCTAAAATACCAGATGAATCATCTCCTGTTATTATCATATCATCAACATAAAGCAACAGAAGAACAATAACACTGTCAGTTCGGCGAGTGAATAATGCAGAATCATGTGGACTAGAGAGAAAACCAAGTTGAGCAAGAGTGGAACTAAATTTGGCAAACCAGGCCCTGGGAGCTTGTTTTAATCCATATAAGGCTCGCCAAAGTTTGCAAACCTTATGAGGAGAATGATAACCAGGAGGAGGATGCATATAAACCTCTTCTGTTAAATCACCATGAAGAAAAGCATTTTTGACATCCATCTGGAAAAGTTTCCATTTACGAACTGCAGCAATAGCTAAGAGACTGCAAATAGATGTTAATCGGGCCACTGGAGCAAAAGTTTCTTCATAGTTGATACCATACTCTTGAGTGTACCCTTTGGCTACTAAGCGAGCTTTGTAGCGTTCAATAATTCCATCAGAACGGGTCTGGATTTTGTAAATCCATTTGCAACCAATAGGGGTCTTGTTTGGTGGAAGATCAACTAAATCCCAAGTATGAGTTTTCTCTAAAGCACAAGTTAAATCGATCATAGCTTGCTGCCAAAGAGGGTCAGTACTTGCCTCATGATAAGAACGAGGCTCATGAAGGGTTGCAATAGTAGAGTAACAGTGAAAATCAGAAAGATAATGAGGAGTTTCTCTTACACGGGTAGAACGACGAAGAGTAGTGCTAGGAGGAGATGCAGGTGCAGGTACTGGATCAAAAACTAGTGCCGATTCAACAAGGGCAGGTGTAGTTGGGCTAATATTGAGCACATCACAATCACCCGGATCAGGACTTGGAAACAGCTCTTTGGAGGAGTCAGTGAAAAATAGAGAGTCAGTATTGACAAAGTGGTGAAATTTGGAAAGAGAAGAGAACATAGTATTTTCCCAAAAGGTAACATGACGAGAGATGCGTAACTTATTAGAAACAGGATCCCAACAACGATACCCTTTGTGTTCAATGCCATAACCAAGAAAACAACATAGACGAGCACGGGGTTCTAATTTGGTATGTTCATGAGGTTGTAAAAGAACAAAAGAAACACATCCAAAAGGTTTAAGGATGGAATAGTTTGGAGGTATCCAAACAACTTTTAAAAAGGAGATAAATTATGAAGAACCAAGGTAGGAAGACGATTAATAATATAAACAGCATGAAGAGCTGCTTCTCCCCAAAATTTTTCTGGACATGAGGCAGAAAGAAGAAGAGTACGTACAGAATCAAGAATATGGTGATGCTTGCGTTTGGCTCGCCCATTCTGTTGAGAGGTGTGAGGACAAGAACGTTGAACAACGGTGCCTTGTTGACTAAGAAACTGAAGTAAAGAAGAATCCCGATATTCCATGGCATTGTCTGTTCGGAGAATTTTAATGTCACAAGAGAACTGAGTTTTAATCATTTTTGCAAATGTGATGTAAATTTGTGATAACTCAGATCGATGTTTCAAAAAATATATCCAAGTAAACCGAGAATAATCATCAATAAATATTACAAAATAACAAAAACCATTTATTGAAGAAATAGGAGAAGGACCCCAAATGTCAGAATGAATTAAACCAAAAGGAGTGTCTGAAGTAGTATTATTATGAGAAAAATATAATGCAGGTTGTTTTGCAAGCTGACAATTTAAACAATTAAATGACTCAAACTTAGTAGACCCTAATAATCCACGAGAAATTAAAGGTTGAATTTTACTGGTAGAAGCATGACCAAGACGAAGATGCCATTGGTGAATCGAGGAATTAGGGATTGTAGCTGCAGACACAAATCTCTGAGGAAGATGTAAGCTCAAATAATCGACCCACTCTGCGACCCTCCCCAAGAATCTGTCCCGTTTGTGGATCCTGTACCTGGGCACCATGGTGAGAAAAAATAACATTTAATCCTTTTTCACACAACTGACCAACAGAAATAAGATTGAGTGCCAAATTAGGGATATAATAGGTGTCAAGGAGATGAAGATTTGAGGTAGACACATGACCAGTATGTGTGATGTTCATTTTAGTACCATTTGCAGTATGGATTGGTGGTAAGGAAGATATAGGTTTTGCAGAAGACAAGAATTTAAGATTAGTGGTCATATGATTACAACATGCAGAGTCAAAAAGCCAATAAGAATTACCCGGAGTGGCAGACATGGCAGCAGGAGAATTAGAAGAGATAACCTGTTTGAATAGTGCCTCAAGATCACTCATGGTGATGGCAGTAGAGCCCTCGATGCGACAACGGCGATGTGAGAGGAAGATCCAGGCTTTGAGACATTCTTGAATTTAGAATGCCCTCCTTTTGGTCTTGGAGGACGTGTGGGACAATATTCAAGAATATGACCGTAACCATGACAATATTTGCATTCTATAGTAGGACAATATGCAAAAGCATGACCAATTCGATTACAATTCTTACAGAGTTGATTGCCAGATTTCTGATGTGAGGATCGAGTAGTTGCAAGAGCAGCTTCAAATTGAGGAGTTTTATCCAAATTGAGACGAGTCTCTTCAAAAATAATCTCTTGAATAGCAGTTTCCAATGATGGGAGTGGATTTCGATGTAGTAGGGACGCTCGAACGGCCTCATATTCTGATCGAAGAGCCATTAGAACTTGAATGAGATGAAGATGATCTTCACTGATTTTGGCCTGAGATATTTGATTCCAAATAGGTTGGACTTGGGCAAGAAAATCATTCACAAATTGACCTGCTTCTTGTTTCAGATTATGAAGAGTAGTCCACAACTGATAATAGTGGGCAAGTCCAGTGGTCTGATATCGATTAGCCAAAAAATCCCAGATTTCTTTTGCAGAGTCATAATTAGCAAACTGGATGTGGATGGACGAGACAGAGGTATTGCGAAACCAGGTGATGATCTGATGATTTTTACTATCCCAATCCTCAAGACGGTCAGCAAATTTTGCATCAGTTTCATCGTTCTCTCTTGTCGGCGTAGTGATATCTCCGGTAACAATACGCCAAAGCTTGCGACCTATCAAAAAACTTTTCATTCCTTGAACCCAAAGATTATAGTTGGAACCAGTCAGAACTGTTGTAATAGGTTTTGAAATATCAGATTTCTCCATTGATAGCTGTCGACACCATATTTTGGCCGATCCCCAGAATCAATAAACTTTGAAACCGATCCCCAGTACTAAGTCTCCCTTTGACAGCTAACCACATTTCCGATCCCTCCTTGCTAGATAACCACATTTCCGATCCCTCCTTGCTAGATAACCACATTTCCGATCTCTCCTCACAAGGAATTGAATCAATGCTAAGTCCTCACATCAGTCTAAGCCTTACCGGTCTATTAAATCACTCACCGATCTCTCAAACCCTGTCGAATCTTCAGACCAGTCAAGTGTATTCCCGATCT
The DNA here is from genome assembly GCF_030052815.1 of Hevea brasiliensis. NCBI lineage: Eukaryota > Viridiplantae > Streptophyta > Magnoliopsida > Malpighiales > Euphorbiaceae > Hevea > Hevea brasiliensis. Next base: position 101,196,226 of record NC_079495.1, on the reverse strand, counting down.
GTGTTGATAAACACTAGGTCTTTGTTACCGATTTTATTGCCGATCTCCCTTTCAAAAGTTTAAGAATAATCAAAGGTTCCGTTCCGGTTTAATGATAATTCCGATCTTAAATGTTCAAGCCAAATTTCTAATTTTTACTCAAGTCCCGTTTAGAGTTGGTTCTCTACCGATCTCATACTCATTGTGTTTTCCCGATCTCTCACACTGAGGTTAATAATCACTTTCAGTTATTTCAACATACTCAGACAATCAAGTGTTTAATAATTTAGAAATTTTCCGATCACAACCATTCATCGGACAAAAGAGGCATTCCATTTCATTTCATTTCAAGAATTTGTACAAGTTATTCAGCTGGAGGATCACCCCCAGCCTGATCTACATTTTGCCCATCTCCCCTCTCACCCTCAGCCTCCTCCTCACTCTCCTCACCTTCATCCTCGGGAGCCAGGTTGGCCATCCAAGAGAAGTCCTCCTCAGGGTAACGCTTCTTGAGCTCAGCCAGGAGATCTCTGTGGGCTTTCACATAAGCACCGGCCACTCCTGTCACCATCTCTTCTTCTTTTGCCTTAAGCTCCTCAGTAAGTTGAGCGATGTGAGCAACTTCATCGGCCCGGAGCGCTTGTACTTCTTTAAGAGCATGATCCCGCTCAGCTAGAACATAAGCTTGCTCGACCAACTTGTCCTCATAATACTTCGATCGCCCCTCCTGCCCTGACAGATGATGACAGACTGCTAGTCCACTTCTTTCATGAGAGCCTCTCCGGGGCAGCCCTGAGGTGGTGCATTCAGTTGGACAGGAGCAAACTGCGCTCCTGGAAAGATTTGGCAGATGCTTTCTTGAAGCAGTATAAGTTTAATTGTGATGTGGCCCCCACAAGGAGGGACCTCCAGAACCTGGTACAGAAAGACAGGGAAAGCTTCAAGGAGTATGCCCAGAGATAGAGAGAAAAGGCGGCAGAAGTACACCCCTCGGTGACTGACAATGAACTATGTTCCCTGTTCATTGAGACATTGAAGGCCCCCTATTTCAATTTGATGATTGGGAACACTTCCAACAGCTTCTCTGACATCATCCAGGCCGGTGAAAGAATAGAGGCCAATTTAAGAATGGGACGACTGCAGGAGTTGACTGAGAACCCTGCAAAGAAGACTGTCAATTTTGGCAAGAAAAAGGAGGGTGATGTGCATTCCATCACCCGGCAAAATAATTACTCCCCACTTCCCCAAAATAACTACCGGCCATATCCTTCCCCTCATGGCCAAACCATCGCAAATATTCCGCCTCCTTTCTCGAATTATCCATACCCGCGCCCACAGTATCCCCCACCTACAAATTACCAACCTAGACCACCTCCTCCTCCTGCTCAACCGAGACCACCACAAAACAACCCAAGACCACCAAGGAACCCTGATCCTCCTCTTCCCCTCTCGCTCAGTGAAATATACCGATACCTTATCGGTATAAACCAAATTGTATCAGTTCCCCTGGACCCAATTCAGCCTCCATATCCCAGGTGGTATGATGCCACTGCCCGTTGTGAGTATCATGGAGGAGCACAAGGGCATTCAACTAACAACTGCGGGGCACTCAGAGGGAGAGTGCACGCTTTAATTCGTAATGGGTGGTTGAAGATTGAGGGAAATGGTTCCCTCCCCAATGTTACCTCAAACCCATTGCCCAATCATGATACAGGCAGTGGCGTGAATATGATAGAACCTGGGGATGAAAGCAAAGAATTCACCTGATGAACCATCCATTGATGTCATCCACCTGGATTCCTTGTATGAGGCTCTGGTCTCGCCAATAGCTGAGGGGCAAGAGCTAAACAACTGGACAGCAGAGGACATCCCTGTACTCAATTTCGAGTAAAGTACCTTTGGTTATCTACACTTGATCATTTTGTCCATGGTGGCAAGTGTAACTCTGTAAATGGACCTTTTTCTTATGGCATAAATATTAATAAATTAATAGCGTATTTTAAATCCAATTCTCTCTTTCTTTCCTTTTGAATTCCATCCTTATAATATGTTCTATTTTCATTCATTCAGGACCATTCATCAATTAACACCTAAAAATTCAATAGACTCAGAAATTCCTCTGGTTAATTTTGAAATCCCCATAACTGCCATTACTTCAAGTGAATCTGAGGAAGATCTTACAGAAGAAAGAGGTGAAAGGGATGAACCTTCCCTAGTGCCTTGCGGAGATGAAACACGCACCATAAACTTAGGCACTGAAGAAGTAAAAAGGGAACTTAAGGTAGTGGAGAGTGAAGAATTGGGAGATATGATCAGTTTGCTTAGAGAATTCCTGGACGTATTTTCCTGGATCTATGATGATATGGTTGGCTTGGACCCCCAGATAGTGGCACACAAAATTCCCCTTATTCCGGGGACAACCCCGGTGAAACAGAAACTAAGAAGAATGAATCCTGACACACTGCTCAAAGTTCGGGATGAAGTTAAGAAACAGTATGATGCTGGATTCCTGGAAGTAGTCAAATACCCCCAATGGATAACTAACGTTGTCCCGGTAATGAAGAAGGACGGGAGAGTTAGGGTGTGCGTTGATTACAGGGATCTTAATAGTGCAAGCTTAAAGGATGATTTCCCTCTCCCCCACATTGATGTGTTAGTAGACAATGCTGTGGGATTGGGCAGGTGTTCATGCATTGATGGGGCATCTGGGTACAATCAAATCCCAATGGATGAGGAAGACAAAGAGAAAACCGCTTTCATCACTCAATGGGGGGTATTTTGCTATCGGGTCATGCCTTTCGGGTTGAAGAATGCCGGCGCCACCTACCAACGCGCTATGGTCACATTATTCCACGATATGATGTATAAAGAAGTGGAGGTGTACGTGGATGATATGATCATCAAAGCTAGGGGAGAAGAGAGCCACGTGCAGGTGATGAGGAAAGTATTTGAGAGACTCAGGAAATATCAGTTGAAACTGAACCCTGCCAAATGTATATTCGGAGCTAGGTCAGGGAAATTGTTGGGATTCATAGTGAGCGAGAAGGGAATAGAGGTAGATCCAGACAAGGTTCGAGCTATTCAAGAGATGCCATCCCCAAGAACAGAAAGGGAGGTGCGCAGTTTCCTGGGGAAATTGAACTACATATCAAGATTTATTTCCAATCTCACCGCTAAGGCCGAGCCTATTTTTAGACTGCACCGAAAGAACAACACCACTCAATGGGATTCAGTTTGTCAAGAGGCTTTCGAGACAATCAAGCGGTATCTGTCAAGCCCACCAGTATTGGTTCCACCTGTATGGGAGGCCTCGATCTCAGATATGGCAGTCCAACAGGACTCGATGGGATGTGTTTTGGGACAACATGATGATACTGGCCGAAAGGAGAAGGCTATCTATTACCTGAGCAAAAAGTTCAATGATTGTGAGTCAAGGCACTCCTTCTTAGAAAAGACTTGCTGCGCATTAGCCTGGATAGCAAACCGCCTCAAACACTACATGTTGAATCACAAGACATGGCTCATCTCCAGGATGGATCCTATCAAATATGTATTCGAAAGCCCATTCGTGCCAGGTAGGATAGCCAAGTGGCAGGTCATACTCTCCCAATATGACATAGTCTATATGACCCGGAAAGCGGTGAAAGGTAGCGTGATCGCTGACCTCCTAGCAGAAAACCCTATCCAGGATTATGAAGCTCTGGATTTTGAGTTCCCTGATAAGCATATTAATGAAGTAGACTGCGAAGAAGAGGGGCCAACCGATGTATGGGAAATGTATTTCGACGGAGCTGTCAATTTGTCCGGTAATGGAGTTGGAGCTGTATTGATATCCCGGGATGGAAAACACTTTCCGATGGCTGTCAAGTTGAGATTTGACTGCACCAATAACGTCACGGAATACGAAGCTTGTGTGATGGGTCTACAGGCTGCCATCGAAATGAAAATCAGGAAGTTGGAAGTATACGGAGACTCAGCCCTGATTATTTATCAGGTCAAGGGAGAATGGCAAACTAAGGATCCGGTGATCCCTTTATCGTAAATACTTCATCGAGTGATTAAGAAATTCGAAGAAATCTCTTTCACTCATCTTAGTAGAGACAAGAATCAATTTGCTGATGCCTTAGCTACTCTAGCTGTTATGGCTCAAATCGAAGAAGGGCAGATGACTCAGATATTGAAGATTAAGGCAAGGAATGAGCCAGCTTATTGCTTCATGATTGAAGAAGAACCAGATGGTGAACCTTGGTATCATGACATCCTGGTCTACTGCAAAACCAGAGAATTCCCTTCGGGGGCAAGCAAGAACGAAAAGAGGATGATTCGGAGATTAGCATTGGGATACTTCCCCAGTGGAGAAACCCTATACAAGAGGAGCTCCAACGGCGGATTATTGAGATGTGTGGATGCAAAAGAGGCGAAGAAGATCCTTTTTGAGACTCATGAGGGAAATTGTGCAACCCATGCCAATTGGCACATGATGGCTAAGCAAATCATGCGACGTGGGTATTTTTGGACTACAATGGAAAAGGATTGCAACGAGTATTTCCGAAAGTACCATAAGTGTCAGATTTATGCGGATCCGATAAATGTGCCACCTCACAAGTTGTTCAACCTTGTCTCACCGTGGCCTTTCGCAATGTGGGGCATCGATGTGATTGGTCCCATCAACCCTAAGGCATCCAATGGGCACAGGTTTATCCTGGTAGCAATCGACTATTTTTCTAAATGGGTCGAAGCCACGTCATACGCCCATATTACACAGAACACGTTTCTCAAATTCCTCAGAAACAATATCATCTGCCGGCATGGTCTCCCCAATGAAATCGTCACTGACAACGCCAAGAATCTCAATGGTCCAAAGATTTAGAGATTGTGTGATCAATACAAAATCTGACATCTCAATTCTTCCCCATACCGTCCCCAGATGAATGGAGCTGTGGAAGCCGCAAACAAAAATCTCAAGAGGATAATCCAAAAAATGACAGTCACATATAGGGATTGGCATGATATGCTTCCCTACGCCCTTCACGCATACCGGAATTCTGTAAGAACCTCGACCGGGGCAACTCCATACTCACTGGTTTACGGGATGGAAGCAGTATTACCTATTGAAGCTAAAATTCCTTCCCTAAGGATTCTGAAGGAATCAGGGATTGATGAGTCAGAATGGATCCAGTCAAGGTTGGATCAGTTAAACTTGCTGGATGAGAAAAGGTTAACAGCAGCATGTCATGGGCATTTATACCAGAGGAGAATGGCTAAGGCATTTGACAAAAGCGTTCGCCCACGCGAATTCCAACTCGGGGACCTGGTTCTGAAGAAAGTGCTACCGAATCAAAACGATCCCCGGGGCAAATGATCACCAACCTACGAGGGACCCTATGTGGTTAAAAAGGCATTTTCTGGAGGAGCCTTGATCTTGACCCAAATGGACGGTAAAGAATTCCCAAGACCTGTGAATGCTGACACCGTCAAGAGATACTATGCCTAAAAAAAAAAAAAAAAAAAAAGGGGTAGGAGAGAAAACCCGAAAGGGCACTCCTAGCAAAATGTGTGAAAGAAGGCGAAAACCCCGAAGGGGCGCTTTCTGTAAAATGAGTGAAGGATGAAAACCCGAAAGGACGTCCTGAAAAAGCGAGCCTAAAAAAAAAAAAAAAGAAGAGGGGAACTAGGGGTGAAAACCCGAAAGGGCATCCCAAGAACCAAAAGGGAGAAATAAGGAATAAGGCAGGAAACCGAGGATGGAGAGGAAACTGTCACGGCACGAGGCTTCAGAGAACTTGAAATAATGGCAGTTAAGGGATTTCAAAGCCAACCACAAGGAATATGTGAGATCTATCCTTGTACCCTTTTCCTTTGAAACTCTATATTTGTTTTTATAATAAAGTCATACTTCGTTCCCTGTGTTTTTATCTTCCCTTTATACTCACTCTTTAACATTATCTTTCTGCAATCTCGTTATATAATGCGCTATTAATCAGTTAAAATTTTTGCCACAAGATTAAGATTTGACAATTAATAACCTCACGTACTTTACTATGAGATTTGCAGGGAATGAAAAAAAAAAAAAAAAAAAAAACTAGAGGTGAAAACCCGGAAGGGCGCTTCTAGTCATATAGACGAAGGGGAAGTGAAAACCCGCAAGGGCGCTTTTCGGAGAAAGTCAAAGAACAGAAAAGGGTCATTTGAAGAAATGGGGTCATAGGTCAAGTCTTGCAACTCGTCCTCCATTAATCATTGGCCTTCGGGATTCTGTTAAGTACACTTCATCGGGGAAGAACTTCTTGTGTCCGGATTAGGCTTGCTTTGTAAGTACAATTTACATTTCCTGTTATCAACCTCTAGTTCCTTGATCTAAGTTGATTTTAATTTCCTGCAATTTAAAATTCCTGCTATCAACCTCTGGTTCCTTGATCTAAGTTGATTTTAATTTCATGCAATTTAAAATTCCTGTTATCAACCTCTCGTTCCTTGATCTAAGTTGATTTTAATTTCATGCGATTTTAATTTCCTGTTATCAACCTCTGGTTCCTTGATCTAAGTTGATTTTAATTTCCTGCAATTTAATTTCCTGTTATCAACCTCTAGTTCCTTGATCTAAGTTGATTTTAATTTCCTGCAATTTAAATTTCCTGTTATCAACCTCTGGTTCCTTGATCTAAGTTGATTTTAATTTCCTGCAATTTAAAATTCCTGCTATCAACCTCTGGTTCCTTGATCTAAGTTGATTTTAATTTCATGCGATTTTAATTTCCTGTTATCAACCTCTGGTTCCTTGATCTAAGTTGATTTTAATTTCCTGCAATTTACATTTCCTGTTCTCAACCTCTGGTTCCTTGATCTAAGTTGATTTTAATTTCATGCAATTTAAAATTCCTGTTATCAATCTCTGGTTCCTTGATCTAAGTTGATTTTAATTTCCTGCAATTTAAAATTCCTGTTATCAACCTCTGGTTCCTTGATCTAAGTTGATTTTAATTTCATGCAATTTTAATTTCCTGTTATCAACCTCTGGTTCCTTGATCTAAGTTGATTTTAATTTCCTGCAATTTAATTTCCTGTTATCAACCTCTGGTTCCTTGATCTAAGTTGATTTTAATTTCATGCAATTTAATTTCCTGTTATCAACCTCTGGTTCCTTGATCTAAGTTGATTTTAATCTCATGCAATTTAAAATTCCTGCTATCAACCTTTGGTTCCTTTATCTAAGTTGATTTTAATTTCATGCGATTTTAATTTCCTGTTATCAACCTCTGGTTCCTTGATCTAAGTTGATTTTAATATCCTGCAATTTAAAATTCCTGCTATCAACCTCTGGTTCCTTGATCTAAGTTGATTTTAATTTCATGCAATTTAAAATTCCTGCTATCAACCTCTGGTTCCTTGATCTAAGTTGATTTTAATTTCATGCAATTTAAAATTCCTGCTATCAACCTCCGGTTCCTTGATCTAAGTTGATTTTAATTTCATGCGATTTTAATTTCCTGTTATCAACCTCTGGTTCCTTGATCTAAGTTGATTTTAATTTCCTGCAATTTAAAATTCCTGCTATCAACCTCTGGTTCCTTGATCTAAGTTGATTTTAATTTCATGCAATTTAAAATTCCTGCTATCAACCTCTGGTTCCTTGATCTAAGTTGATTTTAATTTCATGCGATTTTAATTTCCTGTTATCAACCTCTGGTTCCTTGATCTAAGTTGATTTTAATTTCCTGCAATTTAAAATTCCTACTATCAACCTCTAGTTTGTTGATCTAAGTTGATTTTAATTTCATGCAATTTAAAATTCCTGCTATCAACCTCTGGTTCCTTGATCTAAGTTGATTTTAATTTCATGCGATTTTAATTTCCTGCTATCAACCTCTGGTTCCTTGATCTAAGTTGATTTTAATTTCATGCGATTTTAATTTCCTGTTATCAACCTCTGGTTCCTTGATCTAAGTTGATTTTAATTTCCTGCAATTTAAAATTCCTGCTATCAACCTCTGGTTCCTTGATCTAAGTTGATTTTAATTTCATGCAATTTAAAATTCCTGCTATCAACCTCTGGTTCCTTGATCTAAGTTGATTTTAATTTCATGCAATTTAAAATTCCTGCTATTAACCTCTGGTTCCTTGATCTAAGTTGATTTTAATTTCATGCAATTTAAATTTCCTGTTATCAACCTCTGGTTCCTTGATCTAAGTTGATTTTAATTTCATGCAATTTAAATTTCCTGTTATCAACCTCTGTTTCCTTGATCTAAGTTGATTTTAATTTCATGCAATTTAAAATTCCTGTTATCAATCTCTAGTTCCTTGATCTAAGTTGATTCTAATTTCATGCGATTTTAATTTCCTGTTATCAACCTCTAGTTCCTTGATCTAAGTTGATTCCAATTTCCTGCAATTTACATTTCCTGTTATCAATCTCTGATTCCTTGATCCAAGTTGATTTTAATTTAACTTCTGTTGCCGATTTCTAGGTCACTAACTTAGGTATGCTTTAGTTCCCTAACCTCGAACACCTAATCGTCCAAAATACGGGTCTGAATCTTTACATAATTCCTACACGGGAAATTTTTCCCTTTAATAGAAATTATGTAAAGAGGGGCAGCTGTCGACACCATATTTTGGCTGATCCCCAGAATCAATAAACTTTGAAACCGATCCCCAGTACTAAGTCTCCCTTTGACAGCTAACCACATTTCCGATCCCTCCTTGCTAGATAACCACATTTCCGATCCCTCCTTGCTAGATAACCACATTTCCGATCTCTCCTCACAAGGAATTGAATCAATGCTAAGTCCTCACATCAGTCTAAGCCTTACCGGTCTATTAAATCACTCACCGATCTCTCAAACCTTATCGAATCTTCAGACCAGTCAAGTGTATTCCCGATCTCTGTTGACAAACACTAGGTCTTTGTTACCGATTTTATTGCCGATCTCCCTTTCAAAAGTTTAAGAATAATCAAAGGTTCCGTTCCGGTTTAATGATAATTCCGATCTTAAATGTTCAAGCCAAATTTCCAATTTTTACTCAAGTCCCGTTTAGCGTTGGTTCTCTACCGATCTCATGCTCATTGTGTTTTCCTGATCTCTCACACTGAGGTTAATAATCACTTTCAGTTATTTCAACATACTCAGATAATAAAGTGTTTAATAATTTAGAAATTTTCCGATCACAACCATTCATCGGACAAAAGAGGCATTCCATTTCATTTCATTTCAAGAATTTGTACAAGTTATTCAGCTGAAGGATCACCCCCAGCCTGTTCTACATTTTGCCCGTCTCCCCTCTCACCCTCAGCCTCCTCCTCACTCTCCTCACCTTCATCCTCGGGAGCCAGGTTGGCCATCCAAGAGAAGTCCTCCTCAGGGTAACGCTTCTTGAGCTCAGCCAGGAGATCTCTGTGGGCATTCACATAAGCACCGGCCACTCCTGTCACCATCTCTTCTTCTTTTGCCTTAAGCTCCTAAGTAAGTTGAGCGATGTGAGCAGCTTCATCGGCCCGGAGTGCTTGTACTTCTTTAAGAGCATGATCTCGCTCAGCTAGAACATGAGCTTGCTCGACCAGCTTGTCCTCATAATACTTTGATCATCCCTCAAGTTCAGATATGTAGTCCCGAGCGGATGATAGTTGGGATCGGAGGGAAGCTGCTTCATGACCTATCCTCTCGACCTCTTTACCCAGCCGATGCGCCTTCTCCCGGATCATGTGCTGATTCACCAAACACTCAACGTTCAAGCTCATAGATCTGGTCAAGATATCATCAAGGCTATCCGGAGACAGCCTATCCCGATCTTCTCGAAGGCAGATAGAGCATGCCAGCACTTTAGCAAAGCCCGGATTCTCTCGGACCGTTCGACTCTTCTCTAGTGAATTGAGTAGTACTTGAGCACCGCGAGAAAGGGGCCTCGCCTGTTGTTGGGAAGGACCCCCTTCCGCCCCCGAAGTAACTGGAGGAGGTGGAGGCGGCTCTTCTTGACGAGGAGGAGATCGGATCACTTCTACCTCGGGGATCGGCTGCCCCGAAGGCTGAGACGAGCCTTCTTGTATTTCCCCAGGCTCATGACCGGGCATTTGAAGCAGCTCGGATCGCTTCATCTCCCGCACCTTCCGGGAGATCTCCCTCTTTCGCTTCCAATTCTCCTTAGAAGCTTCGCCGCTTGCCATACCTGCACAGAGAATAGGTCAGTGAGATCGCTAAGGCCTAAGATCAGAGATCACAGAAAATACCCAGGCCGAGGTCAGAGAGTTGGAGCCCGCGATCTTCGCCGGTGATCAGCTGCATCGTCCAGTGATGCAGTTCGGCTGTCACTGCATCCAAATAAGAAAATTTATCCCTAGCTGCTTGATCTTTCAATTCCATCACCACGGCTCCCTCTTCCCTATTCAGGGCGAGATGCTTCGGATGCGAAGGGCCCAAATGTAGCCAGCTTCGAGGGAAGCCCTCGAAGTCGTTCGGAATTTTGCTCCTCAGAATAAAGAAGCGATTCTTCCAATTCTTCAGGGAGGAAGGCAGATTGGTAAAGAGCCCACAACGAGGCTTCGCCTGGAAGAACCAAGACTGCCGTCCTTTCTACGGTCAGCCTATGTAGTTCGGTAAATACTTTAGCTGTAGGATGGAGTCCCTTGGCACGGCAGAGCCCCCTGAAAGCCACCAGGATCCGCCATGAGTTCGGGTGAACTTGGGCGATGCACACTTGGTGAAATTTTAAGACCTCTTTGAAGAAATCGTCTAGAGGGAACCGTAGATCGGCTTTTAATTGTTCTTCGTAGACCATGATCATATCATTCTCTTCGAAGAAGTGATCGGCACGAAGATCGCCGTGGCACTTAATTAGCTCGTACGAATCAGGCCGAATGTTGTATTCTTGGCTAAACGATTGTAGGTCGGTTTCCTGAAGGATCGACGGTAGCTCGTCCATAGGAAGACTTTCCCTCCCTGAAGAATGTACATGCCTTGAAGATGTTGCTTGCCCCTGAACTGGGGCAGAGGCCCTAGCAGGTTCAGTCCGAACGCTCGGTCCGACCACCTCTACCTCATCGGATGACCACGAGACCTGAACGGAAGGGGGGCTTGCCGCTCTCTGACCCTCGGCGCCGCTCATTTTCAAAGGAAATAAAGAACTTAAACTAAAAGAAAGATCAAAGCCCTTACCGAAATCTGATCGGCGTCGGAAGAACTTGAGAAAACGAGAGAATTTTGAAGTTGTGAGCGAGAGACTGAAAATGACATACGGGAGCAACTGGCTAACCCCACCCCTATTTATACTCGTTCGAGCATTTAATGCTCACAATGTTCCAGGCACTGCATCCGGTAGCGGGACTCGCCAGCTATTCTGACACATCTCACGAATATTCCCAAGATTCCATGAAGAGATCGGTTAATTATAGAGCGGCAGATCAAGGTGTTTTGAATTACGGATCGGATAAGTGTCATTCAAATGAAGAATCAGATCGGGTAATCACATAAAAGATTGAAAAATAATTAATGCAATAATAATAATAAGATGATAATCGACAAAATAAAATCTTTATTTCCAAAAGATCGGATTACGTCATTTCGGTGATCTCTAGGGATCGGATTACACTAAAATTGGACTACATCATTTCGGTGATTTCTAGAGATCGGATTACATTGAAAATAAAATACATCATTTGGGCGATCTTTAGAGACCGGTGGAACATCCCATCTAAAGGGCCTATGTCAAAAGCCAACATTGTGGCTGATCCAAAGGGTGTCACCGACCAGAGCCGAGCCGCTGTCGGAACACCCAATGTGGAGGAAAGCCGCTGTCGGAACACCCAATGTGGTAAGAAGCCGAATAAACTTGGAAGAGCAACCGCCAAGGGTCGGCGGAACATTAGCAGTTTTCTCGGCCGAAATCGGTTCGCCGATTATACCGGTCGAACGACTCGAGATCGGCACGATCGAGGTCCGCGATCCAGATCGGTTAATTGGTCCAGTTCTCTCACCATTATCAGATAAGGTTATCACGATTATTCGATCACCGGGATCGTAAATTTTCAGTCGGGGAATAGAGAGGTCCATCGGAAAGGGATCAACAGCCACAATCGTGGCCGGAACTACTGCCGGAGCAGTTAGAACAGGAAAGTAAGAAGGAAGGGAGAAAAATCAAATAAGGAAAGTCTCTTCTGTCAGGGGTATATATAGGGGAAAATCGGGCATTTATTGCTAGGCAGAAAACGAAGCGGACACTTCGGGAATCGAGAGGAATTAATGCTTTGACCGGACCGGGCCTGATTAAGGGAAGGATTGGAATAATAGAGATCGGAAGATGGGAGACCAGTATGAAAGATCGAAAAAGGAGCGTATTAAGAGGATCAAAAAAGAGGAGAGATCGGAAAGCAAAGAGAATAAGACAAATCCCAATAACTATCGCCAGAATCAGAGCCGAGGTAGTTAAAGCGTTGCAGACAAGATCTCCACTGCACGCCTGAGAATCGCCCGCAATGCTGACAGGTGCCAGAGTATGTCATGACAGTCCTGTACATCTCAATCGCCACCGTTGATCCCACTTGTAAGGACGAGCCAGGAGCCCTTGGATCAAAGAGGAAGACGACAAGGCCAGCGCCTTTCATTCCCAGTCCTTGGATTGCCCAGGTCAGCAAAGTTTGGGACCGTCAGATTAGAAAAAGAAAAGGACAAATATTCTGGAGAGGATCTCAGCCGTTCATTTTAATTCTCTTTAATTCTCAAGCATCCGATCATGTCCTTTGAAATCTTGACCCTCCATCTCCCTCAAGATAAATCCTGACCCTTCACAGGGAGCACCCGGTCCCTATAAATACCTACATGAAAAACTGTTCGGGGGGAACAAAAAAAGAAAGAAGATTGTTACTATAGCGGAAGAACTCTGAAATTTAATTCAGATCGTTACTCTGCTTTCATAAGAAGAACTTTTGGAACCAGTTTCCTGAAGTGTTTTCTTAAAAAGATTTTGAACACCGAAACTCTTCATTTTCGGCTCGTTCATTATCCCGTAACGTTCACATTTTCATTTCCTTGTTATCTTCATTTTCCCTTCCATCGTCCATTTAAACTCGGGTACAAATCTGACTCGATTGAATTTAGAGAAGCACTCTTTGTTCCAAGGCGGACCTTAATCTCCCGGCTATCAACTCGCAATCTTATTGCTATTTGTCATCTCGTAGTTATTTCAATAGATTTGGCCCCCTTACAGGTAAGTGCTCATATTGCCGTTTTTATTAAGTGTTCGTTTTTATTTTACGCATTTCCATTATTCTTTTTATGTATGTAATTTTCTCCAAGTTCATATTGTGCTAAAAAAAAACCCAAAGAATGTTATTCCCGAGTTTACTTCTTTATTGATCAGTCTATTCTTTTCGTTAATCTTTGTTATTCCTAAATGCAAGTCTTCTAGTCCCTAGTAGCGCATAAGTGGTTGGATAAAACATAGGTAACTGTATTTTAAGGGTCTCTTTAAAAGAGAGGGTCTAAATAACACGTCAGGGAAATGGCAAAATTGAATTACTAGGCTGACGTAGAAGGCGATCCGGCATAACTCCATAAGGCGAAATAAAAACCAAATCTCAGATAAGTAAAATGGAACAGATAGGATACTAGTAAGGTGACCACATGGAAGGTCGATAAAATTCAGTCCGGCATCCCTTATTTAGTCATAAAGTACCAATGAGTTAAAAGAAGCCTTATTACAACCCTTGGCATCTTTGAATACTAGAACTCTTAAACTTAGGCTCTTATGATATATAGCTGTGATCAAATTTCGAAGGGATCGGAAGAGTCTTTATCCGAGTCCCATTAAAATAAAAGGAGATCGGAGGAGAGTTCTTACCCGGTTCTCAAACTAAAAATGTTAATAAATATTTAAAAGGAGATCGGAGGAGAGTTCTTATCCGGTTCTCAAACTAAAAATGTTAATAAATATTTAAAAGGAGATCGGAGGAGAGTTCTTACCCGGTTCTCAAACTAAAAACGTTAATAAATATTTAAAAGGAGATCGGAGGAGAGTTCTTATCCGATCCTCAAGCTAAAATTTTAATAAATATTTAAAAGAGATCGGAGGAGAGTCCTTATCCGATTCTCACTTAAAAACTTTAACAAACATTTAAAAGAGATCGGAGGAGAGTTCTTATCCGATTCTCAACCCAAAATTTTAATTAAAAGAGATCGGAGGAGAGTTCTTATCCGATTCTCAATCCAAAATTTTAAAAGTGATCGGAGAAGAGTTCTTATTCGATCCAAAATTCGAATCTTAATCTAAAAGAGATCGGAGGAGAGTTCTTATCCGATTCTCAAATTGAATTTTAACCAAATAGCCCCTTCAAACAAAATTAACACATAATAAAGAACTCACTAAGGTTGTCTCATTTACTTATGTATCCGGTAATCAATTTAGTGAAAAATCAAATATTCCTTTTGTTAAAAGGATTAACATTTCCATTCAAGCCCTCCTAACTAATTTATAAAGAATGCAAAGTTAAATCTACTTACTTATTAAGGATTTAGGTGGGTGCCTAACACCTTCCCCACCCGTTTACGGACCCCGAACTTAGAATCTCTGTTTTGAAGTGGTTCAATTTATCTTCACTGTCGCAAAGGGATTTCGCGGTCGCCTGGACGATCACTCACCGAAGTGGGAAAAGTGAGGAGTCGCCACCTTAGTTTTGAGGGAAACTAAAGAAAACCATTTGGGAAGATAAATTAAAAATGAAACCATTTCAAAACAGAGATTCTAGGTTCGGGGTCCGTAAACGGGTGGGGAAGGTGTTAGGCACCCCACCTCGTCCCTTAATAAGGGTAAGTAGATTTAATTTTGCGTTCTTTATAAATTAGTTAGGAGGGCTTGAATGGGAATGTTAATCCTTTTGGCTAAAGGAACATTTGATTTCTCACTGAATTTGGATCACCCAGATACACAAGTAAATGAGACCACCTTAGTGAATTGACGTTACGAATTTTTTAGTTCTGAGATTATTTTGCGTATGGGTTAAGATTTGGTGTGAGAATCGGATAAGAACTCTCCTCCTATCTCTTTTAAATTAAAATTTTGGGAGGGAGATCGGATAAGAACCCTCCTCTGATCTCCTCTAGACATTTATTAAAATTTGAGTTGGGACCGGATAAGAACTCTCCTCCGATCTCTATTTAATGGTTATTTATTAAAACTTTGAGTGGAGACCGGATAAGAACCCTCCTCCGATCTCTATTAAATGGTTATTTATTAAAACTCTGAATGGAGACCGGATAAGAACCCTCCTCCGATCTCTATTTAATAGTTATTAAAATTTTGAGTTGAGACCAGATAAGAACTCTCCTCCGATCTCTTTTAAATTAACAGGAGCCCGAAAGGGACTTTTCCGATCTCCCGGATTTTAATTTCAGCTACATGACATAAGAGCCTAAAGCTAAGGATTCTGGCATTCGAAGATGCTGGGGATAAGGCTTCTCGATACCTTTTGGCTAGATGGGGAAAACTAGACCTGATTTACCGACCTTTCATGTATTCATTTTACCAATATCTATTAATGATCGATCTATTCTGTTTTGTTTATTTTGGTTTTATTCCACTTTATGACCTCTTTGTCGAATTGCTGTTTATGTCAGCCTAATAGTTTGGCTATCTTCCTGACTCGTTATTCAGGTTCTTTCTTTTAAAAGGGATCCTTAAGTTGCAGTTACCTACGTCTTACCGGACCATTTACACGCTACTAGGAGCTAGAAAAACTTGCATTCAGAAACGACGAAGATTAATAAAATAACGGACTAATCACTAAAGAGATAGCTTGAGAGTAACATTCTTTTGAGTCCCTTTTGCACAAAATGAACTTGGAGATAATCACATACGTAAGAAGAACAAAGAAAGTGCGAAAAATTAATGTAAACACTTAGTAAAACAGCAATATGAGCTCTTACCTGTGAGGAGCCAATTTTACTGAAATAGCTATGGGGTGGCAAATAGAGATAAGACAGTAGACTGATTAGCTTGAGAGCCGATGTTCGTCGGGAAGTGAAGGGAGCTCAGCTAAAATATAATCAGATTAAGATAAAGCCGAGTGGAATGAAGTTTAGCTTAGACAGTGGGGATGAAAACAGAGATGATAAAGGGCTGAAAGTGAGGGTGTGACCAGATAATGAACAAACTGGAAATGTAGAGTTCCAGTATCCAGAATCCTTTTCAAGAAACACTTCAGAAAACTAGTTTTAAAAGTTTTTCCAATCAACACTTCAGAGTAGCGGAATAACAAACTAAATGAAGTTTTTAGAGTTCTTCCGCTATAATAACAGCCTCTCCCTTTTTGTCCGTCCGTCCTCTGAACAGTTTTTTCATGCTGGTATTTATAGGAATCGGGTGCTCCCCATGAAGGGTCAGGATTTATTTTGAGGGAGATGGAGGGTCAAGATTTCGAAGGACATGATCGGATGCCCAGGAATTAAAGAGAATCAAAATGAATGGCTGAGATCCCTCTTCAGAACGTTTGTCCTTTTCTTCTTTCAATCTGACGGTCCCAGATCTTCTTGTCCGGAACGATCTAAGGGCTAAGAGCGAAAGACGCTGGTATTGTTGTCTTCTCTCTTGATCCAAGGGTTCCGGGTTTGTCCTTATAAGTGAGATCAACGGTGGGGATTGGGATGTACAAAACTGTCACGACATACCCTGGCACCTATCAGCATTGCGAGCGATTCTTAGGCGTGCGGTGGAGATCTTGCCTGCAACGCTTTAACTACCTCGGCTCTGATTTTGACAACGGTTATTTGGGATTTGTCTTATTCCTTTTGTCTTCCGATCCCTCTTCTTTCTGATCTCTTTCACACGTTCTTTCTGATCTTTCATGCTGGTCTCCCATCTTCCGATCTATTATTCCGATCTTTCCCTTCCTTAGGTCCGGTCTGGTCAAAGCATTAATTGCCCATCGATTCCAGAAGCGTTCGCTTCGTTTTCTGCTCAGCAATAAATGCTCATTTTCACCTATATATACCCACAATGCGAGACATTTCCTTCATCTGATTTTCCTCTCTTCCTTCTTACTTTTCCTGTTCTAGCTGCTCCGGCGGAAGTTCCGACTACAACTGTGGCTTTGATCTTTTTCCGATGGACTTCTTTACTCACCGACTGAAAATTTACGATCCCGGTGATCGAATGACCTTAACTGATGATGGTGAGAGAACTGGATTTGACCGATCTGTATTGCGGACCGCGGTTGTACCGATCTCGAGTTGCTCAACTGAGTTCATTCGGCTTCTCATCACATTGGGTGTTCCGACAGCGGCTTTCCTCCACATTGGGTGTTAAATGGCGCCTCGGTTACGATGGTGACACCTTTGGATCAGTCACAATGTGACATTCCGATCCCTAGAGATCGCCCAAATGATGTATTTTGTTTTCAATGTAATCCGATCTCTAGAGATCACAGAAATGATGTGATCCAATTTTAATGTAATCCGATCCCTAGAGATCGCCCAAATGATGTAATCCGATCTTTTGAAAATAAAGACTTTATTTTGTCGGTTATCATCTTATTATTTTTGCATTGATTATTTTCCGATCTCTAATGTGATTATCCGATCTGGTTCTTTACCTGAATGACACTTAACTGATCCTTTATTCAAAATATTTAACTTATTATGCCGATCTCCAATTAACCGATCTCAGAACATTCGGATATTTGAGAGAAGTGTCAGAACAGCTGTCGAGTCCCACCAATCGATGCGTTGCCTAGAACCTCGCGAGCATTAAATGCTCGGACTAGTATAAATAGGGGTGGGAGGGTTAGCCAGTTGTTCTCTCATTCCATTTTTAATTCCCTGCTCACAACTTCGAAGTTCTCTCGTTTTCTCAAGTTCTTCCGACGCCGATCAGACTCCGGTAAGGGCTTTGATCTTCTTTTTTAGTTTAAGTTCTTTATTCCTTTTGAAAATGAGCGGTGCCGAAGGTCAGAGAGCGGCGAGCCCTCCTTCCATTCAGTTTTCATGGTCGTCCGATGAAGAAGAGGTAGTCGGGCCAAGCACGCAAACCGAACCCCCTAGGGGGCGGATCATACCATCAAGGCGTGCACCTGTTTCAGGGAGGGAGACTCTCCCTATAGATGAGCTACCGTCGGTTCTTCGAGTATCCGATCTGCAATCGTTTAGCCAAGAATACAACATTCGGCCTGATTCGTACGAGCTAATCAAGTGCCACGGCGATCTTCGTGTCGATCACTCCTTTGAAGAGAATGACATGGTTATGGTGTACGAGGAACAGTTAAAGGCCGGTCTTCGGTTCCCTCTAGATGACTTCTATAAGGAGGTCCTAAAACTTCACCGAGCATGCATTGCTCAAATTCATCCTAACTCGTGGCGGATCTTGGTAGCCTTTCGAGGTCTATGCCGAGCTAAGGGAATCAGACCTACGGCTAAGGTGTTCGCCGAACTGCACAGACTAACTCGTCGAAAGGATGACGAACACTGGTTCTTTCAGGCGAAGCCTCATTGCGGGCTCTTTTCCGATCTGCCCTCATCCCTTAAGAATTGGAAGAACCGTTTCTTCATTCTGAGGAGCAAAGATCCGAGCTGCTTTGAGGACTTCCCCCGTAGCTGGTGGTACCAGGGGCCTTTGCTTCCGAAGCATATTACCCTGAACCAGGAAGAAAGCTTAGTAGTGATGGATCTGAAGAGTCTGGCCGCCACTCAAAAGTATTCTTGTTTGGATGCGGTGACTGCCGAGTTGCATCATTAGACTATTCAACTGCTCACCGGCCAAGACCGCGAACTTCTGCTCCCTGACCTCGGCATTGGTATTTTCTATATCTCAGCTCTCAGGACCTTAGCGATCTCACTGACCTTTTCTTTGTGCAGGTATGGCGGGTGGTGAGGGTTCTAGGAAACGGAAGAAGGACAAAGAGATCTCCCGGAGAATAAAAGAGATGAAGCGTTCGGAAATGCTTCGAACACCTGGTCATGAATCTGGGGAAGTACAAGGGGACCTGCCGACCGCTGAAGCTGTCCGATCTCCTCCTAGATTAGAAGAGCAACCTCCGGCTCTTCCAGTTGTTCCAAGCACGGAAAGGGGGCCTTCTCAATCTTCTGGGAGGACCTCTTCTCGTGGCGCTCAAAAGCTAATCGAGTCCCTGAAGAATAACCGAACTGTTCGGGAGAACCCCGGTTTTGCCCAAGTCTTGGGGTCTTCCATCTTTCTTCTGGAGGATCGGGACAGGCTATCCTCGAACAGCCTTGATGATATCTTGACTTAATCCATGAGCCTGAACGTGGAGTGCCTGGTGAATCAGACCATGGTTTGGGAAAAGGTTCGTGCAGGTAAGGAGATCGGGAAGAAAAATCGAAGTGGCTTCCTCTGATCCCAACTCTCATCCGCTCAAGATTATATATCTCAAGTTGAGGGGCGGGCGAAGTTTTATGAGGACAGGGTGGCCGAACTGAATCTTGTTCTGGCTGAAAGGAATCGGGTTCTCGGAGAAGTCCAGGCGCTACAGGCCAACGAAGCTGCTCAGGTCGCCCAACTCATCGACGAGCTTAAAGAGAAAGACGGGGAGCTTAAGGAGAAAGATGAAGAGATGGTGACGGGAATAGCCGGGGCCTATGTGAATGCTCACAAGGACCTCTTGGCCGAACTCCAGAAGCGTTACCCAGGGGAGGACTTCTCTTGGATGGCCGAGCTGGCTCCTGAGGGCGACGATGAGGACAGTGAGGAGGAAGCCGAGGGTGGGAGAGAGAGTGAGCAAAATGTAAATCAGGCTGGGGGTGACCCTCCAGCTGAATAGCTTGTACAAAAAATGAAATGAAATGGGCTCTCTTTTGTTCAATGAATGGATGTGATTGGAAAATCTCTGAATTGCCTTAGTATTTGATTGTATGAGCATAGCGAAACAAGAACTAAATGCAATTATTAATCTAAGTATAAGAGATCGGAAAGCACAATAAGCATGAGATCAGTGGGGAAGAAATGCTGAATGGGACTTGATTAAAACTGAAAATTTAACTAACACTTAAGATTGGAATCCTTTTTAAACCGAACCAAAACCTTAACTCTTAAACTTTCGAATGGGAGATCGGCAATAAAACTGGTAGGAAAAGATCTAGTGCCAGTTCATTTATCAGGAATATACTTGACGGGCCCTGAGTTTCGACAATGGGTTTGAGAGATCGGTGAGCGCTAGACTGGTAAAGCTTTGACTGATGCGAGAACTTAACAATTTGATTTAATTCTTTGCGGGGAGAGATCGGAATTGTGACAGCCTATCAAAGAGGGATCGGAAATGTGATTAGCTGTCCGAAGGAGACTTAGTACCGGGGATCGGTTTCAAAGTTTTATTGATTTTGGGGATCGGTTTCAAAGTTTTATTGATTTTGGGGATCGGCCAAAATATGGTGTTGACATTCACAAATGGTTTTCTTTAGTTTCCCTCAAAATTAAAGTGGCGACTCCTCATTCTTTTCCACTTCGGTGAGGGTTCGTTCAGGCGACCGCAAAACACCTTGCGACAATAACAAGATGAGGAGAAAAAAAAAAGGTATAATAATAGGTATGAAAGAATGAACCAGAACAGGTTGTAGAGAGAGCAGAGAGACCCCAAAAACTAGAAATAAAAGCTTTATGGCTCTGATACCATGTTAGAAGAAAGAATACAAGTAATGAAGGAAAGAATTGTGTATTTGTCTGTGTCTCATTTACAGAGATATTACATCTATTTATACATGAGAATATGAACTAATTTGGACAAGAATAATAATTGCTATAATTATGCTACACAAATCTCCTATAATCATGCTAATTACTGTAATTATGCTACACAAATCTCCTATAATCATGCTAATTGTTGTAATTATGTTACACAAATCTCTTATAATCATACTAATTGCTGTAATTATGCTAACAATAATCATCACAAATTTTAGATCCATGCATCTGGTAAATGAAAAGGAGTTTCTTTTATTATTATTTTAAATAATTTCGAATTAATTTTGTATTTGATAAGTACAAGTACAGAATGGCAATGAATATTTGATAAATACAATTCAACAAATTCAACTTCCAAGGTTTTACTTTCTCTCCCAAGTATGTTGTTCAGAAGAAGAGATGGATAAAACCATATTTAAACTTAACAAATACTAAATCAAAGAATTGTGCAAAAATTAAAAAAAAAAATAAAGGAATATTATTCTCGTACTTCAGCAAAAAATTAAGTGGTGTCCAGAGAAAATTTCTCATCAGTTCACCATCTTGCAGTTCAAACGAACTTGACCTTGATTTCCAGTCAGTGGTTTTATATTGCCCATCTTAACCATAGAGTTGGCAAAATCATTCCAGAAAGCTGGCGCATTTGAGCTATAAGTATTCACAAGATTATCAGTAGAGCCACCATTGAAGAGTTATTGATCAGAGTGAAGAAGCCCTTTCTTATTTTTCAAGTTGGTGAAGTAAGCAATGTCAAAGCATGCAGGTGTTGGGTCTAGAGGTGCAAGGTTTCCATCACCTCCATTAGGTGGACAAGTTGATCTTTGCTTTTGTGCAAATTTTGGGTCAATATTAGTTTCATTGTAGATCCTATTCTTGAAGGCACCGCACTTTGAGAAACCTAGAGTATGGCCACCAGATAGCACAACAAGGTCTTTCTCGTCGAGACCTTGCTTCTTGAAGCCATTAATGAGCTCAAGAAGGTCTGCAAAAGGTGATGGGAGGTCGGTTTCATGCGGTCCTACTAGTCGTGGTGAGTCTCTCCTCCCCAGTTGCACCTCCCATGTTGGGCCACCAAGCTGCGCATTTTAAAAAGAAAAAAAATATTAAAACATTAACAATGGAGGAGATAATTTGCTTCTATTTGTGCTTAATTTCAATTCTTTCATGTCAATATATGCAAAGAATAGAAAATGGATTAATTAGATATATAGATATATACCGCAACTACTGTAATCGCGGTCAGAATGCTAAGATGTCTGCACAAGAGACCACTGCACCTCCACAGGCTTTGTCCACCTCTGACTTAATTTGATCGATAACTTCAAATCCCCTAGCAGAATTTGCATTAGGGAGGACATTCTTTTCACTGTCAATGGTGGGAGAAGGATCCAAAAGAATTGAAGCATCACAGCCCTATACAATAAAAACCCAATACAATTCATATAAAAAAAAAAAAAAAAACTAAATTTACGAAGAGAATTTTTCTCAACTATGTCTATATATATACATACATTAACAAAACAATCGTGGAAGTACAGACGCAATAAGGAAGCACCCATGCGTCGTTCTCTGTACACTGCAGCCTCAACAACTCTTTTGATAGTTGGTAAAGCATTGGGACTATTAGCATAATTACAACAATTAGTATGATTATAGGAGATTTGTGTAGTATAATTACAGTAATTAGCATGATTATAGGAGATTTGTGTAGCATAATTACAGCAATTATTATTCTTGTCTAAATTAGCTCATATTCTTATGTATAAATAGATGTAATATCTCTGTAAATATGACACAGAAAAATATACGATCCTTTCCTTCATTACTTGTATTCTTTCTTCTAACATGATATCAGAGCCGCAAAACTTTTATTTCTAGTTTCTGGGGTCTCTCTTCTCTCTCTACAACCTGTTCTGGTTCATTCTTTCATTCTTGTTATTATACCATTTTTTTTTCTCCTTATCTTGTTATGAATGGAGAAATATGATATTTCAAAACCTATAGCAACAGTTCTGACTAGTTCCAACTATAATCTTTGGGTTTAAGAAATGAAAAGTTTTTTGATAGGACGCAAGCTTTGGCGTATTGTTACCGGAGATATCACTACGCCGACAAGAGAGAACGATGAAACTGATGCAAAATTTGTTGACTGTCTTAAGGATTGGGATAGTAAAAATCATTAGATCATCACCTGGTGTCACAATACTTCTGTCTTATCCATCCACATCCAATTTGCTAATTATGACTCTGCAAAAAAAATCTAGGATTTTTTGGCTAATCGATATCAGACCACTGGACTTGCCCACTATTATCAGTTGTGGACTACTCTTCATAATTTGAAACAAGAAGCAGGTCAATGTGTGAATGATTTTCTTGCCCAGGTCCAACTCATTTGGAATCAAATATCTCAGGCCAAAATTAGTGAAGATCATCTTCATCTCATTCAAGTTCTAATGGCTCTTCGATCAGAATATGAGGCCGTTCGAGCGTTCCTGCTACATCGAAATCCACTCCCATCATTGGATACTTCTATTCAAGAGATTATTTTTGAAGAGACTCATCTCAATTTGGATAAAACTCCTCAATTTGAAACTGCTCTTGCAACAACTCGATCCTCACATTAGAAATCTGGCAATCAACTCTGTAAGAATTGTAATCAAATTGGTCATGCTTTTGCATATTGTCCTACTATAGAATGCATATATTGTCATGGTTACGGTCATATTCTTGAACATTGTCCCACACGCTCTCCAAGACCAAAAGGAGGGCATTCTAAATTCAAGAATGTTTCAAAGCCTGGATCTTCCTTTGTCACTGTTGTTGCTGCTATTGAGGGTTCTACTGCCATCACCATGAGTGATCTTGAGGCACTATTCAAACAGGTTATCTCTTCTAATTCTCTTGTTGCCATGTCTGCCACTTCGGGTAATTCTTATTGGCTTTTTGACTTTGCATGTTGCAATCATATGACTAGTAATTTTAAATTCTTATCTTCTGCAAAACCTGTATCTTCCTTACCACCAATCCATACTGCAAATGGTACTAAAATGAACATCACACATACTGGTCATGTGTCTACCTCAAATCTTCATCTCCCTGACACCTATTATATCCCAAATTTGGCACTCAATCTTATTTCTGTTGGTCAGTTATGTGAAAAAGGACTAAATGTTATTTTTTCTCCCCATGGTGTCCAGGTACAGGATCCACAAACGGCATAGATTCTTGGGGAGGGTCGCAGAGTGGGTTGATTATTTGAGCTTGCATCTTTACATCTTCCTCAGAGATTTATTGCTGCAGCTACAATCCCTAATTCCTCCATTCACCAATGGCATCTTCATCTTGGTCATGCTTCTGTCAGTAAAATTCAACCTTTAATTTCTCATGGATTATTAGGATCTACTAAGTTTGAGTCATTTAATTGTTTAAATTGTCAGCTTGCAAAATAACCTGCATTATCTTTTTCTCATAATAATACTACTTCAGACACTCCTTTTGGTTTAATTCATTCTGACATTTGGGGTCCTTCTCCTATTTCTTCAATAAATGGTTTTCGTTATTTTGTGATATTTATTGATGATTATTCTCAGTTTACTTGGATATATTTTTTGAAATACCGATCTGAGTTATCACAAATTTACATCACATTTGCAAAAATGATTAAAACTCAGTTCTCTTGTGACATTAAAATTCTCCGAACAGATAATGCCATGGAATATCAGGATTCTTCTTTACTTCAGTTTCTTAGTCAACAAGGCACCATTGTTCAACGTTCTTGTCCTCACACCTCTCAATAGAATGGGCGAGCCAAACGCAAGTATCGCCATATTCTTGATTCTGTACGTACTCTTCTTCTTTCTGCCACATGTCCAGAAAAATTTTGGGGAGAAGCAGCTCTTCATGCTGTTTATATTATTAACCGTCTTCCTACCTTGGTTCTTCATAATTTATCTCCTTTTGAAAAGTTGTTTGGACAACCTCCTGACTATTCCATCCTTAAACCTTTTGGATGTTTTTCTTTTGTTCTTTTACAACCTCATGAACATACCAAATTAGAACCCCATGCTCATTTATGTTGTTTTCTTGGTTATGACATTGAACACAAAGGGTATCATTGTTGGGATCCTATTTCTAATAAGTTACGCATCTCTCGTCATGTTACATTTTGGGACAATACTATGTTCTCTTCTCTTTCCAAATTTCATCACTCTGTCAATACTGACTCTCTATTTTTCACTGACTCCTCCAAAGAGCTGTTTCCAAGTCCTGATCCAGGTGATTGTGATGTGCTCAATATTAGCCCAACTACACCTGCCCCTATTGAATCTGCACCAGTTGTTGATCCAGTACCTGCGCCTGCATCTCCTCCTAGCACTACTCTTCGTCGTTCTACCCGTGTAAGAGAAACTCCTCATTATCTTTCTGATTTTCACTATTACTCTACTATTGCAACCCTTCATGAGCCTCGTTCTTATCGTGAGATAAGTACTGACCCTCTTTGGCAGCAAGCTATGAGCGATTTAACTTCGTGCTTTAGAAAACTCATACTTGGGATTTAGTTGATCTTCCACCAAACAAGACCCCTATTGGTTGTAAATGGATTTACAAAATCAAGACCCATTTTGATAGAACTATTGAACGCTACAAAACTCGCTTAGTAGCCAAAGGGTACACTCAAGAGTATGGTATCGACTATGAAGAACTTTTGCTCCAGTGGCCCGATTAACATCTATTCGCAGTCTCTTAGCTATTGCTGCAGTTCGTAAATGGAAACTTTTCCAGATCAATGTCAAAAATGCTTTTCTTCATGGTGATTTAATAGAAGAGGTTTATATGCATCCTCCTCCTGGTTATCATTCTCCTCATAAGGTTTGCAAACTTCGGCGAGCCTTATATGGATTAAAACAAGCTCCCAGGGCCTGGTTTGCCAAATTTAGTTCCACTCTTGCTCAACTTGGTTTTCTCTCTAGTCCACATGATTCTGCATTATTCACTCGCCGAACTAACATTGGTATTGTTCTTCTGTTACTTTATGTTGATGATATGATAATAACAGGAGATGATTCATCTGGTATTTCAGAGTTACAACATTATCTCAATCAACATTTTGAAATTAAAGACCTGGGTTTTCTCAGCTATTTTTTGGGTCTTGAAGTTTCTAAAAATTCTGATGGCTATTATCTATCTCAAGCCAAGTATGCATCCGACTTACTTTCTCGAGCAGGCATCACTGATAGCAAAACAGTATCAACCCCATTGGAGCTCAATTGCAAACTTACACCTCTTGATGGCACTCCTCTTGATGATCCTACTTTATATCGACAGCTTGTCGGGAGTCTTGTTTATCTCACAGTTACTTGACCTGATATTTCATATGTTGTTCATCTGGTCAGCCAGTTTATGTCTGCTCCTTGCTCAACTCATTTCTCTGCAGTACTTCGAATCCTTTGTTATATCAAAGGCACTCTTTTTCATGGTTTGCACTTTTTCGCTACCTCCTCCCTAGTATTATCTGGCTACTCTGATGCTGATTGGGCTAGTGATCTGACAGATCGTCGCTCTACAACTGGTTATTGTTTCTTCTTGGGTAATTCTCTTATCTCTTGGCGTAGCAAAAAACAAACTGTTATTGCACGTTCTAGCACAGAATCTGAATATCGTGCTCTTACTAATGCTACATCTGAATTACTTTGGTTACAGTGGTTATTAACTGATTTGGGTGTCACTCATTCTTCTGCCACAATGCTTCATTGCGATAATAGAAGTGTCATACTGATTTCTTATAATGATGTATTTCATGAGCGTACCAAATACATCGAAATTGATTGTCATTTTATACGTCATAATGTTGCTCATGGCACTATATGTTTGATTCCTGTCTCCTCTATCAGCCAAATCGCTGATATATTCACCAAAACGTATCCTCCAGCTCGCTTTTAGGATCTCTTAAGCAAACTCAAGTTGGCACCTATGCTACCACCTTGAGTTTGAGGGGGGGTGTTAGTATAATTAAAGCAATTAGCATGATTATAGGAGATTTGTGTAGTATAATTACAGCAATTAGCATGATTATAGGAGATTTGTATAGCATAATTACAACAATTATTATTCTTTTCTAAATTAGCTCATATTCTCATGTATAAATAGATGTAATATCTCTGTAAATATGACAAAGATAAATACACAATCATTTCCTTCATTACTTGTATTCTTTCTTCTAACAGGAACAAACTCCATTATAGTAAGAGGGAGTTAGTGAGGAAGAAGCTGTTGCAACGAGAACCAAAATAAGGTACCCACAAAGACGGAAGGTGCTACTTGAAGCCATTTGGTTAATTCTAACAGCGTACTATAGTGAACGTGTAAATGCTAATTCTGGATTCGAAGGCGAAAGATGTAGTGGTAGGTTTTGTGTGTCTAGTGGGCAAGGAGATATGGGTATATATATATATATAGATATGAAGAGCATATGTAAACTTGAGTTTGACTTGGGCGGTGGATGTGACTATGTCCATGCAAGGGAAGGGAATGAGTAGTAGGCATTGTTATGATTTGGTCTTTGTATATTCGCAAGTTGTGTAGGTAGTAAGAATTAGCTGCTCTATTTCGTTGAAACCCGCCAAGTTTCTCCACTTTATTAAGCCAGCCTAAACGCGTAAGCAATTGGAAATGCGTAATTATGACTTCTCAATTTTATATTAATGTTGTTAATTTAAGCCATATTGGTATCTAATGGGGCAATAATAAGTCCATTTATGGTGACATGTAAATGAATTGACATGCTTGCTCGTGTGACCTCAATAATTGACATTAGTCACAATTTTTACGAGGAGAGGCAATTAATATTGGCTAATTATTAGATACACATGAAATATTAAAAATAGTGCTCTCTCTTTAATAGAAAAGTGAGTCATCTCTGTAATATAGAAAGTGAGTCTTACATGATTATGAGAAATGATAGATATGCACTAGGTACACTTAATAATTTCTCATTAATATTTCTAAGCCTATTAGTGTATCTACTTTGATTAATGTTACAACTAATAAGTTAGCTTAATTATTAAGGGAGTTTAACTAAAAATATCAAATTATGATCATCTAAAGAGTCTTTTTTTTTTTTAAGATATAAATAGTTTATTTTTAATAAAAAAAAACTATGGGTTTCATATATACCAAAAACTAATAATTATAATAATTATTTTACATCATTGAGTCAATAGGTAAATGATCAATGTTTTTATTTCATAGTATAGTAAGGTTAAAGATTTGAATTCTAACAGCCTTCATCTCTATTAATTCCTAATGATTTTCGAAATGAAAACGATATAAATCATTTTACATTAACATCGCAATAGTAAACGTATAAACGTATATATTGTTAAATTTATCATCAGCCAATTCCATGTCAACCTTACGGGATGTCAGATTTAAATGTCAACGCATATATTGTTATTTTTTTCCTTATATATACGCATGCTAATAAATTTTTTTTCCAACGGTAATAACTTCATTAATATAAAAGAAATCAATACATTCAAATTGGTTAACCAACTTTATAGAATAATAAATCATTATAAATAGTAAGAGAATATAATGACCGTGTGTGTGTATATATATATATATATATATATATATATATATATATATATATATAATCTTTCTTTGCTAGAATAGGAAGCCCTATTTATTAATCCATAATTGATTAGTAATCAAATTCGAATTAAAAAAAATATAAATATCATTTTTTTTAGATAAAATAACATATTTTTAGGGATTCATACGATGCCTATTATTATTATTCTTTTAATCATTATTAGTCTAAACAAAGTTAGTTATATCTTTCTGGCTTTGAAATATTTGGTGAATGCATGTGTATGGGAAGATGAGATGCTCTAATTAATAAGATTTAGGGGCAGTATTGTTAGAACATGTCCCACATGAGAAAATCACGCTATTTCCAAATAGTCAACCAAAATTAATGATGAACTCAATTCAATATAAAATCGAAATATAAATATTTGGTACTCATATATTTAATAAATAGGTCTTATCTTGATATTACTTTTAAATAAATATTGGATGAAACCTTTTAGGGTTTTTTTTTTTTTTTTTTTTTTTAAAACCTGTCAGAGTTGATTTCATCAAACAACGTGTATCTATATACAGACACCATGATAATTGATACACATACATAATCCCACCCCTACAGCCCTACTCCTATATGTATATATATAAATTGAAGATACAGAATATATAATAGAATTCATCTATCAAATATATGAATATCATATATTTATATTATAAATTTGTCGCAGATCAGATCTAACAAAAACTTCTCATATAAAAATATGGCTTGAGAATAAGGAATGCATAAGCTAATTCTTGAGGTGGATAATTAAAATGTTGTGGGAATGCTTACTGTTGCAGTCCACGAAAATTTTTTGTGGGTATAAATTTGTAAAACATAAAATAAATGGGTCTGAGGTTTATTGGATATGAATCCATTGAAGACCCTCCAACGCTCAAATAAGAGTTAATATGAAAGAATAATATATCAAATTGATTAGGAAGAAGAATATATCTTCATAGATGATCTTATCTCTTTATATAGGATATAGATAATGGTTGGTTATAGTAAGTCAACTATATAATTATATGAATATTATTAACTAACATAATTATAAGATTATATTTCTATTTATAGTGCATAATTATAGGCATTTTTATATTTGGAAATCCTACTAATATTGTTTATCTTTAATCAATATTCTTTCCTTTTATTGAGTAAGTCTTACAGTGGTTGAATTGACTAAATGAATCTTATGGCTAAATCATTAAATATAATTAGACTCATAGGCTATTCGAAAACCTGAGTTACTGAGTCTATATATATATATATATATATATGTTTTGGGGAGCTACATCACTTACTTGTAGAAAGGAGGTGAACGGAAGCAGCAAGAGTAATTAATTAGTTTATTAAAGGATATGGCGATTGCTATAAAAATTAAGAGGTAGAGGTTATCACAAATGCCGAATTGATTGGCTAATTTCGTAACGTAGTTATTGCTAGGCAATATTATCTTTCAAGACCGTCATGTGGGTATGTTTACTTAATTTGATTTTGCAGGGCTTTAGTGGTGTAGCTTGTTCAAGTGATATTGTGTTGCCTAATTTTGAGCTTTTTCCCCATAGAATTAAGAAAATCCACCATATATATACCTGCAAAGATTGTTCTTAATTAACTACATTCTAATGTATTTATTTATCTAATTTATATATTATAGATAATTTAAAATTATGATGAGTTTTTCGAGCCAGTCATAGCTAACTATTTTCACTGGTGGTTATCTTTTTCTTTTTCTCTTTCTCTTTTGTTTTTTTTTTTGTTTTTTGTTTTTTGTGTTTTTCCTATAATCTCAAGATTTATATCCTTTTAGAATAAATTTATATTTATCCTCAATTTATTTTTATTGATAAATATGATTTTTGTCACCTAATTTAGTATGATTTAATGTCTTATCTTTTGTGAGAATTTGGTATATTTCCTCTTTTTGTGAGTATTTGTTGTTTCCTTTGTTTTTTAGATAGGAATACAATGATAACAAATATAAATTTTCCTTTCATAATAATATCAAAATTTGATTGTTTCTAGATTGGGTTCATAGAAAAATCTTGGAGTCAAATAGTGGTAAATTACCACCGAGTGAAACATGTTTCCCGCCGAATGACCAAATCAAATATTCTGTCAATAAGATTAACTCTTTTAAATTAAGATAATCGCTATTATATTTTATATAAATTACTTATTTTAAATTTTTTTATGTAAAATTATAGTAGTATAAAATTTTATATTTTAGAATTATATTCTGTATCCATTAAAATTTTATATTTTAGAATTATATTATGAATCCATTTAGTAAAAATTTTGCACCTTTTATTTTCTAAAAAAATTATGATATGATGAATATAAATGGGTGAACTCGGGTAATTGCTTTGATATTGATTATTAATTTAGTAGGTGAAATTGAAGTGTATATAATGCAATTAAGTCAATATTAATTTCAATTAAGTTCATAATTAATAGGATTTAGACACAAAGTTTCCAACTCTAAAAATATTTAGTGAGTGCTCATAGGTTTTTTAATTGATTACAACCAAACCAACATGGCAAACCGGCACATTCTTTGAAAATATGAAATTTAATTTAAAATAATATTTATTCTTGATTTAAATTATTCCATGACTTAAATTTATTTAATACTCACGACCTGTCATTACAAGAAACATGGTATGAATACAATCCAACAAGAAAATACTACTTGCTGTATCCTAAAATTAAAAATTAATTAATTAACACTTACAAAAAAACAATTAATTCAATTAACAGAGACTCTGTGCCATGCATATACCAGAGAATTAAGGATATATAATTTTCTCTAGCGTGCATGTATTATTTAGCATCAAAGTTGTAAAATAAATTCAACACTTCAAAAAAAAAAAAAATTATCTTCCGCAAATAGACAGCAATCACTTAGTTCACCTTCCTGCAGTTCAAACGAATTTGTCCTTTGTTTCCTGTCAGTGGTTTTATGTTTCCCATCTTAACCATAGACCTAGCAAAATTGGCAGAGAAAGCTTTGCCATTTGAGCTGTAAGTTTTTACTATACCATCAGTGGAGCCACTATTAAAAAGTTGATGATGCGAATGAAAAAGACCCTTTTTCTTGATCAAATTGGTAAAGTATGCAGTGTCAAATCGTGCAGGCGTTGGGTCAAGAGGAGATAGGGTCGAGTTGCCATCAGTGCGTGGACAAGTTGATCTTCGCTGTTGAGCAAATTTAGGGTCAATATTAGTTTCACTGTAGATTCGGTTCCCGAAGACAAAACATTGTGCAAACCCAATACTGTGGCCACCTGAGAGAGCAACAAGAGAGAGCAACAAGATCTCTCTCGTTGAGACCTTGGTTTTTGAAGTTGTTAATAAGTGCAGGAAGGTCCACAAATTTGCACAATCTTTCTTAATAATTTAATTCATGAAATTTTATTTTATTTACAATTTAATCACTATATTTTTAAAATTTAGACCTTATTAAATTAAAATTTTTTAAATTTAAATTATTAAAATATGAATTAATTATTTTAAGATCCTTAAAAATTTTAGTTAATTATAAAATTATTCATATATTTTATAAATTAATCCTTAAATATTATAACAATTAGAAAAAACCCTTATAACTTTGTAAAATGTTAATTATGTCATTATTATTTTAATAATATATAAATAATTATATATAGTTTTTAATTTATAATATTTTTAAATTATATTATATTATTATATATAAAAAAATAAAAAAAATGAATTTGGATGTAAATTGTTATTAAAATAAAACTTCAATAACTAAATTATTTTTATATTAAAAATAGAGTTAAAAATATTTTAGTATTTTTGCTAAATTTAATAAGGAATTAATCATAATTATAACAATAAGGAAGAACTAATTTGTAGGTTTAACCAAATCTCATTGATTAAATTACTAATAAAATAAAATTTTGGAGACTAAATTATTTTTATATTGAAATAGAATAAGGGCATTTTGGTTATCTATTCTAGAAATAACAGTAGCTTAATGGGTGGATCTTAATCTTGGTACTGGAGCTGATTTTCACACAAACTTTATTGGTAAATCGTTCTTATTGTGAGAGTTTTACCTGAATATAACTCTCGTCTCAAAGATAAATAAGTTTCATTTGCATGTATACAACGTGTTTAATAAAAAAAATAATTTGATAAAATTTAAATTCTTACATCTGTTTTTTTTTTTAAATTATTATTACAAATGTACCCACAAAGACAGAAAATGCTACTGAAGCCATTTGGTTAATTAATTCTATCAGCGTAGTATAGTGAATGTGTGAATGCAAATTCTGGACTCTTAAGGCGAATGATAAGGGTATGGATATAAGGGTATTTATATGAAGAGCATATGTAAACTTTAGGGTGACTTGGGCGGTGGATGTGACTGTTTCCATGCAAGGGAAGCGAATGAGTAGTGGGGATTGTTTTGATTTGGTCTTGTACATTTGCAAGTTGTGTAGCTAAGCAAGTGTAAAGTATTAGCTGCTATTCGTTGAAAGCCGCAAAGTTTATCCGCTTAAGTAAACCAACCTAAAGGCGTGATCAATTGAAAATGCATAATAATGACTTCTTAATTTTATATTAATGTTGTTAATTTAAGCTTTTTGGGGGAATAATAAGTCAATTTATGATAATGAATTGACATGCTAGCCCGTGTGAAGGATCTCAATAATTGACATTAGTCACAATTTTATGAGAAAGACAATTAATATTTCTAAACCTATTAGTGGATCCACTTTGAATATTACTGTTACAGCTAATAAGCTAGCTTAATTTTTAAGGGAGTTTAATTAAAAATATCAAATTCTGATCATACATAAAGAAAAGTAATTTCTCTTATTTTATGGGCAAAAAATTTTTTTATTTTTAAAAAAATAAAAAAATGGATTTTATATACTGAAAATTAATATATGATATTAATTATTTTACATAATTAAGTCAATATATACCTGTAAGGACTGTTCTTAATTATTTGCATTCTAATCTATACATCCATCTAATTTGTAAATGACACATTATTTAAAATTATGATAAATCATATGTATAATGTTAAATTCACATAATAAGCAAATTTTCAACGAATTAATATCAAAAAATAAATCAAACAGGAAAGAGATGAGACAGATACTACAAAACATATGAAGATAATGCCATTGGCACCATCATTGGTACAAGGGTATAAATCTAAAACAGCATCTGTTTTGAAAGGAGCTACTTCACAATGCAAAATACCATCAACTGCCAGAAATTAACGTACTCAAAACCAATTGTTATATATATATATATATATATATATATATATATATATAAGAACGATGAATTCAGGATGGTAACTAAGAACATTGTCACTGTTGATAAGATTTCCTTGCACTTTCCAACTTCGTCCGCCATTGTCTTCAATTTTCCTCTTTCAAATATCCATTGATCATTGGCAACTTACGGAAAGTTTTTGACCCCTGCCTTCCTGGCCTCACTATAGGGATAATAACATTTCACAGAGCCTAAATTGTTAAAAGAATTTGCAATCTCATCAACATAAGCAAATATATATGTATTGGTCGGATAACTATAAGTACTCTCAAAATTTTTGTGAGTGCTCAAAGGTTACTTAATAACTACCAAACCAACATGTCAAACTGGCACATTCTTTGAAAACATGAAATTTTTAAAATAATCTTTATTCTTGATTTGAATTATACCACAACTTAAATTGATTTAATACATACGACCTGTCATTACAAGAAACAAATGGGATGAGTGAAATCCAAAAAGAAAATACTATTTTTTTTTAGTAAATTGCAATCCAACACTTTGAAAAAATATTTTAATCTTCCACAAATAGACAGCAATCGCTCAGTTCACCTTCCTGCAGTTCGAACGAATTTGTCCTTCGTTTCCTGTCAGCGGTTTTATATTCCCCATCTTAATCATAGACCTAGCAAAATCGGCAGAAAAAGCTTTGGCATTTGAGCTGTAAGTGTTTACTAGACCATCAGTGGAGCCGCCATTAAAAAGTTGTTGATCCGAATGAAGAAGACCTCTTTTCTGTATTAAATTGGTGAAGTATGCAGTGTCAAATTGTGCAGGTGTTGGGTCCAGAGGCGATAGAGTCGAATTGCCACCAATGCTTGGGCAAGTTAATCTTCGCTGTTGTGCAAATTCAGGGTCAATATTAGTTTCATTGTAGATTCGGTTCCTGAAGACAAAACATTGTGCAAACCCTATAGTATGGCCACCAGAAAGAGCAACAAGGTCTCTTTCGTCGAGACCTTGGTTTTTGAAGTTGTTAATAAGTGCAGGAAGGTCCATAAATGGCGATGGGATGTCACTGTCTGCCTTTGCCCTGCTAGCGGTAGTTGAGTCTCTCCTCCCAAGTTCCACGTTCCATGTTGGCCCTCCAAGCTGCATATTTTTCATATATATTAGCCATCACTAATTGCCATAATTTAGGTTCTACTTTTATATATCATACATGTTTAATTTTCTGCAACAAGCATTAGAGATAATATAGCAATTACCGCAACTACAGAATCGCGGGCTACGACCGCCAAAACGTCTGCGCAGGAGACCACGGAGCAACCACACACTTCGTCCACTGCCTGCTTAATCTGGTCGATAACTTCAAATCCTCTAGCAGAGTTTAAGTTAGGGCGAGCATTCTTTTCACTGTCAATAGTGGGTGAAGGATCCAGAAGAATTGATGCATCACAGCCCTGCATGTATTACCATAAAAGCCAAATCATTAATAAATTATAATTAATAACTTGATTAATTATCATGAAATGATCAAATTTAAATGAGAAATTGGGAAAATGCAGTACATTAACAAAACAGTCGTGGAAATGCAGGCGTAGTAAAGAAGCACCCATCCGCTGTTCTTTGTACACTGCAGCCTCAACGAGTCGTTTAATGGTTGGTAAAGCTTCGGGACACACGCTGTCATAGTAATAAGGAGAAAGCGAAGATGAAGATACACTAGCAACAGCAGCAGCCAATATAATCAAGGCAGAAAGATAAAAGATGCCGCCATGCGAAGCCATGCTTATTGCTTAGTAATTGATGAATTGTGAACTCTGAAAAACTAAGGTGACAGCAAGGTATGTATGAGATTAGGGTGCTTCTTCCGTATTCATCAATGGTTGGTATTTATAGATAGGGAAAGACAAGAGTTTGGTTTCTTTTTCTTGGACTTGGCCAACTCCTAGATGGCTTAGCTTCTGAGAATCTAAGAGTTGCAAGAAACCTTCGGATTCTATCCATGGGGAAATATTAACTGTAGTTTTAAGGAATTGTTTGATCTGGTCATGTATTTTAAAATTTCTCCGTGTACAGACTGTCTAATGTCTGCCTTGATATGTTAACAACCTCTCATTTCTCCGCAATAAATAAATCTGAATTTGATAGATTGGAAATATAAAATTTTTGGCCACTTGTCTGGGCAGGTGAGCTTTTGTTAGAAGCAGCATCTCATCCACATTGATATGGTCAGCACATTCCTATACTACTAATTGATAGTGTCTTAAACAATGTATTTAGTAAGATCGCTGCATTAGAATCAGATAATGTAATGCAGCACATAAACGTCGACCAAAATTATAAATTAAGAAAGAAGAGAAGTTTAAATATATGCTAATAAACCTCCACTGGTTAATGGCTCCGAAGGAGTAGGTCAGTCATCCATATGTGAAATTTCCATAGCATTTGCTTCTCCAACAACTATTTTGTCATCAATTACATTTGCATAATGATTTTAAGGCATGACCAAGTAAAAATGATATTAATAAAATAAAAAAAAAAATATATATATATATATATATATATATATATATATATATATATATATATATATATATATATATTTTTGTTAAACATAATTATTCATCAACACTGCCATTAAGATATCATTAAGCTTAATTTATGCCTTCTTAATTCTTCTAAAACTTCTTATCTAAACTTAATCCACCATATATTCAATATATACACATATGAGATTCATATATTTAATGAGTATATCTCATCATACATTTTGTATTTTGAATCCATAATAAATAAAGTTTAGACAAAAAAAAAATCTTAATTTCTCTTAGGTTGAAGCCGCGTATTATTTATTGTTGAATTGTTTCTGGACAAAAGTTTGGGGTTGGCTATTAGTTGATTGCTTCTCAAGTAACTTCATTCTTGTTTATTCAAAACCTTGTCATGAAATTTTTATTTCTTTTTTTATTTTATTCTTTTGGGTTATGAGAGGGAGTGTCAATTCAAATACTACCCGACCAAATTACAGGCCTTGTTAGCTAATTTCTCTTCCAAAACTTGAACCAGTCATGCAGAACTCCTTAGTTCTACTGGCATGATAGCATATATACGAAGTTTGTTAGTATACCATATATGGACGGATGGATCAATAAAATTGTAGCAATTAGTTAATTGTTGACCCCGTGTAGCTCAAAATGAGCATTGATTTTGATGATAACAAAACTCAAACAGAATCTATCTAACCCAACTTTAAAGTGATGTGTAGATTCTTTGTCTTATTCCTAAAGTATCTTTGAAGTTGCATCTAAGGAGAAATGATACTCAAAGGCATTTCAAGACAAATTCAAAATGAGAAAAGAACAAGACTATGGAAGCCAAGACTCAAAGAAAAGGTATGAAAGGCATAGAGATTGAGTCTTAGGTCTTTTGTGAAAAGAATAGATGAGAACTTAGTCGAATGGAGCTCAAAAATGAAATTTTATTTTCTGATTACTTTTTCTCATCATGACCTTGGACACTACTATTGAAACATTTTTTTTAAGGTCTAAATCATTTTACATTGCAAGTTGAGACGTGCAGCTGTTGACTTAGTTTGCTAACTGATTTGCTAAAATTTTTAGTTTGCTAATGTGTTTGCTAAAAAATTAGTTTACTAACCAGTTTACTGACTGCTACCAATATTTCATTAGTTTACTAATTGATCAGAGCTGCTCAACTTCGCACAAAAGGATAAAATAACGGCCATTTTGTCTTGGGCAGTGTGTATAACGTTCCAAAAGGGTTTCAAACGGTCTAAAATGATTTGGGATTATAAATACACATTCTTTACTTCATTTGCACTTGATAAAAGCTTACATTTGAACTCCAACTTTGATTTTTCATTTATTGCTTTCATTCAAGAGCTTTAAAGTCTTTGAGCTACCATTGGCAAATCAACTCATCTCTTCTTTATAGTTTGATTTGTATTGAGTAAGAGTGAGTGTTGAAACATTAAATTGCATTTAAGAGAGGTTGTATAAGCACCTATTGAAGCTTGAGAGAGTAAGTGCTTGTGATAGCACTTGTGAAGGTTTCAAGCTACCTTGGTAAAAGCTTGGTGTTGAAAAGTTGTAAAGGGCTTTTGGTCTCTTGCCTTCAAAAGAGCAAATAGTGGAGAGAAGACTCAAAGAGGGTTCTTTGAGAGAGTGGATGTAGGCTAGTTAAGCCGAACCACTATAAAAATCGTTGTGTTTGATCTCTCTAACCTTGACCTCCTTATTTTTGTGCAATTTAAATTTTACTTTTTATACATGATATTGAATGTTGGTTGAATAGATTGAATTGATAAACTTGAGGACATATTAAGTGACTTGAGAAATTAGTTGTATATTGTATGATGCATGTTTTGTTAGATATTGCCATATACATTGATTGAGGCTTGAATTGCAACTTAGGAACACATTGTTGAAACACATATTACTTTCATTATATATATAGAAAAGCATCTAGTTGAACAAAGCCACAATTTTTTATTAGACTACAAGTAAGAGCCGAAAAATTGTTAAAGTCCAATTCACCCCCCTCTTGGACTGTTTTGGGACAACATTAATGCTGTTATATATTTGATTTAAGAGATCTCTTAATTTTTTTATTTTAAATTTTTTGTTACATAAAATGCTAAGGGTGTTTGGATAATTATTATCTTTATAACTTTTAAATCCCTGTTGATATTGTTTGGATACTTAAAAAGATTAGATTAACTTTTTATCTTATTAATATTTATACCTTCTTA
This sequence comes from Hevea brasiliensis, assembly GCF_030052815.1. Classification (NCBI taxonomy): domain Eukaryota; kingdom Viridiplantae; phylum Streptophyta; class Magnoliopsida; order Malpighiales; family Euphorbiaceae; genus Hevea; species Hevea brasiliensis. Next base: position 101,157,908 of record NC_079495.1, on the reverse strand, counting down.
GGGAGTTAAATATTGACCTTATGATCAATATCCAAATAGGTGAATTAAGATATTTATTAATCTTTAAAAAATAGAACCAATAACTGATGAGTAACTAATATAATATACTTCTGTAATTTATATCAGCTTTATTTTTAAAACTATTATTTAATTTTATTTTTTATTTAGAATATATTATTCTTTTACATGTAACTCAAAAATAAATATTATTAATATTATTTGATTTTATCTTTTTTATTTACAGTCTTAACACTTTAATTAATGTATTGCAATTTTGTTAAAATATTTTCTATTAATAATAAAAAATATAAAATATTTATTTATTATGAAAAAAATACACTTTTTTTATCTAAAAACTTAAAATTATAAGAATTTTTTTCTTTATCAACAATAACAACTACTTTATTATTTTTTAATTTTATAATTATATTTTTAAAATTATTTAATTATTTTTTAAAGAAATTTAATTACTTTCTTATTTCAATAGTATAATAAATAATATGATAAAAAAATCAATAAATAAATGATATAATATATTAAATTAATAACCATATTTATTTAATAATAACATAAATAATAAATTTATAATTTTATATTTATTTTAATAATAAAATAAATTATATGAAATATATTCTCATTAATAATTATATATATTAATAGCAACAATTAAATATAGTTTTACCAAATACTTAATATAAATCAGCTATCATTATTTACCAACTATCAACTATTAGCTAACAATAACTACTATCCATTAATATATATCAACTGTATTTAATAGTTAAACCAAACATACTCTGAGTTATCAAGTTGGGATTATTTTCTCTTGGCTGTCATGCCGAATAATGATTCATACTTGGGCTTGCTGTACATTCTCATGGCTAATCCAGTTAAATGTGGGCCTCTTTGAATTTTATTTTATTATTCTTTTGTGTATTAATAAAAATGAGCTTTCTTTTTCATTAATTATAGTAAAAGTATTCTCAAATTAATTTACAACTAATATGTATTAAGATTAATTTTTTAAAAGTGATATTAAGAGTGTATTTTCTATATTTTTCCAATGTATTTAATATTATTATTTCCAAAATTCTTTTACATAAAATTAAACTTTGATCGATAGAGAAAAAAAAAAAAACTCACATCTAATAATTAGAGTGGCTAGAATAACTTAATAGGTACTTTGCACTTACAAGTTAGAACATCAATTGCAAGCCTCACTTTAGAAAAGGAATCCTAGATCCCGAAAGTCAAGCAACATTATCATTCAAATTATTAAAAAGAAAATAAAATTACTATAGAGGGATAAGTATATATATATATATATATATATATTTCCAACAAAAAGAAAAGCATACATTTTAGCTTTAGCAAATGATTGGTGAAAATCATACCTAATCGCTTTCAAATACTGCTTGAACAAAGAAGCTTGAGGACGTCCACAAGCTTCTTTGTTCAAGCAGTATTTGAAAGCGAACGTCCACAAGCTTCTTTGTTCAAGCAGTATTTGAAAGCGATTAGGTATGATTTTCACCAATCATTTGCTAAAGCTAAAATGTATGCTTTTCTTTTTGTTGGATATATATATATATAGCTAGGCCAATCATATATATATGCTGACAGGGGTTTGAAGTAGTCCACTTACTTCATTAATAATAATAATAATAATCATCACAAATTTTATATCCATGCATCTGGTAAATGAAAAGGAGTTTCTTTTATTATTATTTTAAATAATATCGAATTAATTTTGTATTTGATAGTTACAAGTACACAATTGCAATGAATATTTGATAAATACAATTCGACAAATTCAACTTCCAAGGTTTTACTTTCTCTCCCAAGTATGTTGTTCAGAAGAACAGATGGACAAAACCATATTTAAACTTAACAAATACTAAATCAAAGAATTGTGCAAAAATAAATAAATAAATAAATAAAGGAATATTATTCTCGTCCTTCAGCAAAAAATTAAGTGGTGTCCAGAGAAAATTTCTCATCAGTTCACCATCTTGCAGTTCAAACGAACTTGGCCTTGATTTCCAGTCAGTGGTCTTATATTGCCCATCTTAACCATAGAGTTGGCAAAATCATTCCAGAAAGCTGGCGCATTTGAGCTATAAGTATTCACAAGATTATCAGTAGAGCCACCATTGAAGAGTTGTTGATCAGAGTGAAGAAGCCCTTTCTTATTTTTCAAGTTGGTGAAGTAAGCAAGGTCAAAGCGTGCAGGTGTTGGGTCTAGAGGTGCAAGGTTTCCATCACCTCCACTGGGAGGACAAGTTGATCTTCGCTTTTGTGCAAAATTTGGGTCAACATTAGTTTCATTGTAGATCCTATTCTTGAAGGCACCGCACTTTGAGAAACCTAAAGTATGGGCACCAGATAGCACAACAAGGTCTTTCTCGTCGAGACCTTGTTTCTTGAAGCCATTAATGAGCTCAGGAAGGTCTGCAAAAGGTGATGGGAGGTCAGTTTCCGCTGCGGTCCTACTAGCTGTGGTTGAGTCTCTCCTCCCCAGTTGCACCGCCCATGTTGGGCCACCAAGCTGCGCATTTTAAAAAGAAAAAAAATATTAAAACATTAACAATGGAGGAGATAATTTGCTTCTATTTGTGCTTAATTTCAATTCTTTCATGTCAATATATGCAAAGAATAGAAAATGGATTAATTAGGGATATAGATATATACCGCAACTACAGAATCGCGAGCTACAACTGCTAAGATGTCTGCACAAGAGACCACTGCACCTCCACAGGCTTTGTCCACCTCTGACTTAATTTGATCGATAACTTCAAATCCCCTAGCAGAATTTGCGTTAGGGAGGGCATTCTTTTCACTGTCAATGGTGGGAGAAGGATCCAAAAGAATTGAAGCATCACAGCCCTATACAAAAAAAACCCAATACAATTCATATATATATAAAAAAAAAAAAAAAACTAAATTTGCGAAGAGAATTTTTCTCAACTATGTCTATACATATACATACATTAACAAAACAGTCATGGAAGTGCAGACGCAATAAAGAAGCACCCATGCGTCGTTCTCTGTACACTGCAGCCTCAACAACTCTTTTGATAGTTGGTAAAGCATTGGGACAAACTCCATCATAGTAAGAGGGAGTTAGTGAGGAAGAAGCTGTTGCAACGAGAACCAAAAGAAGGTACCCACAAAGACTGAAGGTGCTACTTGAAGCCATTTGGTTAATTCTAACAGCGTACTATAGTGAACGTGTAAATGCTAATTCTGGATTCGAAGGAGAAAGATGTAGTGGTAGGTTTTGTGTGTCTCTTGGGCAAGGAGATATTGGTATATATATATAGATATGAAGAGCATATGTAAACTTGAGTTTGACTTGGGCGGTGGATGTGACTATGTCCATGCAAGGGAAGGGAATGAGCAGTAGGCATTGTTTTGATTTGGTCTTTGTATATTCGCAAGTTGTGTGGGTAGTAAGAATTAGCTGTGCTCTATTTCGTTGAAACCCGCCAAGTTTCTCCACTTTAGTAAGCCAGCCTAAACGCGTAAGCAATTGGAAATGCGTAATTATGACTTCTCAATTTTATATTAATGCTGTTAATTTAAGCCATATTGGTATCTTATGGGCCAATGATAAGTCCATTTATGCTGACATGTAAATGAATTGACATGCTTGCTCGTGTGACCTCAATAATTGACATTAGTCACAATTTTTAGGAGGAGAGGCGATCAATATTGGCTAATTATTAGATACACAAAAAATATTAAAAAATAGTACTCGCTCTTTAATAAAAAAGTGGATACTCTCTGTAATATAAAAAGTGAGTTTCATATAATTATGAGAGATGATAAATATGCACTAGGTACACTTAATAATTTCTCATTAATATTTCTAAGCCTATTAGTGTATCTACTTTGATCAATATTACAGCTAATAAGTTAGCTTAGTTATTAAGGGAGTTTAACTAAATATATCAAATTCTGATCATCTAAAGAGCCTTTTTTTTTTTAAGATATAAATAGTTTATTTTTAATAAAAAAAAATTATGGGTTTCATATATACCAAAAACTAATAATTATAATAATTATTTTACATAATTGAGTCAATAGGTAAATAATCCATGTTTTTATTTCATAGTACAGTAAGGTTAAAGATTCGAATTCTAACAGTCTTCATCTCTATTAATTCCTAATGATTTTCGAAATGAAAACGATATAAATCATTTTACATTAACATCGCAATAGTAAACGTATATATTGTTAAATTTATCATCAGCCAATTCCATGTCAACCTTACTGGATGTCAGATTTAAATGTCAACGCATATATTGTTATTTTTTTTCCTTATATATACGCATGCTAATAAATTTTTTTCCAACGGTAATAACTTCATTAATATAAAAGAAATCAATACATTCAAATTGGTTAACCAACTTTATAGAATAATAAATCATTATAAATAGTAAGAGAATATAATGACCGTGTGTGTGTGTATATATATATATATATATATAATCTTTCTTTGCTAGAATAGGAAGCCCTATTAATTAATCTATAATTAATTAGTAGTCAAATTCGAATTAAAAAAAATATAAATATAATTTTTTTTAGATAAAATAGCATATTTTTAGGGATTCATACGATGCCTATTATTATTATTCTTTTAATCATCATTAGTCTAAACAAAGTTAATTATATCTTTCTGGCTTTGAAATATTTGGTGAATGCATGTGTATGGGAAGATGAGATGCTCTAATTGATAAGATTTAGGGGCAGTATTGTTAGAACATGTCCTACATGAGAAAATCACGCCATTTCCAAATAGTCAACCAAAATTAATGATGAACTCAATTCAATATAAAATCGAATTATAAATATTTGGTACTCATATATTTAATAAATAGGTCTCATTTTAATATTATTTTTAAATAAATATTGGATGAAACCTTTTAGAGTCTTTTTTTTTTTTAAACCTTTCAGAGTTGATTTCATCAAACAATGTGTATCTATATACAGACACCATGATAATTGATACACATACATAATCCCACCCCTACAGCCCTACTCCTATATGTATTTATATAAATTTAAGATACAGAATATATAATAGAATTCATTTATTAAATATATGAATATCATATATTTATATTATAAATTTGTCGTAGATCAGATCTAACAAAAACTTCTCATATAAAAATATGGCTTGCGAATAAGGAATGCGTAAGCTAATTCTTGAGGTGGATAATTAAAATGTTGTGGGAATTGTTACTGTTGCAGTCCACGAAAATTTTTTGTGGGTATAAATTTGTAAAACATAAAATAAATGGGTCTGAGGTTTACTAGATATGGATCCAGTGAGGACCCTTCAATGCTCAAATAAGAGTTAATATGAAAGAATAATATATCAAATTGATTAGGAAGAAGAATATATTTTCATAGATGATCTTATCTCTTTATATAGGATATAGATAATAGTTGGTTATAGTAAGTCTATTATATAATTATATAAATATTATTAACTAGCATAATTATAGAATTATATTTCTATTTATAGTGCATAGTTTTAGGCATTTTTATATTTGGAAATTTTACTAATATTGTTTATCTTTAATCAATATTCTTTCCTTTTATTGAGTAAGTCTTACAGTGATTGAATTGACTAAATGAATCTTATGGCTAAATCATTAAATATGATTAGACTCATAGGCTATTCGAAAACCTGAGTTACTGAGTCTATATATATATATGCATGTTTTGGGGAGCTACATCACTTACTTGTAGAAAGGAGGTGAAGGGAAGCAGCAAGAGTAATTAATTAGTTTATTAAAGGATATGGCGATTGCTATAAAAATTAAGAGGTAGAGGTTATCACAAATGCCGAATTGATTGGCTAATTTCATAGCGTAGTTATTGCTAGGCAATATTTTCTTTCAAGACAGACATGTGGGTATGTTTACTTAATTTGATTTTGCAGGGCTTTAGTGGTGTAGCTTGTTCAAGTAATATTTTGTTGCCTAATTTTGAGCTTTTTCCCCATAGAATTAAGAAAATCCACCATATATATACCTGTAAAGATTGCTCTTAATTTACTACATTCTAATGTATTTATTTATCTAATTTATATATTGTAGATAATTTAAAATTACGATGAGTTTTTCGAGCCGGTCATTGCTAACTATTTTCACTAGTGATTACCTTTTTCTTTTTCTCTTTTTCTTTTGTTTTTTTTTATGTGTTTTTCCTATAATCTCAAGATTTATATCCTTTTAGAATAAATTTATATTTATCCTCAATTTATTTTTATCGATAAATATGATTTTTGTCACCTAATTTGGTATGATTTAATGTCTTATCTTTTGTGAGAATTTGGTATATTTCCTCTTTTTTGTGAGTTTTTGTTGTTTTTTTTGTTATTTAGAAAGGAATACAATGATAACAAATATAAATTTTCCCTTCATAATAATATCAAAATTTGATTGTTTCTAGATGGTTCATAGAAAAATCTTGGAGTCAAATAGTGGTAAATTACTACCGAGTGAAACATGCTTCCTGCCTGAATGATTAAATCAAATATTTTGTCAATAAGATTAACTCCTTTAAATTAAGATAATTGCTATTATATTTTATATAAATTACTTATTTTAAATTTTTTTATGTAAAATTATAGTAGTATAAAATTTTATATTTTAGAATTATATTTTGTATCCGTTAAAATTTTATATTTTAGAATTATATTATGTATCCATTTAGTGAAAATTTTATACTTTTATTTTCTAAAAAAATTATGATATGATGAATATAAATGGGTGAACTCGGGTAATTGCTTTGATATTGATTATTAATTTAGTAGGTGAAATTGAAGTGTATATAATGCAATTAAGTCAATATTAATTTCAATTAAGTTCATAATTAATAGGATTTAGACACAAAGTTTCCAACTCTAAAAATATTTAGTGAGTGCTCATAGGTTTTTTAATTGATTACAACCAAACCAACATGGCAAACCGGCACATTCTTTGAAAATATGAAATTTAATTTAAAATAATCTTTATTCTTGATTTAAATTATTCCATGACTTAAATTTATTTAATACTCACGACCTGTCATTACAAGAAACATGGTATGAATACAATCCAACAAGAAAATACTACTTGCTGTATCCTAAAATTAAAAATTAATTAATTAACACTTACAAAAAAACAATTAATTCAATTAACAGAGACTCTGTGCCATGCATATACCAGAGAATTAAGGATATATAATTTTCTCTAGCGTGCATGTATTATTTAGCATCAAAGTTGTAAAATAAATTCAACACTTCAAAAAAAAAAAATTATCTTCCGCAAATAGACAGCAATCACTTAGTTCACCTTCCTGCAGTTCAAACGAATTTGTCCTTTGTTTCCTGTCTGTGGTTTTATGTTTCCCATCTTAACCATAGACCTAGCAAAATTGGCAGAGAAAGCTTTGGCATTTGAGCTGTAAGTTTTTACTATACCATCAGTGGAGCCACCATTAAAAAGTTGATGATGCGAATGAAGAAGACCCTTTTTCTTGATCAAATTGGTAAAGTATGCAGTGTCAAATCGTGCAGGCGTTGGGTCAAGAGGAGATAGGGTCGAGTTGCCACCAGTGCGTGGACAAGTTGATCTTCGCTGTTGAGCAAATTTAGGGTCAATATTAGTTTCACTGTAGATTCGGTTCCCGAAGACAAAACATTGTGCAAACCCAATACTGTGGCCACCAGAGACAGCAACAAGGTCTCTCTCGTTGAGACCTTGGTTTTTGAAGTTGTTAATAAGTGCAGGAAGGTCCATAAATTTGCACAATCTTTCTTAATAATTTAATTCATGAAATTTTATTTTATTTACAATTTAATCGCTATATTTTTAAAATTTAGGCCTTATTAAATTAAAAAATTTTAAATTTAAATTATTAAAATATAAATTAATTATTTTAAGATCCTTAAAAATTTTGGTTAATTATAAAATTATTCATATATTTTACAAATTAATCCTTAAATATTATAACAATTATAAAAAAACTCTTATAACTTTGTAAAATGTTAATTATGTCATTATTATTTTAATAATATATAAATAATTATATATATTTATTAATTTATAATATTTTTAAATTATATTATATTATTATATATAAAAAATTAAAAAAATGAATTTGGATGTAAATTGTCATTAAAATAAAACTTCAATAACTAAATTATTTTTATATTAAAAATAGAGTTAAAAATATTTTAGTATTTTTGCTAAATTTAATAAGAAAATAATTGTAATTATAACAGTAAGGAAGGACTTGTAAGTTTATTAAAATGTCAAATGACTAAATTACTTTATTTTAAAATTATAAGAACTAATTTATAGGTTTAACTAAATCTTATTAATTAAATTATTAATAAAATAAAATTTTAGAGACTAAATTATTTTTATATTGAAATAGAATAAGGGCATTTGGTTATCTTTTCTAGAAATAACAGTAACTTAATGGGTGGATCTTAATCTTGGTAGTGGAGCTGATTTTCACACAAACTTTATTGGTAAGTCGTTCTTATTGTGAGAGTTTTACTTGAATATAACTCTCGTCTCAAAGATAAATACGTTTCATTTGCATGTATATAACGTGTTTAATAAAAAAAAAATAATTTGATAAAATTTAAATTCTTACATCTGTTTTTTTTTTTTTTTTAAATTATTATTACAAATGTACCCACAAAGACAGAAAATGCTACTGAAGCCATTTGGTTAATTAATTCTATCAGCGTAGTATAGTGAATGTGTGAATGCAAATTCTGGACTCTTAAGGCGAATGATAAGGGTATGGATATAAGGGTATTTATATGAAGAGCATATGTAAACTTTAGGGTGACTTGGACGGTGGATGTGACTGTTTCCATGCAAGGGAAGCGAATGAGTAGTGGGGATTGTTTTGATTTGGTCTTGTACATTTGCAAGTTGTGTAGCTAAGCAAGTGTAAAGTATTAGCTGCTATTCGTTGAAAGCCGCAAAGTTTATCCGCTTAAGTAAACCAACCTAAACGCGTGATCAATTGAAAATGCATAATAATGACTTCTTAATTTTATATTAATGTTGTTAATTTAAGCTTTTTGGGGGAATAATAAGTCAATTTATGATAATGAATTGACATGCTAGCCCGTGTGAAGGATCTCAATAATTGACATTAGTCACAATTTTATGAGAAAGACGATTAATATTTCTAAACCTATTAGTGGATCCACTTTGAATATTACTGTTACAGCTAATAATAAGATAGCTTAATTTTTAAGGGAGTTTAATTAAAAATATCAAATTCTGATCATACATAAAGAAAAGTAATTTCTCTTATTTTATGGGCAAAATTTTTTTTTATTTTTAATAAAATAAAAAAATGGATTTTATATACTGAAAATTAATATATGATATTAATTATTTTACATAATTAAGTCAATATATACCTGTAAGGACTGTTCTTAATTATTTACATTCTAATCTATACATCCATCTAATTTGTAAATGACACATTATTTAAAATTATGATAAATCATATGTATAATGTTAAATTCACATAATAAGCAAATTTTTAACGAATTAATATCAAAAAATAAATCAAACAGGAAAGAGATGAGACAGATACTACAAAACATATGAAGATAATGCCATTGGCACCATCATTAGTACAAGGGTATAAATCTAAAACAGCATCTGTTTTGAAAGAAGCTACTTCACAATGCAAAATACCATCAACTGCCAGAAACTAACGTACTCAAAACCAATTGTTATATATATATATATATATATATATATATATATATATATATATATATATATATATATATATATGTTAATCTGAGGCACGTAGAAGAATGATGAATTCAGGATGGTAACTAAGAACATTGTTACTGTTGATAAGATTTCCTTGCACTTTCCAACTTCGTCCGCCATTGTCTTCAATTTTCCTCTTTCAAATATCCATTGATCATTGGCAACTTACGGAAAGTTTTTGACCCCTGCCTTCCTGGCCTCACTATAGGGATAATAACATTTCACAGAGCCTAAATTGTTAAAAGAATTTGCAATCTCATCAACATAAGCAAATATATATGTATTGGTCGGATAACTACACGTACTCTCAAAATTTTTGTGAGTGCTCAAAGGTTACTTAATAACTACCAAACCAACATGTCAAACTGGCACATTCTTTGAAAACATGAAATTTTTAAAATAATCTTTATTCTTGATTTGAATTATTCCACAACTTAAATTGATTTAATACATACGACCTGTCATTACAAGAAACAAATGGGATGAGTGAAATCCAAAAAGAAAATACTATTTTTTTTTTAGTAAATTGCAATCCAACACTTTGAAAAAATATTGTAATCTTCCACAAATAGACAGCAATCGCTCAGTTCACCTTCCTGCAGTTCGAACGAATTTGTCCTTCGTTTCCTGTCAGCGGTTTTATATTCCCCATCTTAATCATAGACCTAGCAAAATCGGCAGAAAAAGCTTTGGCATTTGAGCTGTAAGTGTTTACTAGACCATCAGTGGAGCCGCCATTAAAAAGTTGTTGATCCGAATGAATAAGACCTCTTTTCTGTATTAAATTGGTGAAGTATGCAGTGTCAAATTGTGCAGGTGTTGGGTCCAGAGGCGATAGAGTCGAATTGCCACCAATGCTTGGGCAAGTTAATCTTCGCTGTTGTGCAAATTCAGGGTCAATATTAGTTTCATTGTAGATTCGGTTCCTGAAGACAAAACATTGTGCAAACCCTATAGTATGGCCACCCGAAAGAGCAACAAGGTCTCTTTCGTCGAGACCTTGGTTTTTGAAGTTGTTAATAAGTGCAGGAAGGTCCATAAATGGCGATGGGATGTCACTGTCTGCCTTTGCCCTGCTAGCGGTAGTTGAGTCTCTCCTCCCAAGTTCCACGTTCCATGTTGGCCCTCCAAGCTGCATATTTTTCATATATATTAGCCATCACTAATTGCCATAATTTAGGTTCTACTTTCATATATCATACATGTTTAATTTTCTGCAACAAGCATTAGAGATAATATAGCAATTACCGCAACTACAGAATCGCGGGCTACGACAGCCAAAACGTCTGCGCAGGAGACCACGGAGCAACCACACACTTCGTCCACTGCCTGCTTAATCTGGTCGATAACTTCAAATCCTCTAGCAGAGTTTAAATTAGGGCGAGCATTCTTTTCACTGTCAATAGTGGGTGAAGGATCCAGAAGAATTGATGCATCACAGCCCTGCATGTATTACCAATAAAAGCCAAATCATTAATAAATTATAATTAATAACTTGATTAATTATCATGAAATGATCAAATTTAAATGAGAAATTGGGAAAATGCAGTACATTAACAAAACAGTCGTGGAAATGCAGGCGTAGTAAAGAAGCACCCATCCGCTGTTCTTTGTACACTGCAGCCTCAACGAGTCGTTTAATGGTTGGTAAAGCTTCGGGACACACGCTGTCATAGTAATAAGGAGAAAGCGAAGATGAAGATACACTAGCAACAGCAGCAGCCAATATAATCAAGGCAGAAAGATAAAAGATGCCGCCATGCGAAGCCATGCTTATTGCTTAGTAATTGATGAATTGTGAACTCTGAAAAACTAAGGTGACAGCAAGGTATGTATGAGATTAGGGTGCTTCTTCCGTATTCATCAATGGTTGGTATTTATAGATAGGGAAAGACAAGAGTTTGGTTTCCTTTTCTTGGACTTGGCCAACTCCTAGATGGCTTAGCTTCTGAGAATCTAAGAGTTGCAAGAAACCTTCGGATTCTATCCATGGGGAAATATTAACTGTAGTTTTAAGGAATTGTTTGATCTGGTCATGTATTTTAAAATTTCTCCGTGTACAGACTGTCTAATGTCTGCCTTGTTATGTTAACAACCTCTCATTTCTCCGCAATAAATTAATCTGAATTTGATAGATTGGAAATATAAAATTTTTGGCCACTTGTCTAGGCAGGTGAGCTTTTGTTAGAAGCAGCATCTTATCCACATCGATATGGTCAGCACATTCCTATACTACTAATTGATAGTGTCTTAAACAATGTATTTAGTAAGATCGCTGCATTATAATCAGATAATGTAATGCAGCACATAAACGTCGACCAAAATTATAAATTAAGAAAGAAGAGAAGTTTTAATATATGCTAATAAACCTCCACTGGTTAATGGCTCCGAAGGAGTAGGTCAGTCATCCATATGTGAAATTTCCATAGCATTTGCTTCTCCAACAACTATTTTGTCATCAATTACATTTGCATAATGATTTTAAGGCATGACCAAGTAAAAATGATATTAATAAAATAAATATATATATATATATATATTGTTAAACATAATTATTCATCAACACTGCCATTAAGATATCATTAAGCTTAATTTATGCCTTTTTAATTCTTCTAAAAATTCTTATCTAAACTTAATCCACCATATATTCAATATATACACATATGAGATTCATATATTTAATGAGTATATCTCATCATACATTTTATATTTTGAATCCATAATAAATAAAGTTTAGACAAAAAAAAAAATCTTAATTTCTCTTAGGTTGAAGCCGCGTATTATTTATTGTTGAATTGTTTCTGGACAAAAGTTTGGGGTTGGCTATTAGTTGATTGCTTCTCAAGTAACTTCATTCTTGTTTATTCAAAACCTTGTCATGAAATTTTTATTTCTTTTTTTATTTTATTCTTTTGGGTTATGAGAGGGAGTGTCAATTCAAATACTACCCGACCAAATTACAGGCCTTGTTAGCTAATTTCTCTTCCAAAACTTGAACCAGTCATGCAAAACTCCTTAGTTCTATTGGCATGATAGCATATATACGAAGTTTGTTAGTATACCATATATGGACGGATGGATCAATAAAATTGCAGCAATTAGTTAATTGGTGACCCCGTGTAGCTCAAAATGAGCATTGATTTTGATGATAACAAAACTCAAATAAAATCTATCTAACCCAACTTTAAAGTGATGTGTAGATTTTTTGTCTTATTCCTAAAGTAACTTTGAAGTTGCATCTAAGGAGAAAGGATACTCAAAGGCATTTCAAGACAAATTCAAAATGAGAAAAGAACAAGACTATGGAAGCCAAGACTCAAAGAAAATGTATGAAAGGCATAGTATTAGAGATTGAGTCTTAGGTCTTTTGTGAAAAGAATAAATGAGAACTTAGTCGAATGGAGCTCAAAAATGAAATTTTATTTTCTGATTACTTTTTCTCATCATGACCTTGGACATTACTATTGAAACATTTTACATTGCAAGTTGAGACGTGCAGCTGTTGATTTAGTTTGCTAGCTGGTTTGCTAAAATTTTTAGTTTGCTAATGTGTTTGCTAAAAAAATTAGTTTACTAATCAGTTTACTGACTGCTACCAATATTTCATTAGTTTACTAATTGATCAGAGCTGCTCAACTTCGCACAAAAGGACAAAATAACGGCCATTTTGTCTTGGGAAGTGTGAATAACGTTCCAAAAGGGTTTCAAACAGTGTAAAATGATTTGAGACTATAAATACACCTTCTTTACTTCATTTACACTTGATGAAAGCTTACATTTGAACTCCAACTTTGATTTTTCATTTATTGCTTTCATTCAAGAGCTTTAAAGTCTTTGAGCTACCATTGGCAAATCAACTCATCTCTTCTTTATAGTTTGATTTGTATTGAGTAAGAGTGAGTGTTGAAACATTAAATTGCATTTAAGAGAGGTTGTACAAGCACCTATTGAAGCTTGAGAGAGTAAGTGCTTGTGATAGCACTTGTGAAGGTTTCAAGCTACCTTGGTAAAAGCTTGGTGTTGAAAAGTTGTAAAGGGCTTTTGGTCTCTTGCCTTCAAAAGAGCAAATAGTGGAGAGAAGACTCAAAGAGGGTTCTTTGAGAGAGTGGATGTAGGCTAGTTAAGCCGAACCTCTATAAAAATAGTTGTGTTTGATCTCTCTAACCTTGACCTCCTTATTTTTGTGCAATTTAAATTTTACTTTTTATACATGATATTGAATGTTGGTTGAATAGATTGAATTGATAAACTTGAGGACATATTGAGTGACTTGAGAAATTAGTTGTATATTGTATGATACATGTTTTGTTAGATATTGCCATATACATTGATTGAGGCTTGAATTGTAACTTAGGAACACATTGTTGAAATACATATTACTTTCATTATATATATAGAAAAGCATCTAGTTGAATAAAGCCACAATTTTTCATTAGGCTACAAGCAAGAGCCGAAAAATTGTTAAAGTCCAATTCACCCCCCTCTTGGACTGTTTTGGGACAACAAATTGGTATCAGAGCCTGGGTTCTCTTGCTTAGGGTGTTACAACCTTAGAGTGATCCATAATGGCTGGTTCATCTAGCAATACTGCCGGTATACCCGCACCATTAGCTGAAGGCTACTCAATCACTAGACCACCACTCTTCAATGGCACTAATTATTCATTTTGGAAAGTAAGAATGAGAAATTTCATACAATCTATAGATATTGATGCATGGAAAATTATTAAAAATGGTCCACATGTTCCTCAAAAGAATGGTCCAGGAACTACAAAAGTTCCAAAACTTGAAGATGAATATGATGACAATGATTGGAAGAAAATTTTCTATAAATGCTAAAGCTATTAATATTTTGCATTGCTCACTTGACCTTAATGAATACAATCGTATTTCAGGATGTCAATCTGCTAAGGAAATTTGGGATAAGCTTGAAGTCACTTATGAAGGAACTGATGTCGTCAAAGAGTCCAAAGCAAACCTTCTTATTCGAGATTATGAGCTATTTGAAATGAGGCCAGGAGAATCAATTGCGAATATGAGTACAAGGTTTACTGATCTTGTAAATCTTCTCAAAGCGCTTGGTAAAAAATTTGAGGAAGCTGAACTTGTGAAGAAAATTCTTAGATCACTTCCAAAATCTTGGGAAGCAAAACAACAGTTATCCAAGATACCAAGGATTTCAAAACATTCACTTATGATGAACTCATTGGATCTCTCATTGCACATGAAATGGTATATAAAAAAGATAAAGTTGAAAATGAGCAAAAGAAGAAGAAAAGCATTGCTCTCAAGTCAAACAAGGATGAAGATAAGAAGAAAGGAGTTGCATTCAAAGTTGACTCAAGTTACAACTCAAGTGCTTCAAGTGATGATGATGATGAAATGGCTATGCTTGCAAGAAAATTCAAAAGAGCTTTCAAGAAGGGAGGAAGCAAATACAAGAAATTCTTGAAAAAGTATACTCCCAAGGATAAACACTTCAGGGATTCAAAAGAAGAAATTGTATGTTATGAGTGTCACAAACCTGGACATATCAAGCCCAAATGTCCATTACTCAAAAAGAAGAAAGGAAAAGAAGATAGGAGCAAGAAAGCTATGAAAGTAGTATGGAGCAACAATGAAGAATCTTCAAATGATGAATCAAGTGACAAAGAAACTGCTCTTCTTTGTATGATGGCACTTGAAGAGAAAGTCGAGAGTTCACAAAAGGAAGAAGAAAGTGACAATGAGGTTGTTTCAAAGGGATGAAGGAAAGTGATAAATGGTATATAGATAGTGGTTGTTCAAAGCACATGACCGGTGAAAAGGACAAGTTTTCAGAAATTACAATGAAAGATGGAGGATATGTAAAATTTGGAGATAAAGGGAAAGGAAAAATAATTGGAAATGACACAATTGGAACCAAACCTTGTATTGAAGATGTGTCGCTTGTTGAAGGTTTGAAATACAACTTGCTAAGTGTAAGCCAACTCTGTGATAAAGGTTTTGAGATAAAGTTTACTTCTTCTCTATGTACAATCAATAACTTAGATAATGATACATTGTTCATTGCCAATAGATCTAATAATGTTTACTTGCTTGACATGAATAATTTTGAAACTAATCATGGTACATGTCTAGTATCTCTTGATAACTCTAGTTATTTGTGGCATAGAAGACTGGGTCATGCAAGCATGCATACACTCTCAAAATTATCTCAGAAAGAACTTGTTAATGGTCTTCCTAAGATTAATTATGAAATGAATTTCAATGTAGAGCACGTGCACTAGGAAAGCATACTAGAGCATCTTTTAAATCTAAAAATATTGTGTCTACCACTAGGCCACTAGAATTGCTTCATCTTGATTTATTTGGACCCGTAACTCCAACTAGTCTTGGTGGGAAGTCATATGCTTTAGTTATTGTTGATGACTATTCAAGATATACATGGACATTTTTCCTTGCTCACAAAGATGAAACTTTTGAAAAATTCACCTCTTTTAGTAAAATGGTTCAAAATGAAAAAGGCTTTTGCATCTCATCTATAAGAAGTGACCATGGAACTGAATTTGAAAATCATTTATTTGAGAAGTATTGTGATAAATATGGAATCAACCATAATTTTTCAGCTCCTAGAACACCACAACAAAATGGAGTTGTAGAAAGAAAAAATAGGACTTTATAAGAAATGACTAGAACTATGTTGAATGAAAATAATTTGCCAAAGTACTATTGGGCTGAAGCTGTTAATACATCTTGCTATGTGTTGAATAGAGTTTTGATTAGACCAATTTTGAAAAAGACCCCCTTTGAGCTGTGGAAAGGAAGAAAACCAAATATCTCATATTTCAAAGCATTTGGTTGTAAGTGCTATATTTTAAATAACAAGAAGGATAACTTGAAAAAATTTGATGCTAAATCCGATGAAGGAATCTTTCTTGGGTATTCAACATAGAGTAAAGCCTATAAAGTGTTCAATAGAAGAACTTTAGTTATTAAGAAAACCATTCATGTTTTGTTTGATGAGACTAACCCTTCTATCGAAAGGAAAAATGTTTGTGATGATAATAATGAGCTGGTTTTTGGAAAAGAAAATATAATATCAAGTCAAGAAATGGAACAAATTGATGAAAAAGATGAAGAAACTCAAGGAGAAACTACAATAGATGTCCATGATGCCAATGAAGATCAAATCAATGAAGAAATGCCAAATTTGGAAGAATTACAAGTAAATGAGCCCCAACATGAAGATTTACCTAAAGAATGGAGATTCCATAGAAATCATCCCCAAGAAGACATTATTGATGATCCATCTCAGAGGATGATAACTAGAGCACAATTGAGAAGATATTTTGGTAATGTTGCTTTTGTTTCACAAATTGAACCTAAATGTTTTGAAGATGCTCAAAATGATGAAAGTTGGATTCTTGCCATGCAAGAAGAACTAAATCAATTTGAGAGAAATAAAGTTTGGAATTTAGTGCCTAAACCAAAAATCATTCAATAATTGGTACTAAATGGGTTTTAGAAATAAAATGGATGAAAAAGGCAATGTTGTTAGAAACAAAGCTAGACTAGTGGCTCAAGACTACAACCAAGATGAAGGGATTGATTTTGATGAAACATTTGCTCCAGTTGCTAGAATTGAAGCTATTAGAATGTTGTGTGCCTTTGCATGTTACAAGGATTTTATGCTTTATCAAATGGATGTCAAGAGTGCATTTTTAAATGGTTATATTAATGAGGAAGTGTATGTTGCACAACCTCCAGGCTTTGAAAATCATGAGCATCCAAATCATGTTTATAAACTTACTAAAGCCTTATATGGTTTAAAACAAGCTCCTAGAGCATGGTATGAAAGGCTTAGTAAATTCCTTTTACAAAATGATTTTCAAAGAGGCAAAGTGGATACAACACTTTTTATTAAGAAACATCATAATGATATGCTCATTGTGCAAATTTATGTTGATGATATAATTTTTGGTGCTACTAATGAATCTCTTTGCAAGAAATTTTCTAAGATTATGCAGAATGAATTTGAAATGAGCATGATGGGTGAGCTCACATTTTTTCTTGGACTTCAAATTAAGCAAATGAAAGATGGCATCTTCATAAATCAATCAAAGTACATCAAGGATATGCTAAAGAAATTTAAAATGGAAGATTTGAAGAGCATGGGCACTCCTATGAGTTCAACAATAAAAATGGACAATGATAAAAAAGGTAAAAAGTGGATACCAAGCTTTATAGAGGTATGATTGGCTCTCTTTTGTACCTTACTGCATCTAGACCAGACATACACTTTAGTGTTTGCATGTGTGCAAGATTTCAATCATGTCCTAAAGAATCCCATCTAAGTGCAGTTAAAAGGATCTTTAGATATCTCATTGGCACACACTCAATTGGTTTATGGTATCCAAAATGTGAATCATTTAATCTTGTTGGTTATAGTGATTCCGATTTTGCTGGAAGTAGATTGGATAGAAAAAGCACTTCAGGTACTTGTCAATTTCTTGGTCTTGCACTAGTTTCTTGGCACAGTAAGAAACAAACTTCAGTAGCTTTATCTACAGCTGAGGCAGAATATATAGTCATTGGTAGTTGTGTTGCTCAAATTTTATGGATGAAACAACAATTGGAAGATTTTGGTTTAAAATATAATCTTGTTCCAATTAGATGTGACAACACAAGTGCCATAAACTTGATCAAAAATCTAGTCCAACATTCAAGAACAAAACATATTGAGATCAGACATCATTTTATTAGAGATCATGTTCAAAATGGAAATATCAAAATAGAGTTTGTTGCCTCTGAAAATCAACTTGCTGACATTTTTACAAAACTACTTAATGAAGAAAACTTTTGTAAAATTAGAAGAGAAATTGGTATGTGTGAACCACTTGCTTGAGTGATCTGCTATGATATAAGGTTGCTGAGAAATTTTTAAAGAACATTAGCTAACTTGTTTGTGTACTCGAGAAATCAGTTTACTAAGTTGTATGCTAATGTTACGTGACTAAAATTAGTTTGCTATATCGTGTATTGTTCAAATTTCAAACCAAAAGGTGATTGTGCTTGAAATTCTCTGCGTGTCCAGCAGTGCACTTATCTTTTCACATTTGATATCACATTCTCAGTGCTGTGTCAGACATATAGAAATATATATTTGTGCATATAAAGATAGATAGACTTGTTTGAAATAATAATAATAATAAAAAAAAGAAAACAGGCTCAGATAAAGTACACTGGAATAGAAAAGCGCGGGACTCAAGAGAACTTAAATCCTCTGCCACACGAAACCGTCACCCTCTCTCTCCTCTGCATTGATTCACGACATTTCACCTCCAAAACAAACCCATTTTCTTTCCGGCAAAACAAACCCATTCTCATCTATCCGCTCATCTCTCTCTTCTCTTCTTCGTTCTTCACTTACCGAAAAGCCATTGTCAGATTTCACCATTTTTTTTATGTTGATGGCTCGCGCAAAACGCAAATCCCCTGTTGCTGCTGCTGCTTCGTCATCCTCATCAGCCTCCGACGATATCCCTGTCGCCACATTATGAAAGAAATTGAAGGGAAAGAAGAACTTACCTGAATCGAAATCAACCAGTGCATATTCCGACCCATCCACGCCTGTCGAACCCATTGTGTCAGCACCAGAAAAGAAAAAGAAGCGAAAAATGCGAGGGATTGGTACCCAACGCAAAAATGGTGCTTCCAAATCTTTGGGTTCAGTGGACAAGGCATTGCTAGATTGTAAATTTGTCAAATGGGAGTACTTTGGACAGGTAAATTTTCAATTCAAAGAACTTTTTGAGTTTCAAGGATGGATGGATGTTTGTGAATGTACAAATGAGTATTACCCTAGACTTGTTCAAGATTTTTATAGGACTTTAAGAACAGTTGATGATGAGGACAAATTTGAGGTTGTTTTGAATGACAGTGTATATGGTGTCTCTGTTGAAATGATAGCTACGGCTTTGAACTTGCCTAATGATGGAAATAAAATTTCCACACATAAGGATGTTGCTAGGGTGGCAGGCTTTAATTTGGTTGAATTTGAAAATGAAGTATTCCCTGCTAACACTGCCACACATGAAAAGTCCACTAGCACAAAAGCTTTTCAACATATCAAAATCATTCACAGTATGGTGAACTACATTTTCTGTCCCAAATCTGGTAGCTATGGTTATTTGAGTCACCTAGACATGTGTATTATGTGGCACATTGTTAACAAAGTAAGGATGAATTTGGCTTATTTGATTTTCAAAAACATGTGCAAAGCTTATGGGATTGGAAAACTGCCTTATGCACATCTCTTGACTGCTGTGTTTAGAGAGCTGAATATAAATGTCTCTAGGGAAAGTTCTAGGACTGATTTGATTGTGCTTAGAGAAATTCACTCTGACACTGATGGAAGAAAGAAAAGGTTTGAAAAGGGTGGTTCTTCCTCAGCTAAGGTAGGTTCTGATTCTACAAATGAATTTATGAGTGAGCTTCAAGGGCTAAAAGCTGCTGTTAATGATCAGTTTAGTTCAACTCATCAGTCCATTGAACTTTTGAGAAAATTTATGGATGTGGTTGACTACAAAGTGAGTCACCGCTTACTCAAAATGAGGAATTAAAAAGGCTAATTGTGGATCTTCAAGAGCCAAGGAAATCTGGTTTCCCAACTAAAGTTAAGGCTGCTACTCAAGTCTCTGCTGATCAGGGTGAAAGTAATAAGGTTGGTGAGTCTCCAGCTGGTGTGGCACATGAAAGTGACCAAGTAGCTGAACCTGAGCTTGAACCTGCAGTAGAAGCCCCTGTTGATCATGCTAGTGGACAAGTCATTGAACCTGAAATTGGTTCTACAACTGGTATACCTACTGAGCCTGATAGTGAAAAGGTTGTAGAACCTGAAGGTGAGCTGCCTGTTGAACCTCCAAGCGCACCACCTGTTGAACTCCGCCGCCCCTCTACGCAGCAATAAGAAGCCTCTCTAAAGGATCACCAAGCTAGTGCTCCATCTCAACTCTCTACAGCTGCTGTCCCTGCAGCCAAGAAAGGTAGAAAAAGAACCAAGTCGACCGTGTCAAATCCATATCAGTCACTAGCTGCCACTCTTCAACCACCATCTGATGAAGATGAGCCATAGAAGGATGAACAATTGGTTGTCCAAGAATCTCAGCCTCCTGCTGCTAAACCCACCAGGAAGAAGTTGGTGCCTTCCAAATCCACT